>NW_028270139.1:177019899-177619899 GCF_037043375.1 Chiloscyllium plagiosum | reverse complement strand
CACACAGACACACACACTGATACACACACACGCAGACACGCACACACAGATACACACATAGACACACTGATACACGCACGCACACAGACACGCACACGCACACACATGCACACACCCGATACACACACAGACACAAACACACTGATACACACACAGACACGCACACACACAGATACACACATAGTCACAAACACACTGATACACACACAGACACGCGCACACGCACACATACACATACACAGATACACACATAGACACACACACACAGACACGCACACACACACACATACACACACAGATACACACATAGCCATACGCATTGATACACGCACACACAGACACGCACACACACACACAGATACACACACAGACACTGATACACACACACAGGCACGCACACACACACAGATACACACAAAGACACGCACACACGTACACACATATACACACACAGAGATACACACATAGACACACACACTGATACACGCACACACACAGACACGCACACACGCGCATACACACACAGATACACGCACACACACAGACATACTCACAGATACACACAAACACACACACTGATACACACACACATGCACACACACACAGACACACACAGATACACACATAGATACACACTGATACACGCACATACAGACACGCACACACAGATACACACAGACACACACATACGCACACACACAGACACACACAAACACAGACACACACACACACAGATACACACATAGACACACACCCTGATACACACACACACAGACACACACACACATACACACATAGACACACACACACTGATACACACACACATACACACAGATACACATATAGACACACACACAGATACACACACACACAGACATGCACATGCACACACACACAGATACTACACAGACACACACTGAATCACACACACAGACACGCACACTCACAGATACACACACAGATACACACATAGACATACACACTGATACACGCACACATACACATACACACAGATACACACTGATACACACGCACAGACATGCACACACACACATACACACACAGGTACACATAGACACACACTAATACACACACACAGACACGCACACTCACACACACACACACACAGGTACACACATAGACACAAACACACTGATACACACAGACAGGCACAGACACATGCACAGACACAAACACACTGATACACACACAGGCACACACACGCACAGACACACACAATGATACACACACACAGACACGCACACATACACACACACAGATACACTCATAGACACACTGATACACGCACACACACAGACACACACATAGACACACACACTGATACACACACACAGACACACACAGACACAGATACATACATAGACACACACACACTGATACACACACACACATACACACAGATACACATACAGACACACATACTGATACACACACACAGACACGCACATACACACAGATACTACACAGACACACACTAATACACACACACAGACACGCACACTCACACATACACACACACAGATACACACATAGACATACACACTGATACACGCACACATACACATACACACAGATACACACTGATACACACGCACAGACACGCGCACACACATACACAGGTACACACAGACACGCACACACATATACACACACAGACAGACAGACGCACACTGATATACACACACACACACAGATACACACAGACACACACAGACACACGCACTGATACATGCACACACACATACACGCACACACACATACACACACACAGATAAACCCAGACACACACACTGATACACGCACACACAGATACACACAAACACACACACTGCTACACGCACACACACAGGCACACACACAGACACACACACTGATACACACACACAGACACGCACACACACACACACAGATACACACAGACACACACACACTAATACACACACACGCACACACAGACACACACACTGATACACACACACGCAGACACGCACACACACAGATACACACATAGACACACAGTGATACACGCACACACACAGACACGCACACGCACACACATGCACACACAGATACATACATAGACACAAACACACTGATACACACACAGACATGCACACACACAGATACACACATAGTCACAAACACACTGATACACACACACACACGCAGACACGCACACATACAGATACACACATAGACACACACTGATACATGCTCACACACAGACACGCACACACACACACACACACACAGATACACACAGAGACACAAACACCCTGACACACACACTGACACGCGCACACGCACACATACACACGCATAGACACACACTGATACACACACACAGACACGCACACACACACATACACACACAGATACACACATAGACATACACACTGATACACGCACACACAGACACGCACACACACACATACACACCAAGATACACACATCGACAGATACTGATACACACACACAGACACGCACACACACAGATACACACACAGATACACACACTGATACACGCACACACAGATACGCACATAGACACACACAGAGACACACACATACGCACACACACACAGATACACACACAGACACGCACACACACAGATACACACATAGACACACACCCTGATACACGCACACACATAGACACATACACACACACACAGATACACACATAGACACAAACATACTGATACACACACACGCACATACACACACAGATACACACAAACATACTGATACACACACACAGGCACAGACACAGATACGCACATAGACACGCACACATACACACAGATATACACTGATACACATGCACAGACACGCACACACACATACACAGGTACACACAGACACGCACACACATATACACACAGACAGACAGACGCACACTGATATACACACACAGATAAACACAGACACACACAGACACACACACTGATACATGCACACACACATACACGCACACACACATACACACACACAGATAAACCCAGACACACACACTGATACACGCACACACACAGACATACACACAGATACACACACACACACACTGCTACACGCACACACACAGGCACACACACTGATACACACACACAGACACGCACACACACACACACACAGATACACACAGACACACACACACTAATACACACACAGACACACACAATGATACACACACGCAGACACGCACACACACAGATACACACATAGACACACACTGATACACGCACACACACAGACACGCACACGCACACACATGCACAGACAGATACACACATAGACACAAACACACTGATACACACACAGACACGCACACACACAGATACACACATAGTCACAAACACACTGATACACACACACACGCACACACACACAGATACACACATAGTCACAAACACACTGATACACACACACACGCACACACACAGAGATACACATATAGACACACACTGATACACAGACGCGCACACACACACACATATACACATAAACACAAACACACTGACACACACACAGACACGCGCACACGCACACATACACACACATAGACACACACTGATACACACACACAGACACGCACACACACACATACACACACAGATACACACATAGACATACACACTGATACACGCACACACACAGACACGCACACATGCGCGCACACACATACACACACACAGATACACACATACACACACACAGATACACACATACACACACACAGATACACACACAAACACACACACTGATACACGCACACACACAGACAGACACACACACACAGATACGCACATAGGCACACACACTGATACACACACACGCACACACACACAGATACACACATAGATACACACACTGATACACGCACACGCACACACACATAGACACACACAGAGACACACACATACGCACACACACAGATACACACACAGACACGCACACACACAGATACACACATAGACACACACCCTGATACACGCACACATACACAGACACATACACACATACACACACACAGATACACACATAGACACAAACATACTGATACACACACACGCACATACACACACAGATACACACAAACACACTGATACACACACACAGGCACAGATACACACATAGACACGCACACATGCACACACACACAGATACACACAGACAGACACACTGATACACACACACACACAGACACACACACACATGCACACACACACAGGTACACACGTAGACACAAACACACTGATACACACAGACAGACA
Organism: Chiloscyllium plagiosum; assembly: GCF_037043375.1. Lineage (NCBI taxonomy): Eukaryota > Metazoa > Chordata > Chondrichthyes > Orectolobiformes > Hemiscylliidae > Chiloscyllium > Chiloscyllium plagiosum. Next base: position 177,615,604 of record NW_028270139.1, on the reverse strand, counting down.
CACACACATGCACAGACACACACAATGACACACACACACAGACACGCACACATACACACACACACAGATACACTCATAGACACACTGATACACGCACACAGATACACACATAGACACACTGATATACGCACACAGACACGCACACATACACACACACATACACACAGACGCACACAGACACGCACACACGCACACACATACACACACACAGATACACACATACACACACACTGATTCACACACACACACAGACACGCACACACACACACACACACAGACACACACACACTGATACACGCACACACAGACATACACACAGACACACACATAGACACACACACTGATACACACACAGACACACACACACGCACACACACACAGATACATACATAGACACACACACACACTGATACACACACACACATACACACAGATACACATACAGACACACATACTGATACACATACACAGACACACACACACACACACAGACACGCACACTCACACATACACACACACAGATACACACATAGACATACACACTGATACATGCACACATACACATACACACAGATATACACTGATACACACGCACACACACATACACAGGTACACACAGACACGCACACACATATACACACACAGACAGACGCACACTGATATACACACACACAGATACACACATAGACACACACTGATACATGCACGCACACAGACACGCACACGCACACGCACACACATGCACACACCCGATACACACACAGACACAAACACACTGATACACACACAGACACGCACACACACAGATACACACATAGTCACAAACACACTGATACACACACAGACACGCGCACCCGCACACATACACATACACAGATACACACATAGACACACACACACAGACACGCACACACACACACATACACACACAGATACACACATAGCCATACGCATTGATACACGCACACACAGACACGCACACACACACAGATACACACACTGACACTGATACACACACACAGGCACGCACACACACGCACAGATACACACAAAGACACGCACACACGTACACACATATACACACACATAGACACACACACTGATACACGCACACACACACAGACACGCACACACGCGCACACACACATACACACACAGATACACGCACACACACAGACATACTCACAGATACACACAAACACACACACTGATACACACACACATGCACACACACACAGACACACACAGATACACACATAGATACACACACTGATACACGCACATACAGACACGCACACACAGATACACACAGACACACACATACGCACACACACAGACACACACACAGACACACACCCTGATACACGCACACACAGACACACACACACATACACACACACACATACACACATAGACACACACACACTGATACACACACACATACACACAGATACACATATAGACACACACACAGATACACACACACACAGACACGCACATGCACACACACACAGATACTACACAGACACACACTGAATCACACACACAGACACGCACACTCACAGATACACACACAGATACACACATAGACATACATACTGATACACGCACACATACACATACACACAGATACACACTGATACACACGCACAGGCACGCACACACACACATACACACACAGGTACACACAGACACACACACAGACGCGCACACACATATACACACAGACACACAGACGCACACTGATCCACGCACACACACACAGAGATACTCACAGACACTCACACTGATACATGCACACGCACATACACACACAGATAAACTCAGACACACACAATGATACACGCACACACACAGACATACACACAGATACACACAAACACACACACTGATACACGCACACACACAGACACTGATACACACACACAGACATGCACACACACACAGATACACACAGACACACACATGCGCACACACACAGACATGCACACACATGCACACACACACAGACACACACACTGATACACACACACGCAGACACACACACACACAGATACACACATAGACACACACTGATACACGCACATACACAGACACGCACACGCGCGCACACACATACACACACAGATACACACTGATACACGCACACACACAGACATACTCACACAGATACACACACAAACACACACACTGATACACACACACAGACACGCACACACGCACACAGATACACACATAAACACACACACATGCACACACACAGAGACACACACACAGATACACACACAGATACACACACTGATACACGCACACACAGACACACACACACATACACACACACAAACACACTGATACACACACACACAGATACACACAAACATACTGATATACACACACAAACAGACACAGATACACACATAGACACGCACACATGCACACACACACAGATACACACAGACACACTGATACACACACACAGACACACACACATGCACACACACAGACACACACATAGACACAAACACTGATACACGCACACACACACATACACACACAGATACACACACAGACACACTGATACACGCACACACAGACACGCATACATACACAGACACACACAGACACGCACAGACACGCACACACGCACACAGACACGCACACAGACACACGCATAGACACACACTGATTCACGCACACACAGACACGCACACACGCACACACATACACACGCAGACACACACACACTGATACACGCGCACACAGACACACACATAGACACACACACTGATACACACACACAGACACACACACACGCACACACACACAGATACATACATAGACACACACACACTGATACACACAGACACGCACACATGCACACACACAGATACACACATAGACACACACACTGATACACGAACACACACCTGCACACACAGATACACACACAGACACAAACACACTGATACACACAGACAGACACACACATGCACAGATACACACATAGACACACACACTGATACACACACACAGGCACGCACACTTACACACACACAGATATACACATACACACACAGATACACACATAGACACACTGATACACGCACACACACAGACACGCACACATGCACACACACACAGATACACACATAGACACACACACTGATACACGCACACACAGACATACACACACACATACACACAGATACACACATACACACACACTGATACACACGCACATACACACATAGACACACACACTGATACACGCACACATAGGCACACACACACAGATACACACAGACACAAACACACTGATACACGCACACACAGACATACACACACACATACACACAGATACACACATACACACACACTGATACACACGCACATACACACATAGACACACACACTGATACACGCACACATAGGCACATACACACAGATACACACATACACACACACACTGATACACACGCACATACACACATAGACACACACACTGATACACGCACACATAGGCACACACACACAGATACACACAAACACACACACTGATACACGCACATAGACACACACACACTGATACACACACAGACACACACACAGATACACACATAGATACACACACTGATACACGCACACACACAGGCACGCACACACAGATACACACATAGACACACAAACACAGACACACACACAGACACACACAGACACGCACACACCCACAGACACACACACACACAGATACACACACAGACATACACACTGATACCCGTGCACACAGACACACACACACATGCACACACAGATACACACATAGTCACAAACACACTGATACACACAGACAGACACACACACTTGCACACACAGATACACAGATAGACACAAACACACTGATACATACACACACACAGATACACACACAGACACAAACACACTGATACACACACACAGACAGACACACACAGATACACACAAACACACTGATACACACACACAGACAGACACAGACACACAGATACACACACAGACACGCACACATGCACACACACAAAGATACACACAGACACACACACTGATACACACACACAGGCACACACATAGACACAAACACTGATACACGCACACAGAGACACGCATACATACACAGACACACACAGACACGCACACAGATACACACATAGACACACACTGATTCACGCATACACAGACACGCACACACATACACACGCAGACACACACACACTGATACACGCGCACACAGACACACACATAGACACACACACTGATACACACACACGCACACACACACAGATACATACATAGACACACACACACTGATATACACAGACACGCACACATGCAAACACACAGATACACACAGACACAAACACTGATACACACACACACAGACACGCATACATACACAGACACGCACAGACACGCACACAGACACGCACACAGATACACACATAGACACACACACTGATACACGCGCACACACAGACACACACACCTGCACACACAGATACACACATAGACACAAACACACTGATACATACACACACACAGATACACACACAGACACAAACACACTGATACACACACACAGACAGACACACACAGATACACACAAACACACTGATACACACACACGCAGACACACACACACACAGATACACACATAGACACACACTGATACACGCACATACACAGACACGCACACGCGCGCACACACATACACACACAGATACACACTGATACACGCACACACACAGACATACTCACACAGATACACACACAAACACACACACTGATACACACACACAGACACGCACACACGCACACAGATACACACATAAACACACACACATGCACACACACAGAGACACACACACAGATACACACACAGATACACACACTGATACACGCACACACAGACACACACACACATACACACACACAAACACACTGATACACACACACACAGATACACACAAACATACTGATATACACACACAAACAGACACAGATACACACATAGACACGCACACATGCACACACACACAGATACACACAGACACACTGATACACACACACAGACACACACACATGCACACACACAGACACACACATAGACACAAACACTGATACACGCACACACACACATACACACACAGATACACACACAGACACACTGATACACGCACACACAGACACGCATACATACACAGACACACACAGACACGCACAGACACGCACATACACACACAGACACGCACACAGACACACGCATAGACACACACTGATTCACGCACACACAGACACGCACACACGCACACACATACACACGCAGACACACACACACTGATACACGCGCACACAGACACACACATAGACACACACACTGATACACACACACAGACACACACACACGCACACACACACAGATACATACATAGACACACACACACTGATACACACAGACACGCACACATGCACACACACAGATACACACATAGACACACACACTGATACACGAACACACACCTGCACACACAGATACACACACAGACACAAACACACTGATACACACAGACAGACACACACATGCACAGATACACACATAGACACACACACTGATACACACACACAGGCACGCACACTTACACATACACAGATATACACATACACACACAGATACACACATAGACACACTGATACACGCACACACACAGACACGCACACATGCACACACACACACAGATACACACATAGACACACACACTGATACACGCACACACAGACATACACACACACATACACACAGATACACACATACACACACACTGATACACACGCACATACACACATAGACACACACACTGATACACGCACACATAGGCACACACACACAGATACACACAGACACAAACACACTGATACACGCACACACAGACATACACACACACATACACACAGATACACACATACACACACACTGATACACACGCACATACACACATAGACACACACACTGATACACGCACACATAGGCACATACACACAGATACACACATACACACACACACTGATACACACGCACATACACACATAGACACACACACTGATACACGCACACATAGGCACACACACACAGATACACACAAACACACACACTGATACACGCACATAGACACACACACACTGATACACACACAGACACACACACAGATACACACATAGATACACACACTGATACACGCACACACACAGGCACGCACACACAGATACACACATAGACACACAAACACAGACACACACACAGACACACACAGACACGCACACACCCACAGACACACACACACACAGATACACACACAGACATACACACTGATACCCGTGCACACAGACACACACACACATGCACACACAGATACACACATAGTCACAAACACACTGATACACACAGACAGACACACACACTTGCACACACAGATACACAGATAGACACAAACACACTGATACATACACACACACAGATACACACACAGACACAAACACACTGATACACACACACAGACAGACACACACAGATACACACAAACACACTGATACACACACACAGACAGACACAGACACACAGATACACACACAGACACGCACACATGCACACACACAAAGATACACACAGACACACACACTGATACACACACACAGGCACACACATAGACACAAACACTGATACACGCACACAGAGACACGCATACATACACAGACACACACAGACACGCACACAGATACACACATAGACACACACTGATTCACGCATACACAGACACGCACACACATACACACGCAGACACACACACACTGATACACGCGCACACAGACACACACATAGACACACACACTGATACACACACACGCACACACACACAGATACATACATAGACACACACACACTGATATACACAGACACGCACACATGCAAACACACAGATACACACATAGACACACACTGATTCACGCACACACAGACACGCACACACGCACACATACACACACAGACACACACACACTGATACACGCGCACACAGACACACACATAGACACACACAGATACACACATAGACACAAACACTGATACACACACACACAGACACGCATACATACACAGACACGCACAGACACGCACACAGACACGCACACAGATACACACATAGACACACACACTGATACACGCGCACACACAGACACACACACCTGCACACACAGATACACACATAGACACAAACACACTGATACATACACACACACAGATACACACACAGACACAAACACACTGATACACACACACAGACAGACACACACAGATACACACAAACACACTGATACACACACACAGACAGACACACACAGATACACACAAACACACTGGTACACACACACAGACAGACACAGACACACAGATATACACAGACACGCACACATGCACACACACAAAGATACACACAGACACACACACTGATACACACACAGAGACACACACACATGCACACACACAGATACACACATAGACACAAACACTGATACACACACACACAGACACGCATACATACACAGACACGCACAGACACGCACACAGACACGGACACAGATACACACATAGACACACACACTGATACACACAGACACACACACTGATACACACACACAGACACACACACATGCACACACACAGATACACACATAGACACAAACACTGATACACACACACACAGACACGCATACATACACAGGCACGCACAGACACGCACACAGACACGCACACAGATACACACATAGACACACACTGATTCACACATACACAGACACGCACACACATACACACGCAGACACACACACACTGATACACGCGCACACAGACACACACACTGATACACACACACAGACACACACACACGCACACACACACAGATACATACATAGACACACACACACTGATATACACAGACACGCACACATGCACACACACAGATTCACACATAGACACACACACTGATACACGCACACACACAGACACACACACCTGCACACACAGATACACACATAGACACAAACACACTGATACACACACGCACAGATACACACATAGACACACACACTGATACACACACACAGGCACGCACACATACACACACACAGATATACACATACACACACAGATACACACATAGACACACTGATACACGCACACACACAGACACACACACACACACACATGCACACACAGATACACACACACAGACACGCACACATGCACACACACAGATACACACATAGACACACACACTGATACACGCACACACAGACATACACACACATACACACAGATACACACATACACACACATTGATACACACGCACATACACACATAGACACACACACTGATACACGCACACACACACAGATACACACAGACACACAGACATACACACACAGACATACACACAGATACACACACAAACACACACACTGATACACGCACATAGACACACACACTGATACACACACAGACACACACACAGATACACACATAGATACACACACTGATACACGCACACACACAGGCACGCACACACAGATACACACATAGACACACAAACACAGACAGACACACAGACACGCACACACCCACAGACACACACACACAGATACACACACAGACATACACACTGATACACGTGCACCCAGACACACACACACATACACACACAGATACACACATAGACACAAACACACTGATACATACACACACATATACACACACAGACACAAACACACTGATACACACACACAGACAGACACAGACACACTGATACACACATAGACACGCACACATGCACACACACAGATACACACAGACACACACTGATACACACACACAGACACACACACATGCACACACACAGATACACACATAGACACACACACTGATACACACACACACATACACACACAGATACACACACAGACACACTGATACACGCACACACAGACACGCATACATACACAGACACACACAGACACGCATACATACACAGACACACACAGAAACGCACACACACACACAGACACGCACACAGATACACACATAGACATACACTGATTCACGCACACACAGACACGCACACACACACACACACAGACACACACACACTGATACACGCGCATAGACACACACATAGACACACACTGATACACACACAGACACACACACGCACACACACAGATACATACATAGACACACACACTGATACACACAGACACGCACACATGCACACACACACAGATACACACACAGACACACACACTGATACACGCACACACACAGACACACACACCTGCACACACAGATACACACATAGACACAAACACACTGATACACACAGACATATACACACACGCACAGATACACACATAGACACACACACTGATACACACACACAGGCACGCACACATATTCACACACAGATTTACACATACACACACAGATACACACATAGTCACACTGATACACGCACACACACAGACACACACACATGCACACACTCACACAGATAGACACACACACTGATACACGCACACACAGACATACACACACACATACACACACACTGATACACACGCACATACACACATAGACACACACACACTGATACACGCACACATAGGCACACACACACAGATACACACAGACACACACACTGATACACGCACACAGACATACACACAGATACACACACAAACACACACACTGATACACGCACATAGACACACACACACTGATACACACACTGATACACACACACAGATACACACATAGATACACACACTGATACACACACACAGGCACGCACACATATTCACACACAGATATACACATACACACACAGATACACACATAGTCACACTGATACACGCACACACACAGACACACACACATGCACACACTCACACAGATACACACATAGACACACACACTGATACACACACACACAGACATACACACACACATACACACATACACACACATTGATACACACGCACATACACACATAGACACACACACTGATACACGCACACACAGGCACACACACACAGATACACACAGACACACAGACATACACACACAGACACACAGACATACACACAGATACACACACAAACACACACACTGATACACGCACATAGACACACACACACTGATACACACACAGACACACACACAGATACACACATAGATGCACACACTGATACACGCACACACACAGGCACGCACACACAGATACACACATAGACACACAAACACAGACACACACACAGACACACACAGACACGCACACACCCACAGACACACACACACAGATACACACACACATAGACACTGATACACGTGCACCCAGACACACACACACATACACACACAGATACACACATAGACACAAACACACTGATACATACACACACATATACACACACAGACACAAACACACTGATACACACACACAGACAGACACAGACACACTGATACACACATAGACACGCACACATGCACACACACAGATACACACAGACACACACTGATACACACACACAGACACACACACATGCACACACACAGATACACACATAGACACACACACTGATACACACACACACATACACACACAGATACACACACAGACACACTGATACACGCACACACAGACACGCATACATACACAGACACACAGACACGCATACATACACAGACACACACAGAAACGCACACACACACAGACACGCACACAGATACACACATAGACATACACTGATTCACGCACACACAGACACGCACACACACACACAGACACACACACACTGATACACGCGCACACAGACACACACATAGACACACACTGATACACACACAGACACACACACGCACACACACAGATACATACATAGACACACACACTGATACACACAGACACGCACACATGCACACACACACAGATACACACACAGACACACACACTGATACACGCACACACACAGACACACACACCTGCACACACAGATACACACATAGACACAAACACAATGATACACACAGACAGATACACACACGCACAGATACACACATAGACACACACACTGATACACACACACAGGCACGCACACATATTCACACACAGATTTACACATACACACACAGATACACACATAGTCACACTGATACACGCACACACACAGACACACACACATGCACACACTCACACAGATACACACATAGACACACACACTGATACACGCACACACAGACATACACACACACACACACACACAGATACACACATACACACACACTGATACACACGCACATACACACATAGACACACACACACTGATACACGCACACATAGGCACACACACACAGATACACACAGACACACACACTGATACACGCACACACAGACATACACACAGATACACACACAAACACACACACTGATACACGCACATAGACACACACACACTGATACACACACTGATACACACACACAGATACACACATAGATACACACACTGATACACACACACAGGCACGCACACATATTCACACACAGATATACACATACACACACAGATACACACATAGTCACACTGATACACGCACACACACAGACACACACACATGCACACACTCACACAGATACACACATAGACACACACACTGATACACGCACACACAGACATACACACACACATACACACAGATACACACATACACACACACTGATACACACGCACATACACACAGACACACACACACTGATACACGCACACATAGGCACACAGACACACACACTGATACACGCACACACAGACATACACACAGATACACACACAAACACACACACTGATACACGCACATAGACACACACACAGATACACACACACAGACACACACACAGATACACACATAGATACACACACACAGACACACACACAGATACACACATAGACACACAAACACAGACACACATACAGACACACACAGACACACACACACACAGATACACACAGACATATAGACTGATACACACAGACATATACACTGATACACGTGCACACAGACACACACACATATACACACACAGATACACACATAGACACAAACACACTGATACACACAGACAGACACACACACTTGCACACAGATACACAGATAGACACAAACACACTGAAACATACACACACACACAGATACACACACAGACACAAACACACTGATACACACACACAGACAGACACACACAGATACACACATAGACACACACACTGATGCACGCACACACACAGACATGCACACATACAAACAGATACACACATAGACACACACTGATACACGCACACACACAGACACACCTAGATACACACATAGACATGCACACACAGACACGCACGCACAGATACACACATAGACACACACACTGATACGTGCACACAGACATGCACACAGGCACACACAGACAGATACAAACACACAGATACACACACACTGATACACACACACACACTCACATACACACACAGAGATACACACAGACACACACATTGATACACGCATACACACCGACACGCACACACACACATACACACACACACACACAGATACATACACAGACACACACACTGATACACGCACACACACAGACACGCACACACACACAGACACGCACACACACACAGATACACACATTGACACAAACACACTGATACACACAGACAGACACACACATGCACACACACAGATACACACAGACACAAACACACTGATACACACGCACATACACACACAGATACACACATAGACACAAACACACTGATACACACACACACAGACATACGCAGATACATACATACACACACTGATACACGCACACACACAGACACGCACACATTCACACACACAGATACACACATAGACATGCACACACAGACACACACACACACGCACACACAGATACACACATAGACACACACACTGATACACGCACACACAGACACGCACACACGCACACACATAGACACGAACACACTGATACACACACACAGACACACACAGAGAGATACACACATAGGCACAAACACACTGATACACACACAGACAGACACACAGATACACACAGACACAAACACACTGATACACACACAGACACACACAGATACAAACATAGACACAAACACACTGATACACACACAGACACACACACACAGATACACACACACAGATACACACATAGACACAAGCACACTGATACATGCGCACACACACACTGATACACACATAGACACACACACACAGATACACACATAGACACACACACACTAATACACACACAGACACACACAGATACACACATAGATACACACACTGATACACACACACACAGATACACACAGACATATAGACTGATACACACAGACATATACACTGATACACGTGCACACAGACACACACACATATACACACACAGATACACACATAGACACAAACACACTGATACACACAGACAGACACACACACTTGCACACAGATACACAGATAGACACAAACACACTGAAACATACACACACACACAGATACACACACAGACACAAACACACTGATACACGCACACACACAGACACGCACACATTCACACACACAGATACACACATAGACATGCACACACAGACACACACACACACGCACACACAGATACACACATAGACACACACACTGATACACGCACACACAGACACGCACACACGCACACACATAGACACGAACACACTGATACACACACACAGACACACACAGAGAGATACACACATAGGCACAAACACACTGATACACACACAGACAGACACACAGATACACACAGACACAAACACACTGATACACACACAGACACACACAGATACAAACATAGACACAAACACACTGATACACACACAGACACACACACACAGATACACACACACAGATACACACATAGACACAAGCACACTGATACATGCGCACACACACACTGATACACACATAGACACACACACACAGATACACACATAGACACACACACACTAATACACACACAGACACACACAGATACACACATAGATACACACACTGATACACACACACACAGATACACACAGACATATAGACTGATACACACAGACATATACACTGATACACGTGCACACAGACACACACACATATACACACACAGATACACACATAGACACAAACACACTGATACACACAGACAGACACACACACTTGCACACAGATACACAGATAGACACAAACACACTGAAACATACACACACACACAGATACACACACAGACACAAACACACTGATACACACACACAGACAGACACACACAGATACACACATAGACACACACACTGATGCATGCACACACACAGACATGCACACATACAAACAGATACACACATAGACACACACTGATACACGCACACACACAGACACACCTAGATACACACATAGACATGCACACACAGACACGCACGCACAGATACACACATAGACACATACACTGATACGCGCACACAGCCATGCACACAGGCACACACAGACAGATACAAACACACAGATACACACACACTGATACACACACACACACTCACATACACACACACACAGATACACACAGACACACACATTGATACACGCATACACACCGACACGCACACACACACATACACACACACACACAGATACATACACAGACACACACACTGATACACGCACACACACAGACACGCACACACACACAGATACACACATTGACACAAACACACTGATACACACAGACAGACACACACATGCACACACAGATACACACAGACACAAACACACTGATACACACGCACATACACACACAGATACACACATAGACACAAACACACTGATACACACACACACAGACATACGCAGATACATACATACACACACTGATACACGCACACACACAGACACGCACACATTCACACACACAGATACACACATAGACATGCACACACACACACACACGCACACACAGATACACACATAGACACACACACTGATACACGCACACAGACACGCACACACGCACACACATAGACACGAACACACTGATACACACACACAGACACACACAGAGAGATACACACATAGGCACAAACACACTGATACACACACAGACAGACACACAGATACACACAGACACAAACACACTGATACACACACAGACACACACAGATACAAACATAGACACAAACACACTGATACACACACAGACACACACACAGATACACACAGATACACACATAGACACAAGCACACTGATACCTGCGCACACACATACACACACACACACTGATACACACATAGACACACACACACAGATACACACATAGACACACACACACTGATACACACACAGACACACACATAGACACAAACACACAGATACACGCACACAGACACACACACAGATACACACATAGACACAAACACACTGATACACACACACACAGACATACGCAGATACATACATACACACACTGATACACGCACACACACAGACACGCACACATTCACACACACAGATACACACATAGACATGCACACACAGACACACACACACACGCACACACAGATACACACATAGACACACACACTGATACACGCACACACAGACACGCACACACGCACACACATAGACACGAACACACTGATACACACACACAGACACACACAGAGAGATACACACATAGGCACAAACACACTGATACACACACAGACAGACACACAGATACACACAGACACAAACACACTGATACACACACAGACACACACAGATACAAACATAGACACAAACACACTGATACACACACAGACACACACACACAGATACACACACACAGATACACACATAGACACAAGCACACTGATACATGCGCACACACACACTGATACACACATAGACACACACACACAGATACACACATAGACACACACACACTAATACACACACAGACACACACAGATACACACATAGATACACACACTGATACACACACACACAGATACACACAGACATATAGACTGATACACACAGACATATACACTGATACACGTGCACACAGACACACACACATATACACACACAGATACACACATAGACACAAACACACTGATACACACAGACAGACACACACACTTGCACACAGATACACAGATAGACACAAACACACTGAAACATACACACACACACAGATACACACACAGACACAAACACACTGATACACACACACAGACAGACACACACAGATACACACATAGACACACACACTGATGCATGCACACACACAGACATGCACACATACAAACAGATACACACATAGACACACACTGATACACGCACACACACAGACACACCTAGATACACACATAGACATGCACACACAGACACGCACGCACAGATACACACATAGACACATACACTGATACGCGCACACAGCCATGCACACAGGCACACACAGACAGATACAAACACACAGATACACACACACTGATACACACACACACACTCACATACACACACACACAGATACACACAGACACACACATTGATACACGCATACACACCGACACGCACACACACACATACACACACACACACAGATACATACACAGACACACACACTGATACACGCACACACACAGACACGCACACACACACAGATACACACATTGACACAAACACACTGATACACACAGACAGACACACACATGCACACACAGATACACACAGACACAAACACACTGATACACACGCACATACACACACAGATACACACATAGACACAAACACACTGATACACACACACACAGACATACGCAGATACATACATACACACACTGATACACGCACACACACAGACACGCACACATTCACACACACAGATACACACATAGACATGCACACACACACACACACGCACACACAGATACACACACACTGATACACGCACACAGACACGCACACACGCACACACATAGACACGAACACACTGATACACACACACAGACACACACAGAGAGATACACACATAGGCACAAACACACTGATACACACACAGACAGACACACAGATACACACAGACACAAACACACTGATACACACACAGACACACACAGATACAAACATAGACACAAACACACTGATACACACACAGACACACACACAGATACACACAGATACACACATAGACACAAGCACACTGATACCTGCGCACACACATACACACACACACACTGATACACACATAGACACACACACACAGATACACACATAGACACACACACACTGATACACACACAGACACACACATAGACACAAACACACAGATACACGCACACAGACACACACACAGATACACACATAGACACAAACACACTGATACACACACACAGACACACTGATACACACACAGAGACACACAGAGACACAAACACACTGATACACACACAGACACACACACACACAGACACACATACACTGACACCCACACACACACAGATACACACATAGACACAAACACACTGATACAGGCACACACACACTGATAGACACACACATATAGACAGACACACCATGACGCCCAGAATGCTCATGTCCCTGCTGCCTTCATCGGTTGTTTTGTGGGCGATGGAACTGTGGGTGATGGATCCTGTGGGTGATGGATCCTGTGGGTGATGGATCCTGTGGGTGATAGATCCTGTGGGTAATGGATCCTGTGGGTGATAGATCCTGTGGGTGTTGGATCCTGTGTGTGATAGATCCTGTGGGTGTTGGATCCTGTGGGTGATGGATCCTGTGGGTGTTGGATCCTGTGGGTGTTGGATCCTGTGGGTGATGGATCCTGTGGGTAGTTCACATTGTGGATAAAGCCGGCCTGTGCGAGCCAATCCTCATACATCCTCCAGGATGTTGTCATGAACTGTGCTCCCTGATCTGATGGTGTCACCCCCCCACCCTACCCCCCACCCCCAACCCCAACCCCAGTGCTGTCCAGGAGCAAAGGTGGGCAATTTGATCCCATGGCAACGACAGACACCAATCTCTTCCTGCATTTGGGTAACGTGTTTCTTACTGGGAAGCAGGAGGCTGGTGCTGATCTACCAAAATCGGTTTCTGGAGTTTGGTCTGTCGCTGGCTGAACCAGTATTTCTTGCCCCGTCCCTAGTTGCCCCTTGAGAAGGTGGGGTGAGCTGCCTTCTTGAACCACTGCAATCTATGTGCTGTAGATTGACCCAAGTTGCCATTGTGCAGGGAATTCCAGAATTTTGACCCAATGACAGTGAAGGAGCGGCAATATATTTCTGAGTCAGGATGGTGAGTGGCTTGGAGGGGAATTTACAGGGGGTGGTGTTCCCATGTATCTGCTGCCCTTGTCCTTCTAGATGGAAGTGGCCATGGGTTTGGAAGGTGCTGTCTGAGGATGTTTGATGATTTTCTGTAGTGCACCTTTTAGATAACACACACTGCTGCTACTGACCATCAGTGGTGGAGGGAGTGGCTGTTTGTGGATGTGCTGCTAATTAAGCGGGGGCTGCTTTGCCCTGGTTGGAGTCGAGTTTCTTGAGTGTTGTTGGAGCTGCCCCCATCCAGGCAAGTGGGGATTATTCCATCACACTGCTGACTTGCGCCTTGTAGATGGAGGACAGGCTTTGGAGAGTTACTGAGCTCAGGATTCCCAGCCTCTGACCTGCTCTTGTAGCCACTGTGCTGATGTGGTGAGTCCAGTTGAGTTTCTGGTCAATGGTAATCCTCAGGATGTTAATGCTGGAGGTTTCAGTGATGGTAACACTATTGAATGTCAAGCACTGATAGTTAGATTGTCTTTTATTGGTGATGGTCATAGCCTGGCACTTGTGTGGTACAATGTTCCTTGCCCCTTGACAGCCCAAGCCTGGATATTGTCCAGATCTTGTTCATGGAGGAGAAAGTGAGGACTGCAAATGCTGGAGATCAGAGGCAAGAATGTAGTGCTAGAAAAGTGCAGCCGGTCAGGCAGCATCCGAGGAGCAGGAGAATCTATATTTTGGGCATAAGCCCTTCATCAGGAATGAGGCTTGTGGGCCGGAGGACTGAGAGATAAATGGGAGGAGGGTGGGGCTGGGGGGAATGTAGCTGGGAATGCGATCGGTAGATGAAGATATGGGTAATGGTGATAGGTCGGAGAGGAGGATGGAGCAGATAGGTGGGAAGGACAATGAACAGGTCAAGGGGGCGGTACCCATTTGGATGCTTGGGACTGGGTGGGGGAGTTGAAGTGTTCAGCCACGGGGCGGTTGGGTTGGTTGGTGTGGGTGTCCCAGAGATGTTCTCTGAAATGATCTGCAAGAAGGCGTCCTGTCTCCCTGATGTAGAGGAGACCACATTGGGAGCAATGGATACAGAAGATGATGTGTGTGGAAGTACAGGTAAATTTCTGTCAGAAGTGGAAGGATCCTTTGGAGCTTTGGACAGAGGTGAGGGGATTGATGTGGGCACAGGTTTTGCAATTCCTGCGGTGGCAGGAGAAGGTGCCAGGAGGGGAGGTGGATTGTTGGGGGGCGTGGACCTGACGAGGGAGTCGCGGGGGGAAAGGTCTCTCCAAAACTCAGATAGTGGTCGGGAGGGAAATATATCCCTTTTGGTGGAGAGTGTTTGTAGGAGGCAGAAATGGTGGAGGATGATGCGATGTATACAAAGGTTGGTGGGGTGGAAGGTGAAGACCAGGGGTTCTGTCCTTGTTGCAGTTGGAGGGATGGGGTTCAAAGGCAGAGGTTCGGGAAGTGGAGGAGATGCACTGCAGGGCATCGTCAACCACATGATACCCTGCAGTGCATCTTGCGATCTTGGAAGAAGGATGCCATCTGGGACATTCTTTGGTGGAATTGGTCCTCCTGGGACCAGATGTGGCTGAGACAGAGGAATTAGGAAAAAGGGATGGTGTTTTTACATGAAAAGATATTCATGGTTGTTGGAGGTCAGTTATTTCCCCCACCCCTACCCCATTTACCTCTCTGCACCCCATGTCCACAATCCTCATTCCTGATGAAGGGATTATGTCCAAAATGTCGATTCTCCTGCTCCTCGGATGCTGCCTGACCGACTGTGATTTTCCAGCACCACACTCAAAATATCTTGTTCATAGACTGCTTCAGTATCTGAGGAGTTGCGAATGGTGCTGAACACTGTGCAATCATCAACGAACATCCCAGCGTCTGACCTTATAAGACATAGGAGTGGAAGTAAGGCCATTCAGCCCATCGGGTCCACTCCGTTATTCAATCATGGCTGATGGGCATTTCAACGCCAATTACCCGCACACTCCCCGTAGCCCTTAATTCCTTGTGAGATTAAGAATTTACCACTCTCTGCCTTGAAGACATTTAACGTCCTGGCCTCCACTGCGCTCCATGGCAACGAATTCCACAGGCCCACCACTCTCTGGCTGAAGAAATGTCTCCTCATTTCCATTTTAAATTGACCCCTCTAATTCTAAGGCTGTGCCCACGGGTCCTAGCATCCCCACCTTTTGGAAACAATTTCCAAGCATCCACCCTTTCTAAGCCATACATTATCTTGTACGTTTCTATTAGATCTCCCCTCAACCTTCTAAACTCTAATGAATACAATCCCAGGATTCCCAGCCGTTCATCATATGTTAGGCCGACCATTCCAGGGATCATCCGTGTGAATCTCTGGTGGACACGCTCCAGTGCCAGTATGTCCTTCCTGAGGTGTGGAGTCCAAAACAGTATTCTAAATGGGGCCTAACTAGAGCTTTATAAAGTCTCAGTAGCACATCACTGCTTTTACAATAGACAATAGGTGCAGGAGTAGGCCATTCTGTCCTTCGAGCCTGCACCGCCATTCAATATGATCATGGCTGATCATTCCTAATCAGTATCCTCTTCCTGCCTTATCTCCATAACCCTTGATTCCACTATCCTTGAGAGCTCTATCCAACTCCTTCTTAAATGAATCCAGAGACTGGGCCTCCACTGCCCTCTGGGGCAGAGCATTCCACACAGCCACCACTCTCTGGGTTTCTCCTCATCTCTGTCCTAAATGGTCTACCCCGTATTTTTAAGCTGTGTCCTCTGGTTCGGCACTCACCCATCAGTGGAAACATGTTTCCTGTTGCCAGAGTGTCCAATCCTTTCATAATCTTATATGTCTCAATCAGATCCCCTCTCAGTCTTCTAAACCCAAGGGTATACAAGCCCAGTCGCTTCAGTCTTTCAGTGTAAGGTAATCCAGCCATTCCAGGAATTGACCTCGTGAACCTCCGCTGCACTCCCTCAATAGCCAGAATGTCTTTCCTCAAATTTGGAGACCAGAACTGCACACAGTACTCCAGGTGTAGTCTCATCAGGGCCCTGTACAGCTGCAGAAGCACCTCTGCTTCTATACTCAATTCCTCTTGTTATGAAGGCCAGCATGCCCTTAGCCTTCTTCACTACCTGCTGTACCTGCATGCTTGCCTTCATTGACTGGTGTACAAGAACACCCAGATCTCTCTGTACCACCCCTTTACCTAAATTGATTCCATTGAGGTAGTAATCTGCCTTCCTGTTCTTGCCACCAAAGTGGATAACCATACATTTATCCACATTAAACTGCATCTGCCATGCATCTGTCCACTCACCTAACCTGTCCAGGTCACCCTGTAATCTCCTAACATCCTCCTCACATTTCACCCTGCCACCCAGCTTTGTATCATCAGCAAATTTGCTAATGTTATTGCTGATACCATCTTCTATATCATTAACATATATTGTAAAAAGCTGCAGTCCCAGCACTGATCCCTGCGGTACCCCACTGGTCACTGCCTGCCATTCCGAAATGGAGCCGTTTATCACTACCCTTTGTTTCCTATCAGCCAACCAATTTTCAATCCAATCTAGTACTTTGCCCCCAATACCATGCGCCCTAATTTTACTCACTAACCTCCTGTGTGGGACTTTATCAAAAGCTTTCTGAAAGTCCAGGTACACTACATCTACTGGATCTCCCTCGTCCATCTTCAGAGTTACATCCTCAAAAAATTCAAGAAGATTAGTCAAGCATGATTTCCCCTTCATAAATCCATGCTGACTCTGTCTTATCCTGTTACTACTATCAAGATGTGTCGTAATTCCATCCTTTATAATAGACTCCAGCATCTTTCCCACCACTGAGGTCAGACTAACTGGTCTATAATTTCCTGCTTTCTCTCTCCCACCTTCCTTAAAAAGTGGGATAACATTAGCCACCCTCCAATCCTCAGGAACCGAACCTGAATCTATCGAACTCTGGAAAATAATCACCAAAGCATCCACGATTTCCCGAGCCACCTCCTTCAATACCCTGGGATGTAGACCATCAGGCCCCGGAGACTTATCAACCTTCAGACCTAACAGTCTCTCCAACACCAAATCCTGGCAAATATAAATTCCCTTCAGTTCAGGTCCTTCAGCCACTGTTACCTCAGGGAGATTGCTTGTGTCTTCCCCAGTGAACACAGATCTGAAGTACCCATTTAATTCTTCTGCCATTTCTTTGTTCCCCGTAATATATTCCCCTGTTTCTGTCTTCAAGGGCCCAATTTTAGTCTTAACCATTTTTTTGCCTTGCACATACCTAAAAAAGCTTTTACTATCCTCCTTTATATTATTGGCCAGTTTACCTTCGTACCTCAATTTTCCTCTGCGTATTTCCTTCTTAGTAATCCTCTGTTGCTCTTTAAAAGCTTCCCAGTCCTCAGTTTTCCCACTTATCTTAGCTATGTTATACTTTTTCTCTTTTAACTTTATATGTTTCTTTACTTCCCTCGTCAGCCACGGCCGCCCATGCCTCCTCCTGGGATCTTTCTTCCTTTTAGGAATGAACTGATCCTGCAACTTCTGTATTATACACAGAAATATCCGCCATTGTTCCTCCACGGTCATCCCTGCTAAGGTATTGCACCATTGAACTTTGGCCAGCTCCGCCCTCATAGCCCCATAGTTCCCTTTATTCAACAGAAGTACTGTCACTTCCGATTGTACCCTCTCCCTCTCAAATTGCAGATTGAAGCTTATTGTATTATGGTCGCTACTTCCTAATGGCTCCTTCACTTCGAGGTCTCTGACCAATTCTGGTTCGTTACACAACACCAGATCCAGAATTGCCTTCTCCCTGGTCGGCTCCAGCACCAGCTGCTCTAAGAATCCATCTCTGAGGCACTCCACAAAGTCTCTTTCTTGTGGCCCAATACCATCCTGATTCTCCCAGTCTACCTGCATGTTAAAATCCCCCATAACAACTGTAGTAACATCTTTGCGACAGGCCAATTTCAGCTCCTGATTCAACTTACATCCGACATCCAGACTACTGTTTGGGGGCCTGTAGATGACTCCCAAGAGGGTCTTTTTACCCTTAGTATTTCGCAGCTCTATCCACACTGACTCTACATCTCCTGACTCTAGGTCCCCCCGCGCAAGGGACTGAATATCATTCCTTACCAACAAGGCCACCCCACCCCCTCTGCCCGTCAGTCTGTCCTTACGATAGCACGTGTAGCCTTGAATATTCATTTCCCAGGCCCTGTCCACTTGAAGCCACGTCTCAGTTATCCCCACAATATCGTATCTGCCAATTTCCAAAAGAGCCTCAAGCTCATCCATCTTATGTCTAATGCTTTGTGCATTCATGTATAGTATTTTTAATTTGTTACTGCCCTCACCCTTCCCATCAACCCTTATTTCACTCAACCTTACAGCATGATCCCTTTCCGAGTTTTCTGCCTCATTGATACAGTTGTCTTTCTTGACTTCTCTTGTTCTAACTTTCCCTTCAATTTCCTTTGTAAACATCCAGTTTGTCTCTCCCCCCCACCCCGGCTACATTAGTTTAAATGTAGCTGTGTTGCAGTAGCAAACCTGCCTGCCAGAATGCTGGTCCCTAACCTATTAAGGTGCAAACCGTCTCTCTTGTAGACTTTATGCTTACCACAAAATATACCCCAGTGATCCAAGACCTTAAATCCTTGCTTCCTGCACCAGTTCCCCAACCACACGTTCAAGTCCATTATCTCCCTGTTTCTGGCCACACCAGCCCGAGGAACTGGAAGCAAACTGGAGATAACCACCCTGGACATCCTGCTTTTCAGCCTTCTTCCATTCCAGCTCTCTTGAGAAAAATGACAACATTGCATTTGCTTTCTTAACCAACCTGCAAGTCAAGCTTGAGAGAATCCTGGACTAGCACTCCCAGATCCCTTTGTACTCTGGCTTTATGAACTTTCTCACCGTTTGGAAAGTAGTCCGTGCCTGTGTTCTTCTTTCCAAAGTGCAAGACCTCGCATTTGCTCACATTTTATTTCATCAGCCATTTCTTGGACCACTCTCCTAAACTGTCTAAATCTTTCTGCAGCCTCCTCACCTCCTCAGCACTACCTGCCTGTCCACCTAACTTCATATCATCGGCGAACTTTGCCAGAATGCCCCCAGTCCCTTCATCCAGATCGTTAATATATAAAATGAACAGCTGCGGCCCCAACATTGAACCCTGTGGGACACCACTTGTCACCAACTGCCATTCTGAAAAATAACCTTTTATCCCAATTCTCTGCCTTCTGTCAGACAGCCAATCCTCAATCCATGCCAGTAGCTCACCTCGAACACCATGGGCCCTCACCTTGCTCAGCAGCCTCCCATGAGGCATCTTATCAAAGGGCCTTTTGGAAGTCCAGATAGATAACGTCCATAGGGTTTCCCTGGTCTAACCTACTTGATACCTTTTCAAAGAATTCTAACAGGTTTGTCAGGCACGACCTCCCCTTACTAAATACATGCTGACTTGTTGTAATCCAACCCTGCACTTCCAAGAATTTAGAAATCTCATCCTTAACGATGGATTCTAGAATTTTGCCTACAACCGAGGTTATGCTAATTGGCCTATAATTTTCCACCTTTGTCTTGATCCTTTCTTGAACAAGGGGGTTACAACAACGATTTTCCAATCATCTGGGACTTTCCATGACTCCAGTAATTTTTGAAAGATCACAACCAACGTCTCCACTATTTCTTCAGCCACCTCCCTCAGAACTCTAGGATGTAGCCCATTGAGGCAGGAGATTTATCAGTTCTTAGACCTTTTAGCTTTTCTAGCACTTTCTCTTTTGTAATGGCTACTGTACTCAACTCTGCCCCTTAATTGTTGGGATATTACTCATGTCTTCCACTGTGAAGACTGACACAAAGTACTTATTATGTTCTTCATCTATTTCCTCGTATCCCAGCACTCGCCTTCCTGCATCAGTTTGGAGCGGAACAATGTCTACTTTGGCCTCTTGTTGTTCCTTATGTATTGAAAGAAACGTTTACTATCATTTCTGATATTACTGGCTACTTACATTCATATTTGATCCTCTCCTTCCTTAATTCTTTCTTTGTTATCCTCTGTTTATTTTTGTAGTCTTCCCAATCTTCCCAGTGCTCTTGGCCACTTTACAGACTCTCTCGTTTTCTATGATACATTTCCTGAGTTTCTTTGTTAGCCATGGCTGTCTAACCCTCTCCCCCCCCACCCCGGATAATCTTTCTTTTCTTTGGGATGAACCTTTGTACTGTGTCCTCAATTACATCCAGAAACTCCTGCCACAGAAGAAAGGTCATTGATGAAGCAGCTGAAGATGGTTGGGCCTCGGACACTAACCTAAGGGATTCCTGCAGAGATGTCCTGGAGCTGAGATGACTGACCCTCTAACAACCACAACCGTCTTCCTATGTGTAAGGTATGACTCTAACCACCAGAGAGTATGCCTCCTGATGCCCATCGATTCCAGTTTTGCCCAGGCTCCTTGATGCCACACTCGGTTGAATGCAGCCTTGATGTCAGGGCTGTCCCTCTCCCCCCCCCTCTGGAATCCAGCTCTTTTGTCCGTGTTTGACCCAAGGCTGTAATGAGGTCAGGAGCTGAGTGACCCTGGGGGAACCCAAACTGGGTGTCACTGAGCAGGTTATTGCTGAGCAGGTGCTGCTTGATAGCTCTGTTACTGACCCCTTCCATCACTTTACTGATGATGGAGAGTAGGCTGATGGGGCGGTAATTGGTCAGGTTGGATTTGTCCTGTTTTTTATGTACAGGAAATACATGGGCAATTTCCCACGTTGTTGGGTAGATACCATAGGAGATAGAACATTACAGCACAGTACAGGCCCTTCAGCCTTCGATGCTACACCGACCTGTGAAACCAATCTGTAGTCCATCTAATCTACACCATCCCATTTCATCCACATGTTTATCCAATGACCATTTAAATGTCCTTAAAGTTGATGAGTCTGCAACTGATACAGGCAGGGCATTCCACACCCATACTACTCTAAGCAAAGAATCTACCTCTGAAATCTGTCCTATATCAATCATCCCTCAATTTAAAGCTCTGCCCCCTCGTGCTAGCCATCACCATCCGAGGAAAAAGGCTCTCCCTGTCCACCCTATCTAACCCTCTGATTATCTTATATATCTCAATTAAGTCACCTCTCAACCTTCTTCTCTCTAATGAAACAGCCTCAAGTCCCTCAGCCTTTCCTCATAAGACCTTCCCTCCATACCAGGCAACATCCTAGTAAATCTCCTCCGAACCCTTTCCAAAGCTTCCACATCCTTCCTATAATGTGGTGACCAGAACTGTACACAATACAGCCGCACCAGAGTTTTGGACAACTGCAACATAACCTCATGGTTCCGGAACTCAATCCCTCTACCAATAAAAGCTATTGCACCGTATGCCTTCTTAACAATCCTATCAACCTGGGTGGCAACTTCAGGGATCTACGTACATAGAGCATTGAACAATACAGCGCAGAACACGCCCTTGATGTTGCACTGACCTGTGAACTAATCTAAGCCCACCCCCAAACTATCCCATCATCATCCATGTGCTTATCCAAGGATTGTTTAAATCTCCCTCATGTGGCTGAGTTAACTAAATTGGCAGGTAGGGCATTCCACACCCTTACCACCCTCTGAGTAAAGAACCTGCCTCTGACATCTGTCTTAAATCTATCACCCCTCAATTTGCAGTTGTACCCCCTCGTACAAGCTGACATCATCATCCTAGGAAAAAGACTCTCACTGTCTACCCTATCTAATCCTCTGATCATCTTGTATGTCTCTATCAAATCCCCCCTTAGCCTTCTTCTCTCCAATGAGAACAGACCCAAGTCTCTCAGCCGTTCCTCATAAGACCTTCCCTCCAGACCAGGCAACATCCTGGTAAATCTCCTCTGCACCTTTTCCAATGCTTCCACATTCTTCCTGTAATGGGACGACCAGAACTGTACACAATATTCCAAGTGCAGCCGCACTAGTGTTTTGTATAGTTGCAGCATGATATTGTGGCTCCGGAACTCAATCCCTCTACAATAAAACCTAACACACCGTATGCCTTCTTCACAGCACTACTAAGCTGGGTGGCAACTTTCAGGGATCTATGTACATGGACTCCAAGATCCCTCTGCACATCCACACTCCCAAGAATCTTTCCATTGACCCAGTACTCTGCCTTCCTGTTATTCTTCCCAAAGTGCATCACCTCACATTTAGCTGCATTGAACTCCATTTGTCACCTCTCAGCCCAATTCTGCAGTTTATCCAAGTCCCCCTGTAACCTATAACTGTCCACTACTCCACTGACTTTAGTGTCATCTGCAAATTTACAAATCCATCCATCTATGCCTGCGTCTAAGTCATTTATAAAAATGACAAACAGCAGTGGTCCCAAAACAGCCCCTTGTGTCACACCACTAGTAACCGGACTCCAGGTTGAATATTTTCCAATAACCAGAAAGCCAATTTTCAGAAAGCCAGTTTCTAATCCAACTGCTAAATCACCCTCAATCCCATACATCCAAATTTTCTCCATCAGCCTACCATGTGGAACCTTATCAAAGGCTTTACTAAAGTCCATGTTCACCACGTCAACTACCCTACCCTCAACTGCATGCTTGATCACCTTCTCAAAAAACTCAATGTGGTTTGTGAGACACGACCTGCCCTTGACAAATCATGTTGACTATCTGAAATCAAATTGTTGCTTGCTAGATGATTATACATCTTATCTCTTATAATCCTTTCCAAACCCTTTCCTACAACAGAAGTAAGGCTCACTGGTCTATAATTACCTGGCTCATCTCTACTGCCCTTCTTGAACAAGGACACTGCATTTGCAATCCTCCAGTACTAAACCTGAAGACAAAGACGACTCAAATATCAAAGGCTCTGCCATCTCCTCCCTATCTTCCTAGAGAATCCTCGGATAAATCCCATTCATCCCAGGGGATTTATCTACTTTCACACCTTCTAGATTTGATAACACCTCCTCCCTACTAACCTCAATCCTTTCAAGCATTACAGCCATATCTCAGTCTTAGCGAGTTTTGAAAAGATTTGTAGCTCAGGTTGAGGTTCTGGATGTAGGTTTGCTCGCTGAGCTGGAAGGTACATTTCTGGTTCCCATCCCCCTGCTGAGCTAGTTTAAACCCATCCGAATATCACCAGAAAATTTCCCACCCAGGATATTAGTACCCCTCTGGTTCAAGTGAAGACCGTCCTGTTTGTACAAGTCCCACCTTCCCCAGAATGAGCTCCAATTATCCATATACCTGATACATGGACACCAAAATCTCACTGCTCATCTACACTATCATGAATCTTACCATTAGCCCAGTACTCTGCATTCCTGTTACTCCTTCCAAAGTGAATCACCTCACACTTTTCTGCATTAAACTCCATTTGTCAGCTCTAAGCCCAACTCTGCAGTTTACCAATGCCTACAACACCTACAACATCCTTCGGCACTATCCACAACTATACCAACCTTAATGTCATCCGTAAATTTACTAACGCGGCCTTCTACGCCCTCTTTCAGGTCATTTATAAAAATGACAAACAGCAGTGGCCCCAAAACAGATGCTTGCAGAACCCCACTAGTAACTGAACATTTCCCATTAACCACCTCCCTCTGTCTTCTTTCTGCTAGCCAATTTCTGATCAAAACCACTAAATCCCCCTCAATCCCATGCCTCCGTACTTTCTGCAGTATCCTACCGTGGGGAACTTTATCAAATGCCTCACTGAAATCCTTATGCACCACATCCACCTTCTCAAAGAACTCAATAAGGTTTGTGAGGCACGACCTACCCTTCACTAAACCGTGCTCACTATCCCGAATCAAGTTATTCCTTTCTAGATGATTATATATCCTATCTCTTATAAACCTTTCCATCACTTTGCCCACAACTGAAGTAAAGCTCACTGGTCTATAGTTACCGGGATTGTCTCTGTTCTCCTTCTTAAACAAGGGAACCACATTTGCTATCCTCCAGTCTTCCGGCACTATTCCTGTAGACAATGACGACATAAAGATCAAAGCCAAAGGATCGGCAATCTCCTCCCTGGCTTCCCAGAGAATCCTAGGATAAATTCCATCCGGCCCAGGGGACTTATCTATTTTAACACTTTCCAGAATTGCTAACACCTCCTCCTTGTGAACCCTAATCCTGTATAGTCTGTACCCTGTATCTCAGTACTCTCCTTGACCACATTGTCTTTCTCGAGTGTGAATACTGATGAAAAATATTCATTTAGCACTTTGCCTATTTCCTTGGACACCACACACAACTTCCCACTACTAACCTTGATTGAACCTAATCTTATTCTAGTCATTCTTTTATTCCTGATATACCTATAGAAAGCTTTAGGGTTTTCCTTGATCCCATGTTCCCTCCTGACTCTTCTGAGCTCTCTCTTTAGGTGTTTCCTGGCTAACTCGAAACTCTCAATCGCTCTAACTGAGCCTTCACATCTCATCCTAACATAAACCTTCTTCTTCCTCTTGACAAGAGATTCAACTTCATTAGTAAACCACGGCTCCCTCGCTCGACCACTTCCTTCCTGCCTGACAGGTACATATTTATCAAGGAGTAGCTGTTCCTTGAATAAGCTCCACATTTCAATTCACATTGCAGTTTCCTTCCCCATCCTAAATCTTGCCTAATTGCTTCATAATTGCCTTTCCCCCAGCAATAACTCTTGCCCTGTGGTATACACTATCTCTTTCCATCGCGAAAGTAAACATAACTGAATTGTGGTCACTATCACCAAAGTGCCTACCTACCTCCAAATCTAACACCTGGCCGATGTTATAACTTTTGCGAGGTTTGTGAAGGTTTGTAGCTCAGGTTGAGGTTTAGGCTGTAAGTTTGATATCCAGACGTTTCATTACCTGGCTAAGTAACATCATCAGTGGCGACCTCCAAGTGAAGCGAAGCTGTTGTCTCCTGCTTTCTATTTATAGGTTTGTCCTAGATGTATCCTGGGACAGGCTAAGCAAAGACATGCCAGAGAATTCCTAGAGGCCTGGCACTCCATCCACAACGCCATAAACAAAACACATAGATCTAGATGCCATCTATCAACCTCTCAGAAAACGAACAGGAAATGACATCACCACAAACCCCAGGAACCCCATCCAGGACAAACATATAAGTAGAAAGCAGGAAACAACAGCTTTGCTTCACTTGACGGTCGCCACTGATGATGTTACCTAGCCAGGTAATGAAACGTCTGGATATCAGACCTACAGCTCAGCGAGCAAACCTACACCCTAGATGTTATAACTGTACTGGAAGAGCTTGGCTAGTGCAGCAGCAAGTTCTGGAATGTTGTCAGGGCCCATAGACTTGCATCCAGTGTCTCCAAGGCAGAAGTGGGGACTGCAGATGCTGGAGATCAGAGTCTAGATTAGAGTGGTGCTGGAAACGCACAGCAGGACAGGCAGCATCTGAGGAGCAGGAAATCAATGTTTCAGGCAAAAGCCCATCTTCAGGAATAGAGGTAGGGATCCTGCAGGATGGAGAGACAAATGGGGGGGTGGGGGGCAGGGGGGGTGGCTGGGAGGAAGAGTACAATCCAAGAGTACAATTGTTGGGGGTAAAGGTGATAGGTCAGAGAGGAGGGTGGAGCAGATTGATGGGAAGGGAGATGGGCAGGTAGGACAGGACATGAGGATGGTGCTGAGCTGGAAGGTTGGAACTAGGGTGAGGTGGGGGAGGGGAAATGAGGAAACTGTTGAAATCCACATTGATGCCCTGGGGTTGAAGTGTTCCGCGGCGGAAGATGAGGTGTTCTTCTCCAGGCGTCTGGTGGTGAGGGAGCGGCGGTGAAGGAGGCCCAGGACCTGCATGCCGTCGGCAGAATGGGAGGGGGAGTTGAGATGTTGGGCCACGGGGCGGTGGGGTTGATTGGTGCGGGTGTCCCAGAGATGTTCCCTAAAGCGCTCTGCTCGGAGGTGTCCAGTCTCCCCAATGTAGAGGAGACTGCATCGGGAGCAACGGATACAATAAATGATATTGGTGGATGTGCAGGTAAAACTTTGATGGATATGGAAGGTTCCTTTAGGGCCTTGGATGGAGGTGAGGGGGGAAGGTGTGGGCACAGGTTTTACAGTTCCTGCGGTGGCTGGGGAAGGTGCCAGGATGGGAGGGTGTGTTGTTGGGGGTGTGAACCTGACCAAGTAGTCACGGAGGGAACGGTCTTTGTGGAAGGTGGAAAGGGGTGGGGAGGGAGATATATCCCTGGTGGTGGGGTCCGTTTGGAGATGAAGGTAATGTCTTTGGATGATGCAGTTAATGCAAAGATTAGTAGGGTGGAAGGTGAGCACCAGGGGCGTTCTGTCCTTGTTACGGTTGGAGGGGTGGGGTCTGAGGGCCGAGGTGCGGGGTGTGGGCGAGATGCGTTGGAGGGCACCTTTAACCACGTGGGAAGGGAAATTGCGGTCTCTAAAGGAGGAGGCCATCTGGTGTGTTCTGTGGTGGAACTGGCCCTCCTGGGAGCAGATACGGCGGAGGCGGAGGAATTGGGAATACGGGATGGCATTTTTGCAAGAGGTAGGGTGGGAAGAGGTGTAATCCAGGTAGCTGTGGGAGTCGGTGGGTTTGTAAAAAATGTCAGTGTCAAGTCAGTCATCATTAATGGAGATGGAGAGGTCCAGGAAGGGGAGGGAGGTGTCAGAGATGGTCCAGGTAAATTTAAGGTCAGGGTGGAATGTGTTGGTGAAGTTGATGAATTGCTCAACCTCCTCGCAGGAGCACAAGGTGGCGCCAATGCAGTCATCAATGTAGCGGAGGAAGAGGTGGGGATTGGTGCCGATGTAATTACGGAAGATCAACTGTTTGACCTAGCCAACAAAGAGACAGGCATAGCTGGGGCCCATACAGGTGTCCATGGCTACCCCTTTGGTCTGGAGGACGTGGGAGGATTCAAAGGAGACATTGTTATGGGTGAAGACCAGTTCAGCCAAACGAATGAGAGTGTCGGTAGAAGGGTACTGTTGGGGACGTCAGGAGAGGAAGAAACAGAGGGCTTGGAGGCCCTGGTCATGGCGGATGGAGGTGTAGAGGGATTGGATAGCCATGGTGAAGATGAGGGGGCCAGGGAAATGGAAGTCTTGGAGGAGGTGGAGGGCGTGGGTGGTGTCTCAAACATATGTGGGGTGTTCCTGGACTAGGGGGGATAGGACAGTGTTGAGGTAGGTAGAGATGAGTTCAGTGGGGCAGGAGCAGGCCAGGGTGGTCAGGCTTGTGGATCTTGGGAAGGAGGTAGAACCGGGCAGTGCGGGGTTCCTGGACTATGAGGTTGGAAGCTGTGGGTGGGAGATCTCCTGAGGTGATGAGGTTCTGTATGGTCTGGGAGATGATGGTTTGGTGATGGGGGTGGGGTCATGGTCGAGGGGGTGGGCTCCAATCTCCAACTGTTTCTGAATATCATTCTGGAATAACAAATCAACATTTTGGGGTATAGGATCTTACAGCAAGACAGAGGAGGGTAGGTAGCACTACTAATTAAGGAATCAATTCCTGCAATAAGGAGAGATGATATCTGGGAAGGATCCTTAAATGAGGCTTTGTGGGTAGAATTTCGGAATGTTAAAGGGGCAGCCTCTTTACTGGGAATGTATTATAAGCCCCCAAAGAGTCAGCAGGAAATAGAGGAGCAAATATGTCGACAGTTCACAGAGGGGTGTAGGAGTAACAATCGGGTCAGTACACTCAGGGATTTCAACTTGCCCAAAATAAACTGGGACAGTCATAGTGTTAGGGTTTAGAGGGGATGGATTTCTTGAAATGCATCCAGGGAGTTTTCTTTGTATCAATAAGTAGAAGCCCAACAAGGGACAGCACAGTGCGGGATCTGCTTCTGGGTAAAGAAGCCAGACAAGTGTGAGATGTGGCAGACGGGGGACCATTTAGGCAACAGTGACCACAGCACAGTACTGTTCAAATTGGTTCTGGACAAGGAAAAAGATGGTCTGTAAAAGGTGGCTATGGTTTGGGAAGGCAGATGTTATTAAAACAAAGCTGGACCTGGCCACAATAAACTGGGAACAGCTCCTTGTGGATAAGTCTACAACAGAGCAATGGGGGGGGGGGGGGGGCATTCAGAAAGCAGCTGGTGAGTGTACTGGTCCAACATGTCCCCTTTAGGGGGGAAATGGAGGAGCAATATGTTCAGAGAACCTTGGGTGTCGAGGATAATGCAGGACTGGATAACAAAGTAGGGCTTTTAGCAAATCCAAAGGGAGTAATTCAGCTGTGGCTCTCGAGGAATACAGGAAGTGGAGGAGGGAACATAAGGAAACAATTAGAAGAGCAAAAAGGGGGCATGGAAATGGACTTGTGAACAGGATTAGGGAGAATCCTAACATATTTTATAAATACATTAAAGGGAAGAGTTTAACCAGGGAAAGAGTAGGGTCTATTAGGGACCAAGGGGACAATGTGTGTGTGTGAAGCTGCAGGATATTGGGAGGGAGTTAAATCAATATTCCTCTTCAGTCTTCACTCTGGAAAAGGAGAACATGTGCAGGGAATTCAGGAAAAGGGACTGTGAGGAAATTGCACAGTTTGATGTTGGAAATGGGAAGGTGTTGGAGGCTCTGTCAGGCTTAATAAGAGTCCAATCCCCTGGTCCAGTGGAACCTCATCCCAGGCTGCTGCGGGACGTGAGGCAGGGAATTCCAGGGACTCTGACACAGATCTGACACATAAATATATACAGCACAGAAACAGACCTTTCAGTCCAATTCATCCATGCTGTCCAAATATTCTAATCTAATCTAGTCCCACATATCAGCACTTGGCCCATATCCCTCTAAACCCTTCCCAATCATATACCCATCCGGATGCCTTTTAAATGTTGTAACTGTACCAGCCTCCACCACATCCTCTGGCAGCTCATTCCACACACACACCACTCTTTATGGGGAAAAAGTTGCCCCTTAGGTCCCTTCTTAAATCTTCCCCTCTCACCCTAAACCTATGCACTCTAGCTCTGGATTCCCCGACCCCAGGGAAAAGACTTTGCCTATTTATCCTATCTATGTCCCTCATAATTTTGTAAACCTCTATAAGGTCACCTCAGCCTCTGATGCTCCAGGGAAAACAGCCCCAGCCTGTTCAGCCTCTCCCTTTAGCTCAAATCCTCTAACCCTGGCAACATCCTTGTCAATCTTGTATGATCTTTTTCAAGTTACACAACATCTTTTCGATAGGAAGGAGACCAGAATTGCACGCAATATTCCAACAGTGGCCTCACCAATGTCCTGTACAGCCACAACATGACCTCCCAACTCCTGTACTCAATACTCTGACCAATAAAGGAAAGCATACCAAACGCCTTCTTCACTATCCTATCTACCTGCGACTCCACTTTCAAGGAGCTATGCACCTGCACTCTAAGGTCTCTTTGTTCAGCAACACTCCCTAGGACCTTACCATTAAGTGTATAAGTCCTGCTAAGATTTGCTTTCCCAAAATGCAGCACCTCGTATTTATCTGAATTAAACTCCATCTGCCACTTCTCAGCCCATTGGCCCATCTGGTCCAGACCCTGTTGTAATCTGAGGTAACCCTCTTCGCTGTGCACTACACCTCCAATTTCGGTGTCATCTGCAAACTTACTAATTATAGCTCCGATGTTCACGCACAAATCATTTATATAAATGATGAAAAGCACTGATCCTTGTGGCACTCCACTGGTCACAGGCCTCCAGTCTGAAAAACAACCCTCCACCACCACCCTCTGTCTTCTACCTTTGAGCCAGTTCTGTATCCAAATGGATAGTTCTCCCTGTATTCCATGAGATCTAACCTTGCTAATCAGTCTCCCATGGGGAACCTTGTCGAACGCCTTACTAAAGTCCATATAGATCACATCTACCTCTCTGCCCTCATCAATCTTCTTTGTTACTTCTTTAAAAAACTCAATTAATTTAGTGAGACGTGATTTCCCACGTACAAAGCCATGTTGACTATCCCTAATCAGTCCTTTTCCAACCAAATACATGTAAATCCTGTCCCTCGGGATTCCCTCCAACAACTTGCCCACCACCGAGGTCAGGCTCACCGGTCTATAGTTCCCTGGCTTGTCTTTACCGCCCTTCTTAATCAGTGGCACCACGTTTGCCAACCTCCAGTCTTCATGCACCTCACCTGTGACTGTCGATGATACAAATATCTCAGCAAGAGGCCCAGCAATCACTTCTCTAGCTTCCCACAGAGTCCTAGGGTACACCTGGTCAGGTCCTGAGGATTTATCCACCTTTAGAACGCAGAACACATTTTATGGAGAATACAACAGTACAGCACAGGGACAGGCTCTTTCCCTCACAATGTTGTGCCGAACATGATGCCAAATTAACCTCATCCTTTCTCCCTTGGTTCATATCCCTCCATTCGTTGAATACTCATGTGTTTGTCTAAAAGTCCCTTAAATATCCCCTATCATATCTGCCTCCATCACCACCCTGGTAGCACATTCCACACTCCTCTCTGGAAACGTCTTGCCCCTCACATCCTCTTTGAACATTCCCCCTCTCAGCTTTAATGCATGCCCCTTAATTTTAGACACTTCAACTCTGGGAAAGGATTCTGAACATCAGCCCTATCCACATATCTCATAATTTTATAGACTTCTGGCCAAGTCTCCCCTCTGCTTCTGCTGCTCCAAGGAAAACAACCCAAGTTTTTCCAGCCTCTCCTTATAGCTCATTCCCTCTAATCCAGACAGCATCTTGGGAAACCACTTCTGCACCCTCTTTAAAGCCTCAACATCCTTCCTGTAATGTGGTGACCAGAACTGAACTCAATACTGTCAAGGCAGTCTAACCAAAGTCTTATAAAGCTGCAACATAACATCCTAACTCTTGTACTTTCCCACCCTACCTACGTATGTGGCCACTTTCAGGGAGCTATGGACTTGAACCCCAAGATCCCTCTGTATATCAATGCTGTTCAGGATCCTAGCATTAATTGTATACTTTCCTGAACATTTGATCTCCCAAAGTGCAGCACCTCACACTAACCTGGATTAAACTCCATCTGCTATTTGTCCACCCATATCTACAAATGATCTACATCCTCCTGTATCCTTTGACAACTGTCGACACTATCCACAACTCCACTAATCGTTGTATCATCTGCAAACTTATTAACACACCCATTTCCATTTCCATTTCCATCCAACTCATCTCCTCTGCCTCTCTTGCCTGTCCTAATAGCCTGGTGGAGGTAGATACCTTCAGACCCTGGAGACTTATCTATCTGAATGCTCTTCAAGATACCCAACTTCACTTCGTTCTAGATCTCGATATGACCACACCTCCATCCCAGCAGATTAGCATGTTCCATCCAAATCTCACCATCATCCATCGTCCTTCTCCTGGGTGAACACTGATGTAAAGTACTCAGTGAGGGTCTCACCCACCTCCCCCATGTCTTTCTCCTGGGTGAACACTGATGTAATGTACTCAGTTAGGGTCTCACCATCCCCCATGTCCTACTCCTGGGTGAACACTGATGTAAAGTACTCAGGGTCTCACGCACATCCCCCATGTCCTTCTCCTGGGTGAACACTGATGTAAAGTACTCAGGGTCTCACCCACATCCCCCAATGTTCTTCTCCTGGGTGAACACTGATGTAAAGTACTCAGTTAGGGTCTCACCATCCCCCATGTCCTTCTCCTGGGTGAACACTGATGTAAAGTACTAAGTGTCTCACCCACATCCCCCATGTCCTTCTCCTGGGTGAACACTGATGTAAAGTACTCAGCTAGGGTCTCACCATCCCCCATGATCTTTTCCTGGGTGAACACTGAAGTAAAGTCCTCGGTTAGGGTCTCACCTACATCCCCCATGTCCTTCTCCTGCGTGAACACTGATGTAAAGTACTCAGTTAGGGTCTCACCCACGTCGCCCATGTCCTTCTCCTGGGTGAACACTGATGTAAAGTACTCAGTTAGGGTCTTAACATCCCCTATGTCCTACTACTGGGTGAACACTGATGTAAAGTACTCAGTTAGGGTCTCACCAACATCCCCCACATCCTTCTCCTGCGTGAACACTGATGTAAAGTACTCAGTGAGGGTCTCACCATTCCCCATGTCCTTCTCCTGGGTGAACACTGATGTAAAGTACTCGGTTAGGGTCTCACCATCCCCCATGTCCTTCTCCGGGGTGAACAGTGATGGAAAGTATTCAGTTAGGGTCTCACCTTCCCCCATGTATTCATCCTGAGTGCACACTTATGTAAAGTACTGAGTTAGGGTCTCACCATCCCCCATGTCCTTCTCCTGGGTGAACACTGATGTAAAGTACTCAGTTAGGGTCTCACCTTCCTCCATGTCCTTCTCCTGGGTGAACACTGATGTAAGGTACTCAGTTAGGGTCTCAACATCCCCCACGTCCTTCTCCTGGGTGAACACTGATGTAAAGTACTCGGTTAGGGTCTCACCATCCTCCATGTCCTTCTCCTGGGTGAACACTGATGTAAAGTACTCAGTTAGGGTCTCACCCACATCCCCCATGTCCTTCTCCTGGGTGAACACTGATGTAAAGTACTCAGGGTCTCACCCACATCCCCCATGTCCTTCTCCTGGGTGAACACTGATGTAAAGTACTCAGTTAGGGTCTCACCCACATCCCCCATGTCCTTCTCCTGGGTGAACACTGATGTAAAGTACTCAGTTAGGGTCTCACCCACATCCCCCATGTCCTTCTCCTGGGTGAACACTGATGTAAAGTACACAGTTAGGGTCTCACGATCCCCCATATCCTTCTCCTGGGAGACTAATGTAAAATACTCAGTTAGGATCTCACCCACATCCCCCATGTCCTTCTCCTGGGTGAACACTGATGTAAAGTACTCAGTTAGGGTCTCACCCACATCCCCCATGTCCTTCTCCTGGGTGAACACTGATGTAAAGTACTCAGTAAGGGTCTCACCCACATCCCCCATGTCCTTCTCCTGGGTGAACACTGATGTAAAGTACTCAGTTAGGGTCTCACCCACATCCCTCATGTCCTTCTCCTGGGTGAACACTGATGTAAAGTACTCAGTTAGGGTCTCACCAACATCCCCCACATCCTTCCCCTGGGTGCATACTGATGTAATGTACTCAGTTAGGGTCTCACCATCCCCCATGTCCTTCTCCTGGGTGAACACTGATGTAAAGTACTCGGTTAGGGTCTCACCATCCCCCATGTCCTTCTCCGGGGTGAACAGTGATGGAAAATATTCAGTTAGGGTCTCACCTTCCCCCATGTATTCATCCTGAGTGCACACTTATGTAAAGTACTGAGTTAGGGTCTCACCATCCCCCATGTCCTTCTCCTGGGTGAACACTGATGTAAAGTACTCAGTTAGGGTCTCACCTTCCTCCATGTCCTTCTCCTGGGTGAACACTGATGTAAGGTACTCAGTTAGGGTCTCAACATCCCCCCGTCCTTCTCCTGGGTGAACACTGATGTAAAGTACTCGGTTAGGGTCTCACCATCCTCCATGTCCTTCTCCTGGGTGAACACTGATGTAAAGTACTCAGTTAGGGTCTCACCCACATCCCCCATGTCCTTCTCCTGGGTGAACACTGATGTAAAGTACTCAGTTAGGGTCTCACCATCCCCCATATCCTACTCCTGGGTGAACACTGATGTAAAGTACTCAGGGTCTCACGCACATCCCCCATGTCCTTCTCCTGGGTGAACACTGATGTAAAGTACTCAGGGTCTCACCCACATCCCCCATGACCTTTTCCTGAGTGAACACTGATGTAAAGTACTCAGTTAGGGTCTCAAGATGCCCCATGTCCTTCTCCTGGGTGCATACTGATGTAAAGTACTCAGTTACGGTCTCACCCACATCCCCCATGTCCTTCTCCTGCGTGAACACTGATGTAAAGTACTCAGTTCGGGTCTCACCATCCCCCATGTCTTTCTCCTGGGTGAACACTGATGTAAAGTACTCAGTTAGGGTCTCACCATCCCCTATTTTCTACTACTGCGTGAACACTGATATAAAGTACTCAGTTAGGGTCTCACCAACATCCCCCACGTCCTTCTCCTGCGTGAACACTGATGTAAAGTACTCAGTCAGGGTCTCTCCCACATCCCCCATGTCCTTCTCCTGGGTACACACTGATGTAAAGTACTCAGTTAGGGTCTCACCCACATCCCCCATGTCCTTCTCCTGGGTGAACACTGATGTAAAGTACTCAGTTCGGGTCTCACCATCCCCCATATCCTTCTCCTGGGTGAACACTGATGTAAAGTACTCAGTTAGGGTCTCACCCACATCCCCCATGTCCTTCTCCTGGGTGAACACTGATGTAAAGTACTCAGTTAGGGTCTCACCCACATCCCCCATGTCCTTCTCCTGGGTGAACACTGATGTAAAGTACTCAGTTAGGGTCTCACCCACATCCCCCATGTCCTTCTCCTGGGTGAACACTGATGTAAAGTACTCAGTTAGGGTCTCACGATCCCCCATATCCTTCCCCTGGGTGCATACTGATGTAAAGTACTCAGTTAGATTCTGAATATTCCCCCATGTGCTCATCCTGGGTGAACACTGATGTAAAGTACTCAGTTAGGGTCTCACCATCCCCCATGTGCTTTTCCTGTGTGAACACTGATGTAAAGTACTCAGTTAGGGTCTCACCCACATCCCCCACGTACTTCTCTTGGGTGAACACTGATGTAAAGTACTCAGTTAGGGTCTCACCATCCCCCATGTCCTTCTCCTGGGTACACACTGATGTAAAGTACTTAGTTAGGGTCTCACCATCCCCCATGTGCATTTCCTGTGTGAACACTGATGTAAAGTACTCAGTTCGGATCTCACCCACATCCCCCATGTACTTCTCTTGGGTGCACACTGATGTAAAGTACTCAGTTAGGGTCTCACCCACATCCCCCATGTCCTTCTCCTGGGTGAACACTGATGTAAAGTACTCAGTTCGGGTCTCACCATCCCCCATATCCTTCTCCTGGGTGAACACTGATGTAAAGTACTCAGTTAGGGTCTCACCCACATCCCCCATGTCCTTCTCCTGGGTGAACACTGATGTAAAGTACTCAGTTAGGGTCTCACCCACATCCCCCATGTCCTTCTCCTGGGTGAACACTGATGTAAAGTACTCAGTTAGGGTCTCACCCACATCCCCCATGTCCTTCTCCTGGGTGAACACTGATGTAAAGTACTCAGTTAGGGTCTCACGATCCCCCATATCCTTCCCCTGGGTGCATACTGATGTAAAGTACTCAGTTAGATTCTGAATATCCCCCATGTGCTCATCCTGGGTGAACACTGATGTAAAGTACTCAGTTAGGGTCTCACCATCCCCCATGTGCTTTTCCTGTGTGAACACTGATGTAAAGTACTCAGTTAGGGTCTCACCCACATCCCCCACGTACTTCTCTTGGGTGAACACTGATGTAAAGTACTCAGTTAGGGTCTCACCATCCCCCATGTCCTTCTCCTGGGTGAACAGTGATGTAAAGTACTCAGTTAGGGTCTCACCATCCCCTATGTCCTACTACTGGGTGAACACTGATGTAAAGTATTCAGTTAGGGTCTCACCATCCCCCATGTCCTTCTCCTGGGTGAACACTGATGTAAAGTACTCAGTTAGGGTCTCACCCATATTCCCCATGTCCTTCTCCTGGGTGAACACTGATGTAAAGTACTCAGTTAGGGTCTCACCATCCCCCATATCCTTCTCCAGGGTGAACACTGATGTAAAGTATTCAGTTAGGGTCTCACCACCCCCCATGTCCTTCTCCTGGGTGAACACTGAATTAAAGTACTCAGTTAGGGCCTCACCATCCCCCGTGTCCTCATCCTGAGTGAACACTGATGTAAAGTACTCAGTTAGGGTCTCACCATCCCCTATGTCTTACTACTGGGTGAACACTGATGTAAAGTACTCAGTTAGGGTCGCAACAACATCCCCCATATCCTTCTCCTGGGTGAACACTGATGTAAAGTACTCAGTTGGGGTCTCACCCACATCCCCCCATGTCCTTCTACTGGGTGAACACTGATGTAAAGTACTCAGTTAGGGTCTCACCTTCCCCCATGTACTTCTCCTGGGTGAACACTGATGTAAAGTACTCAGTTAGGGTCTCACCAACATCCCCCATGTCCTTCTCCTGGGTGAACACTGATGTAAAGTACTCAGTTAGGGTCTCACCCACATCCCCCAAGTCCTTCTCCGGGGTGAACACTGCCGTAGATTACTCAGTTAGGGACTTACCCACATCCCCATGTACTTTTCCTGGGTGACCACTGATGCAAAGTACTCAGTTAGGGTCTCACCATCCCCCATGTCCTTCTCCTGCGTGAACACTGATGTAAAGTACTCAGTTAGGGTCTCACACACATCCCCCATGTCCTTCTCCTGGGTGAACACTGATGTAAAGTACTCAGTTAGGGTCTCACCCACATCCCCCAAGTCCTTCTCCGGGGTGAACACTGCCGTAAATTACTCAGTTAGGGTCTTACCCACATCCCCATGTACTTTTCCTGAGTGACCACTTATGTAAAGTACTCAGTTAGGGTCTCACCATCCCCCATGTCCTTCTCCTGCGTGAACACTGATGTAAAGTATTCAGTTAGGGTCTCACCCACATCCCCCATTTCCTTCTAATAGGTTAACACTGATATAAAGAACTCAGTTAGGGTCTCACCCACATCCCCCATGTCCTTCTCCTGGGTGAACACTGATGTAAAGTACTCAGTTAGGGTCTCACCCACATCCCCCATTTCCTTCTAATAGGTTAACACTGATATAAAGAACTCAGTTAGGGTCTCACCCACATCCCCCATGTCCTTCTCCTGGGTGAACACTGATGTAAAGTACACAGTTAGGGTCTCACCCACATCCCCCATGTCCTTCTCCTGGGTGAACACTGATGTAAAGTACTCAGTTAGGGTCTCACCCACATCCCCCATGTCCTTCTCCTGGGTGAACACTGATGTAAAGTACTCAGTTAGGGTCTCACCCACATCCCCCATGTCCTTCTCCTGGGTGAACACTGATGTAAAGTACACAGTTAGGGTCTCACGATCCCCCATATCCTTCTCCTGGGAGACTAATGTAAAATACTCAGTTAGGATCTCACCCACATCCCCCATGTCCTTCTCCTGGGTGAACACTGATGTAAAGTACTCAGTTAGGGTCTCACCCACATCCCCCATGTCCTTCTCCTGGGTGAACACTGATGTAAAGTACTCAGTTAGGGTCTCACCCACATCCCCCATGTCCTTCTCCTGGGTGAACACTGATGTAAAGTACTCAGTTAGGGTCTCACGATCCCCCATATCCTTCCCCTGGGTGCATACTGATGTAAAGTACTCAGTTAGGGTCTCAGCCAAATCCCCCATGTCCTTCTCCTGGGTGAACACTGATGTAAAGTACTCAGTTAGGGTCTCACCATCCCCTATGTCCTTCTACTGGGTGAACACTGATGTAAAGTACTCGGTTAGGGTCTCACCATCCTCCATGTCCTTCTCCTGGGTGAACACTGATGTAAAGTACTCAGTTAGGGTCTCATCCACATCCCCCATGTCCTTCTCCTGGGTGAACACTGATGTAAAGTACTCAGTTAGGGTCTCACCCACATCCCCCATGTCCTTCTCCTGGGTGAACACTGATGTAAAGTACTCAGTTAGGATCTCACCATCCTCCATGTCCTCCTCCTGGGTGAACACTGATGTAAAGTATTCAGTTAGGGTCTCACCATCCTCCATGTCCTTCTCCTGGGGGAACACTGATGTAAAGTACTCAGTTAGGGTCTCATCCACATCCCTCATGTCCTTCTCCTGGGTGAACAGTGATGTAAAGTACTCAGTTAGGGTCTCACCATGCCCCATGTCCTTCTCCTGGGTGAACACTGAGGTAAAGTACTCAGTTAGGGTCTCACCCACATCCCCCATGTCCTTCTCCTGGGTGAA
Organism: Chiloscyllium plagiosum; assembly: GCF_037043375.1. Lineage (NCBI taxonomy): Eukaryota > Metazoa > Chordata > Chondrichthyes > Orectolobiformes > Hemiscylliidae > Chiloscyllium > Chiloscyllium plagiosum. The sequence continues at coordinate 177,572,116 of NW_028270139.1, read as the reverse complement.
CACTGATGTAAAGTACTCAGTTAGGATCTCACCCACATCCCCCATGTCCTTCCCCTGGGTGCATACTGATGTAAAGTACTCAGTTAAGTTCTCACCCACATCCCCCATGTCCTTCTCCTGGGTGAACACTGATGTAAAGTACTCAGTTAGGGTCTCACCATCCCACATGTCCTACTCCTGGGTGAACACTGATGTAAAGTACTCAGGGTCTCACGCACTTCCCCCATGTCCTTCTCCTGGGTGAACACTGATGTAAAGTACTCAGGGTCTCACCCACATCCCCCATGACCTTTTCCTGAGTGAACACTGATGTAAAGTACTCAGTTAGGGTCTCAAGATGCCCCATGTCCTTCTCCTGGGTGCATACTGATGTAAAGTACTCAGTTACGGTCTCACCGACATCCCCCATGTCCTTCTCCTGCGTGAACACTGATATAAAGTACTCAGTTAGGGTCTCACCCACATTCCCCATGTCCTTCTACTGGGTGAACACTGATGTAAAGTACTCAGTTAGGGTCTCACCATCCCCCATGTCTTTCTCCTGGGTGAACACTGATGTAAAGTACTCAGTTAGGGTCTCACCATCCCCTATTTCCTACTACTGCGTGAACACTGATATAAAGTACTCAGTTAGGGTCTCACCAACATCCCCCACGTCCTTCTCCTGCGTGAACACTGATGTAAAGTACTCAGTCAGGGTCTCACCCACATCCCCCATGTCCTTCTCCTGGGTACACACTGATGTAAAGTACACAGTTAGGGTCTCACCATCCCCCATATCCTTCTCCTGGGTGAACACTGATGTAAAGTACTCAGTTAGGGTCTCACGCACATCCCCCATGTCCTTCTCCTGGGTGAACACTGATGTAAAGTACTCAGTTAGGGTCTCACCCACATCCCCCATGTCCTTCTCCTGGGTGAACACTGATGTAAAGTACTCAGTTAGGGTCTCACGATCCCCCATATCCTTCCCCTGGGTGCATACTGATGTAAAGTACTCAGTTAGGGTCTCAGCCAAATCCCCCATGTCCTTCTTCTGGGTGAACACTGATGTAAAGTACTCAGTTAGGGTCTCACCATCCCCTATGTCCTTCTACTGGGTGAACACTGATGTAAAGTACTCAGTTAGGGTCTCACCATCCTCCATGTCCTTCTCCTGGGTGAACACTGATGTAAAGTACTCAGTTAGGGTCTCACCCACATCCCCCATTTCCTTCTAATAGGTTAACACTGATATAAAGAACTCAGTTAGGGTCTCACCATCCTCCATGTCCTTCTCCTGGGTGAACACTGATGTAAAGTACTCAGTTAGGGTCTCACCCACATCCCCCATTTCCTTCTAATAGGTTAACACTGATATAAAGAACTCAGTTAGGGTCTCACCCACATCCCCCATGTCCTTCTCCTGGGTGAACACTGATGTAAAGTACTCAGTTAGGGTCTCACCCACATCCCCCATGTCCTTCTCCTGGGTGAACACTGATGTAAAGTACTCAGTTAGGGTCTCACCCACATCCCCATGTCCTTCTCCTGGGTGAACACTGATGTAAAGTACTCAGTTAGGGTCTCACCCACATCCCCCATGTCCTTCTCCTGGGTGAACACTGATGTAAAGTACACAGTTAGGGTCTCACGATCCCCCATATCCTTCTCCTGGGAGACTAATGTAAAATACTCAGTTAGGATCTCACCCACATCCCCCATGTCCTTCTCCTGGGTGAACACTGATGTAAAGTACTCAGTTAGGGTCTCACCCACATCCCCCATGTCCTTCTCCTGGGTGAACACTGATGTAAAGTACTCAGTTAGGGTCTCACCCACATCCCCCATGTCCTTCTCCTGGGTGAACACTGATGTAAAGTACTCAGTTAGGGTCTCAACCACATCCCCCATGTCCTTCTCCTGGGTGAACACTGATGTAAAGTACTCAGTTAGGGTCTCACGATCCCCCATATCCTTCCCCTGGGTGCATACTGATGTAATGTACTCAGTTAGGGTCTCAGCCAAATCCCCCATGTCCTTCTCCTGGGTGAACACTGATGTAAAGTACTCAGTTAGGGTCTCACCATCCCCTATGTCCTTCTACTGGGTGAACACTGATGTAAAGTACTCGGTTAGGGTCTCACCATCCTCCATGTCCTTCTCCTGGGTGAACACTGATGTAAAGTACTCAGTTAGGGTCTCATCCACATCCCCCATGTCCTTCTCCTGGGTGAACACTGATGTAAAGTACTCAGTTAGGGTCTCACCATGCCCCATGTCCTTCTCCTGGGTGAACACTGAGGTAAAGTACTCAGTTAGGGTCTCACCCACATCCCCCATGTCCTTTTCCTGGGTGAACACTGATGTAAAGTACTCAGTTAGGATCTCACCCACATCCCCCATGTCCTTCCCCTGGGTGCATACTGATGTAAAGTACTCAGTTAGGGTCTCACCCACATCCCCCATGTCCTTCTCCTGGGTGAACACTGATGTAAAGTACTCAGTTAGGGTCTCACCATCCCCCATATCCTACTCCTGGGTGAACACTGATGTAAAGTACTCAGGGTCTCACGCACATCCCCCATGTCCTTCTCCTGGGTGAACACTGATGTAAAGTACTCAGGGTCTCACCCACATCCCCCATGACCTTTTCATGAGTGAACACTGATGTAAAGTACTCAGTTAGGGTCTCAAGATGCCCCATGTCCTTCTCCTGGGTGCATACTGATGTAAAGTACTCAGTTACGGTCTCACCCACATCCCCCAGGTCCTTCTCCTGCGTGAACACTGATGTAAAGTACTCAGTTAGGGTCTCACCATCCCCCATGTCTTTCTCCTGGGTGAACACTGATGTAAAGTACTCAGTTAGGGTCTCACCATCCCCTATTTCCTACTACTGCGTGAACACTGATATAAAGTACTCAGTTAGGGTCTCACCAACATCCCCCACGTCCTTCTCCTGCGTGAACACTGATGTAAAGTACTCAGTCAGGGTCTCTCCCACATCCCCCATGTCCTTCTCCTGGGTACACACTGATGTAAAGTACTTAGTTAGGGTCTCACCATCCCCCATGTGCATTTCCTGTGTGAACACTGATGTAAAGTACTCAGTTAGGATCTCACCCACATCCCCCACGTACTTCTCTTGGGTGCACACTGATGTAAAGTACTCAGTTCGGGTCTCACCATCCCCCATATCCTTCTCCTGGGTGAACACTGATGTAAAGTACTCAGTTAGGGTCTCACCCACATCCCCCATGTCCTTCTCCTGGGTGAACACTGATGTAAAGTACTCAGTTAGGGTCTCACCCACATCCCCCATGTCCTTCTCCTGGGTGAACACTGATGTAAAGTACTCAGTTAGGGTCTCACCCACATCCCCCATGTCCTTCTCCTGGGTGAACACTGATGTAAAGTACTCAGTTAGGGTCTCACGATCCCCCATATCCTTCCCCTGGGTGCATACTGATGTAAAGTACTCAGTTAGGGTCTCAGCCAAATCCCCCATGTCCTTCTCCTGGGTGAACACTGATGTAAAGTACTCAGTTAGGGTCTCACCATCCCCTATGTCCTTCTACTGGGTGAACACTGATGTAAAGTACTCGGTTAGGGTCTCACCATCCCCCACGTACTTCTCTTGGGTGAACACTGATGTAAAGTACTCAGTTCGGGTCTCACCATCCCCCATATCCTTCTCCTGGGTGAACACTGATGTAAAGTACTCAGTTCGGGTCTCACTAACCCCCATATCCTTCTCCTGGGTGAACACTGATGTAAAGTACTCAGTTAGATTCTGAATATCCCCCATGTGCTCATCCTGGGTGAACACTGATGTAAAGTACTCAGTTAGGGTCTCACCATCCCCCATGTGCTTTTCCTGTGTGAACACTGATGTAAAGTACTCAGTTAGGGTCTCACCCGCATCCCCCACGTACTTCTCTTGGGTGAACACTGATGTAAAGTACTCAGTTAGGGTCTCACCATCCCCCATGTCCTTCTCCTGGGTGAACAGTGATGTAAAGTACTCAGTTAGGGTCTCACCATCCCCTATGTCCTACTACTGGGTGAACACTGATGTAAAGTATTCAGTTAGGGTCTCACCATCCCCCATGTCCTTCTCCTGGGTGAACACTGATGTAAAGTATTCAGTTAGGGTCTCACCACCCCCCATGTCCTTCTCCTGGGTGAACACTGAATTAAAGTACTCAGTTAGGGCCTCACCATCCCCCGTGTCCTCATCCTGAGTGAACACTGATGTAAAGTACTCAGTTAGGGTCTCACCATCCCCTATGTCTTACTACTGGGTGAACACTGATGTAAAGTACTCAGTTAGGGTCGCAACAACATCCCCCATATCCTTCTCCTGGGTGAACACTGATGTAAAGTACTCAGTTGGGGTCTCACCCACATCCCCCCATGTCCTTCTACTGGGTGAACACTGATGTAAAGTACTCAGTTAGGGTCTCACCTTCCCCCATGTACTTCTCCTGGGTGAACACTGATGTAAAGTACTCAGTTAGGGTCTCACCAACATCCCCCATGTCCTTCTCCTGGGTGAACACTGATGTAAAGTACTCAGTTAGGGTCTCACCCACATCCCCCAAGTCCTTCTCCGGGGTGAACACTGCCGTAAATTACTCAGTTAGGGACTTACCCACATCCCCATGTACTTTTCCTGGGTGACCACTGATGCAAAGTACTCAGTTAGGGTCTCACCATCCCCCATGTCCTTCTCCTGCGTGAACACTGATGTAAAGTACTCAGTTAGGGTCTCACACACATCCCCCATGTCCTTCTCCTGGGTGAACACTGATGTAAAGTACTCAGTTAGGGTCTCACCCACATCCCCCAAGTCCTTCTCCGGGGTGAACACTGCCGTAAATTACTCAGTTAGGGTCTTACCCACATCCCCATGTACTTTTCCTGAGTGACCACTTATGTAAAGTACTCAGTTAGGGTCTCACCATCCCCCATGTCCTTCTCCTGCGTGAACACTGATGTAAAGTATTCAGTTAGGGTCTCACCCACATCCCCCATTTCCTTCTAATAGGTTAACACTGATATAAAGAACTCAGTTAGGGTCTCACCCACATCCCCCATGTCCTTCTCCTGGGTGAACACTGATGTAAAGTACTCAGTTAGGGTCTCACCCACATCCCCCATTTCCTTCTAATAGGTTAACACTGATATAAAGAACTCAGTTAGGGTCTCACCCACATCCCCCATGTCCTTCTCCTGGGTGAACACTGATGTAAAGTACTCAGTTAGGGTCTCACCCACATCCCCCATGTCCTTCTCCTGGGTGAACACTGATGTAAAGTACTCAGTTAGGGTCTCACCCACATCCCCCATGTCCTTCTCCTGGGTGAACACTGATGTAAAGTACTCAGTTAGGGTCTCACCCACATCCCCCATGTCCTTCTCCTGGGTGAACACTGATGTAAAGTACACAGTTAGGGTCTCACGATCCCCCATATCCTTCTCCTGGGAGACTAATGTAAAATACTCAGTTAGGATCTCACCCACATCCCCCATGTCCTTCTCCTGGGTGAACACTGATGTAAAGTACTCAGTTAGGGTCTCACCCACATCCCCCATGTCCTTCTCCTGGGTGAACACTGATGTAAAGTACTCAGTTAGGGTCTCACCCACATCCCCCATGTCCTTCTCCTGGGTGAACACTGATGTAAAGTACTCAGTTAGGGTCTCACGATCCCCCATATCCTTCCCCTGGGTGCATACTGATGTAAAGTACTCAGTTAGGGTCTCAGCCAAATCCCCCATGTCCTTCTCCTGGGTGAACACTGATGTAAAGTACTCAGTTAGGGTCTCACCATCCCCTATGTCCTTCTACTGGGTGAACACTGATGCAAAGTACTCGGTTAGGGTCTCACCATCCTCCATGTCCTTCTCCTGGGTGAACACTGATGTAAAGTACTCAGTTAGGGTCTCATCCACATCCCCCATGTCCTTCTCCTGGGTGAACACTGATGTAAAGTACTCAGTTAGGGTCTCACCCACATCCCCCATGTCCTTCTCCTGGGTGAACACTGATGTAAAGTACTCAGTTAGGATCTCACCATCCTCCATGTCCTCCTCCTGGGTGAACACTGATGTAAAGTTTTCAGTTAGGGTCTCAACATCCTCCATGTCCTTCTCCTGGGGGAACACTGATGTAAAGTACTCAGTTAGGGTCTCATCCACATCCCTCATGTCCTTCTCCTGTGTGAACACTGATGTAAAGTACTCAGTTAGGGTCTCACCATCCCCTATTTCCTACTACTGCGTGAACACTGATATAAAGTACTCAGTTAGGGTCTCACCAACATCCCCCACGTCCTTCTCCTGCGTGAACACTGATGTAAAGTACTCAGTCAGGGTCTCTCCCACATCCCCCATGTCCTTCTCCTGGGTACACACTGATGTAAAGTACTTAGTTAGGGTCTCACCATCCCCCATGTGCATTTCCTGTGTGAACACTGATGTAAAGTACTCAGTTCGGATCTCACCCACATCCCCCATGTACTTCTCTTGGGTGCACACTGATGTAAAGTACTCAGTTCGGGTCTCACCATCCCCCATATCCTTCTCCTGGGTGAACACTGATGTAAAGTACTCAGTTAGGGTCTCACCCACATCCCCCATGTCCTTCTCCTGGGTGAACACTGATGTAAAGTACTCAGTTAGGGTCTCACCCACATCCCCCATGTCCTTCTCCTGGGTGAACACTGATGTAAAGTACTCAGTTAGGTTCTCACCCACATCCCCCATGTCCTTCTCCTGGGTGAACACTGATGTAAAGTACTCAGTTAGGGTCTCACGATCCCCCATATCCTTCCCCTGGGTGCATACTGATGTAAAGTACTCAGTTAGATTCTGAATATCCCCCATGTGCTCATCCTGGGTGAACACTGATGTAAAGTACTCAGTTAGGGTCTCACCATCCCCCATGTGCTTTTCCTGTGTGAACACTGATGTAAAGTACTCAGTTAGGGTCTCACCCACATCCCCCACGTACTTCTCTTGGGTGAACACTGATGTAAAGTACTCAGTTAGGGTCTCACCATCCCCCATGTCCTTCTCCTGGGTGAACAGTGATGTAAAGTACTCAGTTAGGGTCTCACCATCCCCTATGTCCTACTACTGGGTGAACACTGATGTAAAGTATTCAGTTAGGGTCTCACCATCCCCCACGTACTTCTCCTGGGTGAACACTGATGTAAAGTACTCAGTTAGGGTCTCACCCATATTCCCCATGTCCTTCTCCTGGGTGAACACTGATGTAAAGTACTCAGTTAGGGTCTCACCATCCCCCATATCCTTCTCCAGGGTGAACACTGATGTAAAGTATTCAGTTAGGGTCTCACCACCCCCCATGTCCTTCTCCTGGGTGAACACTGAATTAAAGTACTCAGTTAGGGCCTCACCATCCCCCGTGTCCTCATCCTGAGTGAACACTGATGTAAAGTACTCAGTTAGGGTCTCACCATCCCCTATGTCTTACTACTGGGTGAACACTGATGTAAAGTACTCAGTTAGGGTCGCAACAACATCCCCCATATCCTTCTCCTGGGTGAACACTGATGTAAAGTACTCAGTTGGGGTCTCACCCACATCCCCCCATGTCCTTCTACTGGGTGAACACTGATGTAAAGTACTCAGTTAGGGTCTCACCTTCCCCCATGTACTTCTCCTGGGTGAACACTGATGTAAAGTACTCAGTTAGGGTCTCACCAACATCCCCCATGTCCTTCTCCTGGGTGAACACTGATGTAAAGTACTCAGTTAGGGTCTCACCCACATCCCCCAAGTCCTTCTCCGGGGTGAACACTGCCGTAAATTACTCAGTTAGGGACTTACCCACATCCCCATGTACTTTTCCTGGGTGACCACTGATGCAAAGTACTCAGTTAGGGTCTCACCATCCCCCATGTCCTTCTCCTGCGTGAACACTGATGTAAAGTACTCAGTTAGGGTCTCACACACATCCCCCATGTCCTTCTCCTGGGTGAACACTGATGTAAAGTACTCAGTTAGGGTCTCACCCACATACCCCAAGTCCTTCTCCGGGGTGAACACTGCCATAAATTACTCAGTTAGGGTCTTACCCACATCCCCATGTACTTTTCCTGAGTGACCACTTATGTAAAGTACTCAGTTAGGGTCTCACCATCCCCCATGTCCTTCTCCTGCGTGAACACTGATGTAAAGTATTCAGTTAGGGTCTCACCCACATCCCCCATTTCCTTCTAATAGGTTAACACTGATATAAAGAACTCAGTTAGGGTCTCACCCACATCCCCCATGTCCTTCTCCTGGGTGAACACTGATGTAAAGTACTCAGTTAGGGTCTCACCCACATCCCCCATTTCCTTCTAATAGGTTAACACTGATATAAAGAACTCAGTTAGGGTCTCACCCACATCCCCCATGTCCTTCTCCTGGGTGAACACTGATGTAAAGTACTCAGTTAGGGTCTCACCCACATCCCCCATGTCCTCCTCCTGGGTGAACACTGATGTAAAGTACTCAGTTAGGGTCTCACCCACATCCCCCATGTCCTTCTCCTGGGTGAACACTGATGTAAAGTACACAGTTAGGGTCTCACGATCCCCCATATCCTTCTCCTGGGAGACTAATGTAAAATACTCAGTTAGGATCTCACCCACATCCCCCATGTCCTTCTCCTGGGTGAACACTGATGTAAAGTACTCAGTTAGGGTCTCACCCACATCCCCCATGTCCTTCTCCTGGGTGAACACTGATGTAAAGTACTCAGTTAGGGTCTCACCCACATCCCCCATGTCCTTCTCCTGGGTGAACACTGATGTAAAGTACTCAGTTAGGGTCTCAGCCAAATCCCCCATGTCCTTCTCCTGGGTGAACACTGATGTAAAGTACTCAGTTAGGGTCTCACCATCCCCTATGTCCTTCTGCTGGGTGAACACTGATGTAAAGTACTCGGTTAGGGTCTCACCATCCTCCATGTCCTTCTCCTGGGTGAACACTGATGTAAAGTACTCAGTTAGGGTCTCATCCACATCCCCCATGTCCTTCTCCTGGGTGAACACTGATGTAAAGTACTCAGTTAGGGTCTCATCCACATCCCTCATGTCCTTCTCCTGTGTGAACACTGATGTAAAGTACTCAGTTAGGGTCTCACCATGCCCCATGTCCTTCTCCTGGGTGAACACTGAGGTAAAGTACTCAGTTAGGGTCTCACCCACATCCCCCATGTCCTTCTCCTGGGTGAACACTGATGTAAAGTACTCAGTTAGGATCTCACCCACATCCCCCATGTCCTTCCCCTGGGTGCATACTGATGTAAAGTACTCAGTTAGGGTCTCACCCACATCCCCCATGTCCTTCTCCTGGGTGAACACTGATGTAAAGTACTCAGTTAGGGTCTCACCATCCCACATGTCCTACTCCTGGGTGAACACTGATGTAAAGTACTCAGGGTCTCACGCACTTCCCCCATGTCCTTCTCCTGGGTGAACACTGATGTAAAGTACTCAGGGTCTCACCCACATCCCCCATGACCTTTTCCTGAGTGAACACTGATGTAAAGTACTCAGTTAGGGTCTCAAGATGCCCCATGTCCTTCTCCTGGGTGCAAACTGATGTAAAGTACTCAGTTACGGTCTCACGCACATCCCCCATGTCCTTCTCCTGCGTGAACACTGATGTAAAGTACTCAGTTAGGGTCTCACCCACATTCCCCATGTCCTTCTACTGGGTGAACACTGATGTAAAGTACTCAGTTAGGGTCTCACCATCCCCCATGTCTTTCTCCTGGGTGAACACTGATATAAAGTACTCAGTTAGGGTCTCACCATCCCCTATTTCCTACTACTGCGTGAACACTGATATAAAGTACTCAGTTACGGTCTCATCCACATCCCCCATGTCCTTCTCCTGGGTGAACACTGATGTAAAGTACTCAGTTAGGGTCTCACCCACATTCCCCATGTCCTTCTACTGGGTGAACACTGATGTAAAGTACTCAGTTAGGGTCTCACCATCCCCCATGTCTTTCTCCTGGGTGAACACTGATATAAAGTACTCAGTTAGGGTCTCACCATCCCCTATTTCCTACTACTGCGTGAACACTGATATAAAGTACTCAGTTAGGGTCTCACCAACATCCCCCACGTCCTTCTCCTGCGTGAACACTGATGTAAAGTACTCAGTCAGGGTCTCACCCACATCCCCCATGTCCTTCTCCTGGGTACACACTGATGTAAAGTACTTAGTTAGGGTCTCACCATCCCCCATGTGCATTTCCTGTGTGAACACTGATGTAAAGTACTCAGTTAGGATCTCACCCACATCCCCCATGTACTTCTCTTGGGTGCACACTGATGTAAAGTACTCAGTTCGGGTCTCACCATCCCCCATATCCTTCTCCTGGGTGAACACTGATGTAAAGTACTCAGTTAGGGTCTCACGCACATCCCCCATGTCCTTCTCCTGGGTGAACACTGATGTAAAGTACTCAGTTAGGGTCTCACCCACATCCCCCATGTCCTTCTCCTGGGTGAACACTGATGTAAAGTACTCAGTTAGGGTCTCACGATCCCCCATATCCTTCCCCTGGGTGCATACTGATGTAAAGTACTCAGTTAGGGTCTCAGCCAAATCCCCCATGTCCTTCTCCTGGGTGAACACTGATGTAAAGTACTCAGTTAGGGTCTCACCATCCCCTATGTCCTTCTACTGGGTGAACACTGATGTAAAGTACTCAGTTAGGGTCTCACTATCCTCCATGTCCTATTCCTGGGTGAACACTGATGTAAAGTACTCAGTTAGGGTCTCACCCACATCCCCCATTTCCTTCTAATAGGTTAACACTGATATAAAGAACTCAGTTAGGGTCTCACCATCCTCCATGTCCTTCTCCTGGGTGAACACTGATGTAAAGTACTCAGTTAGGGTCTCACCCACATCCCCCATTTCCTTCTAATAGGTTAACACTGATATAAAGAACTCAGTTAGGGTCTCACCCACATCCCCCATGTCCTTCTCCTGGGTGAACACTGATGTAAAGTACTCAGTTAGGGTCTCACCCACATCCCCCATGTCCTTCTCCTGGGTGAACACTGATGTAAAGTACTCAGTTAGGGTCTCACCCACATCCCCCATGTCCTTCTCCTGGGTGAACACTGATGTAAAGTACTCAGTTAGGGTCTCACCCACATCCCCCATGTCCTTCTCCTGGGTGAACACTGATGTAAAGTACACAGTTAGGGTCTCACGATCCCCCATATCCTTCTCCTGGGAGACTAATGTAAAATACTCAGTTCGGATCTCACCCACATCCCCCATGTACTTCTCTTGGGTGCACACTGATGTAAAGTACTCAGTTCGGGTCTCACCATCCCCCATATCCTTCTCCTGGGTGAACACTGATGTAAAGTACTCAGTTAGGGTCTCACCCACATCCCCCACGTACTTCTCTTGGGTGAACACTGATGTAAAGTACTCAGTTAGGGTCTCACCATCCCCCATGTCCTTCTCCTGGGTGAACAGTGATGTAAAGTACTCAGTTAGGGTCTCACCATCCCCTATGTCCTACTACTGGGTGAACACTGATGTAAAGTATTCAGTTAGGGTCTCACCATCCCCCACGTACTTCTCCTGGGTGAACACTGATGTAAAGTACTCAGTTAGGGTCTCACCCATATTCCCCATGTCCTTCTCCTGGGTGAACACTGATGTAAAGTACTCAGTTAGGGTCTCACCATCCCCCATATCCTTCTCCAGGGTGAACACTGATGTAAAGTATTCAGTTAGGGTCTCACCACCCCCCATGTCCTTCTCCTGGGTGAACACTGAATTAAAGTACTCAGTTAGGGCCTCACCATCCCCCGTGTCCTCATCCTGAGTGAACACTGATGTAAAGTACTCAGTTAGGGTCTCACCATCCCCTATGTCTTACTACTGGGTGAACACTGATGTAAAGTACTCAGTTAGGGTCGCAACAACATCCCCCATATCCTTCTCCTGGGTGAACACTGATGTAAAGTACTCAGTTGGGGTCTCACCCACATCCCCCCATGTCCTTCTACTGGGTGAACACTGATGTAAAGTACTCAGTTAGGGTCTCACCTTCCCCCATGTACTTCTCCTGGGTGAACACTGATGTAAAGTACTCAGTTAGGGTCTCACCAACATCCCCCATGTCCTTCTCCTGGGTGAACACTGATGTAAAGTACTCAGTTAGGGTCTCACCATTATCCCCCAAGTCCTTCTCCGGGGTGAACACTGCCGTAAATTACTCAGTTAGGGACTTACCCACATCCCCATGTACTTTTCCTGGGTGACCACTGATGCAAAGTACTCAGTTAGGGTCTCACCATCCCCCATGTCCTTCTCCTGCGTGAACACTGATGTAAAGTACTCAGTTAGGGTCTCACACACATCCCCCATGTCCTTCTCCTGGGTGAACACTGATGTAAAGTACTCAGTTAGGGTCTCACCCACATACCCCAAGTCCTTCTCCGGGGTGAACACTGCCATAAATTACTCAGTTAGGGTCTTACCCACATCCCCATGTACTTTTCCTGAGTGACCACTTATGTAAAGTACTCAGTTAGGGTCTCACCATCCCCCATGTCCTTCTCCTGCGTGAACACTGATGTAAAGTATTCAGTTAGGGTCTCACCCACATCCCCCATTTCCTTCTAATAGGTTAACACTGATATAAAGAACTCAGTTAGGGTCTCACCCACATCCCCCATGTCCTTCTCCTGGGTGAACACTGATGTAAAGTACTCAGTTAGGGTCTCACCCACATCCCCCATTTCCTTCTAATAGGTTAACACTGATATAAAGAACTCAGTTAGGGTCTCACCCACATCCCCCATGTCCTTCTCCTGGGTGAACACTGATGTAAAGTACTCAGTTAGGGTCTCACCCACATCCCCCATGTCCTCCTCCTGGGTGAACACTGATGTAAAGTACTCAGTTAGGGTCTCACCCACATCCCCCATGTCCTTCTCCTGGGTGAACACTGATGTAAAGTACACAGTTAGGGTCTCACGATCCCCCATATCCTTCTCCTGGGAGACTAATGTAAAATACTCAGTTAGGATCTCACCCACATCCCCCATGTCCTTCTCCTGGGTGAACACTGATGTAAAGTACTCAGTTAGGGTCTCACCCACATCCCCCATGTCCTTCTCCTGGGTGAACACTGATGTAAAGTACTCAGTTAGGGTCTCACCCACATCCCCCATGTCCTTCTCCTGGGTGAACACTGATGTAAAGTACTCAGTTAGGGTCTCAGCCAAATCCCCCATGTCCTTCTCCTGGGTGAACACTGATGTAAAGTACTCAGTTAGGGTCTCACCATCCCCTATGTCCTTCTGCTGGGTGAACACTGATGTAAAGTACTCGGTTAGGGTCTCACCATCCTCCATGTCCTTCTCCTGGGTGAACACTGATGTAAAGTACTCAGTTAGGGTCTCATCCACATCCCTCATGTCCTTCTCCTGTGTGAACACTGATGTAAAGTACTCAGTTAGGGTCTCACCATGCCCCATGTCCTTCTCCTGGGTGAACACTGAGGTAAAGTACTCAGTTAGGGTCTCACCCACATCCCCCATGTCCTTCTCCTGGGTGAACACTGATGTAAAGTACTCAGTTAGGATCTCACCCACATCCCCCATGTCCTTCCCCTGGGTGCATACTGATGTAAAGTACTCAGTTAGGGTCTCACCCACATCCCCCATGTCCTTCTCCTGGGTGAACACTGATGTAAAGTACTCAGTTAGGGTCTCACCATCCCACATGTCCTACTCCTGGGTGAACACTGATGTAAAGTACTCAGGGTCTCACGCACTTCCCCCATGTCCTTCTCCTGGGTGAACACTGATGTAAAGTACTCAGGGTCTCACCCACATCCCCCATGACCTTTTCCTGAGTGAACACTGATGTAAAGTACTCAGTTAGGGTCTCAAGATGCCCCATGTCCTTCTCCTGGGTGCAAACTGATGTAAAGTACTCAGTTACGGTCTCACGCACATCCCCCATGTCCTTCTCCTGCGTGAACACTGATGTAAAGTACTCAGTTAGGGTCTCACCCACATTCCCCATGTCCTTCTACTGGGTGAACACTGATGTAAAGTACTCAGTTAGGGTCTCACCATCCCCCATGTCTTTCTCCTGGGTGAACACTGATATAAAGTACTCAGTTAGGGTCTCACCATCCCCTATTTCCTACTACTGCGTGAACACTGATATAAAGTACTCAGTTAGGGTCTCACCAACATCCCCCACGTCCTTCTCCTGCGTGAACACTGATGTAAAGTACTCAGTCAGGGTCTCACCCACATCCCCCATGTCCTTCTCCTGGGTACACACTGATGTAAAGTACTTAGTTAGGGTCTCACCATCCCCCATGTGCATTTCCTGTGTGAACACTGATGTAAAGTACTCAGTTAGGATCTCACCCACATCCCCCATGTACTTCTCTTGGGTGCACACTGATGTAAAGTACTCAGTTCGGGTCTCACCATCCCCCATATCCTTCTCCTGGGTGAACACTGATGTAAAGTACTCAGTTAGGGTCTCACGCACATCCCCCATGTCCTTCTCCTGGGTGAACACTGATGTAAAGTACTCAGTTAGGGTCTCACCCACATCCCCCATGTCCTTCTCCTGGGTGAACACTGATGTAAAGTACTCAGTTAGGGTCTCACGATCCCCCATATCCTTCCCCTGGGTGCATACTGATGTAAAGTACTCAGTTAGGGTCTCAGCCAAATCCCCCATGTCCTTCTCCTGGGTGAACACTGATGTAAAGTACTCAGTTAGGGTCTCACCATCCCCTATGTCCTTCTACTGGGTGAACACTGATGTAAAGTACTCAGTTAGGGTCTCACCATCCTCCATGTCCTTCTCCTGGGTGAACACTGATGTAAAGTACTCAGTTAGGGTCTCACCCACATCCCCCATTTCCTTCTAATAGGTTAACACTGATATAAAGAACTCAGTTAGGGTCTCACCATCCTCCATGTCCTTCTCCTGGGTGAACACTGATGTAAAGTACTCAGTTAGGGTCTCACCCACATCCCCCATTTCCTTCTAATAGGTTAACACTGATATAAAGAACTCAGTTAGGGTCTCACCCACATCCCCCATGTCCTTCTCCTGGGTGAACACTGATGTAAAGTACTCAGTTAGGGTCTCACCCACATCCCCCATGTCCTTCTCCTGGGTGAACACTGATGTAAAGTACTCAGTTAGGGTCTCACCCACATCCCCCATGTCCTTCTCCTGGGTGAACACTGATGTAAAGTACTCAGTTAGGGTCTCACCCACATCCCCCATGTCCTTCTCCTGGGTGAACACTGATGTAAAGTACACAGTTAGGGTCTCACGATCCCCCATATCCTTCTCCTGGGAGACTAATGTAAAATACTCAGTTCGGATCTCACCCACATCCCCCATGTACTTCTCTTGGGTGCACACTGATGTAAAGTACTCAGTTCGGGTCTCACCATCCCCCATATCCTTCTCCTGGGTGAACACTGATGTAAAGTACTCAGTTAGGGTCTCACCCACATCCCCCATGTCCTTCTCCTGGGTGAACACTGATGTAAAGTACTCAGTTAGGGTCTCACCCACATCCCCCATGTCCTTCTCCTGGGTGAACACTGATGTAAAGTACTCAGTTAGGGTCTCACCCACATCCCCCATGTCCTTCTCCTGGGTGAACACTGATGTAAAGTACTCAGTTAGGGTCTCACGATCCCCCATATCCTTCCCCTGGGTGCATACTGATGTAAAGTACTCAGTTAGATTCTGAATATCCCCCATGTGCTCATCCTGGGTGAACACTGATGTAAAGTACTCAGTTAGGGTCTCACCATCCCCCATGTGCTTTTCCTGTGTGAACACTGATGTAAAGTACTCAGTTAGGGTCTCACCCACATCCCCCACGTACTTCTCTTGGGTGAACACTAATGTAAAGTACTCAGTTAGGGTCTCACCATCCCCCATGTCCTTCTCCTGGGTGAACAGTGATGTAAAGTACTCAGTTAGGGTCTCACCATCCCCTATGTCCTACTACTGGGTGAACACTGATGTAAAGTATTCAGTTAGGGTCTCACCATCCCCCACGTACTTCTCCTGGGTGAACACTGATGTAAAGTACTCAGTTAGGGTCTCACCCATATTCCCCATGTCCTTCTCCTGGGTGAACACTGATGTAAAGTACTCAGTTAGGGTCTCACCATCCCCCATATCCTTCTCCAGGGTGAACACTGATGTAAAGTATTCAGTTAGGGTCTCACCACCCCCCATGTCCTTCTCCTGGGTGAACACTGAATTAAAGTACTCAGTTAGGGCCTCACCATCCCCCGTGTCCTCATCCTGAGTGAACACTGATGTAAAGTACTCAGTTAGGGTCTCACCATCCCCTATGTCTTACTACTGGGTGAACACTGATGTAAAGTACTCAGTTAGGGTCGCAACAACATCCCCCATATCCTTCTCCTGGGTGAACACTGATGTAAAGTACTCAGTTGGGGTCTCACCCACATCCCCCCATGTCCTTCTACTGGGTGAACACTGATGTAAAGTACTCAGTTAGGGTCTCACCTTCCCCCATGTACTTCTCCTGGGTGAACACTGATGTAAAGTACTCAGTTAGGGTCTCACCAACATCCCCCATGTCCTTCTCCTGGGTGAACACTGATGTAAAGTACTCAGTTAGGGTCTCACCCACATCCCCCAAGTCCTTCTCCGGGGTGAACACTGCCGTAAATTACTCAGTTAGGGACTTACCCACATCCCCATGTACTTTTCCTGGGTGACCACTGATGCAAAGTACTCAGTTAGGGTCTCACCATCCCCCATGTCCTTCTCCTGCGTGAACACTGATGTAAAGTACTCAGTTAGGGTCTCACACACATCCCCCATGTCCTTCTCCTGGGTGAACACTGATGTAAAGTACTCAGTTAGGGTCTCACCCACATACCCCAAGTCCTTCTCCGGGGTGAACACTGCCATAAATTACTCAGTTAGGGTCTTACCCACATCCCCATGTACTTTTCCTGAGTGACCACTTATGTAAAGTACTCAGTTAGGGTCTCACCATCCCCCATGTCCTTCTCCTGCGTGAACACTGATGTAAAGTATTCAGTTAGGGTCTCACCCACATCCCCCATTTCCTTCTAATAGGTTAACACTGATATAAAGAACTCAGTTAGGGTCTCACCCACATCCCCCATGTCCTTCTCCTGGGTGAACACTGATGTAAAGTACTCAGTTAGGGTCTCACCCACATCCCCCATTTCCTTCTAATAGGTTAACACTGATATAAAGAACTCAGTTAGGGTCTCACCCACATCCCCCATGTCCTTCTCCTGGGTGAACACTGATGTAAAGTACTCAGTTAGGGTCTCACCCACATCCCCCATGTCCTCCTCCTGGGTGAACACTGATGTAAAGTACTCAGTTAGGGTCTCACCCACATCCCCCATGTCCTTCTCCTGGGTGAACACTGATGTAAAGTACACAGTTAGGGTCTCACGATCCCCCATATCCTTCTCCTGGGAGACTAATGTAAAATACTCAGTTAGGATCTCACCCACATCCCCCATGTCCTTCTCCTGGGTGAACACTGATGTAAAGTACTCAGTTAGGGTCTCACCCACATCCCCCATGTCCTTCTCCTGGGTGAACACTGATGTAAAGTACTCAGTTAGGGTCTCACCCACATCCCCCATGTCCTTCTCCTGGGTGAACACTGATGTAAAGTACTCAGTTAGGGTCTCAGCCAAATCCCCCATGTCCTTCTCCTGGGTGAACACTGATGTAAAGTACTCAGTTAGGGTCTCACCATCCCCTATGTCCTTCTGCTGGGTGAACACTGATGTAAAGTACTCGGTTAGGGTCTCACCATCCTCCATGTCCTTCTCCTGGGTGAACACTGATGTAAAGTACTCAGTTAGGGTCTCATCCACATCCCCCATGTCCTTCTCCTGGGTGAACACTGATGTAAAGTACTCAGTTAGGGTCTCATCCACATCCCTCATGTCCTTCTCCTGTGTGAACACTGATGTAAAGTACTCAGTTAGGGTCTCACCATGCCCCATGTCCTTCTCCTGGGTGAACACTGAGGTAAAGTACTCAGTTAGGGTCTCACCCACATCCCCCATGTCCTTCTCCTGGGTGAACACTGATGTAAAGTACTCAGTTAGGATCTCACCCACATCCCCCATGTCCTTCCCCTGGGTGCATACTGATGTAAAGTACTCAGTTAGGGTCTCACCCACATCCCCCATGTCCTTCTCCTGGGTGAACACTGATGTAAAGTACTCAGTTAGGGTCTCACCATCCCACATGTCCTACTCCTGGGTGAACACTGATGTAAAGTACTCAGGGTCTCACGCACATCCCCCATGTCCTTCTCCTGGGTGAACACTGATGTAAAGTACTCAGGGTCTCACCCACATCCCCCATGACCTTTTCCTGAGTGAACACTGATGTAAAGTACTCAGTTAGGGTCTCAAGATGCCCCATGTCCTTCTCCTGGGTGCAAACTGATGTAAAGTACTCAGTTACGGTCTCACGCACATCCCCCATGTCCTTCTCCTGCGTGAACACTGATGTAAAGTACTCAGTTAGGGTCTCACCCACATTCCCCATGTCCTTCTACTGGGTGAACACTGATGTAAAGTACTCAGTTAGGGTCTCACCATCCCCCATGTCTTTCTCCTGGGTGAACACTGATATAAAGTACTCAGTTAGGGTCTCACCATCCCCTATTTCCTACTACTGCGTGAACACTGATATAAAGTACTCAGTTAGGGTCTCACCAACATCCCCCACGTCCTTCTCCTGCGTGAACACTGATGTAAAGTACTCAGTCAGGGTCTCACCCACATCCCCCATGTCCTTCTCCTGGGTACACACTGATGTAAAGTACTTAGTTAGGGTCTCACCATCCCCCATGTGCATTTCCTGTGTGAACACTGATGTAAAGTACTCAGTTAGGATCTCACCCACATCCCCCATGTACTTCTCTTGGGTGCACACTGATGTAAAGTACTCAGTTCGGGTCTCACCATCCCCCATATCCTTCTCCTGGGTGAACACTGATGTAAAGTACTCAGTTAGGGTCTCACGCACATCCCCCATGTCCTTCTCCTGGGTGAACACTGATGTAAAGTACTCAGTTAGGGTCTCACCCACATCCCCCATGTCCTTCTCCTGGGTGAACACTGATGTAAAGTACTCAGTTAGGGTCTCACGATCCCCCATATCCTTCCCCTGGGTGCATACTGATGTAAAGTACTCAGTTAGGGTCTCAGCCAAATCCCCCATGTCCTTCTCCTGGGTGAACACTGATGTAAAGTACTCAGTTAGGGTCTCACCATCCCCTATGTCCTTCTACTGGGTGAACACTGATGTAAAGTACTCAGTTAGGGTCTCACCATCCTCCATGTCCTTCTCCTGGGTGAACACTGATGTAAAGTACTCAGTTAGGGTCTCACCCACATCCCCCATTTCCTTCTAATAGGTTAACACTGATATAAAGAACTCAGTTAGGGTCTCACCATCCTCCATGTCCTTCTCCTGGGTGAACACTGATGTAAAGTACTCAGTTAGGGTCTCACCCACATCCCCCATTTCCTTCTAATAGGTTAACACTGATATAAAGAACTCAGTTAGGGTCTCACCCACATCCCCCATGTCCTTCTCCTGGGTGAACACTGATGTAAAGTACTCAGTTAGGGTCTCACCCACATCCCCCATGTCCTTCTCCTGGGTGAACACTGATGTAAAGTACTCAGTTAGGGTCTCACCCACATCCCCCATGTCCTTCTCCTGGGTGAACACTGATGTAAAGTACACAGTTAGGGTCTCACGATCCCCCATATCCTTCTCCTGGGAGACTAATGTAAAATACTCAGTTAGGATCTCACCCACATCCCCCATGTCCTTCTCCTGGGTGAACACTGATGTAAAGTACTCAGTTAGGGTCTCACCCACATCCCCCATGTCCTTCTCCTGGGTGAACACTGATGTAAAGTACTCAGTTAGGGTCTCACCCACATCCCCCATGTCCTTCTCCTGGGTGAACACTGATGTAAAGTACTCAGTTAGGGTCTCACCCACATCCCCCATGTCCTTCTCCTGGGTGAACACTGATGTAAAGTACACAGTTAGGGTCTCACGATCCCCCATATCCTTCTCCTGGGAGACTAATGTAAAATACTCAGTTAGGATCTCACCCACATCCCCCATGTCCTTCTCCTGGGTGAACACTGATGTAAAGTACTCAGTTAGGGTCTCACCCACATCCCCCATGTCCTTCTCCTGGGTGAACACTGATGTAAAGTACTCAGTTAGGGTCTCACCCACATCCCCCATGTCCTTCTCCTGGGTGAACACTGATGTAAAGTACTCAGTTAGGGTCTCACGATCCCCCATATCCTTCCCCTGGGTGCATACTGATGTAAAGTACTCAGTTAGGGTCTCAGCCAAATCCCCCATGTCCTTCTCCTGGGTGAACACTGATGTAAAGTACTCAGTTAGGGTCTCACCATCCCCTATGTCCTTCTACTGGGTGAACACTGATGTAAAGTACTCGGTTAGGGTCTCACCATCCTCCATGTCCTTCTCCTGGGTGAACACTGATGTAAAGTACTCAGTTAGGGTCTCATCCACATCCCCCATGTCCTTCTCCTGGGTGAACACTGATGTAAAGTACTCAGTTAGGGTCTCACCCACATCCCCCATGTCCTTCTCCTGGGTGAACACTGATGTAAAGTACTCAGTTAGGATCTCACCATCCTCCATGTCCTCCTCCTGGGTGAACACTGATGTAAAGTATTCAGTTAGGGTCTCACCATCCTCCATGTCCTTCTCCTGGGGGAACACTGATGTAAAGTACTCAGTTAGGGTCTCATCCACATCCCTCATGTCCTTCTCCTGTGTGAACACTGATGAAAAGTACTCAGTTAGGGTCTCACCATCCCCTATTTCCTACTACTACGTGAACACTGATATAAAGTACTCAGTTAGGGTCTCACCAACATCCCCCACGTCCTTCTCCTGCGTGAACACTGATGTAAAGTACTCAGTCAGGGTCTCTCCCACATCCCCCATGTCCTTCTCCTGGGTACACACTGATGTAAAGTACTTAGTTAGGGTCTCACCATCCCCCATGTGCATTTCCTGTGTGAACACTGATGTAAAGTACTCAGTTAGGATCTCACCCACATCCCCCATGTACTTCTCTTGGGTGCACACTGATGTAAAGTACTCAGTTCGGGTCTCACCATCCCCCATATCCTTCTCCTGGGTGAACACTGATGTAAAGTACTCAGTTAGGGTCTCACCCACATCCCCCATGTCCTTCTCCTGGGTGAACACTGATGTAAAGTACTCAGTTAGGGTCTCACCCACATCCCCCATGTCCTTCTCCTGGGTGAACACTGATGTAAAGTACTCAGTTAGGGTCTCACCCACATCCCCCATGTCCTTCTCCTGGGTGAACACTGATGTAAAGTACTCAGTTAGGGTCTCACGATCCCCCATATCCTTCCCCTGGGTGAACACTGATGTAAAGTACTCAGTTAGGGTCTCACCATCCCCTATGTCCTTCTACTGGGTGAACACTGATGTAAAGTACTCGGTTAGGGTCTCACCATCCTCCATGTCCTTCTCCTGGGTGAACACTGATGTAAATTACTCAGTTAGGGTCTCATCCACATCCCCCATGTCCTTCTCCTGGGTGAACACTGATGTAAAGTACTCAGTTAGGGTCTCACCATGCCCCATGTCCTTCTCCTGGGTGAACACTGAGGTAAAGTACTCAGTTAGGGTCTCACCCACATCCCCCATGTCCTTTTCCTGGGTGAACACTGATGTAAAGTACTCAGTTAGGATCTCACCCACATCCCCCATGTCCTTCCCCTGGGTGCATACTGATGTAAAGTACTCAGTTAGGGTCTCACCCACATCCCCCATGTCCTTCTCCTGGGTGAACACTGATGTAAAGTACTCAGTTAGGGTCTCACCATCCCCCATATCCTACTCCTGGGTGGACACTGATGTAAAGTACTCAGGGTCTCACGCACATCCCCCATGTCCTTCTCCTGGGTGAACACTGATGTAAAGTACTCAGGGTCTCACCCACATCCCCCATGACCTTTTCCTGAGTGAACACTGATGTAAAGTACTCAGTTAGGGTCTCAAGATGCCCCATGTCCTTCTCCTGGGTGCATACTGATGTAAAGTACTCAGTTACGGTCTCACCGACATCCCCCATGTCCTTCTCCTGCGTGAACACTGATGTAAAGTACTCAGTTAGGGTCTCACCATCCCCCATGTCTTTCTCCTGGGTGAACACTGATGTAAAGTACTCAGTTAGGGTCTCACCATCCCCTATTTCCTACTACTGCGTGAACACTGATATAAAGTACTCAGTTAGGGTCTCACCAACATCCCCCACGTCCTTCTCCTGCGTGAACACTGATGTAAAGTACTCAGTCAGGGTCTCTCCCACATCCCCCATGTCCTTCTCCTGGGTACACACTGATGTAAAGTACTCAGTTCGGGTCTCACCATCCCCCATATCCTTCTCCTGGGTGAACACTGATGTAAAGTACTCAGTTAGGGTCTCACCCACATCCCCCATGTCCTTCTCCTGGGTGAACACTGATGTAAAGTACTCAGTTAGGGTCTCACCCACATCCCCCATGTCCTTCTCCTGGGTGAACACTGATGTAAAGTACTCAGTTAGGATCTCACCATCCTCCATGTCCTCCTCCTGGGTGAACACTGATGTAAAGTATTCAGTTAGGGTCTCACCATCCTCCATGTCCTTCTCCTGGGGGAACACTGATGTAAAGTACTCAGTTAGGGTCTCATCCACATCCCTCATGTCCTTCTCCTGTGTGAACACTGATGTAAAGTACTCAGTTAGGGTCTCACCATCCCCTATTTCCTACTACTGCGTGAACACTGATATAAAGTACTCAGTTAGGGTCTCACCAACATCCCCCACGTCCTTCTCCTGCGTGAACACTGATGTAAAGTACTCAGTCAGGGTCTCTCCCACATCCCCCATGTCCTTCTCCTGGGTACACACTGATGTAAAGTACTTAGTTAGGGTCTCACCATCCCCCATGTGCATTTCCTGTGTGAACACTGATGTAAAGTACTCAGTTCGGATCTCACCCACATCCCCCATGTACTTCTCTTGGGTGCACACTGATGTAAAGTACTCAGTTCGGGTCTCACCATCCCCCATATCCTTCTCCTGGGTGAACACTGATGTAAAGTACTCAGTTAGGGTCTCACCCACATCCCCCATGTCCTTCTCCTGGGTGAACACTGATGTAAAGTACTCAGTTAGGGTCTCACCCACATCCCCCATGTCCTTCTCCTGGGTGAACACTGATGTAAAGTACTCAGTTAGGGTCTCACCCACATCCCCCATGTCCTTCTCCTGGGTGAACACTGATGTAAAGTACTCAGTTAGGGTCTCACGATCCCCCATATCCTTCCCCTGGGTGAACACTGATGTAAAGTACTCAGTTAGGGTCTCACCATCCCCTATGTCCTTCTACTGGGTGAACACTGATGTAAAGTACTCGGTTAGGGTCTCACCATCCTCCATGTCCTTCTCCTGGGTGAACACTGATGTAAATTACTCAGTTAGGGTCTCATCCACATCCCCCATGTCCTTCTCCTGGGTGAACACTGATGTAAAGTACTCAGTTAGGGTCTCACCATGCCCCATGTCCTTCTCCTGGGTGAACACTGAGGTAAAGTACTCAGTTAGGGTCTCACCCACATCCCCCATGTCCTTTTCCTGGGTGAACACTGATGTAAAGTACTCAGTTAGGATCTCACCCACATCCCCCATGTCCTTCCCCTGGGTGCATACTGATGTAAAGTACTCAGTTAGGGTCTCACCCACATCCCCCATGTCCTTCTCCTGGGTGAACACTGATGTAAAGTACTCAGTTAGGGTCTCACCATCCCCCATATCCTACTCCTGGGTGAACACTGATGTAAAGTACTCAGGGTCTCACGCACATCCCCCATGTCCTTCTCCTGGGTGAACACTGATGTAAAGTACTCAGGGTCTCACCCACATCCCCCATGACCTTTTCCTGAGTGAACACTGATGTAAAGTACTCAGTTAGGGTCTCAAGATGCCCCATGTCCTTCTCCTGGGTGCATACTGATGTAAAGTACTCAGTTACGGTCTCACCCACATCCCCCATGTCCTTCTCCTGCGTGAACACTGATGTAAAGTACTCAGTTAGGGTCTCACCATCCCCCATGTCTTTCTCCTGGGTGAACACTGATGTAAAGTACTCAGTTAGGGTCTCACCATCCCCTATTTCCTACTACTGCGTGAACACTGATATAAAGTACTCAGTTAGGGTCTCACCAACATCCCCCACGTCCTTCTCCTGCGTGAACACTGATGTAAAGTACTCAGTCAGGGTCTCTCCCACATCCCCCATGTCCTTCTCCTGGGTACACACTGATGTAAAGTACTTAGTTAGGGTCTCACCATCCCCCATGTGCATTTCCTGTGTGAACACTGATGTAAAGTACTCAGTTAGGATCTCACCCACATCCCCCACGTACTTCTCTTGGGTGCACACTGATGTAAAGTACTCAGTTCGGGTCTCACCATCCCCCATATCCTTCTCCTGGGTGAACACTGATGTAAAGTACTCAGTTAGGGTCTCACCCACATCCCCCATGTCCTTCTCCTGGGTGAACACTGATGTAAAGTACTCAGTTAGGGTCTCACCCACATCCCCCATGTCCTTCTCCTGGGTGAACACTGATGTAAAGTACTCAGTTAGGGTCTCACCCACATCCCCCATGTCCTTCTCCTGGGTGAACACTGATGTAAAGTACTCAGTTAGGGTCTCACGATCCCCCATATCCTTCCCCTGGGTGCATACTGATGTAAAGTACTCAGTTAGGGTCTCAGCCAAATCCCCCATGTCCTTCTCCTGGGTGAACACTGATGTAAAGTACTCAGTTAGGGTCTCACCATCCCCTATGTCCTTCTACTGGGTGAACACTGATGTAAAGTACTCAGTTAGGGTCTCACCATCCCCCACGTACTTCTCTTGGGTGAACACTGATGTAAAGTACTCAGTTCGGGTCTCACCATCCCCCATATCCTTCTCCTGGGTGAACACTGATGTAAAGTACTCAGTTCGGGTCTCACTAACCCCCATATCCTTCTCCTGGGTGAACACTGATGTAAAGTACTCAGTTAGATTCTGAATATCCCCCATGTGCTCATCCTGGGTGAACACTGATGTAAAGTACTCAGTTAGGGTCTCACCATCCCCCATGTGCTTTTCCTGTGTGAACACTGATGTAAAGTACTCAGTTAGGGTCTCACCCGCATCCCCCACGTACTTCTCTTGGGTGAACACTGATGTAAAGTACTCAGTTAGGGTCTCACCATCCCCCATGTCCTTCTCCTGGGTGAACAGTGATGTAAAGTACTCAGTTAGGGTCTCACCATCCCCTATGTCCTACTACTGGGTGAACACTGATGTAAAGTATTCAGTTAGGGTCTCACCATCCCCCATGTCCTTCTCCTGGGTGAACACTGATGTAAAGTACTCAGTTAGGGTCTCACCCATATTCCCCATGTCCTTCTCCTGGGTGAACACTGATGTAAAGTACTCAGTTAGGGTCTCACCATCCCCCATATCCTTCTCCAGGGTGAACACTGATGTAAAGTATTCAGTTAGGGTCTCACCACCCCCCAAGTCCTTCTCCTGGGTGAACACTGAATTAAAGTACTCAGTTAGGGCCTCACCATCCCCCGTGTCCTCATCCTGAGTGAACACTGATGTAAAGTACTCAGTTAGGGTCTCACCATCCCCTATGTCTTACTACTGGGTGAACACTGATGTAAAGTACTCAGTTAGGGTCGCAACAACATCCCCCATATCCTTCTCCTGGGTGAACACTGATGTAAAGTACTCAGTTGGGGTCTCACCCACATCCCCCCATGTCCTTCTACTGGGTGAACACTGATGTAAAGTACTCAGTTAGGGTCTCACCTTCCCCCATGTACTTCTCCTGGGTGAACACTGATGTAAAGTACTCAGTTAGGGTCTCACCAACATCCCCCATGTCCTTCTCCTGGGTGAACACTGATGTAAAGTACTCAGTTAGGGTCTCACCCACATCCCCCAAGTCCTTCTCCGGGGTGAACACTGCCGTAAATTACTCAGTTAGGGACTTACCCACATCCCCATGTACTTTTCCTGGGTGACCACTGATGCAAAGTACTCAGTTAGGGTCTCACCATCCCCCATGTCCTTCTCCTGCGTGAACACTGATGTAAAGTACTCAGTTAGGGTCTCACACACATCCCCCATGTCCTTCTCCTGGGTGAACACTGATGTAAAGTACTCAGTTAGGGTCTCACCCACATCCCCCAAGTCCTTCTCCGGGGTGAACACTGCCGTAAATTACTCAGTTAGGGTCTTACCCACATCCCCATGTACTTTTCCTGAGTGACCACTTATGTAAAGTACTCAGTTAGGGTCTCACCATCCCCCATGTCCTTCTCCTGCGTGAACACTGATGTAAAGTATTCAGTTAGGGTCTCACCCACATCCCCCATTTCCTTCTAATAGGTTAACACTGATATAAAGAACTCAGTTAGGGTCTCACCCACATCCCCCATGTCCTTCTCCTGGGTGAACACTGATGTAAAGTACTCAGTTAGGGTCTCACCCACATCCCCCATTTCCTTCTAATAGGTTAACACTGATATAAAGAACTCAGTTAGGGTCTCACCCACATCCCCCATGTCCTTCTCCTGGGTGAACACTGATGTAAAGTACTCAGTTAGGGTCTCACCCACATCCCCCATGTCCTTCTCCTGGGTGAACACTGATGTAAAGTACTCAGTTAGGGTCTCACCCACATCCCCCATGTCCTTCTCCTGGGTGAACACTGATGTAAAGTACTCAGTTAGGGTCTCACCCACATCCCCCATGTCCTTCTCCTGGGTGAACACTGATGTAAAGTACACAGTTAGGGTCTCACGATCCCCCATATCCTTCTCCTGGGAGACTAATGTAAAATACTCAGTTAGGATCTCACCCACATCCCCCATGTCCTTCTCCTGGGTGAACACTGATGTAAAGTACTCAGTTAGGGTCTCACCCACATCCCCCATGTCCTTCTCCTGGGTGAACACTGATGTAAAGTACTCAGTTAGGGTCTCACCCACATCCCCCATGTCCTTCTCCTGGGTGAACACTGATGTAAAGTACTCAGTTAGGGTCTCACGATCCCCCATATCCTTCCCCTGGGTGCATACTGATGTAAAGTACTCAGTTAGGGTCTCAGCCAAATCCCCCATGTCCTTCTCCTGGGTGAACACTGATGTAAAGTACTCAGTTAGTGTCTCACCATCCCCTATGTCCTTCTACTGGGTGAACACTGATGTAAAGTACTCGGTTAGGGTCTCACCATCCTCCATGTCCTTCTCCTGGGTGAACACTGATGTAAAGTACTCAGTTAGGGTCTCATCCACATTCCCCATGTCCTTCTCCTGGGTGAACACTGATGTAAAGTACTCAGTTAGGGTCTCACCCACATCCCCCATGTCCTTCTCCTGGGTGAACACTGATGTAAAGTACTCAGTTAGGATCTCACCATCCTCCATGTCCTCCTCCTGGGTGAACACTGATGTAAAGTATTCAGTTAGGGTCTCACCATCCTCCATGTCCTTCTCCTGGGGGAACACTGATGTAAAGTACTCAGTTAGGGTCTCATCCACATCCCTCATGGCCTTCTCCTGTGTGAACACTGATGTAAAGTACTCAGTTAGGGTCTCACCATGCCCCATGTCCTTCCCCTGGGTGAACACTGAGGTAAAGTACTCAGTTAGGGTCTCACCCACATCCCCCATGTCCTTCTCCTGGGTGAACACTGATGTAAAGTACTCAGTTAGGATCTCACCCACATCCCCCATGTCCTTCTCCTGGGTGAACACTGATGTAAAGTACTCAGTTAGGGTCTCACCATCCCACATGTCCTACTCCTGGGTGAACACTGATGTAAAGTACTCAGGGTCTCACGCACTTCCCCCATGTCCTTCTCCTGGGTGAACACTGATGTAAAGTACTCAGGGTCTCACCCACATCCCCCATGACCTTTTCCTGAGTGAACACTGATGTAAAGTACTCAGTTAGGGTCTCAAGATGCCCCATGTCCTTCTCCTGGGTGCATACTGATGTAAAGTACTCAGTTACGGTCTCACCCACATCCCCCATGTCCTTCTCCTGCGTGAACACTGATGTAAAGTACTCAGTTAGGGTCTCACCCACATTCCCCATGTCCTTCTACTGGGTGAACACTGATGTAAAGTACTCAGTTAGGGTCTCACCATCCCCCATGTCTTTCTCCTGGGTGAACACTGATATAAAGTACTCAGTTAGGGTCTCACCATCCCCTATTTCCTACTACTGCGTGAACACTGATATAAAGTACTCAGTTAGGGCCTCACCAAAATCCCCCACGTCCTTCTCCTGCGTGAACACTGATGTAAAGTACTCAGTCAGGGTCTCACCCACATCCCCCATGTCCTTCTCCTGGGTACACACTGATGTAAAGTACTTAGTTAGGGTCTCACCATCCCCCATGTGCATTTCCTGTGTGAACACTGATGTAAAGTACTCAGTTAGGATCTCACCCACATCCCCCATGTACTTCTCTTGGGTGCACACTGATGTAAAGTACTCAGTTAGGGTCTCACCATCCCCCATATCCTTCTCCTGGGTGAACACTGATGTATAGTACTCAGTTAGGGTCTCACGCACATCCCCCATGTCCTTCTCCTGGGTGAACACTGATGTAAAGTACTCAGTTAGGGTCTCACCCACATCCCCCATGTCCTTCTCCTGGGTGAACACTGATGTAAAGTACTCAGTTAGGGTCTCACGATCCCCCATATCCTTCCCCTGGGTGCATACTGATGTAAAGTACTCAGTTAGGGTCTCAGCCAAATCCCCCATGTCCTTCTCCTGGGTGAACACTGATGTAAAGTACTCAGTTAGGGTCTCACCATCCCCTATGTCCTTCTACTGGGTGAACACTGATGTAAAGTACTCAGTTAGGGTCTCACCATCCTCCATGTCCTTCTCCTGGGTGAACACTGATGTAAAGTACTCAGTTAGGGTCTCATCCACATCCCCCATGTCCTTCTCCTGGGTGAACACTGATGTAAAGTACTCAGTTAGGGTCTCACCCACATCCCCCATGTCCTTCTCCTGGGTGAACACTGATGTAAAGTACTCAGTTAGGATCTCACCATCCCCCATGTCCTCCTCCTGGGCGAACACTGATGTAAAGTATTCAGTTAGGGTCTCACCATCCTCCATGTCCTTCTCCTGGGGGAACACTGATGTAAAGTACTCAGTTAGGGTCTCATCCACATCCCTCATGTCCTTCTCCTGTGTGAACACTGATGTAAAGTACTCAGTTAGGGTCTCACCATGCCCCATGTCCTTCTCCTGGGTGAACACTGAGGTAAAGTACTCAGTTAGGGTCTCACCCACATCCCCCATGTCCTTCTCCTGGGTGAACACTGATGTAAAGTACTCAGTTAGGATCTCACCCACATCCCCCATGTCCTTCCCCTGGGTGCATACTGATGTAAAGTACTCAGTTAGGGTCTCACCCACATCCCTCATGTCCTTCTCCTGGGTGAACACTGATGTAAAGTACTCAGTTAGGGTCTCACCATCCCCCATGTCCTACTCCTGGGTGAACACTGATGTAAAGTACTCAGGGTCTCACGCACATCCCCCATGTCCTTCTCCTGGGGGAACACTGATGTAAAGTACTCAGGGTCTCACCCACATCCCCCATGACCTTTTCCTGAGTGAACACTGATGTAAAGTACTCAGTTAGGGTCTCAAGATGCCCCATGTCCTTCTCCTGGGTGCATACTGATGTAAAGTACTCAGTTAGGGTCTCACCCACATTCCCCATGTCCTTCTACTGGGTGAACACTGATGTAAAGTACTCAGTTAGGGTCTCACCATCCCCCATGTCTTTCTCCTGGGTGAACACTGATGTAAAGTACTCAGTTAGGGTCTCACCATCCCCTATTTCCTACTACTGCGTGAACACTGATATAAAGTACTCAGTTAGGGTCTCACCAACATCCCCCACGTCCTTCTCCTGCGTGAACACTGATGTAAAGTACTCAGTCAGGGTCTCACCCACATCCCCCATGTCCTTCTCCTGGGTACACACTGATGTAAAGTACTTAGTTAGGGTCTCACCATCCCCCATGTGCATTTCCTGTGTGAACACTGATGTAAAGTACTCAGTTAGGATCTCACCCACATCCCCCATGTACTTCTCTTGGGTGCACACTGATGTAAAGTACTCAGTTCGGGTCTCACCATCCCCCATATCCTTCTCCTGGGTGAACACTGATGTAAAGTACTCAGTTAGGGTCTCACGATCCCCCATATCCTTCCCCTGGGTGCATACTGATGTAAAGTACTCAGTTAGGGTCTCAGCCAAATCCCCCATGTTCTTCTCCTGGGTGAACACTGATGTAAAGTACTCAGTTAGGGTCTCACCATCCCCTATGTCCTTCTACTGGGTGAACACTGATGTAAAGTACTCAGTTAGGGTCTCACCATCCTCCATGTCCTTCTCCTGGGTGAACACTGATGTAAAGTACTCAGTTAGGGTCTCATCCACATCCCCCATGTCCTTCTCCTGGGTGAACACTGATGTAAAGTACTCAGTTAGGGTCTCACCCACATCCCCCATGTCCTTCTCCTGGGTGAACACTGATGTAAAGTACTCAGTTAGGATCTCACCATCCCCCATGTCCTCCTCCTGGGTGAACACTGATGTAAAGTATTCAGTTAGGGTCTCACCATCCTCCATGTCCTTCTCCTGGGGGAACACTGATGTAAAGTACTCAGTTAGGGTCTCATCCACATCCCTCATGTCCTTCTCCTGTGTGAACACTGATGTAAAGTACTCAGTTAGGGTCTCACCATGCCCCATGTCCTTCTCCTGGGTGAACACTGAGGTAAAGTACTCAGTTAGGGTCTCACCCACATCCCCCATGTCCTTCTCCTGGGTGAACACTGATGTAAAGTACTCAGTTAGGATCTCACCCACATCCCCCATGTCCTTCCCCTGGGTGCATACTGATGTAAAGTACTCAGTTAGGGTCTCACCCACATCCCTCATGTCCTTCTCCTGGGTGAACACTGATGTAAAGTACTCAGTTAGGGTCTCACCATCCCCCATGTCCTACTCCTGGGTGAACACTGATGTAAAGTACTCAGGGTCTCACGCACATCCCCCATGTCCTTCTCCTGGGTGAACACTGATGTAAAGTACTCAGGGTCTCACCCACATCCCCCATGACCTTTTCCTGAGTGAACACTGATGTAAAGTACTCAGTTAGGGTCTCAAGATGCCCCATGTCCTTCTCCTGGGTGCATACTGATGTAAAGTACTCAGTTAGGGTCTCACCCACATTCCCCATGTCCTTCTACTGGGTGAACACTGATGTAAAGTACTCAGTTAGGGTCTCACCATCCCCCATGTCTTTCTCCTGGGTGAACACTGATGTAAAGTACTCAGTTAGGGTCTCACCATCCCCTATTTCCTACTACTGCGTGAACACTGATATAAAGTACTCAGTTAGGGTCTCACCAACATCCCCCACGTCCTTCTCCTGCGTGAACACTGATGTAAAGTACTCAGTCAGGGTCTCACCCACATCCCCCATGTCCTTCTCCTGGGTACACACTGATGTAAAGTACTTAGTTAGGGTCTCACCATCCCCCATGTGCATTTCCTGTGTGAACACTGATGTAAAGTACTCAGTTAGGATCTCACCCACATCCCCCATGTACTTCTCTTGGGTGCACACTGATGTAAAGTACTCAGTTCGGGTCTCACCATCCCCCATATCCTTCTCCTGGGTGAACATTGATGTAAAGTACTCAGTTAGGTTCTGAATATCCCCCATGTGCTCATCCTGGGTGAACACTGATGTAAAGTACTCAGTTAGGGTCTCACCATCCCCCCTGTCCTCCTCCTGGGTGAACACTGATGTAAAGTACTCACTTAGGGTCTCACCCACATCCCCCATATCCTTCTCCTGGGTGAACACTGATGTAAAGTACTCAGTTAGGGTCTCACCATCCCCCATGTCCTTCTCCTGCGTGAACACTGATGTAAAGTCCACAGTTAGGGTCTCAACCTCATCCCCCATGTCCTTCTCCTGGGTGAACACTGATGTAAAGTACTCAGTTAGGGTCTCACCTACATACCCCATGTCCTTCTCCTGCGTGAAACTGATGTAAAGTACTCAGTTAGGGTCTCACCCACGTCGCCCATGTCCTTCTCCTGGGTGAACACTGATGTAAAGTACTCAGTTAGGGTCCCACCATCCTCAATGTCCTAACTCCTGGGGGAACACTGATGTAAAGTATTCAGTTAGGGTCTCACCATCCCCCATGTCCTTCTCCTGGGTGAACACTGCTGTAAAGTACTCAGTTAGGGTCTCACCTTCCTCCATGTCCTTCTCCTGGGTGAACACTGATGTAAAGTACTCAGTTAGGGTCTCTACATCCCCCATGACCTTTTCCTGAGTGAACACTGATGTAAAGTACTCAGTTAGGGTCTCAAGATGCCCCATGTCCTTCTCCTGGGTGCATACTGATGTAAAGTACTCAGTTAGGGTCTCAGCATCCCCCATGTCCTTCTCCTGGGTGAACACTGATGTAAAGTACTCAGTTAGGGTCTCACCATCCCCCATGTCCTTCTCCTGGGTGAACACTGATGTAAAGTATTCAGTTAGGGTCTCACCATCCCCCATGTCCTTCTCTTGGGTGAACACTGATGTAAAGTACTCAGTTAGGGCCTCACCATCCCCCGTGTCCTCATCCTGAGTGAACACTGATGTAAAGTACTCAGTTAGGGTCTCACCATCCCCTATGTCTTACTACTGGGTGAACACTGATGTGAAGTACTCAGTTAGGGTCGCAACAACATCCCCCATGTCCTTCTCCTGGGTGAACACTGATGTAAAGTACTCAGTTGGGGTCTCACCCACATCCCCCCATGTCCTTCTACTGGGTGAACACTGATGTAAAGTACTCAGTTAGGGTCTCACCTTCCCCCATGTACTTCTCCTGGGTGAACACTGATGTAAAGTACTCAGTTAGGGTCTCACCAACATCCCCCATGTCCTTCTCCTGGGTGAACACTGATGTAAAGTACTCAGTTAGGGTCTCACCCACATCCCCCAAGTCCTTCTCCGGGGTGAACACTGCCGTAAATTACTCAGTTAGGGTCTTACCCACATCCCCATGTACTTTTCCTGGGTGACCACTGATGTAAAGTACTCAGTTAGGGTCTCACCATCCCCCATGTCCTTCTCCTGCGTGAACACTGATGTAAAGTACTCAGTTAGGGTCTCACACACATCCCCCATGTCCTTCTCCGGGGTGAACACTGCCGTAAATTACTCAGTTAGGGTCTTACCCACATCCCCATGTACTTTTCCTGGGTGACCACTGATGTAAAGTACTCAGTTAGGGTCTCACCATCCCCCATGTCCTTCTCCTGCGTGAACACTGATGTAAAGTATTCAGTTAGGGTCTCACCCACATCCCCCATTTCCTTCTAATAGGTTAACACTGATATAAAGAACTCAGTTAGGGTCTCACCCACATCCCCCATGTCCTTCTCCTGGGTGAACACTGATGTAAAGTACTCAGTTAGGGTCTCACCCACATCCCCCATTTCCTTCTAATAGGTTAACACTGATATAAAGAACTCAGTTAGCGTCTCACCCTCATCCCCCATGTCCTTCTCCTGGGTGAACACTGATGTAAAGTACTCAGTTAGGGTCTCACCTTCCCCCATATCCTTCTCCTGGGTGAACACTGATGTAAAGTATTCAGTTAGGGTCTCACCATCCCACTGATGGAAAGTACTCAGGGTGAACACTGATGTAAAGTACTGAGTTAGGGTCTCACACACATCCCCCATGTCCTTCTGCTGGGTGAACACTGATGTAAAGTACTCAGTTAGGGTCTCACCATCCCCTATGTCCTACTACTGGGTGAACACATGTAAAGTATTCAGTTAGGGTCTCACCATCCCCCATGTCCTTCTCCTGGGTGAACACTGATGTAAAGTACTCAGTTAGGGTCTCACCCACATCCGCCATGTCCTTCTCCTGGGTGAACACTGATGTAAGGTACTCAGTTCGGGTCTCACCATCCCCCATATCCTTCTCCTGGGTGAACACTGATGTAAAGTATTCAGATAGGGTCTCACCACCCCCCATGTCCTTCTCCTGGGTGAACACTGATGTAAAATACTCAGTTAGGGCCTCACCCACATCCTCCATGTCCTTCTCCTGGGTGAACACTGATGTAAAGTATTCAGTTAGGGCCTCACCATCCCTCATGTCCTCATCCTGAGTGAACACTGATGTAAAGTACTCAGTTAGGGTCTCACCATCCCCTTTGTCCAACTACTGGGTGAACACTGATGTAAAGTACTCAGTTAGTGTCCCCACACATCCCCCATGTCCTTCTCCTGGGTACACAGTGATGTAAAGTACTCAGTTAGGGTCTCACCCACATCCCCCACGTACTGCTCTTGGGTGAACACTGATGTAAAGTACTCAGTTCGGGTCTCACCATCCCCCATATCCTTCTCCTGGGTGAACACTGATGTAAAGTACTCAGTTAGATTCTGAATATCCCCCATGTGCTCATCCTGGGTGAACACTGATGTAAAGTACTCAGTTAGGGTCTCACCATCCCCCATGTGCTTTTCCTGTGTGAACACTGATGTAAAGTACTCAGTTAGGGTCTCACCCACATCCCCCACGTACTTCTCTTGGGTGAACACTGATGTAAAGTACTCAGTTAGGGTCTCACCATCCCCCATGTCCTTCTCCTGTGTGAACACTGATGTAAAGTACTCAGTTAGGGTCTCACCCACATCCCCCACGTACTTCTCTTGGGTGAACACTGATGTAAAGTACTCAGTTAGGGTCTCACCATCCCCCATGTCCTTCTCCTGGGTGAACAGTGATGTAAAGTACTTAGTTAGGGTCTCACCATCCCCTATGTCCTACTACTGGGTGAACACTGATGTAAAGTATTCAGTTAGGGTCTCACCATCCCCCATGTCCTTCTCTTGGGTGAACACTGATGTAAAGTACTCAGTTAGGGCCTCACCATCCCCCGTGTCCTCATCCTGAGTGAACACTGATGTAAAGTACTCAGTTAGGGTCTCACCATCCCCTATGTCGTACTACTGGGTGAACACTGATGTGAAGTACTCAGTTAGGGTCGCAACAACATCCCCCATGTCCTTCTCCTGGGTGAACACTGATGTAAAGTACTCAGTTGGGGTCTCACCCACATCCCCCCATGTCCTTCTACTGGGTGAACACTGATGTAAAGTACTCAGTTAGGGTCTCACCTTCCCCCATGTACTTCTCCTGGGTGAACACTGATGTAAAGTACTCAGTTAGGGTCTCACCAACACCCCCATGTCCTTCTCCTGGGTGAACACTGATGTAAAGTACTCAGTTAGGGTCTCACCCACATCCCCCAAGTCCTTCTCCGGGGTGAACACTGCCGTAAATTACTCAGTTAGGGTCTTACCCACATCCCCATGTACTTTTCCTGGGTGACCACTGATGTAAAGTACTCAGTTAGGGTCTCACCATCCCCCATGTCCTTCTCCTGCGTGAACACTGATGTAAAGTACTCAGTTAGGGTCTCACACACATCCCCCATGTCCTTCTCCGGGGTGAACACTGCCGTAAATTACTCAGTTAGGGTCTTACCCACATCCCCATGTACTTTTCCTGGGTGACCACTGATGTAAAGTACTCAGTTAGGGTCTCACCATCCCCCATGTCCTTCTCCTGCGTGAACACTGATGTAAAGTATTCAGTTAGGGTCTCACCCACATCCCCCATTTCCTTCTAATAGGTTAACACTGATATAAAGAACTCAGTTAGGGTCTCACCCACATCCCCCATGTCCTTCTCCTGGGTGAACACTGATGTAAAGTACTCAGTTAGGGTCTCACCCACATCCCCCATTTCCTTCTAATAGGTTAACACTGATATAAAGAACTCAGTTAGCGTCTCACCCTCATCCCCCATGTCCTTCTCCTGGGTGAACACTGATGTAAAGTACTCAGTTAGGGTCTCACCTTCCCCCATATCCTTCTCCTGGGTGAACACTGATGTAAAGTATTCAGTTAGGGTCTCACCATCCCACTGATGGAAAGTACTCAGGGTGAACACTGATGTAAAGTACTGAGTTAGGGTCTCACACACATCCCCCATGTCCTTCTGCTGGGTGAACACTGATGTAAAGTACTCAGTTAGGGTCTCACCATCCCCTATGTCCTACTACTGGGTGAACACATGTAAAGTATTCAGTTAGGGTCTCACCATCCCCCATGTCCTTCTCCTGGGTGAACACTGATGTAAAGTACTCAGTTAGGGTCTCACCCACATCCGCCATGTCCTTCTCCTGGGTGAACACTGATGTAAGGTACTCAGTTCGGGTCTCACCATCCCCCATATCCTTCTCCTGGGTGAACACTGATGTAAAGTATTCAGATAGGGTCTCACCACCCCCCATGTCCTTCTCCTGGGTGAACACTGATGTAAAATACTCAGTTAGGGCCTCACCCACATCCGCCATATCCTTCTCCTGGGTGAACACTGATGTAAAGTATTCAGTTAGGGCCTCACCATCCCTCATGTCCTCATCCTGAGTGAACACTGATGTAAAGTACTCAGTTAGGGTCTCACCATCCCCTTTGTCCAACTACTGGGTGAACACTGATGTAAAGTACTCAGTTAGTGTCCCCACACATCCCCCATGTCCTTCTCCTGGGTGAACACTGATGTAAAGTACTCAGTTAGGGTCTCACACACATCCCCCATGTCCTTCTCCTGGGTGAACACTGATGTAAAGTACTCAGTTAGGGTCTCACACACATCCCCCATGTCCTACTACTGGCTGAACACTGATGTAAAGTACTCAGTTAGGGTCTCACACACATCCCCCATGTCCTTCCCCTGGGTGAACACTGATGTAAAGTACTCTGTTAGGCTCTTACCATCCCCCATGTCCGCATCCTGGGTGAACACTGATGTAAAGTACTCAGTTAGGGTCCCTCCCACGTCGCCCATGTCCTTCTCCTGGGTGAACACTGATGTAAAGTACTAAGTTAGGGTCTCACCCAAATCCCCCATGTCCTTCCCCTGGGTGAACACTGATGTAAAGTACTCAGTTAGGGTCTCACCCAAATCCCCCATGTCCTTCCCCTGGGTGAACACTGATGTAAAGTACTCTGTTAGGGTCTCACCATCCCCCATGTCCGCATCCTGGGTGAACACTGATGTAAAGTACTCAGTTAGGGTCCCTCCCACGTCGCCCATGTACTTTTCCTGGGTGACCACTGATGTAAAGTACTCAGTTAGGGTCTCACCATCTCCCATGTCCTTCTCCTGCGTGAACACTGATGTAAAGTATTCAGTTAGGGTCTCACCCACATCCCCCATTTCCTTCTAATAGGTTAACACTGATATAAAGAACTCAGTTAGGGTCTCACCCACATCCCCCATGTCCTTCTCCTGGGTGAACACTGATGTAAAGTACTCAGTTAGGGTCTCACCATCCCCCATATCCTTCTCCTGGGTGAACACTGATGTAAAGTACTCAGTTAGGGTCTCACCATCCCACATGTCCTTCTCCTGGGTGAACACTGATGTGAAGTACTCAGTTCGGGTCTCACACACATCCCCCATGTCCTTCTGCTGGGTGAACACTGATGTAAAGTACTCAGTTAGGGTCTCACACACATCCCCCATGTCCTTCTCCTGGGGGAACACTGATGTAAAGTATTCAGTTAGGGTCTCACCACCCCCCATGTCCTTCTCCTGGGTGAACACTGATGTAAGGTACTCAGTTAGGGTCTCACCATCCCCCATGTCCTTCTCCTGAGTGAACACTGATGTAAAGTACTCAGTTAGGGTCTCACCCACATCCGCCATGTCCTTCTCCTGGGTGAACACTGATGTAAGGTACTCAGTTAGGGTCTCATCATCCCCCATGTCCTTCTCCTGGGTGAACACTGATGTAAAGTATTCAGTTAGGGTCTCACCCACATCCGCCATGTCCTTCTCCTGGGTGAACACTGATGTAAGGTACTCAGTTAGGGTCTCACCACCCCCCATGTCCTTCTCCTGGGTGAACACTGATGTAAAGTACTAAGTTAGGGTCTCACCCAAATCCCCCATGTCCTTCCCCTGGGTGAACACTGATGTAAAGTACTCAGTTAGGGTCTCACCCAAATCCCCCATGTCCTTCCCCTGGGTGAACACTGATGTAAAGTACTCTGTTAGGGTCTCACCATCCCCCATGTCCGCATCCTGGGTGAACACTGATGTAAAGTACTCAGTTAGGGTCCCTCCCACGTCGCCCATGTCCTTCTCCTGGGTGAACACTGATGTAAAGTACTCAGTTAGGGTCTCACCCACATCCCCCAAGTCCTTCTCCGGGGTGAACACTGCCGTAAATTGCTCAGTTAGGGTCTCACCCACAACCCCATGTACTTTTCCTGGGTGACCACTGATGTAAAGTACTAAGTTAGGGTCTCACCCACATCCCCCCATGTCCTTCTCCTGGGTGAACACTGATGTAAAGTACTCAGTTTGGGTCTCACCCACATCCCCCGTTTCCTTCTAATAGGTTAACACTGATATAAAGAACTCAGTTAGGGTCTCACCCACATCCCCCATGTCCTTCTCCTGGGTGAACACTGATGTAAAGTACTCAGTTAGGGTCTCACCCACATCCCCCATGTCCTTCTCCTGGGTGAACACTGATGTAAAGTACTCAGTTAGGGTCTCACCATCCCCCATATCCTTCTCCTGGGTGAACACTGATGTAAAGTATTCAGTTAGGGTCTCACCATCCCACATGTCCTTCTCCTGGGTGAACACTGATGTAAAGTACTCAGTTAGGGTCTCACCATCCCCTATGTCCTACTACTGGGTGAACACTGATGTAAAGTATTCAGTTAGGGTCTCACCATCCCCCATGTCCTTCTCCTGAGTGAACACTGATGTAAAGTACTCAGTTAGGGTCTCACCCACATCCGCCATGTCGTTCTCCTGGGTGAACACTGATGTAAAGTATTCAGTTAGGGTCTCACCACCCCCCATGTCCTTCTCCTGGGTGAACACTGATGTAAAGTACTCAGTTAGGGCCTCACCATCCCCCATGTCCTCATCCTGAGTGAACACTGATGTAAAGTACTCAGTTAGGGTCTCACCATCCCCTATGTCCTACTACTGGGTGAACACTGATGTAAAGTACTCAGTTAGGGTCTCACCTTCCCCCATGTACTTCTCCTGGGTGAACACTGATGTAAAGTACTCAGTTAGGGTCTCACCAACATCCCCCATGTCCTTCTCCTGGGTGAACACTGATGTAAAGTACTCAGTTAGGGTCTCACCCACATCCCCCAAGTCCTTCTCCGGGGTGAACACTGCCGTAAATTACTCAGTTAGGGTCTTACCCACATCCCCATGTACTTTTCCTGGGTGACCACTGAAGTAAAGTACTCAGTTAGGGTCTCACCATCCCCCATGTCCTTCTCCTGCGTGAACACTGATGTAAAGTACTCAGTTCGGGTCTCACCCACATCCGCCATGTCCTTCTTCTGGGTGAACACTGATGTAATGTACTCAGTTAGGGTCTCACCATCCCCCATATCCTTCTCCTGGGTGAACACTGATGTAAAGTACTCAGTTAGGGTCTCACCATCCCCCATGTCCTCATCCTGAGTGAACACTGATGTAAAGTACTCAGTTAGGGTCTCACCCAAATCCCCCATGTCCTTCCCCTGGGTGAACACTGATGTAAAGTACTCTGTTAGGCTCTCACCATCCCCCATATCCTTCTCCTGGGTGAACACTGATGTAAAGTATTCAGTTAGGGTCTCACCATCCCACATGTCCTTCTCCTGGGTGAACACTGATGTAAAGTACTCAGTTAGGGTCTCACACACATCCCCCATGTCCTTCTGCTGGGTGAACACTGATGTAAAGTACTCAGTTAGGGTCTCACCATCCCCTATGTCCTACTACTGGGTGAACACTGATGTAAAGTATTCAGTTAGGGTCTCACCATCCCCCATGTCCTTCTCCTGGGTGAACACTGATGTAAAGTACTCAGTTAGGGTCTCACCCACATCCGCCATGTCCTTCTCCTGGGTGAACACTGATGTAAGGTACTCAGTTCGGGTCTCACCATCCCCCATATCCTTCTCCTGGGTGAACACTGATGTAAAGTATTCAGTTAGGGTCTCACCACCCCCCATGTCCTTCTCCTGGGTGAACACTGATGTAAAGTACTCAGTTAGGGCCTCACCATCCCCCATGTCCTCATCCTGAGTGAACACTGATGTAAAGTATTCAGTTAGGATCTCACCATCCCCTATGTCCTACTACTGGATGAACACTGATGTAAAGTACTCAGTTAGGGTCGCAACAACATCCCCCATGTCCTTCTCCTGGGTGAACACTGATGTAAAGTACTCAGTTCGTGTCTCACCCACATCCCCCATGTCCTTCTACTGGGTGAACACTGATGTAAAGTACTCAGTTAGGGTCTCACCCACATCCCACATGTCCTTCTACTGGGTGAACACTGATGTAAAGTACTCAGTTAGGGTCTCACCATCCTCCATGTCCTTCTCCTGGGTGAACACTGATGTAAAGTACTCAGTTAGGGTCTCACCAACATCCCCCATGTCCTTCTCCTGCGTGAACACTGATGTAAAGTACTCAGTTAGGGCCTCACCATCCCCCATGTCCTCATCCTGAGTGAACACTGATGTAAAGTACTCAGTTAGGGTCTCACACACATCCCCATGTCCTTCTCCTGGGTGAACACTGATGTAAAGTACTCAGTTAGGGTCTCACCGACATCCCCCATGTTCTTCTCCTGGGTGAACACTGATGTAAAGTACTCAGTTAGGGTCTCACCCACATCCCCCCATGTCCTTCTCATAGGTTAACACTGATGTAAAGTACTCAGTTAAGGTCTCATCCACATCCCCCAAGTCCTTCTCCGGGGTGAACACTGCCGTAAACTACTCAGTTAGGGTCTTACCCACATCCCCATGTACTTTTCCTGGGTGACCACTGATGTAAAGTACTCAGTTTGGGTCTCACCCACCTCCCCCATGTCCTTCTACTGGGTGAACACTGATGTAAAGTACTCAGTTAGGGTCTCATCATCCACCATGTCCTTCTCCTGGGTGAACACTGATGTAAAGTATTCAGTTAGGGTCTCACCCACATCCCCCATTTCCTTCTAATAGGTTAACACTGATATAAAGAACTCAGTTAGGGTCTCACCCACATCCCCCATGTCCTTCTCCTGGGTGAACACTGATGTAAAGTACTCAGTTAGGGTCTCACACACATCCCCCATGTCCTACTACTGGCTGAACACGGATGTAAAGAACTCAGTTAGGGTCTCACCCACATCCGCCATGTCCTTCTCCTGGGTGAACACTGATGTAAGGTACTCAGTTAGGGTCTCACCATCCCCCATGTCCTCATCCTGAGTGAACACTGATGTAAAGTAATCAGTTAGGGTCGCACCTTCCCCCATGTACTTCTCCTGGGTGAACACTGATGTAAAGTACTCAGTTAGGGTCTCACCCACATCCGCCATGTCCTTCTCCTCGGTGAACAGTGATGTAAAGTAGTCAGTTAGGGTCTCACCATCCCCCATGTCCTTCTCCTGGGTGAACACTGATGTAATGTACTCAGTTAGGGTCTCACCATCCCCCATATCCTTCTCCTGGGTGAACACTGATGTAAAGTACTCAGTTAGGGTCTCACCATCCCCCATGTCCTCATCCTGAGTGAACACTGATGTATAGTACTCTGTTAGGGTCTCACCCAAATCCCCCATGTCCTTCCCCTGGGTGAACACTGATGTAAAGTACTCTGTTAGGGTCTCACCATCCCCCATGTCCGCATCCTGGGTGAACACTGATGTAAAGTACTCAGTTAGGGTCCCTCCCACGTCGCCCATGTCCTTCTCCTGGGTGAACACTGCCGTAAATTGCTCAGTTAGGGTCTCACCCACAACCCCATGTACTTTTCCTGGGTGACCTCTGATGTAAAGTACTCAGTTAGGGTCTCACAAACATCCCCCATGTCCTTCTCCTAGGTGAACACTGATGTAAAGCACTCAGTTTGGGTCTCACCCACATCCCCCCATGTCCTTCTCCTGCGTGAACACTGATGTAAAGTACTCAGTTTGGGTCTCACCCACCTCCCCCATGTCCTTCTACTGGGTGAACACTGATGTAAAGTACTCAGTTCGGGTCTCACCATCCCCCATGTCCTTCTCCTGGGTGAACACTGATGTAAAGTAGTCAGTTAGGGTCTCACCATCCCTCATGTCCTTCTCCTGGGTGAACACTGATATAAAGAACTCAGTTAGGGTCTCACCCACATCCCCCATGTCCTTCTCCTGGGTGAACACTGATGTAAAGTACTCAGTTAGGGTCTCACCCACATCCCCCATTTCCTTCTAATAGGTTAACACTGATATAAAGAACTCAGTTAGGGTCTCACCCACATCCCCCATGTCCTTCTCCTGAGTGAACACTGATGTAAAGTACTCAGTTAGGGTCTCACCATCCCCCATGTCCTTCTCCTGGGTGAACACTGATGTAAAGTACTCAGTTAGGGTCTCACCATCCCCTATGTCCTACTACTGGGTGAACACTGATGTAAAGTATTCAGTTAGGGTCTCACCATCCCCCATCTCCTTCTCCTGGGTGAACATTGATGTAAAGTACTCAGTTAGGGTCTCACCCACATCCGCCATGTCCTTCTCCTGTGTGAACACTGATGTAAAGTATTCAGTTCGGGTCTCACCCACATCCCCCCATGTCCTTCTCCTGCGTGAACACTGATGTAAAGTAGTCAGTTTGGGTCTCACCCACCTCCCCCATGTCCTTCTACTGGGTGAACACTGATGTAAAGTACTCAGTTCGGGTCTCACCATCCCCCATGTCCTTCTCCTGGGTGAACACTGATGTAAAGTAGTCAGTTAGGGTCTCACCATCCCTCATGTCTTTCTCCTGGGTGAACACTGATGTAAAGTATTCAGTTAGGGTCTCACCCACATCCCCCACTTCCTTCTAATAGGTTAACACTGATATAAAGAACTCAGTTAGGGTCTCACCCACATCCCCCATGTCCTTCTCCTGGGTGAACACTGATGTAAAGTACTCAGTTAGGGTCTCACCCTCATCCCCCATTTCCTTCTAATAGGTTAACACTGATATAAAGAACTCAGTTAGGGTCTCACCCACATCCCCCATGTCCTTCTCCTGAGTGAACACTGATGTAAAGTACTCAGTTAGGGTCTCACCATCCCCCATATCCTTCTCCTGGGTGAACACTGATGTAAAGTACTCAGTTAGGGTCTCACCATCCCCCATGTCCTCATCCTGAGTGAACACTGATGTATAGTACTCTGTTAGGGTCTCACCCAAATCCCCCATGTCCTTCCCCTGGGTGAACACTGATGTAAAGTACTCTGTTAGGGTCTCACCATCCCCCATGTCCGCATCCTGGGTGAACACTGATGTAAAGTACTCAGTTAGGGTCCCTCCCACGTCGCCCATGTCCTTCTCCTGGGTGAACACTGCCGTAAATTG
The DNA here is from genome assembly GCF_037043375.1 of Chiloscyllium plagiosum. NCBI lineage: Eukaryota > Metazoa > Chordata > Chondrichthyes > Orectolobiformes > Hemiscylliidae > Chiloscyllium > Chiloscyllium plagiosum. The sequence continues at coordinate 177,528,292 of NW_028270139.1, read as the reverse complement.
CTCAGTTAGGGTCTCACCCACAACCCCATGTACTTTTCCTGGGTGACCTCTGATGTAAAGTACTCAGTTAGGGTCTCACAAACATCCCCCATGTCCTTCTCCTAGGTGAACACTGATGTAAAGCACTCAGTTTGGGTCTCACCCACATCCCCCCATGTCCTTCTCCTGCGTGAACACTGATGTAAAGTACTCAGTTTGGGTCTCACCCACCTCCCCCATGTCCTTCTACTGGGTGAACACTGATGTAAAGTACTCAGTTCGGGTCTCACCATCCCCCATGTCCTTCTCCTGGGTGAACACTGATGTAAAGTAGTCAGTTAGGGTCTCACCATCCCTCATGTCCTTCTCCTGGGTGAACACTGATATAAAGAACTCAGTTAGGGTCTCACCCACATCCCCCATGTCCTTCTCCTGGGTGAACACTGATGTAAAGTACTCAGTTAGGGTCTCACCCACATCCCCCATTTCCTTCTAATAGGTTAACACTGATATAAAGAACTCAGTTAGGGTCTCACCCACATCCCCCATGTCCTTCTCCTGAGTGAACACTGATGTAAAGTACTCAGTTAGGGTCTCACCATCCCCCATGTCCTTCTCCTGGGTGAACACTGATGTAAAGTACTCAGTTAGGGTCTCACCATCCCCTATGTCCTACTACTGGGTGAACACTGATGTAAAGTATTCAGTTAGGGTCTCACCATCCCCCATCTCCTTCTCCTGGGTGAACATTGATGTAAAGTACTCAGTTAGGGTCTCACCCACATCCGCCATGTCCTTCTCCTGTGTGAACACTGATGTAAAGTATTCAGTTCGGGTCTCACCCACATCCCCCCATGTCCTTCTCCTGCGTGAACACTGATGTAAAGTAGTCAGTTTGGGTCTCACCCACCTCCCCCATGTCCTTCTACTGGGTGAACACTGATGTAAAGTACTCAGTTCGGGTCTCACCATCCCCCATGTCCTTCTCCTGGGTGAACACTGATGTAAAGTAGTCAGTTAGGGTCTCACCATCCCTCATGTCTTTCTCCTGGGTGAACACTGATGTAAAGTATTCAGTTAGGGTCTCACCCACATCCCCCACTTCCTTCTAATAGGTTAACACTGATATAAAGAACTCAGTTAGGGTCTCACCCACATCCCCCATGTCCTTCTCCTGGGTGAACACTGATGTAAAGTACTCAGTTAGGGTCTCACCCTCATCCCCCATTTCCTTCTAATAGGTTAACACTGATATAAAGAACTCAGTTAGGGTCTCACCCACATCCCCCATGTCCTTCTCCTGAGTGAACACTGATGTAAAGTACTCAGTTAGGGTCTCACCATCCCCAATATCCTTCTCCTGGGTGAACACTGATGTAAAGTATTCAGTTAGGGTCTCACCATCCCCCATGTCCTCATCCTGAGTGAACACTGATGTAAAGTACTCAGTTAGGGCCTCACCACCCCCCATGTCCTCATCCTGGGTGAACACTGATGTAAAGTACTCAGTTAGGGTCTCACCCACATCCCCCATGTCCTTCTCCTGGGTGGACACTGATGTAAAGTACTAAGTTAGGGTCTCACCCAAATCCCCCATGTCCTTCCCCTGGGTGAACACTGATGTAAAGTACTCAGTTAGGGTCTCACCATCCCCCATATCCTTCTCCTGGGTGAACACTGATGTAAAGTACTCAGTTAGGGTCTCACCCACATCCGCCATGTCCTTCTACTGGGTGAACACTGATGTAATGTACTCAGTTAGGGTCTCACCATCCCCCATGTCCTTCTCCTGGGTGAACACTGATGTAAAGTACTCAGTGAGGGTCTCACCATCCCCCATGTCCTCATCCTGAGTGAACACTGATGTAAAGTACTCAGTTAGGGTCCCTCCCACGTCGCCCATGTCCTTCTCCTGGGTGAACACTGATGTAAAGTACTCAGTTAGGGTCTCACCCACATCCCCCAAGTCCTTCTCCGGGGTGAACACTGCCGTAAATTGCTCAGTTAGGGTCTCACCCACAACCCCATGTACTTTTCCTGGGTGACCACTGATGTAAAGTACTCAGTTAGGGTCTCACCCACATCCCCCCATGTCCTTCTCCTGGGTGAACACTGATGTAAAGTACTCAGTTTGGGTCTCACCCACCTCCCCCTTGTCCTTCTACTGGGTGAACACTGATGTAAAGAACTAAGTTAGGGTCCCCACCCACATCCCCCATGTCCTTCTCCTGGGTGAACACTGATGTAAAGTACTCAGTTAGGGTCTCACGCACATCCCCCATTTCCTTCTAACAGGTTAACACTGATATAAAGAACTCAGTTAGGGTCTCACCCACATCCCCCATGTCCTTCTCCTGGGTGAACACTGATGTAAAGTACTCAGTTAGGGTCTCACCATCCCACATGTCCATCTCCTGGGTGAACACTGATGTGAAGTACTCAGTTCGGGTCTCACACACATCCCCCATGTCTTTCTGCTGGGTGAACACTGATGTAAAGTACTCAGTTAGGGTCTCACCATCCCCTATGTCCTACTACTGGGTGAACACTGATGTAAAGTATTCAGTTAGGGTCTCACCATCCACCATGTCCTTCTCCTGAGTGAACACTGATGTAAAGTACTCAGTTAGGGTCTCACCCACATCCGCCATGTCGTTCTCCTGGGTGAACACTGATGTAAAGTACTCAGTTAGGGTCTCATCATCCCCCATGTCCTTCTCCTGGGTGAACACTGATGTAAAGTATTCAGTTAGGGTTTCACCACCCCCCATGTCCTTCTCCTGGGTGAACACTGATGTAAAGTACTCAGTTAGGGCCTCACCATCCCCCATGTCCTCATCCTGAGTGAACACTGATGTAAAGTTCTCAGTTAGGGTCTCACCATCCCCTATGTCCTACTACTGGGTGAACACGGATGTAAAGTACTCTGTTAGGGTCGCAACAACATCCCCCATATCCTTCTCCTGGGTGAACACTGATGTAAAGTACTAAGTTAGTGTCTCACCCTCATCCCCCATGTCCTTCTCCAGGGTGAACACTGATGTAAAGTATTCAGTTAGGGTTTCACCACCCCCCATGTCCTTCTCCTGGGTGAACACTGATGTAAAGTACTCAGTTAGGGCCTCACCATCCCCCATGTCCTCATCCTGAGTGAACACTGATGTAAAGTTCTCAGTTAGGGTCTCACCATCCCCTATGTCCTACTACTGGGTGAACACTGATGTAAAGTACTAAGTTAGTGTCTCACCCTCATCCCCCATGTCCTTCTCCTGGGTGAACACTGATGTAAAGTACTCAGTTAGTGTCTCACCCTCATCCCCCATGTCCTTCGCCTGGGTGAACACTGATGTAAAGTACTCAGTTAGGGTCTCACCCACATCCGCCATGTCCTTCTCCTGGGTGAACACTGATGTAAGGTACTCAGTTAGGGTCTCACCATCCCCCATATCCTTCTCCTGGGTGAACACTGATGTAAAGTATTCAGTTAGGGTCTCACCACCCCCCAAGTCCTTCTCCGGGGTGAACACTGCCGTAAATTACTCAGTTAGGGTCTTACCCACATCCCCATGTACTTTTCCTGGGTGACCACTGATGTAAAGTACTCAGTTAGGGTCTCACCATCCCCCATGTCCTTCTCCTGGGTGAACACTGATGTAAAGTACTCAGTTAGCGTCTCACACACATCCCCCATGTCCTACTACTGGGTGAACACTGATGTAAAGTATTCAGTTAGGGTCTCACCACCCCCCATGTCCTTCTCCTGGGTGAACACTGATGTAAAGTACTCAGTTAGGGTCTCACCATCCCCCATGTCCTCATCCTGAGTGAACACTGATGTAAAGTACTCAGTTAGGGTCTCACCCAAATCCCCCATGTCCTTCCCCTGGGTGAACACTAATGTAAAGTACTCTGTTAGGCTCTCACCATCCCCCATATCCTTCTCTTGGGTGAACACTGATGTAAAGTATTCAGTTAGGGTCTCACCATCCCACATGTCCTTCTCCTGGGTGAACACTGATGTAAAGTACTCAGTTAGGGTCTCACACACATCCCCCATGTCCTTCTGCTGGGTGAACACTGATGTAAAGTACTCAGTTAGGGTCTCACCATCCCCTATGTCCTACTACTGGGTGAACACTGATGTAAAGTATTCAGTTAGGGTCTCACCACCCCCCATGTCCTTCTCCTGGGTGAACACTGATGTAAGGTACTCAGTTCGGGTCTCACCATCCCCCATGTCCTTCTCCTGGGTGAACACTGATGTAAAGTACTCAGTTAGGGTCTCACCCACATCCGCCATGTCCTTCTCCTGGGTGAACACTGATGTAAGGTACTCAGTTAGGGTCTCACCATCCCCCATATCCTTCTCCTGGGCGAACACTGATGTAAAGTATTCAGTTAGGGTCTCACCACCCCCCATGTCCTTCTCCTGGGTGAACACTGATGTAAAGTACTCAGTTAGGGCCTCACCATCCCCCATGTCCTCATCCTGAGTGAACACTGATGTAAAGTATTCAGTTAGGGTCTCACCATCCCCTATGTCCTACTACTGGATGAACACTGATGTAAAGTACTCAGTTAGGGTCGCAACAACATCCCCCATGTCCTTCTCCTGGGTGAACACTGATGTAAAGTACTCAGTTAGTGTCTCACCCACATCCCCCATGTCCTTCTACTGGGTGAACACTGATTAAAGTACTCAGTTAGGGTCTCACCCACATCCCCCATGTCCTTCTCCTGGGTGAACACTGATGTAAAGTACTCAGTTAGGGTCTCACCAACATCCCCCATGTCCTTCTCCTGCGTGAACACTGATGTAAAGTAATCAGTTAGGGTCGCACCTTCCCCCATGTACTTCTCCTGGGTGAACACTGATGTAAAGTACTCAGTTAGGGTCTCACCCACATCCGCCATATCCTTCTCCTGGGTGAACAGTGATGTAAAGTAGTCAGTTAGGGTCTCACCATCCCCCATGTCCTTCTCCTGGGTGAACACTGATGTAAAGTACTCAGTTAGGGTCTCACCCACATCCGCCATGTCCTTCTACTGGGTGAACACTGATGTAATGTACTCAGTTAGGGTCTCACCATCCCCCATATCCTTCTCCTGGGTGAACACTGATGTAAAGTACTCAGTTAGGGTCTCACCATCCCCCATGTCCTCATCCTGAGTGAACACTGATGTAAAGTACTCAGTTAGGGTCTCACCCAAATCCCCCATGTCCTTCCCCTGGGTGAACACTGATGTAAAGTACTCTGTTAGGGTCTCACCATCCCCCATGTCCGCATCCTGGGTGAACACTGATGTAAAGTACTCAGTTAGGGTCTCACCCACATCCCCCAATCCTTCTCCGGGGTGAACACTGCCGTAAACTGCTCAGTTAGGGTCTCACAAACATCCCCCATGTCCTTCTCCTGCGTGAACACTGATGTAAAGTACTCATTTTGGGTCTCACCCACCTCCCCCATGTCCTTCTCCTGGGTGAACACTGAGGTAAAGTACTCAGTTAGGGTCTCACCCACATCCCCCATGTCCTTTTCCTGGGTGAACACTGATGTAAAGTACTCAGTTAGGATCTCACCCACATCCCCCATGTCCTTCCCCTGGGTGCATACTGATGTAAAGTACTCAGTTAGGGTCTCACCCACATCCCCCATGTCCTTCTCCTGGGTGAACACTGATGTAAAGTACTCAGTTAGGGTCTCACCATCCCCCATATCCTACTCCTGGGTGAACACTGATGTAAAGTACTCAGGGTCTCACGCACATCCCCCATGTCCTTCTCCTGGGTGAACACTGATGTAAAGTACTCAGGGTCTCACCCACATCCCCCATGACCTTTTCATGAGTGAACACTGATGTAAAGTACTCAGTTAGGGTCTCAAGATGCCCCATGTCCTTCTCCTGGGTGCATACTGATGTAAAGTACTCAGTTACGGTCTCACCCACATCCCCCAGGTCCTTCTCCTGCGTGAACACTGATGTAAAGTACTCAGTTAGGGTCTCACCATCCCCCATGTCTTTCTCCTGGGTGAACACTGATGTAAAGTACTCAGTTAGGGTCTCACCATCCCCTATTTCCTACTACTGCGTGAACACTGATATAAAGTACTCAGTTAGGGTCTCACCAACATCCCCCACGTCCTTCTCCTGCGTGAACACTGATGTAAAGTACTCAGTCAGGGTCTCTCCCACATCCCCCATGTCCTTCTCCTGGGTACACACTGATGTAAAGTACTTAGTTAGGGTCTCACCATCCCCCATGTGCATTTCCTGTGTGAACACTGATTTAAAGTACTCAGTTAGGATCTCACCCACATCCCCCACGTACTTCTCTTGGGTGCACACTGATGTAAAGTACTCAGTTCGGGTCTCACCATCCCCCATATCCTTCTCCTGGGTGAACACTGATGTAAAGTACTCAGTTAGGGTCTCACCCACATCCCCCATGTCCTTCTCCTGGGTGAACACTGATGTAAAGTACTCAGTTAGGGTCTCACCCACATCCCCCATGTCCTTCTCCTGGGTGAACACTGATGTAAAGTACTCAGTTAGGGTCTCACCCACATCCCCCATGTCCTTCTCCTGGGTGAACACTGATGTAAAGTACTCAGTTAGGGTCTCACGATCCCCCATATCCTTCCCCTGGGTGCATACTGATGTAAAGTACTCAGTTAGGGTCTCAGCCAAATCCCCCATGTCCTTCTCCTGGGTGAACACTGATGTAAAGTACTCAGTTAGGGTCTCACCATCCCCTATGTCCTTCTACTGGGTGAACACTGATGTAAAGTACTCAGTTAGGGTCTCACCATCCCCCACGTACTTCTCTTGGGTGAACACTGATGTAAAGTACTCAGTTCGGGTCTCACCATCCCCCATATCCTTCTCCTGGGTGAACACTGATGTAAAGTACTCAGTTCGGGTCTCACTAACCCCCATATCCTTCTCCTGGGTGAACACTGATGTAAAGTACTCAGTTAGATTCTGAATATCCCCCATGTGCTCATCCTGGGTGAACACTGATGTAAAGTACTCAGTTAGGGTCTCACCATCCCCCATGTGCTTTTCCTGTGTGAACACTGATGTAAAGTACTCAGTTAGGGTCTCACCCGCATCCCCCACGTACTTCTCTTGGGTGAACACTGATGTAAAGTACTCAGTTAGGGTCTCACCATCCCCCATGTCCTTCTCCTGGGTGAACAGTGATGTAAAGTACTCAGTTAGGGTCTCACCATCCCCTATGTCCTACTACTGGGTGAACACTGATGTAAAGTATTCAGTTAGGGTCTCACCATCCCCCATGTCCTTCTCCTGGGTGAACACTGATGTAAAGTACTCAGTTAGGGTCTCACCCATATTCCCCATGTCCTTCTCCTGGGTGAACACTGATGTAAAGTACTCAGTTAGGGTCTCACCATCCCCCATATCCTTCTCCAGGGTGAACACTGATGTAAAGTATTCAGTTAGGGTCTCACCACCCCCCAAGTCCTTCTCCTGGGTGAACACTGAATTAAAGTACTCAGTTAGGGCCTCACCATCCCCCGTGTCCTCATCCTGAGTGAACACTGATGTAAAGTACTCAGTTAGGGTCTCACCATCCCCTATGTCTTACTACTGGGTGAACACTGATGTAAAGTACTCAGTTAGGGTCGCAACAACATCCCCCATATCCTTCTCCTGGGTGAACACTGATGTAAAGTACTCAGTTGGGGTCTCACCCACATCCCCCCATGTCCTTCTACTGGGTGAACACTGATGTAAAGTACTCAGTTAGGGTCTCACCTTCCCCCATGTACTTCTCCTGGGTGAACACTGATGTAAAGTACTCAGTTAGGGTCTCACCAACATCCCCCATGTCCTTCTCCTGGGTGAACACTGATGTAAAGTACTCAGTTAGGGTCTCACCCACATCCCCCAAGTCCTTCTCCGGGGTGAACACTGCCGTAAATTACTCAGTTAGGGACTTACCCACATCCCCATGTACTTTTCCTGGGTGACCACTGATGCAAAGTACTCAGTTAGGGTCTCACCATCCCCCATGTCCTTCTCCTGCGTGAACACTGATGTAAAGTACTCAGTTAGGGTCTCACACACATCCCCCATGTCCTTCTCCTGGGTGAACACTGATGTAAAGTACTCAGTTAGGGTCTCACCCACATCCCCCAAGTCCTTCTCCGGGGTGAACACTGCCGTAAATTACTCAGTTAGGGTCTTACCCACATCCCCATGTACTTTTCCTGAGTGACCACTTATGTAAAGTACTCAGTTAGGGTCTCACCATCCCCCATGTCCTTCTCCTGCGTGAACACTGATGTAAAGTATTCAGTTAGGGTCTCACCCACATCCCCCATTTCCTTCTAATAGGTTAACACTGATATAAAGAACTCAGTTAGGGTCTCACCCACATCCCCCATGTCCTTCTCCTGGGTGAACACTGATGTAAAGTACTCAGTTAGGGTCTCACCCACATCCCCCATTTCCTTCTAATAGGTTAACACTGATATAAAGAACTCAGTTAGGGTCTCACCCACATCCCCCATGTCCTTCTCCTGGGTGAACACTGATGTAAAGTACTCAGTTAGGGTCTCACCCACATCCCCCATGTCCTTCTCCTGGGTGAACACTGATGTAAAGTACTCAGTTAGGGTCTCACCCACGTCCCCCATGTCCTTCTCCTGGGTGAACACTGATGTAAAGTACTCAGTTAGGGTCTCACCCACATCCCCCATGTCCTTCTCCTGGGTGAACACTGATGTAAAGTACACAGTTAGGGTCTCACGATCCCCCATATCCTTCTCCTGGGAGACTAATGTAAAATACTCAGTTAGGATCTCACCCACATCCCCCATGTCCTTCTCCTGGGTGAACACTGATGTAAAGTACTCAGTTAGGGTCTCACCCACATCCCCCATGTCCTTCTCCTGGGTGAACACTGATGTAAAGTACTCAGTTAGGGTCTCACCCACATCCCCCATGTCCTTCTCCTGGGTGAACACTGATGTAAAGTACTCAGTTAGGGTCTCACGATCCCCCATATCCTTCCCCTGGGTGCATACTGATGTAAAGTACTCAGTTAGGGTCTCAGCCAAATCCCCCATGTCCTTCTCCTGGGTGAACACTGATGTAAAGTACTCAGTTAGTGTCTCACCATCCCCTATGTCCTTCTACTGGGTGAACACTGATGTAAAGTACTCGGTTAGGGTCTCACCATCCTCCATGTCCTTCTCCTGGGTGAACACTGATGTAAAGTACTCAGTTAGGGTCTCATCCACATTCCCCATGTCCTTCTCCTGGGTGAACACTGATGTAAAGTACTCAGTTAGGGTCTCACCCACATCCCCCATGTCCTTCTCCTGGGTGAACACTGATGTAAAGTACTCAGTTAGGATCTCACCATCCTCCATGTCCTCCTCCTGGGTGAACACTGATGTAAAGTATTCAGTTAGGGTCTCACCATCCTCCATGTCCTTCTCCTGGGGGAACACTGATGTAAAGTACTCAGTTAGGGTCTCATCCACATCCCTCATGGCCTTCTCCTGTGTGAACACTGATGTAAAGTACTCAGTTAGGGTCTCACCATGCCCCATGTCCTTCCCCTGGGTGAACACTGAGGTAAAGTACTCAGTTAGGGTCTCACCCACATCCCCCATGTCCTTCTCCTGGGTGAACACTGATGTAAAGTACTCAGTTAGGATCTCACCCACATCCCCCATGTCCTTCTCCTGGGTGAACACTGATGTAAAGTACTCAGTTAGGGTCTCACCATCCCACATGTCCTACTCCTGGGTGAACACTGATGTAAAGTACTCAGGGTCTCACGCACTTCCCCCATGTCCTTCTCCTGGGTGAACACTGATGTAAAGTACTCAGGGTCTCACCCACATCCCCCATGACCTTTTCCTGAGTGAACACTGATGTAAAGTACTCAGTTAGGGTCTCAAGATGCCCCATGTCCTTCTCCTGGGTGCATACTGATGTAAAGTACTCAGTTACGGTCTCACCCACATCCCCCATGTCCTTCTCCTGCGTGAACACTGATGTAAAGTACTCAGTTAGGGTCTCACCCACATTCCCCATGTCCTTCTACTGGGTGAACACTGATGTAAAGTACTCAGTTAGGGTCTCACCATCCCCCATGTCTTTCTCCTGGGTGAACACTGATATAAAGTACTCAGTTAGGGTCTCACCATCCCCTATTTCCTACTACTGCGTGAACACTGATATAAAGTACTCAGTTAGGGCCTCACCAAAATCCCCCACGTCCTTCTCCTGCGTGAACACTGATGTAAAGTACTCAGTCAGGGTCTCACCCACATCCCCCATGTCCTTCTCCTGGGTACACACTGATGTAAAGTACTTAGTTAGGGTCTCACCATCCCCCATGTGCATTTCCTGTGTGAACACTGATGTAAAGTACTCAGTTAGGATCTCACCCACATCCCCCATTTACTTCTCTTGGGTGCACACTGATGTAAAGTACTCAGTTAGGGTCTCACCATCCCCCATATCCTTCTCCTGGGTGAACACTGATGTATAGTACTCAGTTAGGGTCTCACGCACATCCCCCATGTCCTTCTCCTGGGTGAACACTGATGTAAAGTACTCAGTTAGGGTCTCACCCACATCCCCCATGTCCTTCTCCTGGGTGAACACTGATGTAAAGTACTCAGTTAGGGTCTCACGATCCCCCATATCCTTCCCCTGGGTGCATACTGATGTAAAGTACTCAGTTAGGGTCTCAGCCAAATCCCCCATGTCCTTCTCCTGGGTGAACACTGATGTAAAGTACTCAGTTAGGGTCTCACCATCCCCTATGTCCTTCTACTGGGTGAACACTGATGTAAAGTACTCAGTTAGGGTCTCACCATCCTCCATGTCCTTCTCCTGGGTGAACACTGATGTAAAGTACTCAGTTAGGGTCTCATCCACATCCCCCATGTCCTTCTCCTGGGTGAACACTGATGTAAAGTACTCAGTTAGGGTCTCACCCACATCCCCCATGTCCTTCTCCTGGGTGAACACTGATGTAAAGTACTCAGTTAGGATCTCACCATCCCCCATGTCCTCCTCCTGGGTGAACACTGATGTAAAGTATTCAGTTAGGGTCTCACCATCCTCCATGTCCTTCTCCTGGGGGAACACTGATGTAAAGTACTCAGTTAGGGTCTCATCCACATCCCTCATGTCCTTCTCCTGTGTGAACACTGATGTAAAGTACTCAGTTAGGGTCTCACCATGCCCCATGTCCTTCTCCTGGGTGAACACTGAGGTAAAGTACTCAGTTAGGGTCTCACCCACATCCCCCATGTCCTTCTCCTGGGTGAACACTGATGTAAAGTACTCAGTTAGGATCTCACCCACATCCCCCATGTCCTTCCCCTGGGTGCATACTGATGTAAAGTACTCAGTTAGGGTCTCACCCACATCCCTCATGTCCTTCTCCTGGGTGAACACTGATGTAAAGTACTCAGTTAGGGTCTCACCATCCCCCATGTCCTACTCCTGGGTGAACACTGATGTAAAGTACTCAGGGTCTCACGCACATCCCCCATGTCCTTCTCCTGGGGGAACACTGATGTAAAGTACTCAGGGTCTCACCCACATCCCCCATGACCTTTTCCTGAGTGAACACTGATGTAAAGTACTCAGTTAGGGTCTCAAGATGCCCCATGTCCTTCTCCTGGGTGCATACTGATGTAAAGTACTCAGTTAGGGTCTCACCCACATTCCCCATGTCCTTCTACTGGGTGAACACTGATGTAAAGTACTCAGTTAGGGTCTCACCATCCCCCATGTCTTTCTCCTGGGTGAACACTGATGTAAAGTACTCAGTTAGGGTCTCACCATCCCCTATTTCCTACTACTGCGTGAACACTGATATAAAGTACTCAGTTAGGGTCTCACCAACATCCCCCACGTCCTTCTCCTGCGTGAACACTGATGTAAAGTACTCAGTCAGGGTCTCACCCACATCCCCCATGTCCTTCTCCTGGGTACACACTGATGTAAAGTACTTAGTTAGGGTCTCACCATCCCCCATGTGCATTTCCTGTGTGAACACTGATGTAAAGTACTCAGTTAGGATCTCACCCACATCCCCCATGTACTTCTCTTGGGTGCACACTGATGTAAAGTACTCAGTTCGGGTCTCACCATCCCCCATATCCTTCTCCTGGGTGAACACTGATGTAAAGTACTCAGTTAGGGTCTCACGATCCCCCATATCCTTCCCCTGGGTGCATACTGATGTAAAGTACTCAGTTAGGGTCTCAGCCAAATCCCCCATGTTCTTCTCCTGGGTGAACACTGATGTAAAGTACTCAGTTAGGGTCTCACCATCCCCTATGTCCTTCTACTGGGTGAACACTGATGTAAAGTACTCAGTTAGGGTCTCACCATCCTCCATGTCCTTCTCCTGGGTGAACACTGATGTAAAGTACTCAGTTAGGGTCTCATCCACATCCCCCATGTCCTTCTCCTGGGTGAACACTGATGTAAAGTACTCAGTTAGGGTCTCACCCACATCCCCCATGTCCTTCTCCTGGGTGAACACTGATGTAAAGTACTCAGTTAGGATCTCACCATCCCCCATGTCCTCCTCCTGGGTGAACACTGATGTAAAGTATTCAGTTAGGGTCTCACCATCCTCCATGTCCTTCTCCTGGGGGAACACTGATGTAAAGTACTCAGTTAGGGTCTCATCCACATCCCTCATGTCCTTCTCCTGTGTGAACACTGATGTAAAGTACTCAGTTAGGGTCTCACCATGCCCCATGTCCTTCTCCTGGGTGAACACTGAGGTAAAGTACTCAGTTAGGGTCTCACCCACATCCCCCATGTCCTTCTCCTGGGTGAACACTGATGTAAAGTACTCAGTTAGGATCTCACCCACATCCCCCATGTCCTTCCCCTGGGTGCATACTGATGTAAAGTACTCAGTTAGGGTCTCACCCACATCCCTCATGTCCTTCTCCTGGGTGAACACTGATGTAAAGTACTCAGTTAGGGTCTCACCATCCCCCATGTCCTACTCCTGGGTGAACACTGATGTAAAGTACTCAGGGTCTCACGCACATCCCCCATGTCCTTCTCCTGGGTGAACACTGATGTAAAGTACTCAGGGTCTCACCCACATCCCCCATGACCTTTTCCTGAGTGAACACTGATGTAAAGTACTCAGTTAGGGTCTCAAGATGCCCCATGTCCTTCTCCTGGGTGCATACTGATGTAAAGTACTCAGTTAGGGTCTCACCCACATTCCCCATGTCCTTCTACTGGGTGAACACTGATGTAAAGTACTCAGTTAGGGTCTCACCATCCCCCATGTCTTTCTCCTGGGTGAACACTGATGTAAAGTACTCAGTTAGGGTCTCACCATCCCCTATTTCCTACTACTGCGTGAACACTGATATAAAGTACTCAGTTAGGGTCTCACCAACATCCCCCACGTCCTTCTCCTGCGTGAACACTGATGTAAAGTACTCAGTCAGGGTCTCACCCACATCCCCCATGTCCTTCTCCTGGGTACACACTGATGTAAAGTACTTAGTTAGGGTCTCACCATCCCCCATGTGCATTTCCTGTGTGAACACTGATGTAAAGTACTCAGTTAGGATCTCACCCACATCCCCCATGTACTTCTCTTGGGTGCACACTGATGTAAAGTACTCAGTTCGGGTCTCACCATCCCCCATATCCTTCTCCTGGGTGAACATTGATGTAAAGTACTCAGTTAGGTTCTGAATATCCCCCATGTGCTCATCCTGGGTGAACACTGATGTAAAGTACTCAGTTAGGGTCTCACCATCCCCCCTGTCCTCCTCCTGGGTGAACACTGATGTAAAGTACTCACTTAGGGTCTCACCCACATCCCCCATATCCTTCTCCTGGGTGAACACTGATGTAAAGTACTCAGTTAGGGTCTCACCATCCCCCATGTCCTTCTCCTGCGTGAACACTGATGTAAAGTCCACAGTTAGGGTCTCAACCTCATCCCCCATGTCCTTCTCCTGGGTGAACACTGATGTAAAGTACTCAGTTAGGGTCTCACCTACATACCCCATGTCCTTCTCCTGCGTGAAACTGATGTAAAGTACTCAGTTAGGGTCTCACCCACGTCGCCCATGTCCTTCTCCTGGGTGAACACTGATGTAAAGTACTCAGTTAGGGTCCCACCATCCTCAATGTCCTAACTCCTGGGGGAACACTGATGTAAAGTATTCAGTTAGGGTCTCACCATCCCCCATGTCCTTCTCCTGGGTGAACACTGCTGTAAAGTACTCAGTTAGGGTCTCACCTTCCTCCATGTCCTTCTCCTGGGTGAACACTGATGTAAAGTACTCAGTTAGGGTCTCTACATCCCCCATGACCTTTTCCTGAGTGAACACTGATGTAAAGTACTCAGTTAGGGTCTCAAGATGCCCCATGTCCTTCTCCTGGGTGCATACTGATGTAAAGTACTCAGTTAGGGTCTCAGCATCCCCCATGTCCTTCTCCTGGGTGAACACTGATGTAAAGTACTCAGTTAGGGTCTCACCATCCCCCATGTCCTTCTCCTGGGTGAACACTGATGTAAAGTACTCAGTTAGGGTCTCACCATCCCCTATTTCCTACTACTGCGTGAACACTGATATAAAGTACTCAGTTAGGGTCTCACCAACATCCCCCACGTCCTTCTCCTGCGTGAACACTGATGTAAAGTACTCAGTCAGGGTCTCACCCACATCCCCCATGTCCTTCTCCTGGGTACACAGTGATGTAAAGTACTCAGTTAGGGTCTCACCCACATCCCCCACGTACTGCTCTTGGGTGAACACTGATGTAAAGTACTCAGTTCGGGTCTCACCATCCCCCATATCCTTCTCCTGGGTGAACACTGATGTAAAGTACTCAGTTAGATTCTGAATATCCCCCATGTGCTCATCCTGGGTGAACACTGATGTAAAGTACTCAGTTAGGGTCTCACCATCCCCCATGTGCTTTTCCTGTGTGAACACTGATGTAAAGTACTCAGTTAGGGTCTCACCCACATCCCCCACGTACTTCTCTTGGGTGAACACTGATGTAAAGTACTCAGTTAGGGTCTCACCATCCCCCATGTCCTTCTCCTGTGTGAACACTGATGTAAAGTACTCAGTTAGGGTCTCACCCACATCCCCCACGTACTTCTCTTGGGTGAACACTGATGTAAAGTACTCAGTTAGGGTCTCACCATCCCCCATGTCCTTCTCCTGGGTGAACAGTGATGTAAAGTACTTAGTCAGGGTCTCACCATCCCCTATGTCCTACTACTGGGTGAACACTGATGTAAAGTATTCAGTTAGGGTCTCACCATCCCCCATGTCCTTCTCTTGGGTGAACACTGATGTAAAGTACTCAGTTAGGGCCTCACCATCCCCCGTGTCCTCATCCTGAGTGAACACTGATGTAAAGTACTCAGTTAGGGTCTCACCATCCCCTATGTCTTACTACTGGGTGAACACTGATGTGAAGTACTCAGTTAGGGTCGCAACAACATCCCCCATGTCCTTCTCCTGGGTGAACACTGATGTAAAGTACTCAGTTGGGGTCTCACCCACATCCCCCCATGTCCTTCTACTGGGTGAACACTGATGTAAAGTACTCAGTTAGGGTCTCACCTTCCCCCATGTACTTCTCCTGGGTGAACACTGATGTAAAGTACTCAGTTAGGGTCTCACCAACATCCCCCATGTCCTTCTCCTGGGTGAACACTGATGTAAAGTACTCAGTTAGGGTCTCACCCACATCCCCCAAGTCCTTCTCCGGGGTGAACACTGCCGTAAATTACTCAGTTAGGGTCTTACCCACATCCCCATGTACTTTTCCTGGGTGACCACTGATGTAAAGTACTCAGTTAGGGTCTCACCATCCCCCATGTCCTTCTCCTGCGTGAACACTGATGTAAAGTACTCAGTTAGGGTCTCACACACATCCCCCATGTCCTTCTCCGGGGTGAACACTGCCGTAAATTACTCAGTTAGGGTCTTACCCACATCCCCATGTACTTTTCCTGGGTGACCACTGATGTAAAGTACTCAGTTAGGGTCTCACCATCCCCCATGTCCTTCTCCTGCGTGAACACTGATGTAAAGTATTCAGTTAGGGTCTCACCCACATCCCCCATTTCCTTCTAATAGGTTAACACTGATATAAAGAACTCAGTTAGGGTCTCACCCACATCCCCCATGTCCTTCTCCTGGGTGAACACTGATGTAAAGTACTCAGTTAGGGTCTCACCCACATCCCCCATTTCCTTCTAATAGGTTAACACTGATATAAAGAACTCAGTTAGCGTCTCACCCACATCCCCCATGTCCTTCTCCTGGGTGAACACTGATGTAAAGTACTCAGTTAGGGTCTCACCTTCCCCCATATCCTTCTCCTGGGTGAACACTGATGTAAAGTATTCAGTTAGGGTCTCACCATCCCACTGATGGAAAGTACTCAGGGTGAACACTGATGTAAAGTACTGAGTTAGGGTCTCACACACATCCCCCATGTCCTTCTGCTGGGTGAACACTGATGTAAAGTACTCAGTTAGGGTCTCACCATCCCCTATGTCCTACTACTGGGTGAACACATGTAAAGTATTCAGTTAGGGTCTCACCATCCCCCATGTCCTTCTCCTGGGTGAACACTGATGTAAAGTACTCAGTTAGGGTCTCACCCACATCCGCCATGTCCTTCTCCTGGGTGAACACTGATGTAAGGTACTCAGTTCGGGTCTCACCATCCCCCATATCCTTCTCCTGGGTGAACACTGATGTAAAGTATTCAGATAGGGTCTCACCACCCCCCATGTCCTTCTCCTGGGTGAACACTGATGTAAAATACTCAGTTAGGGCCTCACCCACATCCTCCATGTCCTTCTCCTGGGTGAACACTGATGTAAAGTATTCAGTTAGGGCCTCACCATCCCTCATGTCCTCATCCTGAGTGAACACTGATGTAAAGTACTCAGTTAGGGTCTCACCATCCCCTTTGTCCAACTACTGGGTGAACACTGATGTAAAGTACTCAGTTAGTGTCCCCACACATCCCCCATGTCCTTCTCCTGGGTACACAGTGATGTAAAGTACTCAGTTAGGGTCTCACCCACATCCCCCACGTACTGCTCTTGGGTGAACACTGATGTAAAGTACTCAGTTCGGGTCTCACCATCCCCCATATCCTTCTCCTGGGTGAACACTGATGTAAAGTACTCAGTTAGATTCTGAATATCCCCCATGTGCTCATCCTGGGTGAACACTGATGTAAAGTACTCAGTTAGGGTCTCACCATCCCCCATGTGCTTTTCCTGTGTGAACACTGATGTAAAGTACTCAGTTAGGGTCTCACCCACATCCCCCACGTACTTCTCTTGGGTGAACACTGATGTAAAGTACTCAGTTAGGGTCTCACCATCCCCCACGTACTTCTCTTGGGTGAACACTGATGTAAAGTACTCAGTTAGGGTCTCACCATCCCCCATGTCCTTCTCCTGGGTGAACAGTGATGTAAAGTACTTAGTTAGGGTCTCACCATCCCCTATGTCCTACTACTGGGTGAACACTGATGTAAAGTATTCAGTTAGGGTCTCACCATCCCCCATGTCCTTCTCTTGGGTGAACACTGATGTAAAGTACTCAGTTAGGGCCTCACCATCCCCCGTGTCCTCATCCTGAGTGAACACTGATGTAAAGTACTCAGTTAGGGTCTCACCATCCCCTATGTCGTACTACTGGGTGAACACTGATGTGAAGTACTCAGTTAGGGTCGCAACAACATCCCCCATGTCCTTCTCCTGGGTGAACACTGATGTAAAGTACTCAGTTGGGGTCTCACCCACATCCCCCCATGTCCTTCTACTGGGTGAACACTGATGTAAAGTACTCAGTTAGGGTCTCACCTTCCCCCATGTACTTCTCCTGGGTGAACACTGATGTAAAGTACTCAGTTAGGGTCTCACCAACACCCCCATGTCCTTCTCCTGGGTGAACACTGATGTAAAGTACTCAGTTAGGGTCTCACCCACATCCCCCAAGTCCTTCTCCGGGGTGAACACTGCCGTAAATTACTCAGTTAGGGTCTTACCCACATCCCCATGTACTTTTCCTGGGTGACCACTGATGTAAAGTACTCAGTTAGGGTCTCACCATCCCCCATGTCCTTCTCCTGCGTGAACACTGATGTAAAGTACTCAGTTAGGGTCTCACACACATCCCCCATGTCCTTCTCCGGGGTGAACACTGCCGTAAATTACTCAGTTAGGGTCTTACCCACATCCCAATGTACTTTTCCTGGGTGACCACTGATGTAAAGTACTCAGTTAGGGTCTCACCATCCCCCATGTCCTTCTCCTGCGTGAACACTGATGTAAAGTATTCAGTTAGGGTCTCACCCACATCCCCCATTTCCTTCTAATAGGTTAACACTGATATAAAGAACTCAGTTAGGGTCTCACCCACATCCCCCATGTCCTTCTCCTGGGTGAACACTGATGTAAAGTACTCAGTTAGGGTCTCACCCACATCCCCCATTTCCTTCTAATAGGTTAACACTGATATAAAGAACTCAGTTAGCGTCTCACCCACATCCCCCATGTCCTTCTCCTGGGTGAACACTGATGTAAAGTACTCAGTTAGGGTCTCACCTTCCCCCATATCCTTCTCCTGGGTGAACACTGATGTAAAGTATTCAGTTAGGGTCTCACCATCCCACTGATGGAAAGTACTCAGGGTGAACACTGATGTAAAGTACTGAGTTAGGGTCTCACACACATCCCCCATGTCCTTCTGCTGGGTGAACACTGATGTAAAGTACTCAGTTAGGGTCTCACCATCCCCTATGTCCTACTACTGGGTGAACACATGTAAAGTATTCAGTTAGGGTCTCACCATCCCCCATGTCCTTCTCCTGGGTGAACACTGATGTAAAGTACTCAGTTAGGGTCTCACCCACATCCGCCATGTCCTTCTCCTGGGTGAACACTGATGTAAGGTACTCAGTTCGGGTCTCACCATCCCCCATATCCTTCTCCTGGGTGAACACTGATGTAAAGTATTCAGATAGGGTCTCACCACCCCCCATGTCCTTCTCCTGGGTGAACACTGATGTAAAATACTCAGTTAGGGCCTCACCCACATCCGCCATATCCTTCTCCTGGGTGAACACTGATGTAAAGTATTCAGTTAGGGCCTCACCATCCCTCATGTCCTCATCCTGAGTGAACACTGATGTAAAGTACTCAGTTAGGGTCTCACCATCCCCTTTGTCCAACTACTGGGTGAACACTGATGTAAAGTACTCAGTTAGTGTCCCCACACATCCCCCATGTCCTTCTCCTGGGTGAACACTGATGTAAAGTACTCAGTTAGGGTCTCACACACATCCCCCATGTCCTTCTCCTGGGTGAACACTGATGTAAAGTACTCAGTTAGGGTCTCACACACATCCCCCATGTCCTACTACTGGCTGAACACTGATGTAAAGTACTCAGTTAGGGTCTCACACACATCCCCCATGTCCTTCCCCTGGGTGAACACTGATGTTAAGTACTCTGTTAGGCTCTCACCATCCCCCATGTCCGCATCCTGGGTGAACACTGATGTAAAGTACTCAGTTAGGGTCCCTCCCACGTCGCCCATGTCCTTCTCCTGGGTGAACACTGATGTAAAGTACTAAGTTAGGGTCTCACCCAAATCCCCCATGTCCTTCCCCTGGGTGAACACTGATGTAAAGTACTCAGTTAGGGTCTCACCCAAATCCCCCATGTCCTTCCCCTGGGTGAACACTGATGTAAAGTACTCTGTTAGGGTCTCACCATCCCCCATGTCCGCATCCTGGGTGAACACTGATGTAAAGTACTCAGTTAGGGTCCCTCCCACGTCGCCCATGTACTTTTCCTGGGTGACCACTGATGTAAAGTACTCAGTTAGGGTCTCACCATCTCCCATGTCCTTCTCCTGCGTGAACACTGATGTAAAGTATTCAGTTAGGGTCTCACCCACATCCCCCATTTCCTTCTAATAGGTTAACACTGATATAAAGAACTCAGTTAGGGTCTCACCCACATCCCCCATGTCCTTCTCCTGGGTGAACACTGATGTAAAGTACTCAGTTAGGGTCTCACCATCCCCCATATCCTTCTCCTGGGTGAACACTGATGTAAAGTACTCAGTTAGGGTCTCACCATCCCACATGTCCTTCTCCTGGGTGAACACTGATGTGAAGTACTCAGTTCGGGTCTCACACACATCCCCCATGTCCTTCTGCTGGGTGAACACTGATGTAAAGTACTCAGTTAGGGTCTCACACACATCCCCCATGTCCTTCTCCTGGGGGAACACTGATGTAAAGTATTCAGTTAGGGTCTCACCACCCCCCATGTCCTTCTCCTGGGTGAACACTGATGTAAGGTACTCAGTTAGGGTCTCACCATCCCCCATGTCCTTCTCCTGAGTGAACACTGATGTAAAGTACTCAGTTAGGGTCTCACCCACATCCGCCATGTCCTTCTCCTGGGTGAACACTGATGTAAGGTACTCAGTTAGGGTCTCATCATCCCCCATGTCCTTCTCCTGGGTGAACACTGATGTAAAGTATTCAGTTAGGGTCTCACCCACATCCGCCATGTCCTTCTCCTGGGTGAACACTGATGTAAGGTACTCAGTTAGGGTCTCACCACCCCCCATGTCCTTCTCCTGGGTGAACACTGATGTAAAGTACTAAGTTAGGGTCTCACCCAAATCCCCCATGTCCTTCCCCTGGGTGAACACTGATGTAAAGTACTCAGTTAGGGTCTCACCCAAATCCCCCATGTCCTTCCCCTGGGTGAACACTGATGTAAAGTACTCTGTTAGGGTCTCACCATCCCCCATGTCCGCATCCTGGGTGAACACTGATGTAAAGTACTCAGTTAGGGTCCCTCCCACGTCGCCCATGTCCTTCTCCTGGGTGAACACTGATGTAAAGTACTCAGTTAGGGTCTCACCCACATCCCCCAAGTCCTTCTCCGGGGTGAACACTGCCGTAAATTGCTCAGTTAGGGTCTCACCCACAACCCCATGTACTTTTCCTGGGTGACCACTGATGTAAAGTACTAAGTTAGGGTCTCACCCACATCCCCCCATGTCCTTCTCCTGGGTGAACACTGATGTAAAGTACTCAGTTTGGGTCTCACCCACATCCCCCGTTTCCTTCTAATAGGTTAACACTGATATAAAGAACTCAGTTAGGGTCTCACCCACATCCCCCATGTCCTTCTCCTGGGTGAACACTGATGTAAAGTACTCAGTTAGGGTCTCACCCACATCCCCCATGTCCTTCTCCTGGGTGAACACTGATGTAAAGTACTCAGTTAGGGTCTCACCATCCCCCATATCCTTCTCCTGGGTGAACACTGATGTAAAGTATTCAGTTAGGGTCTCACCATCCCACATGTCCTTCTCCTGGGTGAACACTGATGTAAAGTACTCAGTTAGGGTCTCACCATCCCCTATGTCCTACTACTGGGTGAACACTGATGTAAAGTATTCAGTTAGGGTCTCACCATCCCCCATGTCCTTCTCCTGAGTGAACACTGATGTAAAGTACTCAGTTAGGGTCTCACCCACATCCGCCATGTCGTTCTCCTGGGTGAACACTGATGTAAAGTATTCAGTTAGGGTCTCACCACCCCCCATGTCCTTCTCCTGGGTGAACACTGATGTAAAGTACTCAGTTAGGGCCTCACCATCCCCCATGTCCTCATCCTGAGTGAACACTGATGTAAAGTACTCAGTTAGGGTCTCACCATCCCCTATGTCCTACTACTGGGTGAACACTGATGTAAAGTACTCAGTTAGGGTCTCACCTTCCCCCATGTACTTCTCCTGGGTGAACACTGATGTAAAGTACTCAGTTAGGGTCTCACCAACATCCCCCATGTCCTTCTCCTGGGTGAACACTGATGTAAAGTACTCAGTTAGGGTCTCACCCACATCCCCCAAGTCCTTCTCCGGGGTGAACACTGCCGTAAATTACTCAGTTAGGGTCTTACCCACATCCCCATGTACTTTTCCTGGGTGACCACTGAAGTAAAGTACTCAGTTAGGGTCTCACCATCCCCCATGTCCTTCTCCTGCGTGAACACTGATGTAAAGTACTCAGTTCGGGTCTCACCCACATCCGCCATGTCCTTCTCCTGGGTGAACACTGATGTAATGTACTCAGTTAGGGTCTCACCATCCCCCATATCCTTCTCCTGGGTGAACACTGATGTAAAGTACTCAGTTAGGGTCTCACCATCCCCCATGTCCTCATCCTGAGTGAACACTGATGTAAAGTACTCAGTTAGGGTCTCACCCAAATCCCCCATGTCCTTCCCCTGGGTGAACACTGATGTAAAGTACTCTGTTAGGCTCTCACCATCCCCCATATCCTTCTCCTGGGTGAACACTGATGTAAAGTATTCAGTTAGGGTCTCACCATCCCACATGTCCTTCTCCTGGGTGAACACTGATGTAAAGTACTCAGTTAGGGTCTCACACACATCCCCCATGTCCTTCTGCTGGGTGAACACTGATGTAAAGTACTCAGTTAGGGTCTCACCATCCCCTATGTCGTACTACTGGGTGAACACTGATGTAAAGTATTCAGTTAGGGTCTCACCATCCCCCATGTCCTTCTCCTGGGTGAACACTGATGTAAAGTACTCAGTTAGGGTCTCACCCACATCCGCCATGTCCTTCTCCTGGGTGAACACTGATGTAAGGTACTCAGTTCGGGTCTCACCATCCCCCATATCCTTCTCCTGGGTGAACACTGATGTAAAGTATTCAGTTAGGGTCTCACCACCCCCCATGTCCTTCTCCTGGGTGAACACTGATGTAAAGTACTCAGTTAGGGCCTCACCATCCCCCATGTCCTCATCCTGAGTGAACACTGATGTAAAGTATTCAGTTAGGATCTCACCATCCCCTATGTCCTACTACTGGATGAACACTGATGTAAAGTACTCAGTTAGGGTCGCAACAACATCCCCCATGTCCTTCTCCTGGGTGAACACTGATGTAAAGTACTCAGTTCGTGTCTCACCCACATCCCCCATGTCCTTCTACTGGGTGAACACTGATGTAAAGTACTCAGTTAGGGTCTCACCCACATCCCACATGTCCTTCTACTGGGTGAACACTGATGTAAAGTACTCAGTTAGGGTCTCACCATCCTCCATGTCCTTCTCCTGGGTGAACACTGATGTAAAGTACTCAGTTAGGGTCTCACCAACATCCCCCATGTCCTTCTCCTGCGTGAACACTGATGTAAAGTACTCAGTTAGGGCCTCACCATCCCCCATGTCCTCATCCTGAGTGAACACTGATGTAAAGTACTCAGTTAGGGTCTCACACACATCCCCATGTCCTTCTCCTGGGTGAACACTGATGTAAAGTACTCAGTTAGGGTCTCACCGACATCCCCCATGTTCTTCTCCTGGGTGAACACTGATGTAAAGTACTCAGTTAGGGTCTCACCCACATCCCCCCATGTCCTTCTCATAGGTTAACACTGATGTAAAGTACTCAGTTAAGGTCTCATCCACATCCCCCAAGTCCTTCTCCGGGGTGAACACTGCCGTAAACTACTCAGTTAGGGTCTTACCCACATCCCCATGTACTTTTCCTGGGTGACCACTGATGTAAAGTACTCAGTTTGGGTCTCACCCACCTCCCCCATGTCCTTCTACTGGGTGAACACTGATGTAAAGTACTCAGTTAGGGTCTCATCATCCACCATGTCCTTCTCCTGGGTGAACACTGATGTAAAGTATTCAGTTAGGGTCTCACCCACATCCCCCATTTCCTTCTAATAGGTTAACACTGATATAAAGAACTCAGTTAGGGTCTCACCCACATCCCCCATGTCCTTCTCCTGGGTGAACACTGATGTAAAGTACTCAGTTAGGGTCTCACACACATCCCCCATGTCCTACTACTGGCTGAACACGGATGTAAAGAACTCAGTTAGGGTCTCACCCACATCCGCCATGTCCTTCTCCTGGGTGAACACTGATGTAAGGTACTCAGTTAGGGTCTCACCATCCCCCATGTCCTCATCCTGAGTGAACACTGATGTAAAGTAATCAGTTAGGGTCGCACCTTCCCCCATGTACTTCTCCTGGGTGAACACTGATGTAAAGTACTCAGTTAGGGTCTCACCCACATCCGCCATGTCCTTCTCCTCGGTGAACAGTGATGTAAAGTAGTCAGTTAGGGTCTCACCATCCCCCATGTCCTTCTCCTGGGTGAACACTGATGTAATGTACTCAGTTAGGGTCTCACCATCCCCCATATCCTTCTCCTGGGTGAACACTGATGTAAAGTACTCAGTTAGGGTCTCACCATCCCCCATGTCCTCATCCTGAGTGAACACTGATGTATAGTACTCTGTTAGGGTCTCACCCAAATCCCCCATGTCCTTCCCCTGGGTGAACACTGATGTAAAGTACTCTGTTAGGGTCTCACCATCCCCCATGTCCGCATCCTGGGTGAACACTGATGTAAAGTACTCAGTTAGGGTCCCTCCCACGTCGCCCATGTCCTTCTCCTGGGTGAACACTGCCGTAAATTGCTCAGTTAGGGTCTCACCCACAACCCCATGTACTTTTCCTGGGTGACCTCTGATGTAAAGTACTCAGTTAGGGTCTCAGAAACATCCCCCATGTCCTTCTCCTAGGTGAACACTGATGTAAAGCACTCAGTTTGGGTCTCACCCACATCCCCCCATGTCCTTCTCCTGCGTGAACACTGATGTAAAGTACTCAGTTTGGGTCTCACCCACCTCCCCCATGTCCTTCTACTGGGTGAACACTGATGTAAAGTACTCAGTTCGGGTCTCACCATCCCCCATGTCCTTCTCCTGGGTGAACACTGATGTAAAGTAGTCAGTTAGGGTCTCACCATCCCTCATGTCCTTCTCCTGGGTGAACACTGATATAAAGAACTCAGTTAGGGTCTCACCCACATCCCCCATGTCCTTCTCCTGGGTGAACACTGATGTAAAGTACTCAGTTAGGGTCTCACCCACATCCCCCATTTCCTTCTAATAGGTTAACACTGATATAAAGAACTCAGTTAGGGTCTCACCCACATCCCCCATGTCCTTCTCCTGAGTGAACACTGATGTAAAGTACTCAGTTAGGGTCTCACCATCCCCCATGTCCTTCTCCTGGGTGAACACTGATGTAAAGTACTCAGTTAGGGTCTCACCATCCCCTATGTCCTACTACTGGGTGAACACTGATGTAAAGTATTCAGTTAGGGTCTCACCATCCCCCATCTCCTTCTCCTGGGTGAACATTGATGTAAAGTACTCAGTTAGGGTCTCACCCACATCCGCCATGTCCTTCTCCTGTGTGAACACTGATGTAAAGTATTCAGTTCGGGTCTCACCCACATCCCCCCATGTCCTTCTCCTGCGTGAACACTGATGTAAAGTAGTCAGTTTGGGTCTCACCCACCTCCCCCATGTCCTTCTACTGGGTGAACACTGATGTAAAGTACTCAGTTCGGGTCTCACCATCCCCCATGTCCTTCTCCTGGGTGAACACTGATGTAAAGTAGTCAGTTAGGGTCTCACCATCCCTCATGTCTTTCTCCTGGGTGAACACTGATGTAAAGTATTCAGTTAGGGTCTCACCCACATCCCCCACTTCCTTCTAATAGGTTAACACTGATATAAAGAACTCAGTTAGGGTCTCACCCACATCCCCCATGTCCTTCTCCTGGGTGAACACTGATGTAAAGTACTCAGTTAGGGTCTCACCCTCATCCCCCATTTCCTTCTAATAGGTTAACACTGATATAAAGAACTCAGTTAGGGTCTCACCCACATCCCCCATGTCCTTCTCCTGAGTGAACACTGATGTAAAGTACTCAGTTAGGGTCTCACCATCCCCCATATCCTTCTCCTGGGTGAACACTGATGTAAAGTACTCAGTTAGGGTCTCACCATCCCCCATGTCCTCATCCTGAGTGAACACTGATGTATAGTACTCTGTTAGGGTCTCACCCAAATCCCCCATGTCCTTCCCCTGGGTGAACACTGATGTAAAGTACTCTGTTAGGGTCTCACCATCCCCCATGTCCGCATCCTGGGTGAACACTGATGTAAAGTACTCAGTTAGGGTCCCTCCCACGTCGCCCATGTCCTTCTCCTGGGTGAACACTGCCGTAAATTGCTCAGTTAGGGTCTCACCCACAACCCCATGTACTTTTCCTGGGTGACCTCTGATGTAAAGTACTCAGTTAGGGTCTCACAAACATCCCCCATGTCCTTCTCCTAGGTGAACACTGATGTAAAGCACTCAGTTTGGGTCTCACCCACATCCCCCCATGTCCTTCTCCTGCGTGAACACTGATGTAAAGTACTCAGTTTGGGTCTCACCCACCTCCCCCATGTCCTTCTACTGGGTGAACACTGATGTAAAGTACTCAGTTCGGGTCTCACCATCCCCCATGTCCTTCTCCTGGGTGAACACTGATGTAAAGTAGTCAGTTAGGGTCTCACCATCCCTCATGTCCTTCTCCTGGGTGAACACTGATATAAAGAACTCAGTTAGGGTCTCACCCACATCCCCCATGTCCTTCTCCTGGGTGAACACTGATGTAAAGTACTCAGTTAGGGTCTCACCCACATCCCCCATTTCCTTCTAATAGGTTAACACTGATATAAAGAACTCAGTTAGGGTCTCACCCACATCCCCCATGTCCTTCTCCTGAGTGAACACTGATGTAAAGTACTCAGTTAGGGTCTCACCATCCCCCATGTCCTTCTCCTGGGTGAACACTGATGTAAAGTACTCAGTTAGGGTCTCACCATCCCCTATGTCCTACTACTGGGTGAACACTGATGTAAAGTATTCAGTTAGGGTCTCACCATCCCCCATCTCCTTCTCCTGGGTGAACATTGATGTAAAGTACTCAGTTAGGGTCTCACCCACATCCGCCATGTCCTTCTCCTGTGTGAACACTGATGTAAAGTATTCAGTTCGGGTCTCACCCACATCCCCCCATGTCCTTCTCCTGCGTGAACACTGATGTAAAGTAGTCAGTTTGGGTCTCACCCACCTCCCCCATGTCCTTCTACTGGGTGAACACTGATGTAAAGTACTCAGTTCGGGTCTCACCATCCCCCATGTCCTTCTCCTGGGTGAACACTGATGTAAAGTAGTCAGTTAGGGTCTCACCATCCCTCATGTCTTTCTCCTGGGTGAACACTGATGTAAAGTATTCAGTTAGGGTCTCACCCACATCCCCCACTTCCTTCTAATAGGTTAACACTGATATAAAGAACTCAGTTAGGGTCTCACCCACATCCCCCATGTCCTTCTCCTGGGTGAACACTGATGTAAAGTACTCAGTTAGGGTCTCACCCTCATCCCCCATTTCCTTCTAATAGGTTAACACTGATATAAAGAACTCAGTTAGGGTCTCACCCACATCCCCCATGTCCTTCTCCTGAGTGAACACTGATGTAAAGTACTCAGTTAGGGTCTCACCATCCCCCATATCCTTCTCCTGGGTGAACACTGATGTAAAGTACTCAGTTAGGGTCTCACCATCCCCCATGTCCTCATCCTGAGTGAACACTGATGTAAAGTACTCAGTTAGGGCCTCACCACCCCCCATGTCCTCATCCTGGGTGAACACTGATGTAAAGTACTCAGTTAGGGTCTCACCCACATCCCCCATGTCCTTCTCCTGGGTGGACACTGATGTAAAGTACTAAGTTAGGGTCTCACCCACATCCCCCATGTCCTTCTACTGGGTGAACACTGATGTAATGTACTCAGTTAGGGTCTCACCATCCCCCATGTCCTTCTCCTGGGTGAACACTGATGTAAAGTACTCAGTGAGGGTCTCACCATCCCCCATGTCCTCATCCTGAGTGAACACTGATGTAAAGTACTCAGTTAGGGTCTCACCCAAATCCCCCATGTCCTTCCCCTGGGTGAACACTGATGTAAAGTACTCTGTTAGGGTCTCACCATCCCCCATGTCCGCATCCTGGGTGAACACTGATGTAAAGTACTCAGTTAGGGTCCCTCCCACGTCGCCCATGTCCTTCTCCTGGGTGAACACTGATGTAAAGTACTCAGTTAGGGTCTCACCCACATCCCCCAAGTCCTTCTCCGGGGTGAACACTGCCGTAAATTGCTCAGTTAGGGTCTCACCCACAACCCCATGTACTTTTCCTGGGTGACCACTGATGTAAAGTACTCAGTTAGGGTCTCACCCACATCCCCCCATGTCCTTCTCCTGGGTGAACACTGATGTAAAGTACTCAGTTTGGGTCTCACCCACCTCCCCCTTGTCCTTCTACTGGGTGAACACTGATGTAAAGAACTAAGTTAGGGTCCCCACCCACATCCCCCATGTCCTTCTCCTGGGTGAACACTGATGTAAAGTACTCAGTTAGGGTCTCACGCACATCCCCCATTTCCTTCTAACAGGTTAACACTGATATAAAGAACTCAGTTAGGGTCTCACCCACATCCCCCATGTCCTTCTCCTGGGTGAACACTGATGTAAAGTACTCAGTTAGGGTCTCACCATCCCACATGTCCATCTCCTGGGTGAACACTGATGTGAAGTACTCAGTTCGGGTCTCACACACATCCCCCATGTCTTTCTGCTGGGTGAACACTGATGTAAAGTACTCAGTTAGGGTCTCACCATCCCCTATGTCCTACTACTGGGTGAACACTGATGTAAAGTATTCAGTTAGGGTCTCACCATCCACCATGTCCTTCTCCTGAGTGAACACTGATGTAAAGTACTCAGTTAGGGTCTCACCCACATCCGCCATGTCGTTCTCCTGGGTGAACACTGATGTAAGGTACTCAGTTAGGGTCTCATCATCCCCCATGTCCTTCTCCTGGGTGAACACTGATGTAAAGTATTCAGTTAGGGTTTCACCACCCCCCATGTCCTTCTCCTGGGTGAACACTGATGTAAAGTACTCAGTTAGGGCCTCACCATCCCCCATGTCCTCATCCTGAGTGAACACTGATGTAAAGTTCTCAGTTAGGGTCTCACCATCCCCTATGTCCTACTACTGGGTGAACACGGATGTAAAGTACTCTGTTAGGGTCGCAACAACATCCCCCATATCCTTCTCCTGGGTGAACACTGATGTAAAGTACTAAGTTAGTGTCTCACCCTCATCCCCCATGTCCTTCTCCAGGGTGAACACTGATGTAAAGTATTCAGTTAGGGTTTCACCACCCCCCATGTCCTTCTCCTGGGTGAACACTGATGTAAAGTACTCAGTTAGGGCCTCACCATCCCCCATGTCCTCATCCTGAGTGAACACTGATGTAAAGTTCTCAGTTAGGGTCTCACCATCCCCTATGTCCTACTACTGGGTGAACACTGATGTAAAGTACTAAGTTAGTGTCTCACCCTCATCCCCCATGTCCTTCTCCTGGGTGAACACTGATGTAAAGTACTCAGTTAGTGTCTCACCCTCATCCCCCATGTCCTTCTCCTGGGTGAACACTGATGTAAAGTACTCAGTTAGGGTCTCACCCACATCCGCCATGTCCTTCTCCTGGGTGAACACTGATGTAAGGTACTCAGTTAGGGTCTCACCATCCCCCATATCCTTCTCCTGGGTGAACACTGATGTAAAGTATTCAGTTAGGGTCTCACCACCCCCCAAGTCCTTCTCCGGGGTGAACACTGCCGTAAATTACTCAGTTAGGGTCTTACCCACATCCCCATGTACTTTTCCTGGGTGACCACTGATGTAAAGTACTCAGTTAGGGTCTCACCATCCCCCATGTCCTTCTCCTGGGTGAACACTGATGTAAAGTACTCAGTTAGCGTCTCACACACATCCCCCATGTCCTACTACTGGCTGAACACGGATGTAAAGTACTCAGTTCGGGCCTCACCCACATCCGCCATGTCCTTCTCCTGGGTGAACACTGATGTAAAGTACTCAGTTAGGGTCTCACCATCCCCCATGTCCTCATCCTGAGTGAACACTGATGTAAAGTACTCAGTTAGGGTCTCACCCAAATCCCCCATGTCCTTCCCCTGGGTGAACACTAATGTAAAGTACTCTGTTAGGCTCTCACCATCCCCCATATCCTTCTCCTGGGTGAACACTGATGTAAAGTATTCAGTTAGGGTCTCACCATCCCACATGTCCTTCTCCTGGGTGAACACTGATGTAAAGTACTCAGTTAGGGTCTCACACACATCCCCCATGTCCTTCTGCTGGGTGAACACTGATGTAAAGTACTCAGTTAGGGTCTCACCATCCCCTATGTCCTACTACTGGGTGAACACTGATGTAAAGTATTCAGTTAGGGTCTCACCACCCCCCATGTCCTTCTCCTGGGTGAACACTGATGTAAGGTACTCAGTTCGGGTCTCACCATCCCCCATGTCCTTCTCCTGGGTGAACACTGATGTAAAGTACTCAGTTAGGGTCTCACCCACATCCGCCATGTCCTTCTCCTGGGTGAACACTGATGTAAGGTACTCAGTTAGGGTCTCACCATCCCCCATATCCTTCTCCTGGGCGAACACTGATGTAAAGTATTCAGTTAGGGTCTCACCACCCCCCATGTCCTTCTCCTGGGTGAACACTGATGTAAAGTACTCAGTTAGGGCCTCACCATCCCCCATGTCCTCATCCTGAGTGAACACTGATGTAAAGTATTCAGTTAGGGTCTCACCATCCCCTATGTCCTACTACTGGATGAACACTGATGTAAAGTACTCAGTTAGGGTCGCAACAACATCCCCCATGTCCTTCTCCTGGGTGAACACTGATGTAAAGTACTCAGTTAGTGTCTCACCCACATCCCCCATGTCCTTCTACTGGGTGAACACTGATTAAAGTACTCAGTTAGGGTCTCACCCACATCCCCCATGTCCTTCTCCTGGGTGAACACTGATGTAAAGTACTCAGTTAGGGTCTCACCAACATCCCCCATGTCCTTCTCCTGCGTGAACACTGATGTAAAGTAATCAGTTAGGGTCGCACCTTCCCCCATGTACTTCTCCTGGGTGAACACTGATGTAAAGTACTCAGTTAGGGTCTCACCCACATCCGCCATGTCCTTCTACTGGGTGAACACTGATGTAATGTACTCAGTTAGGGTCTCACCATCCCCCATATCCTTCTCCTGGGTGAACACTGATGTAAAGTACTCAGTTAGGGTCTCACCATCCCCCATGTCCTCATCCTGAGTGAACACTGATGTAAAGTACTCAGTTAGGGTCTCACCCAAATCCCCCATGTCCTTCCCCTGGGTGAACACTGATGTAAAGTACTCTGTTAGGGTCTCACCATCCCCCATGTCCGCATCCTGGGTGAACACTGATGTAAAGTACTCAGTTAGGGTCTCACCCACATCCCCCAATCCTTCTCCGGGGTGAACACTGCCGTAAACTGCTCAGTTAGGGTCTCACAAACATCCCCCATGTCCTTCTCCTGCGTGAACACTGATGTAAAGTACTCATTTTGGGTCTCACCCACCTCCCCCATGTCCTTCTACTGGGTGAACACTGATGTAAAGTACTCAGTTCGGGTCTCACCATCCCCCATGTCCTTCTCCTGGGTGAACACTGATGTAAAGTATTCAGTTAGGGTCTCACCCACATCCCCCACTTCCTTCTAATAGGTTAACACTGATATAAAGAACTCAGTTAGGGTCTCACCCACATCCCCCATGTCCTTCTCCTGGGTGAACACTGATGTAAAGTACTCAGTTAGGGTCTCACCCACATCCCCCATTTCCTTCTAATAGGTTAACACTGATATAAAGAACTCAGTTAGGGTCTCACCCACATCCCCCATGTCCTTCTCCTGGGTGAACACTGATGTAAAGTACTCAGTTAGGGTCTCACCATCCCCTATGTCCTACTACTGGGTGAACACTGATGTAAAGTATTCAGTTAGGGTCTCACCATCCCCCATCTCCTTCTCCTGGGTGAACATTGATGTAAAGTACTCAGTTAGGGTCTCACCCACATCCGCCATGTCCTTCTCCTGTGTGAACACTGATGTAAGGTACTCAGTTAGGGTCTCACCATCCCCCATATCCTTCTCCTGGGTGAACACTGATGTAAAGTATTCAGTTAGGGTCTCACCATCCCCCATGTCCTCATCCTGAGTGAACACTGATGTAAAGTACTCAGTTAGGGCCTCACCATCCCCCATGTCCTCATCCTGAGTGAACACTGATGAAAAGTACTCAGTTAGGGTCTCACACACATCCCCCATATCCTTCTCCTGGGTGAACACTGATGTAAAGTACTCAGTTAGGGTCTCACCCACATCCCCCATGTCCTTCTCCTGGGTGGACACTGATGTAAAGTACTCAGGTAGGGTCTCACCATCCCCCATGTCCATCTCCTGGGTGAACACTGATGTAAAGTACTCAGTTAGGGTCTCACCATTCCCCATGTCCTTCTCCTGGGTGAACACTGATATAATGTACTCAGTTAGGGACTCACCATCCCCCATGTCCCTCTCCTGGGTGAACAGTAATGTAAAGTAAACAGTTAGGGTCTCACCATCCCCCATGTCTTTCTCCTGGGTGAACACTGATTTAAATTACTCAGTTAGGGTCTCACCATCCCCCATGTCCTTCTCCTGGTTGAACACTGATGTAAAGTACTCAGTTAGGGTCTCACCATTCCCCCATGTCCTTCTCCTGGGTGAACACTGATGTAATGTACTCAGTTAGGGTCTCACCATCCCCCATGTCCCTCTCCTGGGTGAACAGTAATGTAAAGTAAACAGTTAGGGTCTCACCATCCCCCATGTCTTTCTCCTGGGTGAACACTGATTTAAATTACTCAGTTAGGGTCTCACCATCCCCCATGTCCTTCTCCTGGTTGAACACTGATGTAAAGTACTCAGTTAGGGTCTCACCCACATCCCCCATGTCCTTCTCCTGGGTGAGCACTGATGTAAAGTACTCAGTCACGGTCTCACCATCCTCTGGTTCCAAACCCAAGTTCCCTCCTTTATCCTTGAGTGGTCCTATCCTCTCCCTCGTTATCCTCTTGTATTTCAGTAATCTATCAAATGCCTTGGGATTCTCTTTATCCCAAGATAAAGAGAATCCCAAGGTCACTTCATGGCCCCTACTTGCTCTCCTCATTCCCTGCTGGAGTGCCTTCCTGCTCCCTTTATATTCCTCATGGGCCCTCTCTGATTTTAGCTTCCTGAACCTTACATGTGTTTCTTTTCCCCTTTTGACTAAATTCACAGCCTCCCTCGTTATCCAAGGGTCCCTGAACTTGCCATCCTTGTCCCACTTCCTTACTGGGACATGCTGGGCCTGAATTCTCACCAGCTGGCCTTTAAACAATTCCCACATGGGAAATGTGAACTTGTCTGATAATAGCTCCTCCCTATTAACCCTCCTTAGTTCATGTTTAATCCTGATGCATTTTAGGATGTCCAGCATCTCCTCATGTGTAATATGGACAATTTTAAAGATATCACAATTTAATTCCCCGAGTTCTCTATCTTCCATGTCGTTTTCCACAGGAAACACTGATGCAAAATGCTTGTTTAATATCTGCCCCCCCCCCCGCCCCCAATTTCCTGTGGTTCCACACACAGGCCTCCTTGCTGATCTCTAAGGGATCCTATTCTCTCCCTCGTTACCCTTTTATCCATAATGTCTTTGTAGAAGCCCTAACCCCATATGTCAAAGCCATCTCATGTCCCCCTTTTGCCCTCCTGATTTCCTTCTTGAATACAGTCCGACTGCCTTTATACTTACTGTTCTCTGGCCACAAGGGAAGTGCCAGAGGATGGGAGGATGGCTAATTTAGTTCCATTTTTCAGGAAGGGTGGTAGAGATGAACTGGGAAATTCCAGACCAGTGAGTCTCGTGAAAGTGTTAGGGAAAATATTGGAGAAAGTTCTCAAGGAGTGAATTAATATCCACCTGGAAAGGCAAGGGTTAATTAGTCAGCATGGCTTTGGCAGAGGGAGGTCATGCATAACGAATTTATCAGAAGTTTTAGAAAATGTGATCAGGTGTGTGGATGAGGGGGGTTCAGGTGATGGAGTTTATATGGATCTGAGTAAAACAGATGATGGAGTTATAGGGATCTGAGTAAAACAGATGATGGAGTTTATACGGATCTGAGTAAAACAGGTGATGGAGTTTATATGGATCTGAGTAAAACAGATGATGGAGTTTATATGGATCTGAGTAAAACAGATGATGGAGTTTATATGGATCTGAGTAAAACAGGTGATGGAGTTTATATGGATCTGAGTAAAACAGATGATGGAGTTTATATGGATCTGAGTAAAACAGATGATGGAGTTTATACGGATCTGGGTAAAACAGATGATGGAGTTTATACAGATCTGAGTAAAACAGGTGATGGAGTTTATACGGATCTGAGTAAAACAGATGATGGAGTTTATACGGATCTGAGTAAAACAGGTGATGGAGTTTATAGGGATCTGAGTAAAACAGATGATGGAGTTTATACGGATCTGAGTAAAACAGGTGATGGAGTTTATATGGATCTGAGTAAAACAGATGATGGAGTTTATACGGATCTGAGTAAAACAGGTGATGGAGTTTATACGGATCTGAGTAAAACAGGTGATGGAGTTTATACGGATCTGAGTAAAACAGATGATGGAGTTTATACGGATCTGAGTAAAACAGGTGATGGAGTTTATACGGATCTGAGTAAAACAGATGATGGAGTTTATACGGATCTGAGTAAAACAGATGATGGAGTTTATATGGATCTGAGTAAAACAGATGATGGAGTTTATATGGATCTGAGTAAAACAGGTGATGGAGTTTATACAGATCTGAGTAAAACAGGTGATGGAGTTTATACGGATCTGAGTAAAACAGATGATGGAGTTTATATGGATCTGAGTAAAACAGGTGATGGAGTTTATATGGATCTGAGTAAAACAGATGATGGAGTTTATACGGATCTGAGTAAAACAGATGATGGAGTTTATACGGATCTGAGTAAAACAGGTGATGGAGTTTATACGGATCTGAGTAAAACAGATGATGGAGTTTATACGGATCTGAGTAAAACAGATGATGGAGTTTATACGGATCTGAGTAAAACAGGTGATGGAGTTTATATGGATCTGAGTAAAACAGATGATGGAATTTATACGGATCTGAGTAAAACAGATGATGGAATTTATACGGATCTGAGTAAAACAGGTGATGGAGTTTATACGGATCTGAGTAAAACAGATGATGGAATTTATACGGATCTGAGTAAAACAGATGATGGAGTTTATACGGATCTGAGTAAAACAGGTGATGGAGTTTATATGGATCTGAGTAAAACAGGTGATGGAGTTTATACGGATCTGAGTAAAACAGGTGATGGAGTTTATATGGATCTGAGTAAAACAGATGATGGAATTTATCCAGATCTGAGTAAAACAGGTGATGGAATTTATGTGGATCTGAGTAAAACAGATGATGGAGTTTATATGGATCTGAGTAAAACAGATGATGGAATTTATACGGATCTGAGTAAAACAGATGATGGAGTTTATATGGATCTGAGTAAAACAGATGATGGAATTTATACAGATCTGAGTAAAACAGGTGATGGAGTTTATACAGATCTGAGTAAAACAGATGATGGAGTTTATATGGATCTGAGTAAAACAGGTGATGGAGTTTATACGGATCTGAGTAAAACAGATGATGGAGTTTATATGGATCTGAGTAAAACAGGTGATGGAGTTTATACGGATCTGTGTAAAACAGGTGATGGAATTTATGTGGATCTGAGTAAAACAGGTGATGGAATTTATGTGGATCTGAGTAAAACAGGTGATGGAGTTTATACGGATCTGAGTAAAACAGATGATGGAATTTATACGGATCTGAGTAAAACAGATGATGGAATTTATCCAGATCTGAGTAAAACAGATGATGGAGTTTATATGGATCTGAGTAAAACAGATGATGGAGTTTATCCGGATCTGAGTAAAACAGATGATGGAGTTTATATGGATCTGAGTAAAACAGATGATGGAGTTTATACGGATCTGAGTAAAACAGATGATGGAGTTTATATGGATCTGAGTAAAACAGATGATGGAGTTTATATGGATCTGAGTAAAACAGATGATGGAGTTTATACGGATCTGAGTAAAACAGATGATGGAGTTTATATGGATCTGAGTAAAACAGGTGATGGAGTTTATATGGGTCTGAGTAAAACAGATGATGGAGTTTATACGGATCTGAGTAAAACAGATGATGGAGTTTATATGGATCTGAGTAAAACAGATGATGGAGTTTATACAGATCTGAGTAAAACAGGTGATGGAGTTTATACGGATCTGAGTAAAACAGGTGATGGAGTTTATACGGATCTGATTAAAACAGGTGATGGAATTTATATGGATCTGAGTAAAACAGATGATGGAGTTTATACGGATCTGAGTAAAACAGATGATGGAGTTTATACGGATCTGAGTAAAACAGATGATGGAGTTTATATGGATCTGAGTAAAACAGATGATGGAGTTTATACGGATCTGATTAAAACAGGTGATGGAATTTATATGGATCTGAGTAAAACAGATGATGGAATTTATACGGATCTGAGTAAAACAGATGATGGAATTTATCCAGATCTGAGCAAAACAGATGATGGAATTTATATGGATCTGATTAAAACAGGTGATGGAATTTATATGGATCTGAGTAAAACAGATGATGGAATTTATACGGATCTGAGTAAAACAGATGATGGAATTTATCCAGATCTGAGCAAAACAGATGATGGAATTTATATGGATCTGAGTAAAACAGATGATGGAATTTATATGGATCTGAGTAAAACAGATGATGGAGTTTATACGGATCTGAGTAAAACAGATGATGGAATTTATACGGATCTGAGTAAAACAGGTGATGGAATTTATACGGATCTGAGTAAAACAGATGATGGAATTTATCCAGATCTGAGCAAAACAGATGATGGAATTTATATGGATCTGAGTAAAACAGGTGATGGAGTTTATATGGATCTGAGTAAAACAGATGATGGAGTTTATACGGATCTGAGTAAAACAGGTGATGGAGTTTATAGGGATCTGAGTAAAACAGATGATGGAGTTTATATGGATCTGAGTAAAACAGGTGATGGAGTTTATACGGATCTGAGTAAAACAGATGATGGAGTTTATACGGATCTGAGTAAAACAGGTGATGGAGTTTATATGGATCTGTGCAAACCTTTTGACAAGGTCCCACATGGGAGACTGATTGAGATGGTTAAAGGACATGGAATTGTTCAAAGCCTGGTGAGATGGATCAGAAACTGGCTTAGTAATAGGACACCAAGGGTAGTGGAGGGCGGTTGTTTGAGTGACTGGAGGCAGGTGTCCAGCGATGTCCCACAAGGATCAATACTGGGATCATTATTACTAGTTATATACGTTGTACACACCACCAAGCTTGGAAGAGTGATTAGTAGGGAAGAAGGTGGTTGTAGGTTACAGGAAAATATGGATGGGTTGGTCAGATGAGCAGAGCAATGGCTGATGGTGTTGAACCTCGATAAATACCAGGTGATCGACTTTGGAAGAAGAAACAAGATGTGGGAGTATTTAATGAATGGCAGGACACTGGGCAGTGTAGGGGAACAGAGGGATCTTGGGTAATTATTCACAGATCCCAGAAGTCAGCAGAGCACATGAATAGTTAAGAAGACATAAGGGACACCCTATCGTTCATGGCATAGAGTATAAGAGAAGGAGGTAACACTAGAATTGTACAGAGCATTGGTTAGGCAACAGCTGGAGTTATGTGACCAGTTCTGGTCACCTTACTACAGGAAGGATGTGATAGCACTGGATTGTTTTCTTTCAAGGAGCCAGGAGTGAGGGATGACATGACTGAGGTGTGCAAGATTATGAGAGGTATGGACAGGGTGAGTAGAGAGCAGCTGTTCCCCTCAGTTAGGGAATCAATCATGAGAGGGCATAGTTTTCAGGTAAGGGGCAAGAGATTCAGAGTGAATATGAGGAAAAGCCTTTTCACTCAGCAGGTGGTAGGAATCTGGAATGTACTGCCTGGGTAGGCAGTGGTGGGCAGAGACCTTGCAACCTTTAAATATATTTGGACAAGAACTTCAAGGATCATAACATTGAAGGATATGGGATTAGTGCAACATTAGTTGTCGTTATGTTGATGTAGACTCGATGGGCTGAAGGGCCTTTCCTGTACTGTATGAATCCTGGGAGAAAATCGAGGGCGAGGGGTTTCTCATTTTTTTAAAACGGAGGTATCTCCCGTTTAATACAGAGATGAGGGGAATCCTGTTTCTCGGAGGCTTGTGAGTCCTCAGACCTCTCTTTCAGAAAAGCTGGTGGAAGCAGACCCCTTGGATGTGAGTGAGGCCGAGTGAGATGAATTTGTGCTCAGCAAAGACACTGAAAGGTTATCAGGGATTGGTGGGAATGTGGATTTGGGTATTCCAACTGGATCAGCAACAGTCTGGAGGTGCTGAATGGCCTCCTCCTGCTGCTGGTTTGTATATTGAAGAGTTGTTGAGATAAAGCAACGAGAGGATATGAGTTAGCACTGACACAGTTTGAGTAACATAACAACAAGCATTCCAGAGTGCCAGCACTGGGAGGCCAGGGATTGAAGTAGCGAGTGTTTCTGAGTCACTGCTGGCTCAATGCAGTCATGTCACCGCGAGATATTCTCAATGTTTACCTTGTAACATGGGTTCCAAAAACACTTCATATTAGCAATCATTGTCATGGGTTTCAGTTTGAAGGATTGTGGATACCTAGTTATTTGGTTGCATCACAGGAATATCTCTGGTTCAGTAACCCAGAGGGCCAGGTTATTACTGTGGGGATAGGACTTTGAATCCCACCAAAGCAAATGATCAAAAGCTAATTTCATCCACATTGGTAACTATTGTCAATCATCACAAAAACCCATCTAGTTCACTAATGTCCTTCATGGAAGGAAATCAGCCATCCTCACCTGGCCTGGCCTCCATGTGACTCCAGACCCACAACTACGTGGTTGACTTGGAACTGCCCTCAGGAATGGCCTCTGAAGCCAGAGCAATTAGGGGGAGGTAATAAATCTGATACAGCCAGCAACAGCCACATCCCATCAAAGAATGGGGTCAATAAAAACACAGAATGAGAATTTAGTGTTTAACATGACATTTCTGAGTAGTCACATGACTTGTGAAAACTGCTCATTTCCAGCACAGCCCCTGACTGAGTGTACCCCAGAGAGTTATGGAGGCTAGATCAATGAAAGTATTTCAAGAGGAGGTGGATGGATGTTTGAAATATAAGGGAGGTTTGGATTTCCTCGGAGTCATTCTGACGGTGGAAGGACCAGCAGCAGTGACTGGGATAGGAGCTTTCTGTGGCTCCAGCTGTGGGCCACCGTAAGGGATAGATACCATGAAGCTCATCCAGGACACGTTCTCAAACTCCGGGTCAATCAGCACCGCAGCATCATTACACATTTATACAGCATCTTCTGCTTTGTTCCTTTCCACAGCTACATCGCCTTGGACAACAGTAAGAAGTACCACAGGTAAGGAATCTCTTCAATAACAACAGTGATTGATGTTTGTAATGTTCCACTAACACAGAATGTGGGAAAGGAAATCACAGAAACACAGAGAAAACCCGGGACAACAGCCAGTCACACAAACCCATCAACATTCAGGCAGACAGGGGATCGGAAAGGACAGCATCCTGGGATCTGTTACTGATCCCTCCACACCCAGCATGGATCACTGATCCTGGGATCTGTTACTGATCCCTCCACACCCAGACTGGATCACTGATCCTGGGATCTGTTACTGATCCCTCCACACCCAGCCTTGATCACTGATCCTGGGATCTGTTACTGATCCCTCCACACCCAGACTGGATCACTGATCCTGGGATCTGTTACTGATCCCTCCACACCCAGCCTGGATCACTGATCCTGGGATCTGTTACTGATCCCTCCACACCCAGCCTGGATCACTGATCCTGGGATCTGTTACTGATCCCTCCACACCCAGCCTGGCTCACTGATCCTGGGATCTGTTACTGATCCCTCCACACCCAGACTGGATCACTGATCCTGGGATCTGTTACTGATCCCTCCACACCCAGCCTGGATCACTGATCCTGGGATCTGTTACTGATCCCTCCACACCCAGACCTGGCTCACTGATCCTGGGATTCATAGAACATAGAACATAGAACATAGAAGAATACAGCGCAGTACAGGCCCTTGGGCCCTCGATGTTGCGCTGATCCAAGCCCACCTAAACTACACTAACCCACTATCCTCCATATACCTATCCAATGCCCTCTTAAATGCCCATAAAGAGGGAGAGTCCACCACTGTTACTGGCAGGGCATTCCATGAACTAACGACTCGCTGAGTGAAGAACCTACCCCTAACTTCAGTCCTATATCTACCCCCCCTTAATTTAAAGCTATGCCCCCTTGTAATACCCGACTCAATACGCGGGAAAAGGTTCATACTGTCGACCCTATCTAACCCCCTAATCATCTTGTACACCTCAATCAAGTCACCCCTAAACCTTCTTTTCTCTAATGAAAACAGCCCCAAGTGCCTCAGTCTTTCCTCATACGATTTTCCTTCCATACCAGGCAACATCCTGGTAAACCTCCTCTGCACCCGTTCCAATGCCTCCACATCCTTCCTATAGTATGGCGACCAAAACTGCACACAATATTCCAGATGCGGCCGTACCAGAGTCCTATACAACTGCATCATGACCTCAGGACTCCGGAACTCAATTCCTCTACCAATAAAAGCCAGTACGCCATATGCCTTCCTCACCGCACTATTTACCTGGGTGGCAACTTTCAGAGATCTGTGTACATGGACACCAAGATCCCTCTGCTCATCCACACTACCAAGTATCCGACCATTAGCCCAGTACCCCATCTTTTTGTTATTCTTCCCAAAGTGAATCACCTCACACTTAGCTACATTGAATTCCATCTGCCACCTTTCTGCCCAGCTCTGCAGCTTCTCTATATCCCGCTGTAACCTGCCACATGCTTCCTCACTGTCAACAACTCCTCCGACTTTCGTATCATCCGCAAACTTGCTCACCCAACCTTCTAACCCCTCTTCCAGGTCATTTATAAAAATGACAAACAGCAATGGTCCCAAAACAGATCCTTGCGGAACACCGCTAGTGACGGCACTCCATGAAGAAACTTTGCCATCAACTACTACCCTCTGTCTTCTTCCATCCAGCCAATTCCTAATCCAAACCTCCAACTCACCCTCAATGCCATATCTCCGTATTTTCTGCAGTAGCCTACCATGGGGAACCTTATCAAACGCCTTACTAAAATCCATATATACCACATCTACCGCTTTCCCCTCATCAACCTCCTTCGTCACCTTTTCAAAGAATTCAATAAGGTTTGTGAGGCACGACTTGCCCTTCACAAAACCATGCTGACTATCCTTGATCACATTATTCCTATCCAGATGTGCATAAATCCTATCCCTTACAATTCTCTCTAAGACTTTGCCCACAACAGAAGTGAGACTCACCGGCCTATAGTTACTAGGGCTATCCCTACTCCCCTTTTTGAACAAGGGAACCACATTTGCTATCCTCCAGTCTTCTGGGACTACTCCTGTAGACAAAGAGGACATAAAAATCAAGGCCAATGGCTCTGCAATCTCCTCCCTTGCTTCCCAGAGAATCCTAGGATAAATGCCATCAGGCCCAGGGGACTTATCTATTTTCACCTTTTCCAGGATTTCCAACACCTCTTCTCTACATACCTCAAAGCCATCCATTCTACTTATTTGTGCCTCAGTATTCTCATCGACAACAATGCCCTGTTCCTGAGTGAATACTGAAGAAAAGTATTCATTCAGTGTCTCCCCAATCTCTTCCGCCTCCACACGCAACTTCCCCCTACTATCCTTGACTGGACCTATTCCTACCCTAGTCATTCTTTTATTCCTAACATACCTATAGAAAGCCTTAGGGTTTTCCCTAATCCTATCTACTAAGGACCTTTCATGTCCCCTCCTTGCTGCTTTTAGCTCTCTCTTCAGGTCCTTCCTGGCTACCCTATAACTCTCAATCGCCCCAATTGAACCTTCACATCTCATCTTGAGATAGGCCGCCCTCTTCCATTTAACAAGGGATTCCAATTCCTTATTAAACCACGGCTCCCTCGCACGACCCTTTCCTTCCTGCCTGACAGGTACATAATTATCAAGGACACTCAATAGTTGCCCCTTGAACAAGTTCCACATATCATTTACACTCTTGCCTTGGAGTCTACTTTTCCAAGCCACACATCCTAAGTCATGCCTCACCGCATCATAATTTC
Source organism: Chiloscyllium plagiosum (assembly GCF_037043375.1). Taxonomy (NCBI): domain Eukaryota; kingdom Metazoa; phylum Chordata; class Chondrichthyes; order Orectolobiformes; family Hemiscylliidae; genus Chiloscyllium; species Chiloscyllium plagiosum. Next base: position 177,485,896 of record NW_028270139.1, on the reverse strand, counting down.
CCTTACCCCAGCTATAATTCTTGCCCTGTAGTACACACTTATCCCTCTCCATCACGAGTGTAAAAATCACCGAATTATGGTCACTATCCCCAAAGTGCTCACCTACCTCTAATTCTAACACCTGGCCTGGTTCGTTACCCAGAACCAAATCCAGTATGGCCTCACCTCTTGTTGGCCTGTCTACATATTGTGTCAGGAAACTCTCCTGCACACATTGAACAAACACTGACCCATCTAACGAACTTGAGCTATAGCTTTCCCAATCAATATCAGGAAAGTTAAAGTCCCCCATAACAACCACCCTATTACTGTCACTCATCTCCTGAATCACCTTCCCAATCCTTTCTTCAATGATTCTAGGACTATTAGGAGGCCTGTAAAAGACTCCTAACAGGGTGACCTCACCTTTCCTATTCCTAACCTCAGCCCAAACTACCTCAGATGGCAAGTCCTCATCCATCGTCCTTTCCACCGCTGTAATACTATCTTTGACAAGCAATGCCACACCTCCCCCTCTTTTACCCCCACCTCTGACCCTACTAAAACATTTAAATCCCGGAACCTGCAACAGCCAATCCTGTCCCTGTTCTAGCCATGTCTCCGTAATAGCCACAACATCGAAGTCCCAGGTACCAACCAACGCTGCAAGTTCACCTACCTTATTTCGTATACTTCTTGCATTGAAGTATACACACTTCAAGCCACTTCCCTGTTTACAGGCACCCTCCTTGGAAATTGATGCCATGTTCCTCACCTCCCTACACTCCAGGCCCTGCACCCTGAAGCTACAATCTGGGTTCCCATGCCCCTGCCGAGTTAGTTTAAACCCCCCCCAAGAGCACTAGCAAACCTCCCCCCAAGGATACTGGTTCCCCTCAGGTTCAGGTGTAGACCATCCTGTTTATAGAGGTCCCACTGTCCCCAGAAAGAACCCCAGTTGTCCAAAAACTGGAACCCCTCCCTCCTGCACCATCCCTGAAGCCACACATTTAATTGTTCTCTCTCCCTATTCCTCGAATCTCTATCACGTGGCACGGGTAACAAACCAGAGACAACAACTCTGTTTGTTCTAACTCCAAGCTTCCAACCTAGCTCCCTGAAAGCCTGTCTAACATCCTCAGCACTCCTCCTACCTATGTCGTTGGTGCCAATGTGGACCACGACTTTGGGCTGCTCCCCCTCCCCCTCCAGGACCCGGAAAACACGATCAGAGACATCACGTACCCTTGCACCTGAGAGGCAACATACCAAACGTGAGTCTCTCTCGTTCCCACAAAACCGCCTATCTGTGCCACGAACTATCGAGTCCCCAATTACTACTGCTCTGCTCTTCTTCACCCTTCCCTTCTGAGTAACGGGGACAGGCTCCGTGCCAGAGACCTGATTCGTTTCTGATCCATCTACTACAATACCACAAACAAAGCTGATATGGTTTTGCAAGCTGATGGAGGGTAGTGTGGCCCAGAGAGCCACCTGCCTAACAGTCAGTAAGCTTGTTAATTCCAACGTTGTCTCTGTGGATCGGATGGTGTAATCAGGGTGTAATCAGGGTGTAATCAGGGTGTGCAAGGTGGATGGAGTCCTGGCCAAGACTGAGATGTCACTGTTGGAGCAGGGAGTGATCTCCTGAACTGCAGTCTATGAAAGCAGCAGCGATGCATTGTGTCCATGCTGAGGGGAATACATTGAAAGGGGATGAGTAGTCTACTGCTGTGTCCTCGGCAGGAGCTGTGTCTACTCTCAGCACCTCAGTTACAAACTGAGCTGGTGCCTGGGCTATCCAGCCTTACTCTGACTTAGTTCCTTCTCAATTCCACAGAAGAGCCTGATTCAAACACTGCGTGGACAGGGATTGTTCTGCCAGTTTTAACAGCAGCCGTCATGACATATTCACTCTCTAAGCTGCTTCTGCGAAAGGGGATTGTCTGCAGGAAACCACCTGGACTATCAGCTGCTGCTCAGTTAACCTGCACAAGGTAACGCCCATCAGCTATTCACAGCAGCACACAATTCACATTGCCAAAGGAGACCATCGTACCCAGACCAGCTCTTTCAACAGGAGTCATTACCAAGTGCCTTTAGCCCCATATGCCTGTCCATATCTTCATCCAGTCCCCTTCGGAATGCCTCAGTTGTAACTACCCCCACCACATTTTCATGTTTGTGCATTCCATCCCCAAACTATTCACTAAGTAAACGGTTTGACATCACCTCCTCGCTCTTGGACTCTGTGCCCCTCTTGATAAGGTTAAGTATAGTGTGTGTGTACTGCATTAACTTCCCTCTCCACCTGCCCTGCCACCTTCCATGATCTCTACACCGAGACACCCAGCTCCCTCTGCTACTGCACCCCCTTTAGAATTATACCAGCTCCCACCCCACCACCCCCATTTGATATTGTCTTTCATTGTTTTTCCAACAATCACCTCACCTTTCGCCATTGAACCTCACCAGCTACACATACCCCCCTCCACCTACCAGGTGAAAGTGAGCTCTGCAGATGCTGGAGATTGGAGTGGAGAGGGTAGTGCTGGAAAAGCACAGCATGTCAGGCAGCATCCGAGGAGCAGGAGAATCAACGTTTCGAGCATAAGCCCTGATGAAGATTTTATACCCAAAACGTTGATTTTCCTGCCCCTCGGAAGCTGCCTGACATGCTGTTCTTTTCCAGCGCTACCCTCTCCACGTCAGCAACTTGTCAACGTGCTTTCGGAGTTCCACAGTTTACAATTCTTCCAAGGATTTCTCATCTGCAAACATTTACATTGCCCCAATTATTAACCAGATGTCAAGACCAACCGCAGGGGACTCTGCTACAAACCCTCCTCCGGCCTGAAACAGATCCAGTGACCACACATTGTCCTCTGTTTGCTACCATGCAGCAATTTTAATCCACAAACAGCATCCATATGCCCCTATGCCCTGACAGGCTCCATATGCCCCTATACCCTGACAGGATCCATATGCCCCTATTCCCTGACAGCATCCATATGCCCCTATACCCTGACAGGATCCGTATCCCCCTATGCCCTGACAGGCTCCATATGCCCCTATGCCCTGACAGGATCCATATGCCCCTATTCCCTGACAGCATCCATATCCCCCTATACCCTGACAGGCTCCATATGCCCCTATACCCTGACAGGATCCATATCCCGCTATTCCGTGACAGGATCCATATCCCCGAATTCCCTGACAGGATCCGTATCCCCCTATTCCCTGACCGGATCCGTATACTCCTATTCCCTTACAGGATCCATATCCCCCTATTCCCTGACAGGATCCGTATCCCCCTATTCCCTTACAGGATCCATATCCCCCTATTCCCTGACAGGATTCGTATCCCCCTATTCCCTGACTGGATCCGTATCCCCCTATTCCCTTACAGGATCCATATCCCCCCATTCCCTGACAGGATCCGTATCCCCCCATTCCCTGACAGGATCCGTATACCCCTATTCCCTGACAGGATCCATGTCCCCCTATTCCGTGACAGGATTCGTATCCCCCTATTCCCTGACAGGATCCTTACCCCCTTTTCCCTGACAGGATCCGTATCCCACTATTCCCTGACAGGATCCGTATCCCCCTATTCCCTTACAGGATCTGTATCCCCTTATTCCCTGGCAGGATCCGTACCCCTATTCCCTGATAGGATCCATATCCCACTATTCCCTGACCGGATCCGTATCCCCCTATTCCCAGACAAGAGCTGTACCCCCTATTCTCCGCTCAGGATCCGTATTCCCTATTCCCTGACAGTATCCGTATCCCCCTATTCCCTTACAGGATCTGTATCCCCGTATTCCCTAACAGGATCCGTATCCCACTATTCCCTGACAGGATCCGTAACACCCTATTCCCTTACAGGATCCATATCCCCCTCTTCCCTGACAGGATCCATATTCGACTATTTCCTGACAGGATCCGTATCCCCCTATTCCATGACAGGATCCATAACCCCCTATTCCCAGACAAGAGCTGTACCCCCTATTCCCTGACAGGATCAGTATTCCCTATTCCCTGACAGGATCCGTATCCCCCTATTCCCTTACAGGATCCGTATCCCCCTATTCCCTAACAGGATCCGTATCCCCCTATTCCCTGACAGGATCCGTAACACCCTATTCCCTTACAGGATCCATATCCCCCTCTTCCCTGACAGGATCCATATTCGCCTATTCCCTGACAGGATCCGTCTCCCCCTATTCCCTTACAGGATCCATATCCCACTATTCCCTGACAGGATCCGTATCCCCCTATTCCGTGACAGGATCCATATCCCCCTATTCCCTGACAAGAATCGTACCCACTATTCCCGTTCAGGATCCGTATTCCCTATTCCCAGACAGGATCCGTATCTCACTATTCCCTTACAGGATCCGTATCCCCCTATTCCCTAATAGGATCCGTATCCCCCTATTCCCTGACAGGATCCGTATCCCCCTATTCCCTGACAGGATCCGTAACACCCTATTCCCTTACGGGATCCGTATCCCCCTATTCCCTAACAGGATCCGTGTCTCCCTAGTCCCTAACAGGATCCGTGTCCCCCTATTCCCTGACAGGATCCATATACCCCTACTCCCTGACTGGATCGGAATCCCCCAATTCCCTGACAGGATCCATATACCCCTACTCCCTGACTGGATCGGTATCCCCCTATTCCCTGACAGGATCCGTAACTCCCTATTCCCTTACAGGATCTGTATTCCCCTATTCCCTAACAGGATCCATATCCCCCTATTCCGTGACAGGATCTGTAACCCCCTATTCCCTGACAGGATCCCGTATCCTCCTATTCCCTCACAGGATCCATATCCCCCTATTCCCTGACAGGATCCTGTATCCTCCTATTCCCTTACAGGATCCATATCCCCTATTCCCTGACAGGATCCGTGTCCCCTTATTCCCTGACAGGATCCATATCCCCCTATTCCCTTAGGATCCGTATCCCCCTATTCCCTTACAGGATCCATATCCCCTATACTCTGACAGGATCCGTATCCCCCTATTCCCTGACAAGAATCGTACCCCCTATTCCCGTTCAGGATCCGTATCCCCCTATTCCCTGACAGGATCCGTATCCCCCTATTCCCTGACAGGATCCGTATCCCCCTACTCCCTGACAGGATCCGCATCCCCCTATTCACTGCACCCGGGGAAGGGGATATACTGCACCCGGGGAAGGGGATATACTGCACCCGGGGAAGGGGATATACTGCACCCGGGGAAAGGGTTATACTGCACCCGGGGAAGGGGATATACTGCACCCGGGGAAGGGGATATACTGCACCAGGGGAAGGGGATATACTGCGCCCGGGGAAGGGGATATACTGCACCCGGGGAAAGGGTTATACTGCACCCGGGGAAGGGGATATACTGCACCCGGGGAAGGGGATATACTGCACCCGGGGAAGGGGATATACTGCACCCGGGGAAGGGGTTATACTGCACCCGGGGAAGGGGATATACTGCACCCGGGGAAGGGGTTATACTGCACCCGGGGAAGGGGTTATACTGCACCAGGGGAAGGGGATATACTGCACCCGGGGAAGGGGATATACTGCACCCGGGGAAAGGGTTATACTGCACCCGGGGAAGGGGTTATACTGCACCAGGGGAAGGGGATATACTGCACCCGGGGAAGGGGATATACTGCACCCGGGGAAAGGGTTATACTGCACCCGGGGAAGGGGATATACTGCACCCGGGGAAGGGGATATACTGCACCCGGGGAAGGGGATATACTGCACCAGGGGAAGGGGATATACTGCACCCGGGGAAGGGGATATACTGCACCCGGGGAAAGGGTTATACTGCACCCGGGGAAGGGGATATACTGCACCCGGGGAAGGGGATATACTGCACCCGGGGAAGGGGATACACTGCACCCGGGGAAGGGGATACACTGCACCCGGGGAAGGGGATATACTGCACCCGGGGAAGGGGATATACTGCACCCGGGGAAGGGGATACACTGCACCCGGGGAAGGGGATACACTGCACCCGGGGAAGGGGATACACTGCACCCGGGGAAGGGGATACACTGCACCCGGGGAAGGGGATACACTGCACCCGGGGAAGGGGATACACTGCACCCAGGGAAGGGGTTATACTGCACCCGGGGAAGGGGTTATACTGCACCCAGGGAAGGGGTTATACTGCACCCGGGGAAGGGGATACACTGCACCCGGGGAATGGGATATACTGCACCCGGGGAATGGGATATACTGCACCTGGGGAAGGGGTTATACTGCACCCGGGGAAGGGGATACACTGCACCCGGGGAATGGGATATACTGCACCTGGGGAAGGGGATATACTGCACCCGGGGAAGGGGATATACTGCACCAGGGGAAGGGGATACACTGCACCCGGGGAAGGGGATATACTGCACCCGGGGAAGGGCATATACTGCACCTGGGGAATGGTATATACTGCACCTGGGGAAGGGGATATACTGCACCTGGGGAAGGGGTTATACTGCACCCGGGGAAGGGGTTATACTGCACTCGGGGAAGGGGATATACTGCACCCGGGGAAGGGGATACACTGCACCCGGGGAAGGGGATATACTGCACCCGGGGAAGGGGATACACTGCACCCGGGGAAAGGGATATACTGCACCCGAGGAAGGGGATATACTGCACCCGGGGAAGGGGATATACTGCACCCGGGGAAGGGGATACACTGCACCCGGGGAAAGGGATACACTGCACCCGGGGAAGGGGATATACTGCACCCGAGGAAGGGGATATACTGCACCCGGGGAAGGGGATATACTGCACCCGGGGAAGGGGATATACTGCACCCGGGGAAGGGGATATACTGCACCCGGGGAAGGGGTTATACTGCACCCGGGGAATGGGATATACTGCACCCGAGGAATGGGATATACTGCACCCGGGGAAGGGGTTATACTGCACCCGGGGAAGGGGTTATACTGCACCAGGGGAAGGGGATATACTGCACCCGGGGAAGGGGATATACTGCACCCGGGGAAAGGGTTATACTGCACCCGGGGAAGGGGATATACTGCACCCGGGGAAGGGGATATACTGCACCCGGGGAAGGGGATATACTGCACCAGGGGAAGGGGATATACTGCACCCGGGGAAGGGGATATACTGCACCCGGGGAAAGGGTTATACTGCACCCGGGGAAGGGGATATACTGCACCCGGGGAAGGGGATATACTGCACCCGGGGAAGGGGATACACTGCACCTGGGGAAGGGGATACACTGCACCCGGGGAAGGGGATACACTGCACCCGGGGAAGGGGATACACTGCACCCGGGGAAGGGGATACACTGCACCCGGGGAAGGGGATACACTGCACCCGGGGAAGGGGATACACTGCACCCGGGGAAGGGGATACACTGCACCCAGGGAAGGGGTTATACTGCACCCGGGGAAGGGGTTATAGTGCACCCAGGGAAGGGGTTATACTGCACCCGGGGAAGGGGATACACTGCACCCGGGGAATGGGATATACTGCACCTGGGGAAGGGGTTATACTGCACCCGGGGAAGGGGATACACTGCACCCGGGGAATGGGATATACTGCACCTGGGGAAGGGGATATACTGCACCCGGGGAAGGGCATATACTGCACCTGGGGAATGGTATATACTGCACCTGGGGAAGGGGATATACTGCACCTGGGGAAGGGGTTATACTGCACCCGGGGAAGGGGTTATACTGCACTCGGGGAAGGGGATATACTGCACCCGGGGAAGGGGATACACTGCACCCGGGGAAGGGGATATACTGCACCCGGGGAAGGGGATACACTGCACCCGGGGAAAGGGATATACTGCACCCGAGGAAGGGGATATACTGCACCCGGGGAAGGGGATATACTGCACCCGGGGAAGGGGATACACTGCACCCGGGGAAAGGGATACACTGCACCCGGGGAAGGGGATATACTGCACCCGAGGAAGGGGATATACTGCACCCGGGGAAGGGGATATACTGCACCCGGGGAAGGGGATATACTGCACCCGGGGAAGGGGATATACTGCACCCGGGGAAGGGGATACACTGCACCCGGTGAAGGGGATACATTCCCCCCCGGTAAGGGGATACACTGCACCCGCGGAAAGGGATATACTGCACCCGGGGAAGGGGATATACTGCACCCGGGGAAGGGGATATACTGCACCCGAGGAAGGGGATATACTGCACCCGAGGAAGGGGATATACTGCACCCGGGGAATGGGATATACTGCACCCGGGGAATGGGATACACTGCACCCGGGGAAGGGGATGCACTGCACCCGGGGAAGGGAATACACTGCACCCGGGGAAGGGGATATACTGCACCCGGGGAAGGGGATATACTGCACCCGAGGAATGGGATATACTGCACCCGGGGAAGGGGTTATACTGCACCCGGGGAAGGGGTTATACTGCACCCGGGGAAGGGGATACACTGCACCCGGGGAAGGGGATACACTGCACCCGGGGAAGGGGTTATACTGCACCCGGGGAAGGGGTTATACTGCACCCGGGGAAGGGGATACACTGCACCCGGGGAAGGGGATACACTGCACCCGGGGAAGGGGATATACTGCACCCGGGGAAGGGGTTATACTGCACCCGGGGAAGGGGTTATACTGCACCCGGGGAAGGGGATATACTGCACCCGGGGAAGGGGTTATACTGCACCCGGGGAAGGGGATATACTGCACCCAGGGAAGGGGTTATACTGCACCCGGGGAAGGGGTTATACTGCACCCGGGGAAGGGGATATACTGCACCCGGGGAAGGGGATATACTGCACCCGGGGAAGGGGATATACTGCACCCAGGGAAGGGGTTATACTGCACCCGGGGAAGGGGATATACTGCACCCAGGGAAGGGGTTATACTGCACCCGGGGAAGGGGATACACTGCACCCGGGGAAGGGGTTATACTGCACCCGGGGAAGGGGTTATACTGCACCCGGGGAAGGGGATGCACTGCACCCGGGGAAGGGGATATACTGCACCCGGGGAAGGGGTTATACTGCACCCTGGGAAGGGGTTGTACTGCACCCGGGGAAGGGGATACACTGCACCCGGGGAAGGGGTTATACTGCACCTGGGGAATGGGATATACTGCACCCGGGGAAGGGAATATACTGCACCCGGGGAAGGGGTTATACTGCACCCGGGGAAGGGGATACACTGCACCCGGGGAAGGGGATACACTGCACCCGGGGAAGGGGTTATACTGCACCCGGGGAAGGGGTTATACTGCACCTGGGGAAGGGGATATACTGCACCTGGGGAATGGGATATACTGCACCCGGGAAAGGGGATGCACTGCACCCGGGGAAGGGGATATACTGCACCAGGGGAAGGGGTTATACTGCACCCGGGGAAGGGGATACACTGCACCCGGGGAAGGGGATACACTGCACCCGGGGAAGGGGATATACTGCACCCGGGGAAGGGGATATACTGCACCCGGGGAAGGGGATATACTGCACCCGGGGAAGGGGTTATACTGCACCTGGGGAAGGGGATACACTGCACCCGGGGAAGGGGATATACTGCACCCGGGGAAGGGGATATACTGCACCCGGGGAAGGGGATACACTGCACCTGGGGAAGGGGATACACTGCACCCGGGGAAGGGGATATACTGCACCCGGGGAAGGGGATATACTGCACCCGGAGAAGGGGACATACTGCATCCGGGGAAGGGGTTACACTGCACCCGGGGAAGGGGATACGCTGCACCCGGGGAAGGGGATATACTGCACCCGGGGATGGGGATACACTGCACCCAGGGAAGGGGATATACTGCACCCGGGGAAGGGGATACACTGCACCCGGGGAAGGGGATACGCTGCACCCGGGGAAGGGGATATACTGCACCCGGGGATGGGGATACACTGCACCGAGGGAAGGGGATATACTGCACCCGGGGAAGGGGATACACTGCACCCGGGGATGGGGATACACTGCACCCGGGGAAGGGGATATACTGCACCCAGGGATGGGGATACACTGCACCCGGGGAAGGGGGTATACTGCACCCGGGGAAGGGGATACACTGCACCCGGGAAAGGGGGTATACTGCACCCGGGGAAGGGGATATACTGCACCCGGGGAAGGGGGTATACTGCACCCGGGGAAGGGGATATACTGCACCCGGGGAAGGGGGTATACTGCACCCGGGGAAGGGGATACACTGCACCCGGGGAAGGGGGTATACTGCACCCGGGGAAGGGGTTACACTGCACCCGGGGAAGGGGATATACTGCACCCAGGGAAGGGGATACACTGCACCCGGGGAAGGGGTTACACTGCACCCGGGGAAGGGGATACACTGCACCCGGGGAAGGGGATATACTGCACCCAGGGAAGGGGATATACTGCACCTGGGGAATGGGATATACTGCACCCGGGGAAGGGGATGCACTGCACCCGGGGAAGGGAATACACTGCACCCGGGGAAGGGGATATACTGCACCCGGGGAAGGGGATATACTGCACCCGAGGAATGGGATATACTGCACCCGGGGAAGGGGTTATACTGCACCCGGGGAAGGGGTTATACTGCACCCGGGGAAGGGGATACACTGCACCCGGGGAAGGGGATACACTGCACCCGGGGAAGGGGTTATACTGCACCCGGGGAAGGGGTTATACTGCACCCGGGGAAGGGGATACACTGCACCCGGGGAAGGGGTTATACTGCACCCGGGGAAGGGGTTATACTGCACCCGGGGAAGGGGATGCACTGCACCCGGGGAAGGGGATATACTGCACCCGGGGAAGGGGTTATACTGCACCCTGGGAAGGGGTTGTACTGCACCCGGGGAAGGGGTTATACTGCACCCGGGGAAGGGGATACACTGCACCCGGGGAAGGGGATACACTGCACCCGGGGAAGGGGTTATACTGCACCCGGGGAAGGGGTTATACTGCACCTGGGGAAGGGGATATACTGCACCTGGGGAATGGGATATACTGCACCCGGGGAAGGGGATATACTGCACCAGGGGAAGGGGTTATACTGCACCCGGGGAAGGGGATACACTGCACCCGGGGAAGGGGATACACTGCACCCGGGGAAGGGGATATACTGCACCCGGGGAAGGGGATATACTGCACCCAGGGGATGGGGATGCACTGCACCTGGGGAATGGGATATACTGCACCCGGGGAAGGGGTTATACTGCACCTGGGGAAGGGGATACACTGCACCCGGGGAAGGGGATATACTGCACCCGGGGAAGGGGATATACTGCACCTGGGGAAGGGGATATACTGCACCCGGGGAAGGGGATATACTGCACCCGGGGAAGGGGTTATACTGCACCCGGGGAAGGGGATACACTGCACCTGGGGAAGGGGATACACTGCACCCGGGGAAGGGGATATACTGCACCCGGGGAAGGGGATATACTGCACCCGGAGAAGGGGACATACTGCATCCGGGGAAGGGGTTACACTGCACCCGGGGAAGGGGATACGCTGCACCCGGGGAAGGGGATATACTGCACCCGGGGATGGGGATACACTGCACCCAGGGAAGGGGATATACTGCACCCGGGGAAGGGGATACACTGCACCCGGGGATGGGGATACACTGCACCCGGGGAAGGGGATATACTGCACCCGGGGAAGGGGATATACTGCACCCAGGGATGGGGATACACTGCACCCGGGGAAGGGGGTATACTGCACCCGGGGAAGGGGATACACTGCACCCGGGAAAGGGGGTATACTGCACCCGGGGAAGGGGATATACTGCACCCGGGGAAGGGGGTATACTGCACCCGGGGAAGGGGATATACTGCACCCGGGGAAGGGGGTATACTGCACCCGGGGAAGGGGATACACTGCACCCGGGGAAGGGGTTACACTGCACCCGGGGAAGGGGTTACACTGCACCCGGGGAAGGGGATATACTGCACCCAGGGAAGGGGATACACTGCACCCGGGGAAGGGGTTACACTGCACCCGGGGAAGGGGATACACTGCACCCGGGGAAGGGGATATACTGCACCCAGGGAAGGGGATATACTGCACCCGGGGAAGGGGATATACTGCACCCAGGGAAGGGGATATACTGCACCCGGGGAAGGGGTTATACTGCACCCGGGGAAGGGGTTATACTGCACCCGGGGAAGGGGATACACTGCACCCGGGGAAGGGGTTATACTGCACCCGGGGAAGGGGTTACACTGCACCCGGGGATGGGGATATACTGCACCCGGGGAAGGGGATACACTGCACCCGGGGAAGGGGATACACTGCACCCGGGGAAGGGGTTATACTGCACCCGGGGAAGGGGTTATACTGCACCCGGGGAAGGGGTTACACTGCACCCGGGGATGGGGATATACTGCACCCGGGGAAGGGGATACACTGCACCCGGGGAAGGGGATACACTGCACCCGGGGAAGGGGATATACTGCACCCGGGGAAGGAGATATATTGCACCCGGGGAAGGGGATATACTGCACCCGGGGAAGGGGATACACTGCACCCGGGGAAAGGGATATACTGCACCCGGGGAAGGGGATATACTGCACCCGAGGAAGGGGATATACTGCACCCGGGGAAGGGGATATACTGCACCCGGGGAAGGGGATATACTGCACCCGGGGAAGGGGATACACTGCACCCGGTGAAGGGGATACATTCCCCCCCGGTAAGGGGATACACTGCACCCGGGGAAGGGGATATACTGCACCCGGGGAAGGGGATATACTGCACCCGGGGAAGGGGATACACTGCACCCGGTGAAGGGGATACATTCCCCCCCGGTAAGGGGATACACTGCACCCGGGGAAAGGGATATACTGCACCCGGGGAAGGGGATATACTGCACCCGAGGAAGGGGATATACTGCACCCGAGGAAGGGGATATACTGCACCCGGGGAAGGGGATATACTGCACCTGGGGAATGGGATATACTGCACCTGGGGAATGGGATATACTGCACCCGGGGAAGGGGATGCACTGCACCCGGGGAAGGGAATACACTGCACCCGGGGAAGGGGTTATACTGCACCCGGGGAAGGGGTTATACTGCACCCGGGGAAGGGGATACACTGCACCCGGGGAAGGGGATATACTGCACCCGGGGAAGGGGATACACTGCACCCGGGGAAGGGGTTATACTGCACCCGGGGAAGGGGTTATACTGCACCCGGGGAAGGGGTTATACTGCACCCGGGGAAGGGGTTATACTGCACCCGGGGAAGGGGATACACTGCACCCGGGGAATGGGATATACTGCACCTGGGGAATGGGATATACTGCACCCGGGGAAGGGGATGCACTGCACCCGGGGAAGGGAATACACTGCACCCGGGGAAGGGGTTATACTGCACCCGGGGAAGGGGTTATACTGCACCCGGGGAAGGGGATACACTGCACCCGGGGAAGGGGATATACTGCACCCGGGGAAGGGGATACACTGCACCCGGGGAAGGGGTTATACTGCACCCGGGGAAGGGGTTATACTGCACCCGGGGAAGGGGTTATACTGCACCCGGGGAAGGGGTTATACTGCACCCGGGGAAGGGGATACACTGCACCCGGGGAAGGGGATACACTGCACCCGGGGAAGGGGTTATACTGCACCCGGGGAAGGGGATATACTGCACCCGGGGAAGGGGTTATACTGCACCCGGGGAAGGGGTTATACTGCACCCGGGGAAGGGGATGCACTGCACCCGGGGAAGGGGATATACTGCACCCGGGGAAGGGGTTATACTGCACCCTGGGAAGGGGTTGTACTGCACCCGGGGAAGGGGTTATACTGCACCTGGGGAATGGGATATACTGCACCCGGGGAAGGGGTTATACTGCACCCGGGGAAGGGGTTATACTGCACCTGGGGAAGGGGATATACTGCACCTGGGGAAGGGGTTATACTGCACCTGGGGAATGGGATATACTGCACCCGGGAAAGGGGATGCACTGCACCCGGGGAAGGGGATATACTGCACCAGGGGAAGGGGTTATACTGCACCCGGGGAAGGGGATACACTGCACCCGGGGAAGGGGATACACTGCACCCGGGGAAGGGGATACACTGCACCCGGGGAAGGGGATATACTGCACCCGGGGAAGGGGATATACTGCACCCGGGGAAGGGGATATACTGCACCAGGGGATGGGGATGCACTGCACCCGGGGAAGGGGATATTCTGCACCCAGGGGATGGGGATGCACTGCACCTGGGGAATGGGATATACTGCACCCGGGGAAGGGGTTATACTGCACCTGGGGAAGGGGATACACTGCACCCGGGGAAGGGGATATACTGCACCCGGGGAAGGGGATATACTGCACCCGGGGAAGGGGATACACTGCACCCGGGGAAGGGGATACACTGCACCCGGGGAAGGGGATATACTGCACCCGGGGAAGGGGATATACTGCACCCGGAGAAGGGGATATACTGCACCCGGAGAAGGGGACATACTGCACCCGGGGAAGGGGTTACACTGCACCCGGGGAAGGGGATACGCTGCACCCGGGGAAGGGGATATACTGCACCCGGGGATGGGGATACACTGCACCCAGGGAAGGGGATATACTGCACCCGGGGAAGGGGATACACTGCACCCGGGGAAGGGGATACGCTGCACCCGGGGAAGGGGATATACTGCACCCGGGGATGGGGATACACTGCACCCAGGGAAGGGGATATACTGCACCCGGGGAAGGGGATACACTGCACCCGGGGATGGGGATACACTGCACCCGGGGAAGGGGATATACTGCACCCGGGGAAGGGGATATACTGCACCCGGGGAAGGGGATATACTGCACCCGGGGAAGGGGATATACTGCACCCAATGGGTCCCAATGTGTCACAAATCTGAAACCATCCCCCTCACACCATCTTTTTAGCTGCATATTCATCCAATACATCCTGCTGTTTCTGCGCTGACTAGCTCAATGAACTGGTAGGAATCCTGAGGTAACTACCTTTGAGGTCCTACATTTTAACTTCCTTCCTTGTTGCCTCATTCTAAGTAGTGTCTGAAACACTGGCTATTCACCCTCCCCGTCTGGATTGTCTTCCAACCACTTTGAGACATCCACAGCTGTCGCACCAGGAGGGCAATACACCATCCTGCACTCTCGTTTGTGTCCGTCAAAATGCCTATCTATTTCCCTCACAATTTAATCCCTTAGAGCTATAGCATTTCAATGGCTATTCCTTCCTACCTTTGGGTCGAACTGCTATATTGGTGTAACAGGTGTTGGTGGATCTTACTTCCTCCTAAGATGGCTGCCAAACCTTCCTTCTCTATCTGGGTGTATTGTTGCTTGGCATCAGCCAAAGTCCAAGAAGCATATGCTGTCAGGCGTTCCTCTCCACTGGGCCATGGGTGAGCCAACACCACCCCAATATTGTCTGGGGAGGCATCACATGTTGGCACTACAACGTCTTAGGATCATGGTGTGCCAACACCTTAGACAACAATAACCACTTCTTCATTTCCCTAAAGCCGACATCTTGGCTCTGAGACCATTTCCAAGGCTGACCCTTTTTCAATTTGAAATGTAGGGATGCCAGGATGGAGGCCAGGGTGTGCATGAATTGTCGGTAATTATCCATCAATCTCAGGAAAAGCCTAAGCTCTGGTACAGATGTGGGAGGAGGGGCACCTTTGATTGCCCTCCCTTTACCTTCCAACAACCCGGTCTTGTTTATTCTGTTGCCCAGGTCGGTCACTTGGGATGCCTGGAACACACACGGTTCCTTTTTCAGGACATCTATCTACTTTGGAGAAATGTCTAAGCACTCTGTCCAAGTTCTCAAAGTGCTCTTTATTGGTCTTCCCATCGATTAACACGTCATCCAGATAAGTGTCAACCTTGGGTAGACCTTGTAAAAAATTCTCCATCGTCCTCGGAAAAACTGTACAGGGACTGACGATACCCCAAATGGCAATCTTGTATTTTGGGCACAGACTCTAATGGGAATGAATTGGAGTTTACTTCTGGGAATCCTCATCTAACTGCAATTGCATGTCCACACGGCTGATGTGGAGCTCATGAAGGACAGCCCCTGCCCCCACAGCCCCGCGCCATCTTTGCTTATAAATCCCCAATGCAAAGGAATAGGTATTTATCCAGCTTCAAGCAGCTGCCTACTATTTGTTTAAAATCCCCACAAAGTGAGCAGTCAAACTTCACAATCAGGACGATTGATGGTGCCCAATCAGCAAACTGCTCTGCTTTAATGGTTCCTTCACGATCTAGCCTCCTGATTTCAGCCTCGACATAAGGCAAATGGCACTGGGTGGGCCTTGTGGAATCGTGCAATTACTTCCTGATCAACACACAAGGTGGCCTGGTCTCCTCTGATAGGCCCTTGACCTTCCTGAAAACCCTCCGGGTATTTAATTAAGACTTTACTCAGGCAGCTATTTGCAAATTGAAAAATGTTGAGCCCATCAAAGTGATTGTCCCATCAAGCTTGGGCTGAGCCATTTACCACAATCAGGGGAACTGCAGCAACTGTTTCTCAGAAAGACCAGACCCATATCTGTACCTGTAATCTGTAACGGGTCCCCGGTATGGATTCTCAGTCTAAATGGGGTCTTGCACAAACTTAAGGGTTGGAGTTCAGAGTGAATTTTGTGAAAGACTAATTTCACAATGACTGGTACAGCTACACTGGTATCAACCTCCATGAAAACTGAGTGACCATTTAACCAGACATTTATTTGGATTGGTTCTGATTTGGATGTCGCTAACCAATCTAACTGTTCCAAACCAGGTGTAGGTGGCTTTTCCAGGGGATGCACTCTCTTGGATACCAGCCCATGAGTTCTCTTACTCAGATCAGACCTAGTGGGACTCTTTTGCTGTCTCTACTCTGCATTCCAGCAGCAACGACAATGGCTTGTTGGCCCAGATCCTGATGAAACTGTGGGACTTCACTGTGGGCTGATCTCAAGTCCCCCTGTTCAGGACATGTCCTGACTGAGGCTTTGCAATTGATTTCAGTCAACTGGTGATGCCCAAGTTCAGTCAGACTGGTGAGGGCGTCCACTTCCATCTGCACACCCGGCAACTCACGTGCTTCACTTACCACATTTTCCAAAGACAAAGCCAATTGTAGTGCCTGTTTGAAGTCCAGTTGGGCTTCAGCTAGTAGGCGCTTCTGTATGGTTACATCATTAATCCCACATAACAAACAGTCTCTCTGCATCTCATTCAGGATTAACCCAAGAATCACATGTCTCAGGCAGTCATCTCGACCTCATCAAATACCCCGATACCGATCCCCCTAGTTCTCAAGCAGCCAAACAAAACCAACAGTGTCTTAGAATTAGAGGAGGTTTGGGCTCATAATAATCCTCAGCTCAATATGTCAACTGTTGTAAGATTTTAGTATCTGGTGCTTCAGGAAAAGTTAGGCTCCTAATAACCAAAAATGCTGCAAGTCCATGCACCATCAGAAGGATTATTTGTTGCTTTTCATCTGCCCCAATGTCACCTGTCCGGAAAACAAATAATATATTCTTTCCCCATACTGGGCCCAGTCTTCGACAGCAGGATTGAACAAGTCGAGCTTCCCAAATAATTGCAGAGCGTTAGAAGCACTTACCATAAGAAGACTGCTGTAAACCATTTTTTTTCGGGCACGTACTGTCTTCTCTTTTTGCCACTGAAATAACTGCACAGACACCAGTATCCCATCAGCAAGTCCCCCTTTATTGATACATGCACAGCACAAGACACAGGTCCAGCTCCCTCAGAGCATGCTCTCAGTATGACTAGAACCCTGGCCCTCCTGTTAATATCAGTCAGCCAGGGCTCCCTTATTGGACCAGATTAACAGCTGCAATTATTTTATGAGGTCCCCTTTGGCTGACCTTGTAACAATCAGTGTGACTGGGTCTGTGTGATGCTGGAGACTACTGGAGGAGGCTGAGATGGATTGCTGTGAAAGCCTTATCTTTCTCACTGATGTGCTGGGCTCCCCCATCGTTGAGGATGGAGATATTGGTGGAACCTCCTCCTCCAGTGAGGTGCTTAATTGTCCCCCACCATTCATGACTGGATGTGGAAGGACTGCAGAGCTTAGGTCTGATCTGTTAGTTGTGGGACTGCTTAGCTCTGTCTGTCACTTGCTGCATTGCTATCAGTGTGCAGATAGTCCTGTTTGTGGCTTCACCAGGTTGACTCCTCATTTTCCGGTCTGCCTAGTGCTGCTCCTGCACTCTCTCCATTACATTGAGACAAAGAAGATAGGAGCAGGAAGAGGCCATTCAGCCCTTCAAGCCTGCTCTACCATCCATCACGATCATTTCTGATCGTCCAACGCAGTTGCCGAATCCTGCTTTCTCCCCATAACCTTTGACCCCATCTACCCCAAGTGCTACATCTAGCCACCTCTTGAATGTGTCCAAGGTTTTAGCATCAACTCCTTCCTGAGGGAATGAATCCCACAGTATCTTTGGATGAAGAAATGTCTCTTCATCTCCATCCTCCATGGTCTCCCCTAAATCCTCAGATTGTGATCCCATGTACTGGACACAGCCATCATCAGGAACATCCTCTCTGTTATCTACCCTGTCTGGTCCTGTGTCAATTTTACAAGTCTCTGAGATTCCCGCTTCATCCATCTGAACTCCAGTGAAAACGATCCTAATCTAGTCAATCTCTCCTCATACGCCAGCGCTGCCAAGTCTGGAATCAGCCTGGGAAAACTTTGCTGTACTCCCCTGAGAGCAAGAGCATCCTTCATCAGAAACGGAGACTGAAACCAGGCACAATATTCTCGGTGTGGCCTCTCCAAGGCCCTGTATAACTGCAGCAACACATCCGTGCTCCTGGACTCGAAACCTCCAGCAATGAAGGCCCACATCCCATTTACCTTCGTTACCACCTGCTACACCTGCAAGCTTACCTTCAGCAACTGGTACACAAGGACACCCAGGTCCCACTGCACACTCCCCTCTCCCAGTTTACAGCCAGTCAGCTCATAATCTGCCTTCTTGCCTTTGCTTCCAAAGTGAATAACCTCACATTAATTGCAACCGCCACTGATTTGCTCACATATCCAACCTATCCAGACCATGCTGAAGGGTCTCTGCATCCTCCTCACAGTTCACCCTCCCACCCAACGTGGTATCATCTGCACACTTTGAGATGTTCCATTTCCTTCCCTGATCCAGATCATTAATACATATTGGGAATAGCTGAGGTCCTCGCACCGATCCCACTAGTTACTGTCTGCCAATGTGAAAAAGACCCATTAATTCCTACTCGACATTTCCTCTCTGCCAACCAGTTTCCGTCCAAGACACTTCCCCCAATCCCATGCACTTTAATCTTGTACAATAACCTCTTATGTGGGACTTTGTCACGTGCTTTCTGAAAGTCCAAATTTATCAGGTCAACTAGCTCTCCCTTGTCAACCCAACTCCATCTCCATAGAACTCCAACAGATTGCTCAACATGATTTCCCCTTCATAAATCCATGCTGACTCCATCTGATCCTACCATTGCTATAAAATCCTTGATAATGGATTTGAGAATTCTCCCCACTACCGATGTTAGGCTTCCTGGTCTATAATTCCCGGTTTCTTTCTACCTTTCTCCTGGAATATTGTAGTGACATTAGCTACCCTCCAATCTGCAGGGACTCTTCCAGGATCTATAGAATCCTGGAATATGACCACCAATGCATCCACTATTTCAAGAGCCACTTCCTTAAGTACTCTGGGATAGAGATTATCAGGCCCTGGGGATTTATCCACCTTCAATCCCTCAATTTTCCCAGGGCCATTTCTCTAATAATACTGATCTCCCTCAGTTCTGCCCTCTCACTAAATCTTGTATTCCCCAACGTTTCTGGTATCTTATTTAAGTCCTCTTTTGTGAAGACAGAAACAAAGTATGTATTCAGTTGCTCAGCCATTTCTTTGTCCCTGTTATACATTCCCCCTGTTTCTGTCTGTAAGGGACATTTATCTTCAGCAATCACTTTCTCTTCACGGAGCTATAGAAACTCTCAGTGCCAGTCTTTATGTTCCCTGCAAGCTTCCTTACGTACTCCATTTTCCTCCTTCATCAATCCCTTGGTATTTCTTTGCTGAATTCTGAACTGCTTCAAATCCTTAGATCTATCATTTCTCTTGATCAGTGCTTCTTCCTTGATCTGATAGTATCTCTTATTTCCTTTGTAAGCCATGGATTGGCCCTCTTACCCATTTTGCTTTTGTGCCAGATAGGAATAAACAGAAAGTGAGGACTGCAGATGCTGGTGATCAGTGTTGAATAGTGTGGTGCTGGAAAAGCACATCAAGTCAGGCAGCATCCGAGCAGCAGGAGAGGCAACGTTTTGGACAGAAGCCTGATGAAGAGCTTAAGCTCGAAACATTAATTCTCCTGCCGCTCAGATGCTGCCTGACCGGCTGTGCTTTCCCAGCACCACACTCTCGGCTCTGGTCACCAGCATCTGCAGTCCTCACTTTCTCCTCCTTCATATCATCATAGTATCCTTTATTAAGATTCAGCACCCTAGTCTCCAAATCACTTACCTCATACTCCATCTTGATAAAATAATGCCATCATGTTATGGTGCTCATCCCCAAGGAATCTCACACAGCTGGAGTGGCAATGATTCCCCTCTCATTACGGACACATGGCTGTAGAGTGACCAGGGATGGGAATGAAATATCCCAGAGTATTTAGTATTTAGGAAGGACAGGCAAAAAGGAAAAGATGGTGGAGTGGCATTGCTGGTTCAGGATGAAATTAACACCACAGTGAGAAAGGATATTAGCTCTGACAATGTGGAGTCAGTATGGGTTGAGTTGAGAAATACCAAGGATGAAAAACGTGCTTGGGTGTCACATAGAGGCCATCAGACTATATACTTATATAGTTTAAGATGGCCAGTCTAAAATGGCCTGCTCTTTAGATGGTTCCTCCACATATTGGTCAAGAAAATCATCCCCGAACCCACCAGAAATTCCTCTATGGCATTGTGGCTAATTTGATTTGCCCAATCACCAATATTCCCTTATCACATGCATATCTAATTTCCTGTTTAATACCATTCCCAACATCACCACTGCAGTTTCAGGATCTCTATGTAACACCCACTAACAATTTTTTGCCCCTTGGTATTTCTCAATTCAAGATATCTTTGCAGTATCCTTGAACATGGGTGAGGTCCCGGAAGATTGGCGAATTGCTAATGTTGTCCCCTTGTTTAAGAAGGGTAGCAGGGATATGCCAGGTAATTACAGACCTGTAAGCCTAGCGTCAGTGGGAGGGCAGCTAATGGAGAAGATACTAGGGGATAGGATATATTCCCATTCAGAAGGAAATGGGCTTATCAATGATAGACAACATGGTTTTGTGCAGGGAAGGTCATGTCTCATGAACCAAATAGAATTCTTTGAGGGGGTGACAAATTTGATTGATGAGGGAAGGGCTGTAGATGTCATATACATGAGCTTTAGTGAGGTATTTGATAAGGTTCCCCATGGTAGGCTGATGGAGAGAGTGAAGTCTCATGGGGTCCAGGGTGTACCAGCTAGATGGATAGAGAACTGGCTAAGCAACGGGAGACAGAGAGTAGTCATGGGAGGGAGCTTCTCAAAATGGAGACTGTGACCAGTGGTGTTCCAGAGGGGCACTGTTGCTTGTGATTTACATAAATGATTTGGAGGAAGGTAAAGGCGGTCTGATTAGAAAGTTTGCAGATGACAGTAAGATTGGTGGAGTAGCAGATAGTGAAGGGGACTGTCAGAGAATACAGCAGAATATAGGTAGGTTGGAGAGTTGGGGGGAGAAACGGCAGATGGAGACCAATCCAGGCAAATGCGAGGTGATGCATTTTGGAAGATCCAACTCAAGAGCAAACTATACAGTAAATGGAAAGGACCTGGGGAAAATTGATGTCCAGAGAGATCTGGGTGTTCAGGTCCATTGTTCCCTGAAAGTGGCAACGCAGGTCCATAGAGTGGTCAAGAAGGCATACAGCATGCTTTCCTTCATCGTATGGAGGATTGAGTACAAGAGTTGGCAGGTCATGTTATAGCTCTATAGGACTTTGGTTTGGCCACATTTACAATACTGTGTACAGTTCTGGTCGCCACATTACCAAATGGATGGGGATGCTTTGGAGAGGGTGCAGAGGAAATTCATCAGGATGCTGCTTGGTATGGAAGGTGCTAGCTATGAGGAGAGTCATAGAGTCATAGAGTCATAGAGTCATAGAGTCATAGAGTCATAGAGACGTACATCATGGAAACAGACCCTTCAGTCCAACCCGTCCATGCCGACCAGATATCCCAACCCAATCTACTCCCACCTGTCAACACCTGGCCCATATCCCTCCAAATCCTTCCTATTCATATACACATCCAAATGCCTCTTAAATGTTGCAATTGTACCAGCCTCCATCACATCCTCTGGCAGCTTATTCCATACATGGACCACCCTCTGCATGAAAGGGTTGCCCCTTAGGTCTCTTTTATATCTTTCCCCTCTCACTCTAAACCTATGCCCTCTAGTTCTGGACTCCCTGACCCCAGGGAAAAGACTTTGTCTATTTATCCAATCCATGTCCCTCATAATTTTGTAAACCTCTATAAGGTCACCCCTCAGCCTCCAACGCTCCAGGGAAAACAGCCCCAGCCTGTTCAGCCTCTACCTACAGCTCAGATCCTCCAACCCTGGCAACATCCTTGTAAATCTTTTCTGAAGCCTTTCCGATAGGAAGGAGACGAGAATAGCATGCAATATTCCAACAGTGGCCTAACCAATGTCCTGTATAGCCGCAACATGACCTCCCAACTCCTGTACTCAATGCTCTGACCAATAAAGGAAAGCATACCAAACGCCTTCTTCACTATCCTATCTACCTGCGACTCCACTTTCAAGGAGCTATGAACCTGCACTCCAAGGTCTCTTTGTTCAGCAACACTCCCTAGGACCTTACCATTAAGTGTATAAGTCCTGCTGTGATTTGCTTTCCCAAAATGCAGCACCTCGTATTTATCTGAATTAAACTCCATCTGCCACTTCTCAGCCCATTGGCCCATCTGGTCCAGATCCTGTTGTAATCTGAGGTAACCCTCTTCGCTGTCCACTACACCTCCAATTTTGGTGTCATCTGTAAACTTACCAACTGTACCTCTTATGCTCGCATCCAAATCATTTCTGTAAATGACAAAAAGTAGAGGGCCCAGCACCGATCCTTGTGGCACTCCACTGGTCACAGGCCTCCAGTCTGAAAAACAACCCTCCACCACCACCCTCTGTCTTCTACCTTTGAGCCAGTTCTGTATCCAAATGGCTAATTCTCCCTGTATTCCATGAGATCTAACCTTGCTAATCAGTCTCCCATGGGAACCTTGTCGAACGCCTTACTGAAGTCCATATAGATCACATCTACTGCTCTGCCCTCATCAATCCTCTTTGTTACTTCTTCAAAAAACTCAATCAAGTTTGTGAGACATGATCTGCCTGAGGTTGAGTAGATTAGGATTATTTTCAGTGGAAAGCAGGAGGTTGAGGGGGGACCTGATTGAGGTCTACAAAATCATGAGAGTATTGACAGGTGGATAGCAAGAAGCTTTTTCCCAGGGTGGGGGACTCAATTACTAGGGGTCAAAAGTTTAAAGTAGACGGGGATATGTTTAAGGGAGATGTGCGTGGACAGCTCTTTATGCAGAGGATTGTGGGGGCCTGGAATGCGTTGGCAGTGGAGGTGGGAGGGGCAGGAACGATAGTGTCATTGAAGATGTATCTAGACAGATACACGAATGGGCAGGGAGCAGAGGGATACAGACCCTTAGAAAATAGGCGACAGGTTTAGATCAGGATCTGGATTGGCACAGACTTGGAGGGCTGAAGGGCTTGTTCCTGTGCTGTAATGTTCTTTGTCTTCCCTAGCCCCTGTAGTGAACACTCCCCCTAAGGACATCAGTCCCAGTCCTACCCAGGTAAAATCTGTCCAATTTGTACATGTCCCACTCGCCACATGCAGAACCTGCCCCAATGCCCCAGGAATCTGAAACCTTCCCCCAACACGATCTTTTCAGCCCAGTCCTTTGCCAACCCTCCCTCCACAAACTCTCCCTTAGTAGTGGTGACTGCGCAGATGCAGATCCTTACCCCAACATCCATTAAACCAGGGTTGATCCCCTGGCTTGGTGGTAATGGTTGAGTGGGGGATATGCCGGGCCATGAGGTTACAGATTGTGCTGGAGTACAGTCCTGCTGCTGGTGATGACCCACAGTGTCTCATGGATGCCCCGCCCTGAGTTGTTAGATCTGTTGAAGTCTGTCCCATTTAGCAGGGTGACAGTGCCTCACAACACAATAGAGGGTATTCTCAATGTGAAGGTGGGGACTTTGTCTCCACAAGGACAGTGCGGTGGTCACTCTCACCAATACTGTCATGGTCAGATACACCTGCAGCCGACAGATTGGTGAGGATGAGGTCAGTATGGTTTTCCCTCTTGTTGGTTCCCTCCCCACCTGCTGTAGACCCAGTCTAGCAGCGATGTCCTTTAGGACCCGACCAGCTCGATCAGTAATGCTGCTGCCAAGCCACTCTTGGTGGTTGGACATTGATATCCCCCACCCAGAGTACATTCTGTGTCCTTGCCACCCTCAGTGCTTCCTCTGAGTGTTGTTCAACTTGGAGGGGTAATGATTCATCAGCCGAGGGAGGGTGGTACGTGGTAATCAGCAGGGGGTTTCCTTGTCCGTGTTTCACCTGAAGCTATGAGACTTCATGGGGTCCGGAGTCAATGTTGAGGATTCCCAGGGCAACTCCCTCCCCACCGTATCCCACTGTGCTGCCCCCTCTGCTGGGCCTGTCCTGCCGGTGGGACTGGGCCTATCCAGGGATGGAGATAGTGGGGTCTGGGACGCTGTCTATGAGGTATGATCCCATGAGTATGACTGTGTCAGGCTGTTGCTGGACTAGTCTGTGAGACAGCTCTCCCAGTTTTCGCACTGGCCCCAGATGTTCATGACGGGGACCTTGCAGGGTCGGCAGGGCTGTTTCTGCCACTGTCTTTCCTGGTGCCTGGGTCGATGTCAGGTCATCCATCGGTTTCATTTCTTTGAGAATTTGTTGCGATTGGTATAACCGAGTGGCCTTCTAGACCACTTCAGAGAGCAACTGAGAGTGAACCACATTGCTGTGGGTCTGGAGTCACATGTAGGCCAGACCAGGTGAGGACGGCAGATTTCCTTCCCTGACAGACAATAGTGAACCAGATGGGTTTTCCTGACAATTGATAATGGTTTTGTGGCTGTCTGCATCTTTCCTAATCTTAATTTTCTTTTATTGAATTCCCATTCCACCCTCTGTGTCCCGAGGACTATGGGTGAGTTTCTGGATTAATAATCTGGTGATAAAGCCATTGTCTCCTGTGCAGTAACTCCTGGATTCAAGGAAAGGGAAAGAGCTTTCCTTGCTGCAGCTTCCTGCTGCTTATCCTCCCCAGTGAAGCCTGATGCTCACAGTGACCTCTCTAACCCCGTCCAAACGAGCCCACCCCACAGGTCAGACACATCAGAGAGAGCTGGACCGTACCAAACGGCACAAACTTTCACCAGTTTCTTCTTCATTCAGAGTTGAAAAAGCTGCCTCCGCTAGATTGGACAATCGGCACCTGACGAGCACCGTTTAACAGCCTGAACAAGTCAGTGGTAAGGAACCATTTCAAACACTGTCGTTCTTTCAAACAGCAATGTGTTGGTTGTGTTCATCAGCTCAGTGATGAATATAGAACATAAAACACTACAGGAGCAAGTGAGGATTGCAGATGCTGGAGATCAAGAGTGTTGTGTCTAGATACATCACATCCACTGGGTCCCTGTTGTCCACCATGCTTGTAATGTCTTCACCGAGTTCCAGGAGATTAGTTAAACATGACCTGCCCGTCATGAACCCACGCTGTGTCTGCCCAGTGGGACAATTTCTATCTAGATGCCATGTTATTTCTTCCTTGATAATGGTCTTAGGCATTTTCCCCATTACAGAAGTTAAGCTAACTAGACATTAATTCCCCATCTTTCGTCCACCTTCCTTTTAAAACAGTGGTGTCACACTTGCTGTTTTCCAATCTGCTGGGACTGCCCCAGAGTCCAGCGAATTTTGGGAAATTACCACAAATGTATTTGCTGTTTCTCCCGCCATCTCTTTTCGTACCCTGGGATACATTCCATCTGGGCCAGGAGACTTGTCTTTCCTTAGCTCCATTAGCTTACCCAACACCAACTCTTCCATAATAATGATTGTTTCCCCACCAACCTTTGTACCTTTGTCAATTACTGACATGTTATTAGGGCCCTTCACTGTGAAGATCACACAAAATACCTATTCAATGACTCGGCCATTTCCTCATCTCCCATTATTAAATGCCCCTTCTCATCCTCTTTATTGTTGTTGTATATATTTATAGCACCTTTTGCTATCTGTCTGTATATTCTGAGTGAGTTTTTTCCTTCGCTTTTCTTTATCGCTCTTTTTGTGCCTTTCTGTTGAACTTTCTGCTAGTTTTGCTCTGGTTTTGGCTACCTTGTATGTCCTATCTTTCCATTAGATAGCCTCCCTTATTTCCTTAGACATCTATGATTGATTATTCCTGTTCCTACAGTCCTTCCTTTTCACTAGTACATACTTTTACTGAGCACTTTGAAAAATTGTTTTGAAAGTTCTCACTGTTCCTCAACTGTCCCACCATAAAGTCTTTGCTTCCAGCCTACCTTAGCCAACTCCTCCATCATCCTACTGTAGACCCCTTGTTTAAGCACAGGATCCTGGTATTGGAATTTATCTTCATTTTCCCAATTTAACCATACTCTGATCACTTCTCCCAAGTGGATCCTAACTATCAGGTCATTAATTATTCCTGTGCCCTTGTGCTAGATTTTGGACCCTCGTTATAAATTCCAACATCTCAATGAATAATATCACCTGTGTTCTCCTTCCTTTTGACTTCTTTCATCACCTGCCATGTAGTTAACCCTCCTGCACACGTGCTAACCTTCTGCTGTCCTTTTCATTTTCTGTCATTTTCTCCTTCCCTTGCCCCCGACTCATGAGTTTAAAGGCCTAGTGACCATCCTATTTATCCTTTTTGCTCGGACACTTGTTCCGGATTGGTTCAGGTTGTTCCAACTTTAACAAAAACCCCAAGGCCTCAACCAGTTGTTCACTTGCGTGATTTTGGTGGACAGCCCTTGACCTCTGCTTTACAAACACTCTTCCCAAAAGTCCCAGTACAAAATAATCTTTTAAAGTGACAGCATTGTCACCTCTTTGAAAACAAATAACCACCAATATACAAAGATGGCTTCATTTTAAAACCTAGTTTACTTGACTATACACTACAATACAGATACATAATGTTGACTCTGAGCATGCAAACATACACCACTACATTCGACTTCAGTCTGTGTACTTCTGCACCAAATGCCTCTGTCTTTCTTCATCAGAGCTGCGACAATGCCTCGGCAATTGCATTTTCTTATCCTGCCACGTGTATAATTTTCAAATTGTATGGCTGCAATTATAAACTCCATCTAAACAGTTTGGAATTTTTAATCCTTAAATTTCTTCAAAAATATTAAGGAGTTATGAACAGTATATACAATTGTCTCGGATACATTACCAGCAATATAAATGTTAAAATGTTGAAACGCCAACACCAAACTTATGGTCTCCTTCTCAATTGAATATTTCTGCTGACGAATTTGCAATTTTCTGGAGGAATACTCCATAGATCTTTCCATCTTCCAATCATCTTCCTGTAAGAGCACCGCACCGACACCCACATCACTTACATCAATATTCACCTTGAATGGTTTTGTATAATTCAGTGTGGGGAGAAAGTGAGGACTGCAAATGCTGGAGATCAGAGCTGAAAATGTGTTGCTGGAAAAGCGCAGCAGGTCAGGCAGCATCCAAGGAACAGGAGAATCGATGTTTCAGGCATGAGCCCTTCTTCAGGAATCCTGAAGAAGGGCTCATGCCCGAAACGTCGATTCTCCTGCTCCCTGGATGCTGGCTGACCTGCTGCGCTTTTCCAGCAACACATTTTCAGCTATAATTCAGTGTGGCCAACACTGGGGCAGTGGTTAACACAGCTTTCAGGCTCTACTGTCCACTCAAATGTCTTGCCTTTCTTCAGCAATTCTGTGAGTGGAGCTGCCACACGGGGAAAATTTAGCATAAACCTCTGGTAAAGCCCACTTCATCCCAGGGATTGTATTCCTGCTCTCTTTGTTAATAGTCTGGGAAATTCCCCGATAACCTTTGTTTTCACATTCTGTGGGGCCATTTGTCGATGTTCAATAACATGGCTCAGCGACCAAAAGAGAAAATGCTGGAAAATCTCAGCAGGTCTGGCAGCATCTAAAAGGAGAGAAAAGTTTCGAGTCTAACTGACCCTTTGTCAAAGCTAAAAAAAAGGAGAGAAATAGGGAGGTATTAACATGGCCCAGGAAGGTGACTTGCAATTTAGTGAACTCACTTTTAACCAGTTTTATCTCCAAGCATGCCTCCTTAAGTTGATCAAACTATTCTGATAAATTGTGCAAACGTTCCTTCCATGTGTGACTGAAACTCACCAGGTCATCAATATACACCATACAATTGGGATCTGGAAATGAGCTTATTGGTTAGCCTTTGGAATGTGGCTGGTACATTCCTGAATTGGCAGGCTTTGACTGGTGCAGTTCATTTGGCATCATGAAAGCTGGAATTTCCTTCACTAGTTTGGAAAAATGTACCTGTCAGTATCCTCTGAGTAAGTCCAATTTAGAAATATAAGTTGTTTGGCCCACCTTCTCAATACAGTCTTCCAAATGTGGAACAAGATATGATTCAGACTTTGTAACTGCATTGTCCTTGTGATAGTCCACACACAACCATTGGGTACCATGTGGTTTTTGCACAATTACTAAGGTAATACCATTTGTTGTAGCTCACTGTGATTATGTTGTCTTGGAGTATGCGTTCAATCTCTTTTGAACCAATAACAACTTTAGAAGATTAAGTCTATAAGAATATTGCTTAATTGGAACAGCATTTTCTTTGCAACAGCAGGAGACTCGCCAACTTTAAGTGCATTTAAATGGTCATTGGATAGACATATAGATGAAAATGGAATAGTGTAGGATAGATGGGCTTCAGATTGGAATCTCAGGTCAGCATAACATCATGACAAAAGGGCCTGTACTGTGCTGTAATGTTCTATGTTCTATATCTACATCATGCATAATTAGATTATTATTTCCCAGCTAACTCCCATATCATGTGAATGTAATAACTCTTTCAGGTCATTTTGATTTTCCTCTGGAAGATAACTCAGTAATTTTTGAGATCTTCCTCTTTGTCCAATTCAATGTGAGGAATGTCAAGTTCAGAATTGTTTCTTTCCTAAACTATCCATAATTTTTCTGAATAATGTTGATGCAAAATTTGATCCATGATCTGATTAGTATCTCTGTGGGTACTCCGTATCTAGTAAAAATTTTGAGAACTCTTCTACAATCCTTTTAGGGGAGGCTATGGCTGAGTGGAATTATCGATGGACTGTTAATCCAGAACGCCAAGTAATGTTTTGGGGACCTGGGTTTGAAACCCACCATGGCAGATGGAGACATTTGAATTCAGTTTTTTTGAAAAATCAGCAATTGAGAATGTATTGGTGACAATGTATCAATTGCTGATTGTCAGAAAACCCATCTGGTTCACTAATGTCCGTGAGGGAAGGAAACAGCTATCATTACCCAGTCTGGTCTGCACGTGACACCAGACCCACAGCAACCTGGCTGATTCTTAACTGCCCTCTGGGTAATTAGGGATGCTGCCCAGCCAGTGACACCCTCATCCTGTGATAATGGAACAGCTTGTGGAAACCTAATAGATACATCCATTATGGACAACAAATACTGAATCCTACCTCTTGTTTAAGGTAGGAGTGCCATGCAATCAATCAAGACCAGTTTTAAAAGTTTCTCAAATGCAGGAATGGGTATTAAAGGTACTGATTTTATCACTGCCCAAGTTTTTCCAATTACCCCTCACATGAGATGCTGGCAAAATTCAACCAAATCCTCATGCAGTCCAGGCCAAATAATAAGTTTTTGTATTTTAGCTTGAGTTTGCCTTACTCCCAAATGACCTCTTACTCATGTGCTACCCACAACACCTCTGTACTATAACGCACTGGCAATACAACTTGATGGTCTACATCCCAGGGTACTGAAGGAGGTGGCTCGGGAAATCGTGGATGCGTTGGTGATTATTTTCCAGAGTTCGATAGATTCGGGGTCGGTTCCTGAGGATTGGAGGGTGGCTAATGTTATACCACGTTTTAAGAAAGGTGGGACAGAGAAAGCAGGAAATTATAGACCAGTTAGTCTGACCTCAGTGGTGGGAAAGATGCTGGAGTCTGTTATAAAGGATGGAATTCCGACACATCTTGATAGTAGTAACAGGACAGGACAGAGTCAGCATGGATTTATGAAGGGGAAATCATGCTTGGCTAATCTTCTTGAATATTTTGAGGATGTAACTCTGAAGATGGATGAGGGAGATCCAGTAGATGTAGTGTACCTGGACTTTCAGAAAGCTTTTGATAAAGTCCCACACAGGAGGTTAGTGAGCAAAATTAGGGCGCATGGTATTGGGGGCAAAGTACTAGATTGGATTGAAAATTGGTTGGCTGACAGGAAACAAAGGGTAGTGATAAACGGCTCCCTTTCGGAATGGCAGGCAGTGACCAGTGGGGATCCGTGCTGGGACCGCAGCTTTTTACAATATATGTTAATGATATAGAAGATGGTATCAGCAATAACATTAGCAAATTTGCTGATGATACAAAGCTGGGTGGCAGGGTGAAATGTGAGGAGGATGTTAGGAGATTACAGGGTGACCTGGACAGGTTAGGTGAGTGGACAGATGCATGGCAGATGCAGTTTAATGTGGATAAATGTATGGTTATCCACTTTGGTGGCAAGAACAGGAATCAATTTAGGTAAAGGGGCAGTACAGAGAGATCTGGGTGTTCTTGTACACCAGTCAATGAAGGTAAGCATGCAGGTACAGCAGGTAGTGAAGAAGGCTAATGGCATGCTGGCCTTCATAACAAGAGGAATTGAGTATAGAAGCAAAGAGGTGCTTCTGCAGCTGTACAGGGCCCTGGTGAGACTACCCCTGGAGTACTGTGTGCAGTTCTGGTCTCCAAATTTGAGGAAAGACATTCTGGCTATTGAGGGAGTGTAGCATAGGTTCATGAGGTCAATTCCTGAAATGGCGGGATTACCTTACACTGAAAGACTGAAGCGACTGGGCCTGTATACCCTTGAGTTTAGAAGGGGATCTGAGAGGGGATCTGATTGAGACGTATAAGATTATGAAAGGATTGGACACTCTGGAGGCAGGAAACATGTTTCC
The DNA here is from genome assembly GCF_037043375.1 of Chiloscyllium plagiosum. Taxonomy (NCBI): domain Eukaryota; kingdom Metazoa; phylum Chordata; class Chondrichthyes; order Orectolobiformes; family Hemiscylliidae; genus Chiloscyllium; species Chiloscyllium plagiosum. The sequence goes on along the minus strand of NW_028270139.1, from coordinate 177,454,460 downwards.
GCTAATGGGTGAGTGCCGAACCAGAGGACACAGCTTAAAAATACGGGGCAGTGGAGACCCACTCTCTGGATTCATTTAAGAAGGAGTTGGATAGAGCTCTCAAGGATAGTGGAATCAAGGGTTATGGAGATAAGACAGGAACAGGATACTGATTAGGAATGATCAGCCATGATCATATTGAATGGCGGTGCAGGCTCGAAGGGCTGAATGGCCTACTCCTGCACCTATTGTCTATTGATGAATTTATGCCCTTTTCTCATCTGCCTGAAGATGTGATGGTCATCATTTCCTCATCAAGACAGTATTTTGAAGTGAGTGACATTCTGGGGTACAGTCAGATTGGCCCTCTGTGTTTGCTTTGTTATATAACTGTTTCAGTTTTTCATCCTTCTGTTGGAATTCAGACTAAAAATACCCACATTGTCCTCCACCTGCTTTGGAGTTTGCTCAGTCATTTGCTCAACATTGTCTCTAATCATTGAATTTCAACTTCTTCCCTTTACTCTTTGATTTCTCCTCCTACTTCAACCTGTGGCTTTGGGACCTTGTCACCACACAGTCAGGAAAAATCCCAGGATATATTTCCTGGAAGACCTCAATTGCCTGATGATCCTCTGGCTTTTCAACCGCAGGAGGCAGCACTCTGACCTATCACCCAGCTATATCATTACCAATGTGGGTATTTTTAGTCTGAATTCCAACAGAAGGATGAAAAACTGAAACAGTTATATAACAAAGCATATCTGACTGTATCCCAGAATGTCACTCACTTCAAAATACTGTCTTGATGAGGAAATGATGACCATCACATCTTCAGGCAGATGAGAAAAGGGCATAAATTCATCAATAGACAATTGTATTGCTGGAGTCAAGAGTTCCTTACAGTACTCCTCCAACCACTTCTAAAGTTTTCACCAGACCCTCTGGTCTCAATTTATATCCTGGAGCACTGCCCTTCTCACCATCAACTCCATCTGGCAACACACTTTCTGGATTACATATCCCCTCATCTCCCAACATCAAAGATTGACTTGCTCCCGTATCTCTTAAATCCTTCATTCCTTTACCTGTTGCTCTCGGCCAATGTGAGTAAACTTTCATCTCACAAGGAAATGATTTAAGAAATTCTGGCACTTTCTTCTTACCCAACCTCTGACCAGCTCGTTCATTCCTTAACCAACTCTGACCAGCTCGTTCATTCCTTAACCAACTCTGACCAGCTCGTTCATTCCTTACCCAACCTCTGACCAGCTCGTTCATTCCTTAACCAAATCTGACCAGCTCGTTCATTCCTTCCTGAGATATGGGACCCAAAACTGCATACAATTCTCCAAGTGTGGTCTGTCCAGAGCCTTACAGAGCCTCAGACATACATCCCTCATGGATTGAAATTGAAGTTGGAAGCCAAAATTTGATTTCTGGACCACCTTATAACCATCAGCTCTCTCAGCTGCTCATCCTGCTGTTTTAACTCTGCTGTTTCACATGAGCTCTCAATCATACACAAAGTGAAGCCTTGCATTTTGGAAAGTCAAATCAAGGTAGGAGTTTTATGGTGAATGGTAAGCCCTCCAGGAGTGTTGGGAACAGAGGGACCTTGGAGTTCAGGTGCACTGTTCTCTGAGAGTGGAGTCCCAGGTAGACAGGGCAGTGAAGGAGGGAAAAACAAGCACTGCTGATGCTGGATGAGAATGGTGCTGGAAAAGCAAAGCAGGTCAGGCAGCATCCGAGGAATCAACCACCAATCAACTCCACCGCCCCGTGGGCCAACATTTCAACTCCCCCTCCCACTCTGCCGAGGACATGGAGGTCCTGTGCCTCCTTCACCACCGCTCCCTCACCACCAGTCGCCTGGAGGAAGAACGCCTCATCTTCCGCCTCGGAACACTTCAACCCCACGGTTTTGGGAACAGTGACCCGGGGACAGGGTGTGGGGAACAGTGACCCTGGGGACAGGGTTTGGGGGGACAGTGTCCCGGGGACAGGGTGTGGGGACAGTTACCCTGGGGACAGGGTGTGGGGAACAGTGACCCGGGGACAGGGTGTGGGGAACAGTGACCCTGGGGACAGGGTGTGGGGAACAGTGACCCTGGGGACAGGGTTTGGGGGGACAGTGTCCCGGGGACAGGGTGTGGGGAACTGTGACCCTGGGACAGGGTGTGGGGAACAGTGTCCCTGGGGACAGGGTGTGGGGAACAGTGACCCTGGGACAGGGTGTGGGGAACATAGACCCGGGGACAGGGTGTGGGGAACAGTGACCCCGGGGACAGGGTGTGGGGGAACAGTGTCCCTGGGGACAGGGTGTGGGGAACAGTGACCCTGGGACAGGGTGTGGGGAACATAGACCCGGGGACAGGGTGTGGGGAACAGTGTCCCTGGGGACAGGGTGTGGGGAACAGTGACCCCGGGGGACAGGGAGTGGGGAACAGTGACCCTGGGGACAGGGTTTGGGGGGACAGTGTCCCGGGGACAGGGTGTGGGGAACAGTGACCCCGGGGGACAGGGAGTGGGGAAGAGTTACCCTGGGGACAGGGTGTGGGGAACAGTGTCCCTGGGGACAGGGTGTGGGGAACAGTGTCCCCGGGGACAGGGTGTGGGGAACAGTGTCCCTGGGGACAGGGTGTGGGGAACAGTGTCCCCGGGGGACAGGGTGTGGGGAACAGTGTCCCCGGGGGACAGGGTGTGGGGAACAGTGACCCTGGGGACAGGGTGTGGGGAACAGTGTCCCTGGGGACAGGGTGTGGGGAACAGTGACCTTGGGGATAGGGTGTGGGGAACAGTGTCCGAGGGGACAGGGTGTGGGGAACAGTGTCCCTGGGGACAGGGTGTGGGGAACAGTGTCCCTGGGGACAGGGTGTGGGGAACAGAGACCCGGGGGACAGGGTGTGGGGAACAGTGTCCCTGGGGACAGGGTGTTGGGAACAGTGTCCCTGGGGACAGGGTGTGGGGAACAGTGTCCCTGGGGACAGGGTGTCGGGAACAGTGACCTTGGGGATAGGGTGTGGGGAACAGTGTCCGAGGGGACAGGGTGTGGGGAACAGTGTCCCTGGGGACAGGGTGTTGGGAACAGTGTCCCTGGGGACAGGGTGTGGGGAACAGTGACCTTGGGGATAGGGTGTGGGGAACAGTGTCCGAGGGGACAGGGTGTGGGGAACAGTGTCCCTGGGGACAGGGTGTTGGGAACAGTGTCCCTGGGGACAGGGTGTGGGGAACAGTGACCTTGGGGATAGGGTGTGGGGAACAGTGTCCGAGGGGACAGGGTGTGGGGAACAGTGTCCCTGGGGACAGGGTGTGGGGAACAGTGTCCCTGGGGACAGGGTGTGGGGAACAGAGACCCGGGGGACAGGGTGTGGGGAACAGTGTCCCGGGGACAGGGTTTGGGGAACAGTGTCCCTGGGGACAGGGTGTGGGGAACACTGACCCTGGGGACAGGGTTTGGGGGGACAGTGTCCCGGGGACAGGGTGTGGGGAACAGTGACCCTGGGGACAGGGTGTGGGGAACAGTGACCCCGGGGGACAGGGTGTGGGGAACAGTGTCCCTGGGGACAGGGTGTGGGGAACAGTGTCCCCGGGGACAGGGTGTGGGGAACAGTGACCCTGGGGACAGGGTGTGGGGAACTGTGACCCTGGGGACAGGGTGCGGGGAACAGTGTCCCTGGGGACAGGGTGTGGGGAACAGTGTCCCCGGGGACAGGGTGAGGGGGAACAGTGTCCCTGGGGACAGGGTGTGGGGAACAGTGTCCCTGGGGACAGAGTGTGGGGAACAGTGTCCCCGGGGACAGGGTGGGGGGGAACAGTGTCCCGGGGACAGGGTGTGGGGAACAGTGACCCTGGGGACAGGGTGTGGGGAACAGTGTCCCGGGGACAGGGTGTGGGGAACAGTGACCCTGGGGACAGGGTGTGGGGAACAGTGTCCCGGGGACAGGGTGTGGGGAACAGTGTCCCTGGGGACAGGGTGTGGGGAACAGTGACCCTGGGGACAGGGTTTGGGGGGACAGTGTCCCGGGGACAGGGTGTGGGGAACAGTGACCCTGGGGACAGGGTGTGGGGAGCCGTGTGCCTGGGGACAGGGTGTGGGGAACAGTGTCCCTGGGGACAGGGTGTGGGGAACAGTGACCCTGGGGACAGGGTTTGGGGGGACAGTGTCCCGGGGACAGGGTGTGGGGAACAGTGACCCTGGGGACAGGGTGTGGGGAGCCGTGTGCCTGGGGACAGGGTGTTGGGAACAGTGTCCCTGGGGACAGGGTGTGGGGAACAGTGACCCTGGGGACAGGGTGTGGGAACAGTGACCCGGGGACAGGGTGTGGGGAACAGTGTCCCTGGGGACAGGGTATTGGGGGGACAGTGTCCCTGGGGACAGGGTGTGGGGAACAGTGTCCCGGGGGACAGGGTGTGGGGAACAGTGACCCTGGGGACAGGGTGTGGGGAACAGTGACCCTGGGGATAGGGTGTGGGAACAGTGACCCGGGGACAGGGTGTGGGGAACAGTGTTCCTGGGGACAGGGTATTGGGGGGACAGTGTCCCTGGGCACAGGGTGTGGGGAACAGTGTCCCGGGGGACAGGGTGTGGGGAACAGTGACCCTGGGGACAGGGTGTGGGGAACAGTGACCCTGGGGACCGGGTGTGGGAAACAGTGACCCTGGGGACAGGGTGTGGGGAACAGTGACCCTGGGGACAGGGTTTGGGGAACAGTGTCCCTGAGGACAGGGTATTGGGGGGACAGTGTCCCGGGGGACAGGGTGTGGGGAGCCGTGTCCCTGGGGACCGGGTGTGGGAAACAGTGACCCTGGGGACAGGGTGTGGGGAACAGTGTCCCTGAGGACAGGGTATAGGGGGGACAGTGTCTCGGGGGACAGGGTGTGGGAAGCCGTGTCCCTGGGGACCGGGTGTGGGAAACAGTGTCCCTGGGGACAGGGTATTGGGGCATCAATGTGGACTTCACCAGTTTCCTCATTTCCCCTCCCCCCACCTTACCCCAGTTCCGATCTTCCAGCTCAGCACTGTCCCCATGACTTGTCCTACCTGCCTATCTTCCTTTCCACTCCACCCTCACCCTCCCCTTCCCGACCTACCACCTTCATCCCACCCCCATCCACCCACTGTACTCTTTGCTACCTTCCCCCACCCTCCTCCCTGACCTATCACCTCCATCCCCACCCCCACTCACCTATTGTACTCTTTGCTACTTTCTCCCCACCCCCACCCTCGTCTCATTTATCTCTCTACGCTGCAGGCTCTCTGCCCCTATTCCTGATGAAAGGCCTTTGCCCGAAACATCGATTTTCCTGCTCCTCAGATGCTGCTTGACCTGCTGTGCTTATCCAGCATCCCTCTGATCTACACCCAGGGCAGTGAAGAAGGCTTTTGATACACCGGCCTCAATCAGTCAAGGCTTTGGGTACAGAAGTTAGGAAGTTATGTTCTGATTACACAGGATGTTGGTGAGGCGCATGTTGAGGATTGTGTTCAGTTTTGGTCACCTTGCTATAGGAAGGATGTTATTAAACTGGAAATAGTGCAGAAGAATTTTACAAGGATATTGCCAGGACTCAATGGTCTGAGTTACAGGGAGAGGTTGGACAAGCTGGGACTTATTCCTTTAGAGCGTAGGAGATTGAGGGGTGGGGGATGTTATAGAAGTGTATCAGATCATGAGAGGCATGGATAGGGTGAATACACTCAGCCTCTTTCCCAGGGTTGGGGAATCGGGGACTAGAGGGCATCAGGTTAAGGTCAGAGGGAAGAGGATATAAGGGAACCTGAGGGGAAACGTTTTTACACAGAGGGTGGTACACACATGGAATGAGCTGCCAGTGGAAGTGGTTGAGGCGGGTACATTAACAACATTTAAAAGGCATTTGGACAAATACATGGATAGGAAAGGGTTAGAAGGATATGGGCCAAGTGCAGGGAGATGGGGTTAGTGTGGATGGATATTTTGGTCGGTATGGAGCAGTTTGGGTCAAAGGGCCTCTCTCTGTGCTGTAGGACTCTATGACTCTATGTCTATACATTTTTAAACTCCTGCAAAATCATTGTCTCTCTAAGAGCATCATAGATTTGCTGTGATTTTAATGCCCTTATTCATCAATTAAAATTACTTTGATCATTTCAAACTCACTGTCAGTTTGACCAGGGTCTCTCCTTCGATTTCTGAAACACTGTCTGTACGCTTCTGTACAAGCTCCAATACATTTAAAATGGCTTTTCCCACCTTCTCATATGCTCCAGATCCCTCCTCTGACCGGGATGCAAATACCTCACTGGCTCTACCTACAAATTTTGTTTGGATCAGCAAAACCCACATGGTCATTGACCATTTCATTTGTTTAGCCACCTTCTCAAATGAAGCGAAAAAGATTTCTCCATCCTTCTCATCAAAGTTAGACAATGCTTGAATGGATTTAAACAGATCTGCAGCAGGCCTTTGGTGACGATGGGTTTGCTTATTCTCGCTGTCTCCCTCACTAAGCTCCAGGCCTTTTAGCTGACTCCCCTCTTTAATTGCCACCATCTGAAGTTCAAACTCTGTCTCCTCCTGCCTGCCAGGGCTTACCCCTCCTTTTCTTTACCCTGTGCCAGGGCTATTCCTGATGAAGGGCTTTTGCCGGAAACGTTGACTTTCCTGCTCCTCGGATGCTGTCTGACCTGCTGTGCTTTTCCAGCCCCACTCTGATCTAGGTTCTGCAGTCCCCTCTCTCTCCTATTCATACCTTTGCCAATGCCTCTCATTCAAGTTGCTTCATTTGTCACTGACGTTTAGTCATTTTCAATGACATTCTAGGCATTTATAAATTCTGTGAGCTTGCTGCAATTCTTTCCCCCTTTCTCACAGCCACGGGTAAACCCAGGTCCAGATGTTCACCAATTCCAAAAGCTTTGCCTTGCTCACTTCCTGTGAAACTCCCAAAGTCATTTCTTCCATCCTTGGAGAACTCATAATGACAGAAAGAGCCAATACTACACAAGGCATACCCTGAACATAACAGCCAAAGGAAAAGGCACCGTGAGCCACCACTCACTGCCTCTGAGCCCAACCAGAGGGCTAACCTCAGTTTGCAAAATAGAGACTTCAATCCTGGACAAGCCTTTTATTTGATATGAAGCAGGGGAGGCTGCCCTCCCTAACCCCCCCACCCCCCAATATTTGAAGGCAGCAGCCAAGACACGAACATTTTCTTATTTTAAAGGTAGATGTGACGTGTGTGACCCAGATGTGATGAAACTGGTGAAACTCAATGTTAAGCAAATCCAATGCTGTGGTTAAAATGCAAACAAAAGTAAGAAGACCTTAGAATAACGTAAATATTGGACAACTGAACAAAATAATAGATACAATACCTGTTACTGATGAACTGTTCCAATATACTAATATCCCCTAAACACACCCCTTGATAAAAAGGCAAGTTCAGAAAAATAGATTTGCCTCCCAGGTAACCCAGCAGCAGAGAGGAACCCCAGCTTCCAGCTGTAACCAAGAAAGAGGAAACATAGCATCTACGTCTACAAGGCCACAAAACGATCTGCTTAAAGCTAAACCTGAAATCTAAAAAAAAAACAAAAAAATCCTGGTCTATGAGAGATGGTGACACCCAACCAGGCTGCTGCTATTGTTCCAACTTAAAAAATATCTCTAAGGCCCCACAAGTTGTTTACTTGAGTGGTTTTGGGAGACACCTCTGTGCTTCCGCCTTACAACGTCTCTTCAAAAGAAACCAGGATAAATTAACCTTTTAAGGCCATTGCAGGATCAGTGGGTACTGAGCAAAAATTGCTAAGAATGGGGGTGAAATTCCAATCAGTCTCTTAACAAAAAACTCTCCAAAAACTAAACAGAAAAACCCTAAAGAATTGCAGATTCTGGAAATGATAAATAAAACAGGAATTGCTGGAAAAGTTCAGCAAGTCTGGCAGCATCTGTGGAGAGAAGTTAGAGTTAACGTTTCAGGTCCACTGACCCTTCATCAGAATCCCAAACAGCTGTCTGTTCCTCACCCTGAGGTCACTGGGCTAGGAGTGTAGGTGAGGGGGTGTAGGTGAGGGGGTGTAGGTGAGGGGGTGTAGGTGAGGGGGTGTAGGTGAGGGAGTGTAGGTGAGGGGGTGTAGGTGAGGGGGTGTAGGTGAGGGAGTGTAGGTGAGGGGGTGTAGGTGAGGGGGTGTAGGTGTAGGGGTGTAGGTGTGGGGGTGTAGGTGAGGGGGTGTAGGTGAGGGGGTGTAGGTGAGTGGGTGTAGGTGAGGGGGTGTAGGTGAGGGGGTGTAGGTGAGGGGGTGTAGGTGAGGGGGTGTAGATGTGGGGGTGTAGGTGAGGGGGTGTAGGTGTAGGGGTGTAGGTGAGGGGGTGTAGGTGAGGGGGTGTAGGTGTGGGGGTGTAGGTGAGGGGGTGTAGGTGAGGGGGTGTAGGTGTGGGGGTGTAGGTGAGGGGGTGTAGGTGAGGGGGTGTAGGTGAGGGGGTGTAGGTGTGGGGGTGTAGGTGAGGGGGTGTAGGTGAGGGGGTGTAGGTGTGGGGGTGTAGGTGAGGGGGTGTAGGTGAGGGGGTGTAGGTGTGGGGGTGTAGGTGAGGGGGTGTAGGTGAGGGGGTGTAGGTGTGGGGGTGTAGGTGAGGGGGTGTAGGTGAGGGGGTGTAGGTGTGGGGGTGTAGGTGTGGGGGTGTAGGTGTGGGGGTGTAGGTGAGGGGGTGTAGGTGAGGGGGTGTAGGTGTGGGGGTGTAGGTGTGGGGGTGTAGGTGTGGGGGTGTAGGTGAGGGGGTGTAGGTGAGGGGGTGTAGGTGTGGGGGTGTAGGTGAGGGGGTGTAGGTGAGGGGGTGTAGGTGTGGGGATGTAGGTGAGGGGGTGTAGGTGAGGGGGTGTAGGTGAGAGGGTGTAGATGTGGGGGTGTAGGTGAGGGGGTGTAGGTGTAGGGGTGTAGGTGAGGGGGTGTAGGTGAGGGGGTGTAGGTGTGGGGGTGTAGGTGAGGGGGTGTAGGTGAGGGGGTGTAGGTGTGGGGGTGTAGGTGAGGGGGTGTAGGTGAGGGGGTGTAGGTGTGGGGGTGTTGGTGAGGGGGTGTAGGTGTGGGGGTGTAGGTGAGGGGGTGTAGGTGTGGGGGTGTAGGTGTGGGGGTGTAGGTGTGGGGGTGTAGGTGAGGGGGTGTAGGTGAGGGGGTGTAGGTGTGGGGGTGTAGGTGTGGGGGTGTAGGTGAGGGGGTGTAGGTGAGGGGGTGTAGGTGTGGGGGTGTAGGTGTGGGGGTGTAGGTGTGGGGGTGTAGGTGAGGGGGTGTAGGTGTGGGGGTGTTGGTGAGGGGGTGTAGGTGTGGGGGTGTAGGTGAGGGGGTGTAGGTGTGGGGGTGTAGGTGTGGGGGTGTAGGTGTGGGGGTGTAGGTGAGGGGGTGTAGGTGTGGGGGTGTAGGTGTGGGGGTGTAGGTGAGGGGGTGTAGGTGAGGGGGTGTAGGTGTGGGGGTGTAGGTGTGGGGGTGTAGGTGTGGGGGTGTAGGTGAGGGGGTGTAGGTGAGGGGGTGTAGGTGAGGGGGTGTAGATGTGGGAGTGTAGGTGAGGGGGTGTAGGTGTGGGGGTGTAGGTGTGGGGGTGTAGGTGAGGGGGTGTAGGTGAGGGGGTGTAGGTGAGGGGGTGTAGGTGTGGGGGTGTAGGTGAGGGGGTGTAGGTGAGGAGGTGTAGGTGAGGGGGTGTAGATGTAGGGGTGTAGGTGAGGGGGTGTAGGTGAGGGGGTGTAGGTGTGGGGGTGTAGGTGAGGGGGTGTAGGTGTGGGGGTGTAGGTGTGGGGGTGTAGGTGAGGGGGTGTAGGTGTGGGGGTGTAGGTGAGGGGGTGTAGGTGAGGGGGTGTAGGTGTAGGGGTGTAGGTGTGGGGGTGTAGGTGTAGGGGTGTAGGTGAGGGGGTGTAGGTGAGGGGGTGTAGGTGTGGGGGTGTAGATGTAGGGGTGAAGGTGTGGGGATGTAGGTGTGGGGGTGTAGGTGTGGGGGTGTAGGTGAGGGGGTGTAGGTGTGGGGGTGTAGGTGAGGGGGTGTAGGTGAGGGGGTGTAGATGTGGGGGTGTAGGTGAGGGGGTGTAGGTGAGGGGGTGTAGATGTGGGGGTGTAGGTGAGGGTGTGTAGGTGAGGGGGTGTAGGTGTAGGGGTGTAGGTGAGGGGGTGTAGGTGTAGGCGTGTAGGTGTGGGGGTGTAGATGTAGGGGTGAAGGTGTGGGGATGTAGGTGTGGGGGTGTAGGTGTGGGGGTGTAGGTGAGGGGGTGTAGGTGTGGGGGTGTAGGTGAGGGGGTGTAGGTGAGGGGGTGTAGATGTGGGGGTGTAGGTGAGGGGGTGTAGGTGAGGGGGTGTAGATGTGGGGGTGTAGGTGAGGGGGTGTAGGTGTGGGGGTGTGGGTGAGGGGGTGTAGGTGAGGGGGTGTAGGTGAGGGGGTGTCGGTGTGGGGGTGTAGGTGAGGGGGTGTAGGTGAGGGGGTGTAGGTGAGGGGATGTAGGTGTAGGGGTGTAGGTGAGGGGGTGTAGGTGTGGGGGTGTAGGTGAGGGGGTGTAGGTGAGGGGGTGTAGATGTAGGGGTGTAGGTGTGGGGGTGTAGATGAGGGGGTGTAGGTGAGGGGGTGTAGGTGAGGGGGTGTAGGTGAGGGGGTGTAGGTGAGGGGGTGTAGGTGTGGGGGTGTAGGTGAGGGGGTGTAGGTGAGGGGGTGAAGGTGAGGGGGTGTAGGTGTAGGGGTGTAGGTGTGGGGGTGTAGATGTAGGGATGTAGGTGTGGGGGTGTAGGTGTGGGGGTGTAGGTGTGGGGGTGTAGGTGTGGGGGTGTAGGTGTGGGGGTGTAGGTATGGGGGTGAAGATGAGGGAGTGTAGGTGTGGGGGTGTAGGCGTGGGGGTATAGGTATGGGGGTGAAGGTGAGGGAGTGTAGGTGTGGGGGTGTAGGTGTGGGGGTGTAGGTATGGGGGTGAAGGTGAGGGAGTGTAGGTGTGGGGGTGTAGGCGTGGGGGTATAGGTGTGGAGGTGTAGGTGTAGGTGAGGGAGTGTAGATGTAGGGGTGTAGGTGAGGGAGTGTAGATGTCGGGGTGTAGGTGTGGGGGTGTAGATGTGGGATTGGTGTGGAGTGAGCGTGTCGGTGTTTGTGGGGTGGGAGCGTGTAGGTGTATGTATGTAGGTGTGTGTGTGTGGATGTTTGTGTGTGGGTGTGTATGTGCGTGTTTGTGTGTGTGTGGGTACATGCGCGCGTGTGTATGTGGATGCGTTTATGGGGAGCATGTGTGTATGTTGGTGTGTGTTTGGGGTGTGTGTAGGTGGGTGTTTGTGCTGTGTGAGGGTGAGTGTATGTTGGTGTGGATTGAGGTTATGGGTTGGTGTGCATCTGGGTGTGTTTGTAGGGGGAGTGTGTGTGGGTGGGTGATTGTGCTGTGTGAGGGTGTGTGTATGTTGGTGTGTGTTTGGGGTGTGTGTAGGTGTGTGTTTGGGCAGTGTGAGGGTGTGTGTGTGTGTTGGTGTGTGTTTGGGGTGTGTGGGGGTGAATGTGTTAGGGGTGTTTGCTTGGGTGTGTGGGGATTATGTGTGTGGGGGGGTTTGTACATGTGTGGGATGTGTGTGAGTGAATGTGGGGGTGGAAACTTGGGTGTATGTGTGTGTGGGTGCGTGTGAGAGGGCTGTATGTGGAGGATGTGTGTCATAGTGTATGTGTGTGGGGGCTGTTTATGTGTGTGTGTGTTTGGGGTGTGTGCGTGGAAGTGTGTGTGGGTTGTTTTTGTATGGGGTGTGTGTATGTGTTCGGGGTGTGTGCGGGTGTGTATGGATTGATATGTGTCTGTGAGTGTGTTTGTATGGGGAGTGTGTGTGGGTGTGTATTTGGGAATTCGAAGGTGTGTGTATGTGGATGTGTTTATGGGGAGCATGTGTGGGTGGGTGTTTGTGCTGTGTGAGGGTGAGTGTATGTTGGTGTGGGTTGAGGTTATGGGTTGGTGTGCGTTTGGGTGTGTTTGTATGGGGAGTGTGTGTAGGTGTGAGTTTGGGCAGTGTGAGGGTGTGTGTGTGTGTTGGTGTGTGTTTGGGGTGTGTGTAGGTGTGTGTTTGGGCAGTGTGAGGGTGTGTGTGAGTGTTGGTGTGTGTTTGGGCAGTGTGAGGGTGTGTGTGTGTGTTAGGGCAGTGTGAGTGTGTGTGTGTGTGTTGGTGTATGTTTGGGCAGTGTGAGGGTGTGTGTGTGTTGGTGTGTGTTTGGGCAGTGTGAGGGTGTGTGTGTGTGTTGGTGTGTGTTTGGGCAGTGTGAGGGTGTGTGTGTGTGTGTTGGTGTATGTTTGGGCAGTGTGAGGGTGTGTGTGTGTTGGTGTGTGTTTGGGCAGTGTGAGGGTGTGTGTGTGTGTTGGTGTGTGTTTGGGCAGTGTGAGGGTGTGTGTTTGTGTGTGTGTTGGTGTGTGTTTGGGCAGTGTGAGGGTGTGTGTGTTTGGGCAGTGTGAGGGTGTGTGTGTGTTGGTGTGTGTTTGGGCAGTGTGCGGGTGTGTGTGTATGTTGGTGTGTATTTGGGCAGTGTGAGGGTGTGTGTGTGTTTGGGCAGTGTGAGGGTGTGTGTGTGTGTTGGTGTGTTTGGGCAGTGTGAGGGTGTGTGTGTATGTTGGTGTGTGTTTGGGCAGTGTGAGGGTGTGTGTGTGTTAGGGCAGTGTGAGTGTGTTGCTGTGTGTTGGTGTGTGTTTGGGCAGTGTGAGGGTGTGTGTGTGTGTGTTGGTGTGTGATTGGGCAGTGTGAGGGTGTGTGTGTGTGTGTGTGTTGGTGTGTGTTTGGGCAATGTGAGGGTGTGTGTGTGTGTGTTGGTGTGTGTTTGGGCAGTGTGAGGGTATGTGTGTATGTTGGTGTGTATTTGGGCAGTGTGAGGGTGTGTGTGTGTGTTTGGGCAGTGTGAGGGTGTGTGTGTGTGTTGGTGTGTTTGGGCAGTGTGAGGGTGTGTGTGTGTGTTGGTGTGTGTTTGGGCAGTGTGAGGGTGTGTGTGTGAGTGTTGGTGTGTGTTTAGGCAGTGTGAGGGTGTGTGTTGGTGTGTGTTTGGGCAGTGTGAGGGTGTGTGTGTGTTGGTGTGTGTTTGGGCAGTGTGAGGGTGTGTGTGTGTTGGTGTGTGTTTGGGCAGTGTAAGGGTTTGTGTGTTGGTGTGTGTTTGGGCAGTGTGAGGGTGTGTATGTGTGTGTGTTGGTGTGTGTTTGGGCAGTGTGAGGTTGTGTGTGTATAGGTGTGTGTTTGGGCAGTGTGAGCGTGTGTGTGTAGATGTGTGTTTGGGCAGTGTGAGGGTGTGTGTGTGTGAGGGTGTGTGTGTTTGGGCAGTGTGAGGGTGTGTGTGTGTGAGGGTGTGTGTTTTGGCAGTGTGAGCGTGTGTGTGTTGGTGTATGTTTGGGCAGTGTGAGGGTGTGTGTGTGTGAGGGTGTGTGTGTTTGGGCAGTGTGAGGGTGTGTGTGTGTGAGGGTGTGTGTGTTTGGGCAGTGTGAGGGTGTGTGTGTGTTGGTGTGTGTTTGGGCAGTGTGCGGGTGTGTGTGTATGTTGGTGTGTATTTGGGCAGTGTGAGGGTGTGTGTGTGTTTGGGCAGTGTGAGGGTGTGTGTGTGTGTTGGTGTGTTTGGGCAGTGTGAGGGTGTGTGTGTATGTTGGTGTGTGTTTGGGCAGTGTGAGGGTGTGTGTGTGTTGGTGTGTGTTTGGGCAGTGTGAGGGTGTGTGTGTGTGTTGGTGTGTGTTTGGGCAGTGTGAGGGTGTGTGTTTGTGTGTGTGTTGGTGTGTGTTTGGGCAGTGTGAGGGTGTGTGTGTTTGGGCAGTGTGAGGGTGTGTGTGTGTTGGTGTGTGTTTGGGCAGTGTGCGGGTGTGTGTGTATGTTGGTGTGTATTTGGGCAGTGTGAGGGTGTGTGTGTGTTTGGGCAGTGTGAGGGTGTGTGTGTGTGTTGGTGTGTTTGGGCAGTGTGAGGGTGTGTGTGTATGTTGGTGTGTGTTTGGGCAGTGTGAGGGTGTGTGTGTGTTAGGGCAGTGTGAGTGTGTTGCTGTGTGTTGGTGTGTGTTTGGGCAGTGTGAGGGTGTGTGTGTGTGTGTTGGTGTGTGTTTGGGCAGTGTGAGGGTGTGTGTGTGTGTGTGTTGGTGTATGTTTGGGCAGTGTGAGGGTGTGTGTGTGTGTTGGTGTGTGTTTGGGCAGTGTGAGGGTGTGTGTGTGTGTTGGTGTATGATTGGGCAGTGTGAGGGTGTGTGTGTGTGTGTTGGTGTGTGTTTGGGCAATGTGAGGGTGTGTGTGTGTTGGTGTGTGTTTGGGCAGTGTGAGGGTATGTGTGTATGTTGGTGTGTATTTGGGCAGTGTGAGGGTGTGTGTGTGTGTTTGAGCAGTGTGAGGATGTGTGTGTGTTGGTGTGTTTGGGCAGTGTGAGGGTGTGTGTGTGTGTTGGTGTGTGTTTGGGCAGTGTGAGGGTGTGTGTGTGAGTGTTGGTGTGTGTTTAGGCAGTGTGAGGGTGTGTGTTGGTGTGTGTTTGGGCAGTGTGAGGGTGTGTGTGTGTGTGTGTTGGTGTGTGTTTGGGCAGTGTGAGGGTGTGTATGTGTGTGTGTTGGTGTGTGTTTGGGCAGTGTGAGGTTGTGTGTGTATAGGTGTGTGTTTGGGCAGTGTGTGTGAGGGTGTGTGTTTGGGCAGTGTGAGCGTGTGTGTGTAGATGTGTGTTTGGGCAGTGTGAGGGTGTGTGTGTGTGAGGGTGTGTGTGTTTGGGCAGTGTGAGGGTGTGTGTGTGTGAGGGTGTGTGTTTTGGCAGTGTGAGCGTGTGTGTGTTGGTGTATGTTTGGGCAGTGTGAGGGTGTGTGTGTGTGAGGGTGTGTGTGTTTGGGCAGTGTGAGGGTGTGTGTGTGTGAGGGGTGTGTGTTTGGGCAGTGTGAGGGTGTGTGTGTGTGAGGGTGTGTGTGTGTTTGGGCAGTGTGAGGGTTTGTGTGTGTGAGGGTGTGTGTGTTTGGGCAGTGTCAGGGTGTGTGTGAGTGTGAGGGTGTGTGTTTTGGCAGTGTGAGAGTGTGTGTTGGTGTATGTTTGAGCAGTGTGAGGGTGTGTGTGTGAGGGTGTGTGTGTGTTTGGGCAGTGTGAGGCAGTGTGTGTTTGGGCAGTGTGAGGGTGTGTGTGTGTGAGGGTGTGTGTGTTTGGGCAGTGTGAGAGTGTATGTGTCTGTAGGTGTGTGTTTTGGCAGTGTGCAGGTGTGTGTGTTTTGGCAGTGTGAGGGCGTGCGTGTGTTGGTGTGTGTTTGGGCAGTGTGAGTGTGTGTGTAGGTGTGTGTTGGTGTATGTTTGGGCAGTGTGAGGGTGTGTGTGTGAGGGTGTTTGTGTTTGGGCAGTGTGAGGGTGTGTGTTTTGGCAGTGTGAGGGTGTGTGTGTGTTGCTGTATGTTTGGGCAGTGTGAGGCTGTGTGTGTGTGAGGGTGTGTGTGTTTGGGCAGTGTGAGGGTGTGTGTGTGTGTGAGGGTGTGTGTTTTGACAGCGTGAGTGTGTGTGTGTGAGGGTGTGTGTGTTTGGGCAGTGTGAGGGTGTGTGTGTGTGTGAGGGTGTGTGTGTGTGTGTGTGAGCGTGTGTGTGTTTGGGCAGTGTGAGGGTGTGTTTGTGTGAGGGTGTGTGTGTTTTGGTAGTGTGAGGGTGTGTGTTGGTGTACGTTTGGGCAGTGTGAGGTTGTGTGTGTGTGAGGGTGTGTGTGTTTGGGCAGTGTGCGCGTGTGTGTGTTTGGGCAGTGTGAGGGTGTGTGTGTGTGTTGGTGTGTGTTTGGGCAGTGTGAGGTTGTGTGTGTGAGGGTGTTTGTGTTTTGGCAGTGTGAGGGTGTGTGTGTGTGTTGGTGTGTTTGGGCAGTGTGAGGGTGTGTGTGTGTGTTGGTGTGTGTTTGGGCAGTGTGAGGGTGTGTGTGTGAGTGTTGGTGTGTGTTTAGGCAGTGTGAGGGTGTGTGTTGGTGTGTGTTTGGGCAGTGTGAGGGTGTGTGTGTGTTGGTGTGTGTTTGGGCAGTGTGAGGGTGTGTGTGTGTTGGTGTGTGTTTGGGCAGTGTAAGGGTTTGTGTGTTGGTGTGTGTTTGGGCAGTGTGAGGGTGTGTATGTGTGTGTGTTGGTGTGTGCTTGGGCAGTGTGAGGTTGTGTGTGTATAGGTGTGTGTTTGGGCAGTGTGAGCGTGTGTGTGTAGATGTGTGTTTGGGCAGTGTGAGGGTGTGTGTGTGTGAGGGTGTGTGTGTTTGGGCAGTGTGAGGGTGTGTGTGTGTGAAGGTGTGTGTGTTTGGGCAGTGTGAGGGTGTGTGTGTGTGTGAGGGTGTGTGTTTTGGCAGTGTGAGGGTGTGTGTGTGAGGGTGTGTGTGTTTGGGCAGAGTGAGGGTGTGTGTTTAGGTGTGTGTTTGGGCAGTGTGAGGGTGTGTATGTGTGTGAGGGTGTGAGTCTTTGGGCAGTGTGAGAGTGTGTGTGTTTGGGCAGTGTGAGGATGTGTGTGTGAGGGTGTGTGTGTTTGGGCAGAGTTAGGGTGTGTGTGTAGGTGTGTGTTTGGGCAGTGTGAGGGTGTGTATGTGTATGTTTGGGCAGTGTGAGAGTGAGGGTGTGTGTGTTTGGGCAGTGTGAGGGTGTGTGTGTGAGGGTGTGAGTGTTTGGGCAGTGTGAGTGTGTGTGTGTTTGGGCAGTGTGTGGGTGTGTGTGTGAGGGTGTGTGTGTTTGGGCAGAGTGAGGGTGTGTGTGTAGGTGTGTGTTTGGGCAGTGTGAGGGTGTGTATGTGTGTGTTTTGGCAGTGTGAGTGTGTGTGTGTAGATGTGTGTTTGGGCAGTGTGAGGGTGTGTGTGTGAGGGGTGAGTGTTTGGGCAGTGAGAGTGTGTGTGTAGGTGAGTGTTTGGGCAGTGTGAAACTGTGTGTGTAGTTGTGTGTTTGGGCAGTGTGAGGGTTTGTGTGTGTCGGTGTGTGTTTGGGCAGTGTGAGGGTGTGTGTGTGTGAGGGGTGTGTGTATGGGCAGTGAGAGTGTGTGTGTGTAGGTGTGTGTTTGGGCAGTGTGAGCGTGTGTGTATGTGTAGGTGAGTGTTTGGGCAGTGTGACGCTGTGTGTGTACGTGTGTGTTCGGGCAGTGTGAGGGTGTGTGTGTAGATGTGTGTCTGGGCAGTGTGAGGGTGTGTGTGTGTGAGGGGTGTGTGTATGGGCAGTGAGAGTGTGTGTGTGTAGGTGTGTGTTTGGGCAGTGTGAGCGTGTGTGTATGTGTAGGTGAGTGTTTGGGCAGTGTGACGCTGTGTGTGTACGTGTGTGTTCGGGCAGTGTGAGGGTGTGTGTGTAGATGTGTGTCTGGGCAGTGTGAGGGTGTGTGTGTGTGAGGGGTGAGTGTTTGGGCAGTGAGAGTGTGTGTGTGTAGGTGAGTGTTTGGGCAGTATGAGGCTGTGTGTGTTGGTGTGTGTTTGAGCAGTGTGAGGGTTTGTGTGTGACGGTGTGTGTTTGGGCAGTGTGAGGGTGTATGTGTGTGTGTGTTGTTGTGTGGGCAGTGTGAGGGTGTGTGTGTGTTGGTGTATGTTTGGGCAGTGTGAGGGTGTGTGTGTTGGTGTATGTTTGGGCAGTGTGAGGGTGTGTGTGTATGTGTCTGTTTGGGCAGTGTGAGGTTGTGTGTGTGTGTGTAGGTGTGTGTTTGGGCAGTGTGAGGGTGTGTGTTGGTGTGTGTTTGGGCAGTGTGAGGTGTGTGTGTGTTTGTGTTTGGGCAGTGTCAGGGTGTGTGTGTGTTGGTGTGTGTTTGGGCTGTGTGAGGGTGTGTGTTGGTGTGTGTTTGGGCAGTGTGAGGGTGTATGTTTGGGAAGTGTGAGGGGTGTGTGTGTTGGTGTATATTTGGGGAGTGTTAAGGGTGTGTGTGTTGGTGTATGTTTGGGCAGTGTGAGGGTGTGTGTGTAGGTGTGTGTTTGGGCAGTGTGAGGGTGTGTATGTATGTGTGTGTTTGGGCAGTGTGAGCGTGTGTGTGTGTGTGTGAGGGTGTGTGTGTTTGGGCAGTGTGAGGTTGTGTGTGTGTGAGGGTGCGTGTTTTTGGGCAGTGTGAGGTTGTGTGTGTGTGAGGGTGTGTGTTTTGGCAGTGTGAGATTGTGTGTTGGTGTATGTTTGGGCAGTGTGAGGGTGTGTGTGTGTGAGGGTGTGTGTGTGTGAGGGTGTGTGTGTTTGGGCAGTGCGAGGGTGTGTGTGTGTGAGGGTGTGCGTGTTTGGGCAGTGTGAGGGTGTGTGTGTGAGGGTGTGTGTGTTTGGGCAGTGTCAGGGTGTGTGCGTGTGAGGGTGTGTGTTTTGGCAGTGTGAGAGTGTGTGTGTTGGTGTATGTTTGGGCCGTGTGAGGGTGTGTGTGTGTGAGGGTGTGTGTGTTTGCGCAGTGTGAGAGTGTGTGTGTCTGCAGGTGTGTGTTTTGGTAGTGTGCGTGTGTGTGTGTTTTGGCAGTGTGAGGGTGTGCTTGTGTTGGTGTATGTTTGGACAGCGTGCGTGTGTGTGTGTGTGAGGGTGTGTGTGTTTGGTCAGTGTGAGGGTGTGTGTGTGAGGGTGTGTGTGTGTGAGGGTGTGTGTGTTTGGGCAGTGTGAGGGTGTGTGTGTGTGAGGGTGTGTGTGTTTGGGCAGTGTGAGGGTGTGTGTGTGTGAGGGTGTGTGTTTTGGCAGTGTGAGAGTGTGTGTGTTGGTGTATGTTTGGGCAGTGTGAGGGTGTGTGTGTGTTTGGGCAGTGTGAGGGTGTGTGTGTTTGGGCAGTGTGAGGGTGTGCGTGTTTTGGTGTATGTTTGGACAGCGTGAGTGTGTGTGTGTGAGGGTGTGTGTGTGTGAGGGTGTGTGTGTTTGGGCAGTGTGAGGGTGTGTGTGTGTTTTGGCAGTGTGAGAGTGTGTGTGTTGGTGTATGTTTGGGCAGTGTGAGGGTGTGTGTGTGTGAGGGTGTATGTGTTTGGGCAGTGTGAGGGTGTGTGTGTGAGGGTGTGTGTGTTTGGGCAGTGTGAGGGTGTGTGCGTGTTTTAGCAGTGTGAGAGTGTGTGTGTTGGTGTATGTTTGGGCCGTGTGAGGGTGTGTGTGTGTGAGGGTGTGTGTGTGTTTGGGCAGTGTGAGGGTGTGTGTGTGTGAGGGTGTGTGTGTTTGCGCAGTGTGAGAGTGTGTGTGTCTGCAGGTATGTGTTTTGGCAGTGTGCGTGTGTGTGTGTTTTGGCAGTGTGAGGGTGTGCTTGTGTTGGTGTATGTTTGGACAGCGTGCGTGTGTGTGTGTGAGGGTGTGTGTGTTTGGGCAGTGTGAGGGTGTGTGTGTGAGGGTGTGTGTGTGTGAGGGTGTGTGTGTTTGGGCAGTGTGAGGGTGTGTGTGTGTGAGGGTGTGTGTGTTTTGGCAGTGTGAGAGTGTGTGTGTTGGTGTACGTTTGGGCAGTGTGAGGGTGTGTGTGTGTGTGAGGGTGTGTGTGTTTGGGCAGTGTCAGGGTGTGTGCGTGTGAGTATGTGTGTTTTGGCAGTTTGAGAGTGTGTTTGTTGGTGTATGTTTGGGCAGTGTGAGGGTGTGTGTGTGTGAGGGTGTGTGTGTGTTTGGGCAGTGTGAGGGTGTGTGTGTTTGTGCAGTGTGAGAGTGTGTGTGTCCGCAGGTGTGTGTTTTGGCAGTGTGAGGGTGTGCTTGTGTTGGTGTATGTTTGGACAGCGTGAGTGTGTGTGTGTGAGGGTGTGTGTGTGTTGGTGTGTGTTTGGGCTGTGTGAGGGTGTGTGTGTGTGTTGGTGTGTGTTTGGGCTGTGTGAGGGTGTGTGTGTGGGTTGGTGTATATTTGGGCAGTGTGAGGGTGTGTGTTTGGGCAGTGTGAGGGTGTGTGTGTGTGTTGGTGTGTGTTTGGGCAGTGTGAGGGTGTGTGTTTGGGCAGTGTGAGGGTGTGTGTGTGTGAGGGTGTGTGTTTGGGCAGTGTGAGGGTGTGTGTGTTGGAGTATTTCTGGGCAGTGTGACGGTGTATGTGTGTGAGGGTGTGTGTGTGAGGGTGTGTGTGTTTGGGCAGTACGAGGGTGTGTGTGTGTGTGAGGGTGTGTGTGTTTGTGCAGTGTGAGGGTGTGTGTGTGAGGGTGTGTGTTTGAGGGTGTGTGTTTTGGCAGTGTGAGAGTGTGTGTGTTGGTGTATGTTTGGGCAGTGTGAGGGTGTGTGTGTGTGTTGGTGTGTGTTTGGGCAGTGTGAGGGTGTGCGTGTGTTGGTGTATGTTTGGACAGCGTGAGTGTGTGTGTGTGAGGGTGTGTGTGTGTGAGGGTGTGTGTGTTTGGGCAGTGCGAGGGTGTGTGTGTTTGGGCAGTGTGAGGGTGTGCGTGTGTTGGTGTATGTTTGGACAGCGTGAGTGTGTGTGTGTGAGGGTGTGTGTGTGTGATGGTGTGTGTGTTTTGGCAGTGTGAGGGTGTGTGTGTTGGTATACGTTTGGGCAGTGTGAGGGTGTGTGTGTGTGAGGGTGTATGTGTTTGGGCAGTGTGAGGGTGTGTGTGTGTGAGGTTGTGTGTGTTTTGGCAGTGTGCGGGTGTGTGTGTTTGGGCAGTGTGAGGGTGTGTGTGTGAGGGTGTGTGTGTGAGGGTGTGTGTGTTTGGGCAGTGCGAGGGTGTGTGTGTGTGAGGGTGTGTGTGTTTGGGCAGTGTGAGGGTGTGTGTGTGTGAGGATGTGTGTTTGGGCAGTGGGAGGGTGTGTGTGTGTGAGGGTGTGTGTGTTTGGGCAGTGTGAGGGTGTGTGTGTGTGAGGATGTGTGTTTGGGCAGTGTGAGCGTGTGTGTGTGTGAGGGTGTGTGTGTTTGGGCAGTGTAAGCGTGCGTGTGTGCAAGGATGTGTGTGTTTGGGCAGTGTGAGGTTGTGTGTGTGTGAGGGTGTGTGTGTTTGGGCAGTGTGAGGGTGCGTGTGTGTGAGGGTGTGTGTTTTGGCAGTGTGAGGGTGTGTGTGTTAGTGTATTTTTGGGCAGTGTGACGGTGTATGTGTGTGAGGGTGTGTGTGTTGGTGTATGTTTGGGCAGTGTGAGGGTGTGTGTGTTTGGGCAGTGTGAGGGTGTGTGTGTGTGAGGGTGTGTGTGTTTGGGCAGTGCGAGGGTGTGTGTGTGTTTGGGTGTGTGTGTTTGGGCAGTGTGAGGGTGTGTGTGTGTGAGGGTGTGTGTTTGAGGGTGTGTGTTTTGGCAGTGTGAGATTGTGTGTGTTGATGTATGTTTGGGCAGTGTGAGGATGTGTGTGTGTGAGGGTGTGTGTGTGTTTGGGCAGTGTGAGGGTGTGTGTGTTTGGGCAGTGTGAGGGTGTGTGTTTGTTGGAGGGTGTGTGTGTTTGGGCAGTGTGAGAGTGTGTGTGTGTCTGTAGGTGTGTGTTTGGCAGTGTACGTGTGTGTGTATTTTGGCAGTGTGAGGGTGTGCATGTGTTGGTGTATGTTTGGACAGCGTGAGTGTGTGTGTGTGAGGGTGTGTGTGTTTGGGCAGTGTGAGGGTGTGTGTGTGTGAGGGTGTGTGTGTGTGAGGGTGTGTGTGTTTGGGCAGTGTGAGGGTGTGTGTGTGTTGCTGTATGTTTGGGCAGTGTAAGGGTGTGTGTGTGTGAGGGTGTGTGTTTTGGCAGTGTGAGGGTGTGTGTGTGTTGCTATATGTTTGGGCAGTGTGAGGGTGTGTGTGTGTGAGGGTGTGTGTTTTG
This sequence comes from Chiloscyllium plagiosum, assembly GCF_037043375.1. Classification (NCBI taxonomy): domain Eukaryota; kingdom Metazoa; phylum Chordata; class Chondrichthyes; order Orectolobiformes; family Hemiscylliidae; genus Chiloscyllium; species Chiloscyllium plagiosum. The sequence goes on along the minus strand of NW_028270139.1, from coordinate 177,432,945 downwards.
GCAGTGTGAGGGTGTGTGTTGGTGTATTTTTGGGCAGTGTGACGGTGTATGTGTGTGAGGGTGTGTGTGTTTGGGCAGTGTGAGGGTGTGTGTGTGTGTGAGGGTGTGTGTGTTTGGGCAGTGCGAGGGTGTGTGTGTGTGAGGGTGTGTGTGTTTGTGCAGTGTGAGGGGGTGTGTGTGTGCGGGTGTGTGTTTGAGGGTGTGTGTTTTGGCATTGTGAGAGTGTGTGTGTTGGTGTATGTTTGGGCAGTGTGAGGGTGTGTGTGTGTTTGGGCAGTGTGAGGGTGTGTGTGTGTGAGGGTGTGTGTGTTTGGGCAGTGCGAGGGTGTGTGTGTGTGAGGGTGTGTGTGTTTGTGCAGTGTGAGGGTGTGTGTGTGTGCGGGTGTGTGTTTGAGGGTGTGTGTTTTGGCAGTGTGAGAGTGTGTGTGTTGGTGTATGTTTGGGCAGTGTGAGGGTGTGTGTGTGTTTGGGCAGTGTGAGGGTGTGTGTGTGTGTGAGGGTGTGTGTGTTTGGGCAGTGTGAGGTTGTGTGTGTGTGAGGGTGCGTGTGTTTGGGCAGTGTGAGGTTGTGTGTGTGTGAGGGTGTGTGTTTTGGCAGTGTGAGATTGTGTGTTGGTGTATGTTTGGGCAGTGTGAGGGTGTGTGTGTGTGAGGGTGTGTGTGTGTGAGGGTGTGTGTGTTTGGGCAGTGCGAGGGTGTGTGTGTGTGAGGGTGTGCGTGTTTGGGCAGTGTGAGGGTGTGTGTGTTGGTGTATGTTTGGCAGTGTGAGGGTGTGTGTGTGAGGGTGTGTGTGTTTGGGCAGTGTGAGGGTGTGTGTGTGTGAGGGTGTGTGTGTTTGGGCAGTGTGAGGGTGTGTGTGTGTGAGGGTGTGTGTGTTTTGGCAGTGTGAGGGTGTGTGTGTTGGTGTACGTTTGGGCAGTGTGAAGGTGTATGTTTGTGAGGGTGTGTGTGTTTGGGCAGTGTGAGGGTGTGTGCGTGTGAGTGTGTGTGTTTTGGCAGTGTGAGAGTGTGTGTGTTGGTGTATGTTTGGCAGTGTGAGGGTGTGTGTGTGTGAGGGTGTGTGTGTGTTTGGGCAGTGTGAGAGTGTGTGTGTGAGGGTGTGTGTGTTTTGGCAGTGTGCGTGTGTGTGTGTGTTTTGGCAGTGTGAGGGTGTGCTTGTGTTGGTGTATGTTTGGACAGCGTGAGTGTGTGTGTGTGAGGGTGCGTGTGTTTGGGCAGTGTGAGGGTGTGTGTGTGAGGGTGTTTGTGTGTGAGGGTGTGTGTGTTTGGGCAGTGTGTGGGTGTGTGTGTGTGTGAGGGTGTGTGTGTTTGGGCAGTGTGAGGGTGTGTGTGTGTGAGGGTGTGTGTGTTTTGGCAGTGTGAGGGTGTGTGTGTTGGTGTACGTTTGGGCAGTGTGAGGGTGTGTGTGTGAGAGGGTGTGTGTGTTTGGGCAGTGTGAGGGTGTGTGTTGGTGTGTTTTTGGGCAGAGTGAGGTGTGTTTGTGTTTGTGTTTGGGCAGTGTCAGTGTGAGTGTGTGTTGGTGTGTGTTTGGGCTGTGTGAGGGTGTGTGTGTGTGAGGTTGTGTGTTTGAGGGTGTGTGTTTTGGCAGTGTGAGAGTGTGTGTGTTGGTGTATGTTTGGGCTGTGTGAGGGTGTGTGTGTGTGTTGGTGTGTGTTTGGGCTGTGTGAGGGTGTGTGTGTGTGTTGGTGTGTATTTGGGAAGTGTGAGGGGTGTGTGTGTTGGTGTATATTTGGGCAGTGTTAAGGGTGTGTGTGTTGGTGTATGTTTGGGCAGTGTGAGGGCGTGTGTATAGGTGTGTGTTTGGGCAGTGTGAGGGTGTGTATGTATGTGTGTGTTTGGGCAGTGTGAGCGTGTGTGTGTGTGAGGGTGTGTGTGTTTGGGCAGTGTGAGCGTGCGTGTGTGCAAGGGTGTGTGTGTTTGGGCAGTGTGAGGTTGTGTGTGTGTGAGGTTGTGTGTGTTTGGGCAGTGTGAGGGTGCGTGTGTGTGAGGGTGTGTGTTTTGGCAGTGTGAGGGTGTGTGTGTTGGTGTATTTTTGGGCAGTGTGACGGTGTATGTGTGTGAGGGTGTGTGTGTGAGGGTGTGTGTGTTTGGGCAGTGCGAGGGTGTGTGTGTGTGAGGGTGTGTGTTTTGGCAGTGTGAGAGTGTGTGTGTTGGTGTATGTTTGGGCAGTGTGAGGGTGTGTGTGTGTTTGGGCAGTGTGAGGGTGTGTGTGTTTGGGCAGTGTGAGGGTGTGCGTGTTTTGGTGTATGTTTGGACAGAGTGAGTGTGTGTGTGTGAGGGTGTGTGTGTGTGAGGGTGTGTGTGTTTGGGCAGTGTGAGGGTGTGTGTGTGTTTTGGCAGTGTGAGAGTGTGTGTGTTGGTGTATGTTTGGGCAGTGTGAGGGTGTGTGTGTGTGAGGGTGTGTGTGTTTGGGCAGTGCGAGGGTGTGTGTGTGTGAGGGTGTGTGTGTTTGGGCAGTGTGAGGGTGTGTGTGTGTGAGGGTGTGTGTTTGAGGGTGTGTGTTTTGGCAGTGTGAGATTGTGTGTGTGTGAGGGTGTGTGTGTGTTTGGGCAGTGTGAGGGTGTGTGTGTTTGGGCAGTGTGAGGGTGTGTGTTTGTGTGAGGGTGTGTGTGTTTGGGCAGTGTGAGAGTGTGTGTGTGTCTGTAGGTGTGTGTTTGGCAGTGTGCGTGTGTGTGTATTTTGGCAGTGTGAGGGTGTGCATGTGTTGGTGTATGTTTGGACAGCGTGAGTGTGTGTGTGTGAGGGTGTGTGTGTTTGGGCAGTGTGAGGGTGTGTGTGTGAGGGTGTGTGTGTGTGAGGGTGTGTGTGTTTGGGCAGTGTGAGGGTGTGTGTGTGTTGCTGTATGTTTGGGCAGTGTAAGGGTGTGTGTGTGTGAGGGTGTGTGTTTTGGCAGTGTGAGGGTGTGTGTGTGTTGCTATATGTTTGGGCAGTGTGAGGGTGTGTGTGTGTGAGGGTGTGTGTTTTGGCAGTGTGAGGGTGTGTGTTGGTGTATTTTTGGGCAGTGTGACGGTGTATGTGTGTGAGGGTGTGTGTGTTTGGGCAGTGTGAGGGTGTGTGTGTGTGTGAGGGTGTGTGTGTTTGGGCAGTGCAAGGGTGTGTGTGTGTGAGGGTGTGTGTGTTTGTGCAGTGTGAGGGTGTGTGTGTGTGCGGGTGTGTGTTTGAGGGTGTGTGTTTTGGCATTGTGAGAGTGTGTGTGTTGGTGTATGTTTGGGCAGTGTGAGGGTGTGTGTGTGTTTGGGCAGTGTGAGGGTGTGTGTGTGTGAGGGTGTGTGTGTTTGGGCAGTGCGAGGGTGTGTGTGTGTGAGGGTGTGTGTGTTTGTGCAGTGTGAGGGTGTGTGTGTGTGCGGGTGTGTGTTTGAGGGTGTGTGTTTTGGCATTGTGAGAGTGTGTGTGTTGGTGTATGTTTGGGCAGTGTGAGGGTGTGTGTGTGTTTGGGCAGTGTGAGGGTGTGTGTGTGTGAGGGTGTGTGTGTTTGGGCAGTGCGAGGGTGTGTGTGTGTGAGGGTGTGTGTGTTTGTGCAGTGTGAGGGTGTGTGTGTGTGCGGGTGTGTGTTTGAGGGTGTGTGTTTTGGCAGTGTGAGAGTGTGTGTGTTGGTGTATGTTTGGGCAGTGTGAGGGTGTGTGTGTGTTTGGGCAGTGTGAGGGTGTGTGTGTTTGGGCAGTGTGAGGGTGTGCGTGTGTTGGTGTATGTTTGGACAGCGTGAGTGTGTGTGTGTGAGGGTGTGTGTGTGTGAGGGTGTGTGTGTTTGGGCAGTGCGAGGGTGTGTGTGTTTGGGCAGTGTGAGAGTGTGTGTGTGTCTGTAGGTGTGTGTTTGGCAGTGTGCGTGTGTGTGTGTTTTGGCAGTGTGAGGGTGTGCATGTGTTGGTGTATGTTTGGACAGCGTGAGTGTGTGTGTGTGAGGGTGTGTGTGTGATGGTGTGTGTGTTTTGGCAGTGTGAGGGTGTGTGTGTTGGTGTACGTTTGGGCAGTGTGAGGGTGTGTGTGTGTGAGGGTGTATGTGTTTGGGCAGTGTGAGGGTGTGTGTGTGTGAGGTTGTGTGTGTTTTGGCAGTGTGCGGGTGTGTGTGTTTGGGCAGTGTTACGGTGTATGTGTGTGAGGGTGTGTGTGTGAGGGTGTGTGTGTTTGGGCAGTGCGAGGGTGTGTGTGTGTGAGGGTGTGTGTGTTTGGGCAGTGTGAGGGTGTGTGTGTGTGAGGTTGTGTGTTTGAGGGTGTGTGTTTTGGCAGTGTGAGAGTGTGTGTGTTGGTGTATGTTTGGGCTGTGTGAGGGTGTGTGTGTGTGTGTGTTGGTGTGTGTTTGGGCTGTGTGAGGGTGTGTGTGTGTGTTGGTGTGTATTTGGGAAGTGTGAGGGGTGTGTGTGTTGGTGTATGTTTGGGCAGTGTGAGGGTGTGTGTGTGTTTGGGCAGTGTGAGGGTGTGTGTGTTTGGGCAGTGTGAGGGTGTGCGTGTTTTGGTGTATGTTTGGACAGCGTGAGTGTGTGTGTGTGAGGGTGTGTGTGTGTGAGGGTGTGTGTGTTTGGGCAGTGTGAGGGTGTGTGTGTGTTTTGGCAGTGTGAGAGTGTGTGTGTTGGTGTATGTTTGGGCAGTGTGAGGGTGTGTGTGTGTGAGGGTGTGTGTGTTTGGGCAGTGCGAGGGTGTGTGTGTGTGAGGGTGTGTGTGTTTGGGCAGTGTGAGGGTGTGTGTGTGTGAGGGTGTGTGTTTGAGGGTGTGTGTTTTGGCAGTGTGAGATTGTGTGTGTTGATGTATGTTTGGGCAGTGTGCGGATGTGTGTGTGTGAGGGTGTGTGTGTGTTTGGGCAGTGTGAGGGTGTGTGTGTTTGGGCAGTGTGAGGGTGTGTGTTTGTGTGAGGGTGTGTGTGTTTGGGCAGTGTGAGAGTGTGTGTGTGTCTGTAGGTGTGTGTTTGGCAGTGTGCGTGTGTGTGTATTTTGGCAGTGTGAGGGTGTGCATGTGTTGGTGTATGTTTGGACAGCGTGAGTGTGTGTGTGTGAGGGTGTGTGTGTTTGGGCAGTGTGAGGGTGTGTGTGTGAGGGTGTGTGTGTGTGAGGGTGTGTGTGTTTGGGCAGTGTGAGGGTGTGTGTGTGTTGCTGTATGTTTGGGCAGTGTAAGGGTGTGTGTGTGTGAGGGTGTGTGTTTTGGCAGTGTGAGGGTGTGTGTGTGTTGCTATATGTTTGGGCAGTGTGAGGGTGTGTGTGTGTGAGGGTGTGTGTTTTGGCAGTGTGAGGGTGTGTGTTGGTGTATTTTTGGGCAGTGTGACGGTGTATGTGTGTGAGGTTGTGTGTGTTTGGGCAGTGTGAGGGTGTGTGTGTGTGTGAGGGTGTGTGTGTTTGGGCAGTGCAAGGGTGTGTGTGTGTGAGGGTGTGTGTGTTTGTGCAGTGTGAGGGTGTGTGTGTGTGCGGGTGTGTGTGTTTGGGCAGTGTGAGGGTGTGTGTGTGTGAGGGTGTGTGTGTTTGGGCAGTGCGAGGGTGTGTGTGTGTGAGGGTGTGTGTGTTTGTGCAGTGTGAGGGTGTGTGTGTGTGCGGGTGTGTGTTTGAGGGTGTGTGTTTTGGCATTGTGAGAGTGTGTGTGTTGGTGTATGTTTGGGCAGTGTGAGGGTGTGTGTGTGTTTGGGCAGTGTGAGGGTGTGTGTGTGTGAGGGTGTGTGTGTTTGGGCAGTGCGAGGGTGTGTGTGTGTGAGGGTGTGTGTGTTTGTGCAGTGTGAGGGTGTGTGTGTGTGCGGGTGTGTGTTTGAGGGTGTGTGTTTTGGCAGTGTGAGAGTGTGTGTGTTGGTGTATGTTTGGGCAGTGTGAGGGTGTGTGTGTGTTTGGGCAGTGTGAGGGTGTGTGTGTTTGGGCAGTGTGAGGGTGTGCGTGTGTTGGTGTATGTTTGGACAGCGTGAGTGTGTGTGTGTGAGGGTGTGTGTGTGTGAGGGTGTGTGTGTTTGGGCAGTGCGAGGGTGTGTGTGTTTGGGCAGTGTGAGAGTGTGTGTGTGTCTGTAGGTGTGTGTTTGGCAGTGTGCGTGTGTGTGTGTTTTGGCAGTGTGAGGGTGTGCATGTGTTGGTGTATGTTTGGACAGCGTGAGTGTGTGTGTGTGAGGGTGTGTGTGTGATGGTGTGTGTGTTTTGGCAGTGTGAGGGTGTGTGTGTTGGTGTACGTTTGGGCAGTGTGAGGGTGTGTGTGTGTGAGGGTGTATGTGTTTGGGCAGTGTGAGGGTGTGTGTGTGTGAGGTTGTGTGTGTTTTGGCAGTGTGCGGGTGTGAGTGTTTGGGCAGTGTGAGGGTGTGTGTGTGAGGGTGTGTGTTTGGGCAGTGTGAGGGTGTGTGTGTTGGTGTATTTTTGGGCAGTGTTACGGTGTATGTGTGTGAGGGTGTGTGTGTGAGGGTGTGTGTGTTTGGGCAGTGCGAGTATGTGTGTGTGTGAGGGTGTGTGTGTTTGGGCAGTGTGAGGGTGTGTGTGTGTGAGGTTGTGTGTTTGAGGGTGTGTGTTTTGGCAGTGTGAGAGTGTGTGTGTTGGTGTATGTTTGGGCTGTGTGAGGGTGTGTGTGTGTGTGTTGGTGTGTGTTTGGGCTGTGTGAGGGTGTGTGTGTGTGTTGGTGTGTATTTGGGAAGTGTGAGGGGTGTGTGTGTTGGTGTATATTTGGGCAGTGTTAAGGGTATGTGTGTTGGTGTGTGTTTGGGCAGTGTGAGGGTGTGTGTATAGGTGTGTGTTTGGGCAGTGTGAGGGTGTGTATGTATGTGTGTGTTTGGGCAGTGTGAGTGTGTGTGTGTGTGAGGGTGTGTGTGTTTGGGCAGTGTAAGCGTGCGTGTGTGCAAGGATGTGTGTGTTTGGGCAGTGTGAGGTTGTGTGTGTGTGAGGGTGTGTGTGTTTGGGCAGTGTGAGGGTGCGTGTGTGTGAGGGTGTGTGTTTTGGCAGTGTGAGGGTGTGTGTGTTGGTGTATTTTTGGGCAGTGTGACGGTGTATGTGTGTGAGGGTGTGTGTGTGAGGGTGTGTGTGTTTGGGCAGTGCGAGGGTGTGTGTGTGTGAGGGTGTGTGTTTTGGCAGTGTGAGAGTGTGTGTGTTGGTGTATGTTTGGGCAGTGTGAGGGTGTGTGTGTGTTTGGGCACTGTGAGGGTGTGTGTGTTTGGGCAGTGTGAGGGTGTGCGTGTTTTGGTGTATGTTTGGACAGCGTGAGTGTGTGTGTGTGAGGGTGTGTGTGTGTGAGGGTGTGTGTGTTTGGGCAGTGTGAGGGTGTGTGTGTGTTTTGGCAGTGTGAGAGTGTGTGTGTTGGTGTATGTTTGGGCCGTGTGAGGGTGTGTGTGTGTGAGGGTGTGTGTGTGTTTGGGCAGTGTGAGGGTGTGTGTGTGTGAGGGTGTGTGTGTTTGCGCAGTGTGAGAGTGTGCGTGTCTGCAGGTATGTGTTTTGGCAGTGTGCGTGTGTGTGTGTTTTGGCAGTGTGAGGGTGTGCTTGTGTTGGTGTATGTTTGGACAGCGTGCGTGTGTGTGTGTGAGGGTGTGTGTGTTTGGGCAGTGTGAGGGTGTGTGTGTGAGGGTGTGTGTGTGTGAGGGTGTGTGTGTTTGGGCAGTGTGAGGGTGTGTGTGTGTGAGGGTGTGTGTGTTTTGGCAGTGTGAGAGTGTGTGTGTTGGTGTACGTTTGGGCAGTGTGAGGGTGTGTGTGTGTGAGGGTGTGTGTGTTTGGACAGTGCGAGGGTGTGTGTGTTTGGGCAGTGTGAGAGTGTGTGTGTGTCTGTAGGTGTGTGTTTGGCAGTGTGCGTGTGTGTGTGTTTTGGCAGTGTGAGAGTGTGTTTGTTGGTGTATGTTTGGGCAGTGTGAGGGTGTGTGTGTGTGAGGGTGTGTGTGTGTTTGGGCAGTGTGAGGGTGTGTGTGTTTGTGCAGTGTGAGAGTGTGTGTGTCCGCAGGTGTGTGTTTTGGCAGTGTGAGGGTGTGCTTGTGTTGGTGTATGTTTGGACAGCGTGAGTGTGTGTGTGTGAGGGTGTGTGTGTTTGGGCAGTACGAGGGTGTGTGTGTGTTGGTGTGTGTTTGGGCTGTGTGAGGGTGTGTGTGTGTGTTGGTGTGTGTTTGGGCTGTGTGAGGGTGTGTGTGTGGGTTGGTGTATATTTGGGCAGTGTGAGGGTGTGTGTTTGGGCAGTGTGAGGGTGTGTGTGTGTGTTGGTGTGTGTTTGGGCAGTGTGAGGGTGTGTGTTTGGGCAGTGTGAGGGTGTGTGTGTGTGAGGGTGTGTGTTTGGGCAGTATGAGGGTGTGTGTGTTGGAGTATTTTTGGGCAGTGTGACGGTGTATGTGTGTGAGGGTGTGTGTGTGAGGGTGTGTGTGTTTGGGCAGTACGAGGGTGTGTGTGTGTGTGAGGGTGTGTGTGTTTGTGCAGTGTGAGGGTGTGTGTGTGTGAGGTTGTGTGTTTTGGCAGTGTGAGAGTGTGTGTGTTGGTGTATGTTTGGGCAGTATGAGGGTGTGTGTGTGTGTTGGTGTGTGTTTGGGCAGTGTGAGGGTGTGCGTGTGTTGATGTATGTTTGGACAGCGTGAGTGTGTGTGTGTGAGGGTGTGTGTGTGTGAGGGTGTGTGTGTTTGGGCAGTGCGAGGGTGTGTGTGTTTGGGCAGTGTGAGGGTGTGTGTGTTTGGGCAGTGTGAGGGTGTGCGTGTGTTGGTGTATGTTTGGACTGCGTGAGTGTGTGTGTGTGAGGGTGTGTGTGTGTGATGGTGTGTGTGTTTTGGCAGTGTGAGCGTGTGTGTGTTGGTATACGTTTGGGCAGTGTGAGGGTGTGTGTGTGAGGGTGTATGTGTTTGGGCAGTGTGATGGTGTGTGTGTGTGAGGTTGTGTGTGTTTTGGCAGTGTGCGGGTGTGTGTGTTTGGGCAGTGTGAGGGTGTGTGTGTGAGGGTGTGTGTGTGAGGGTGTGTGTGTTTGGGCAGTGCGAGGGTGTGTGTGTGTGAGGGTGTGTGTGTTTGGGCAGTGTGAGGGTGTGTGTGTGTGAGGGTGTGTTTTTGGGCAGTGGGAGGGTGTGTGTGTGTGAGGGTGTGTGTGTTTGGGCAGTGTGAGCGTGTGTGTGTGTGAGGGTGTGTGTGTTTGGGCAGTGTAAGCCTGCGTGTGTGCAAGGATGTGTGTGTTTGGGCAGTGTGAGGTTGTGTGTGTGTGAGGGTGTGTGTGTTTGGGCAGTGTGAGGGTGCGTGTGTGTGAGGGTGTGTGTTTTGGCAGTGTGAGGGTGTGTGTGTTGGTGTATTTTTGGGCAGTGTGACGGTGTATGTGTGTGAGGGTGTGTGTGTTGGTGTATGTTTGGGCAGTGTGAGGGTGTGTGTGTTTGGGCAGTGTGAGGGTGTGTGTGTGTGAGGGTGTGTGTGTTTGGGCAGTGCGAGGGTGTGTGTGTGTGAGGGTGTGTGTGTTTTGGCAGTGTGAGGGTGTGTGTGTGTGAGGGTGTGTGTTTGAGGGTGTGTGTTTTGGCAGTGTGAGATTGTGTGTGTTGATGTATGTTTGGGCAGTGTGAGGGTGTGTGTGTGTGAGGGTGTGTGTGTGTTTGGGCAGTGTGAGGGTGTGTGTGTTTGGGCAGTGTGAGGGTGTGTGTTTGTGTGAGGGTGTGTGTGTTTGGGCAGTGTGAGAGTGTGTGTGTGTCTGTAGGTGTGTGTTTGGCAGTGTGCGTGTGTGTGTATTTTGGCAGTGTGAGGGTGTGCATGTGTTGGTGTATGTTTGGACAGCGTGAGTGTGTGTGTGTGAGGGTGTGTGTGTTTGGGCAGTGTGAGGGTGTGTGTGTGTGAGGGTGTGTGTGTGTGAGGGTGTGTGTGTTTGGGCAGTGTGAGGGTGTGTGTGTGTTGCTGTATGTTTGGGCAGTGTAAGGGTGTGTGTGTGTGAGGGTGTGTGTTTTGGCAGTGTGAGGGTGTGTGTGTGTTGCTATATGTTTGGGCAGTGTGAGGGTGTGTGTTTTGGCAGTGTGAGGGTGTGTGTTGGTGTATTTTTGGGCAGTGTGACGGTGTATGTGTGTGAGGGTGTGTGTGTTTGGGCAGTGTGAGGGTGTGTGTGTTGATGTACGTTTGGGCAGTGTGAGGGTGTGTGTGTGTGAGGGTGTGGGTGTTTGGGCAGTGTGAGGGTGTGTGATTGTGAGGTTGTGTGTGTTTGGGCAGTGTGAGGGTGTGTGTGTGTGAGGGTGTGTGTGTGTGAGGGTGTGTGTGTTTGGGCAGTGTGAGGGTGTGTGTGTGTGAGGGTGTGTGTGTTTTGGCAGTGTGAGAGTGTGTGTGTTGGTGTACGTTTGGGCAGTGTGAGGGTGTGTGTGTGTGAGGGTGTATGTGTTTGGGCAGTGTGAGGGTGTGTGTGTTTGGGCAGTGTGAGGGTGTGTGTGTTGGTGTGTGTTTGGGCAGTGTGAGGGTGTGTGTGTGTGAGGGTGTGTGTTCGTGCAGTGTGGGGGGTGTGTGTGTGTTGGTGTGTGTTTGGGCAGTGTGAGAGTGAGTGTGTGTGATGGTGTGTGTGTTTGGGCAGTGTGAGGGTGTGTGTGTTGGTGTGTGTTTGGGCAGTGTGAGGGTGTGTGTGTGAGGGTGTGTGTGTTTGGGCAGTGTGAGGGTGTGTGCGTGTGAGGGTGTGTGTGTTTTGGCAGTGTGAGGGTGTGTGTGTTGGTGTACGTTTGGGCAGTGTGAGGGTGTGTGTGTGTGAGGGTGTATGTGTTTGGGCAGTGTGAGGGTGTGTGTGTTGGTGTGTGTTTGGGCAGTGTGAGGGTGTGTGTGTGTGAGGGTGTGTATGTCTGGGCAGTGTCAGGGTGTGTGCGTGTTTTGGCAGTGTGAGAGTGTGTGTGTTGGTGTATGTTTGGGCCGTGTAAGGGTGTGTGTGTGTGAGGGTGTGTGTGTTTGCGCAGTGTGAGAGTGTGTGTGTTGGTGTACGTTTGGGCAGTGTGAGGGTGTGTGTGTGTGAGGGTGTGTGTGTTTGGGCAGTGTGAGGGTGTGTGTGTGAGGGTGTGTGTGTTTGGTCAGTGTAAGGGTGTGTGTGTGTGAGTGTGTGTGTTTTGGCAGTGTGAGAGTGTGTGTGTTGGTGTATGTTTGGGCAGTGTGAGGGTGTGTGTGTGTGAGGGTGTGTGTTTGAGGGTGTGTGTTTTGGCAGTGTGAGAGTGTGTGTGTTGGTGTATGTTTGGGCTGTGTGAGGGTGTGTGTGTGTGTGTTGGTGTGTGTTTGGGCTGTGTGAGGGTGTGTGTGTGTGTTGGTGTGTATTTGGGAAGTGTGAGGGGTGTGTGTGTTGGTGTATATTTGGGCAGTGTTAAGGGTATGTGTGTTGGTGTGTGTTTGGGCAGTGTGAGGGTGTGTGTATAGGTGTGTGTTTGGGCAGTGTGAGGGTGTGTATGTATGTGTGTGTTTGGGCAGTGTGAGTGTGTGTGTGTGTGAGGGTGTGTGTGTTTGGGCAGTGTAAGCGTGCGTGTGTGCAAGGATGTGTGTGTTTGGGCAGTGTGAGGTTGTGTGTGTGTGAGGGTGTGTGTGTTTGGGCAGTGTGAGGGTGCGTGTGTGTGAGGGTGTGTGTTTTGGCAGTGTGAGGGTGTGTGTGTTGGTGTATTTTTGGGCAGTGTGACGGTGTATGTGTGTGAGGGTGTGTGTGTGAGGGTGTGTGTGTTTGGGCAGTGCGAGGGTGTGTGTGTGTGAGGGTGTGTGTTTTGGCAGTGTGAGAGTGTGTGTGTTGGTGTATGTTTGGGCAGTGTGAGGGTGTGTGTGTGTTTGGGCACTGTGAGGGTGTGTGTGTTTGGGCAGTGTGAGGGTGTGCGTGTTTTGGTGTATGTTTGGACAGCGTGAGTGTGTGTGTGTGAGGGTGTGTGTGTGTGAGGGTGTGTGTGTTTGGGCAGTGTGAGGGTGTGTGTGTGTTTTGGCAGTGTGAGAGTGTGTGTGTTGGTGTATGTTTGGGCCGTGTGAGGGTGTGTGTGTGTGAGGGTGTGTGTGTGTTTGGGCAGTGTGAGGGTGTGTGTGTGTGAGGGTGTGTGTGTTTGCGCAGTGTGAGAGTGTGCGTGTCTGCAGGTATGTGTTTTGGCAGTGTGCGTGTGTGTGTGTTTTGGCAGTGTGAGGGTGTGCTTGTGTTGGTGTATGTTTGGACAGCGTGCGTGTGTGTGTGTGAGGGTGTGTGTGTTTGGGCAGTGTGAGGGTGTGTGTGTGAGGGTGTGTGTGTGTGAGGGTGTGTGTGTTTGGGCAGTGTGAGGGTGTGTGTGTGTGAGGGTGTGTGTGTTTTGGCAGTGTGAGAGTGTGTGTGTTGGTGTACGTTTGGGCAGTGTGAGGGTGTGTGTGTGTGAGGGTGTGTGTGTTTGGGCAGTGCGAGGGTGTGTGTGTTTGGGCAGTGTGAGAGTGTGTGTGTGTCTGTAGGTGTGTGTTTGGCAGTGTGCGTGTGTGTGTGTTTTGGCAGTGTGAGAGTGTGTTTGTTGGTGTATGTTTGGGCAGTGTGAGGGTGTGTGTGTGTGAGGGTGTGTGTGTGTTTGGGCAGTGTGAGGGTGTGTGTGTTTGTGCAGTGTGAGAGTGTGTGTGTCCGCAGGTGTGTGTTTTGGCAGTGTGAGGGTGTGCTTGTGTTGGTGTATGTTTGGACAGCGTGAGTGTGTGTGTGTGAGGGTGTGTGTGTTTGGGCAGTACGAGGGTGTGTGTGTGTTGGTGTGTGTTTGGGCTGTGTGAGGGTGTGTGTGTGTGTTGGTGTGTGTTTGGGCTGTGTGAGGGTGTGTGTGTGGGTTGGTGTATATTTGGGCAGTGTGAGGGTGTGTGTTTGGGCAGTGTGAGGGTGTGTGTGTGTGTTGGTGTGTGTTTGGGCAGTGTGAGGGTGTGTGTTTGGGCAGTGTGAGGGTGTGTGTGTGTGAGGGTGTGTGTTTGGGCAGTATGAGGGTGTGTGTGTTGGAGTATTTTTGGGCAGTGTGACGGTGTATGTGTGTGAGGGTGTGTGTGTGAGGGTGTGTGTGTTTGGGCAGTACGAGGGTGTGTGTGTGTGTGAGGGTGTGTGTGTTTGTGCAGTGTGAGGGTGTGTGTGTGTGAGGTTGTGTGTTTTGGCAGTGTGAGAGTGTGTGTGTTGGTGTATGTTTGGGCAGTATGAGGGTGTGTGTGTGTGTTGGTGTGTGTTTGGGCAGTGTGAGGGTGTGCGTGTGTTGATGTATGTTTGGACAGCGTGAGTGTGTGTGTGTGAGGGTGTGTGTGTGTGAGGGTGTGTGTGTTTGGGCAGTGCGAGGGTGTGTGTGTTTGGGCAGTGTGAGGGTGTGTGTGTTTGGGCAGTGTGAGGGTGTGCGTGTGTTGGTGTATGTTTGGACTGCGTGAGTGTGTGTGTGTGAGGGTGTGTGTGTGTGATGGTGTGTGTGTTTTGGCAGTGTGAGCGTGTGTGTGTTGGTATACGTTTGGGCAGTGTGAGGGTGTGTGTGTGAGGGTGTATGTGTTTGGGCAGTGTGATGGTGTGTGTGTGTGAGGTTGTGTGTGTTTTGGCAGTGTGCGGGTGTGTGTGTTTGGGCAGTGTGAGGGTGTGTGTGTGAGGGTGTGTGTGTGAGGGTGTGTGTGTTTGGGCAGTGCGAGGGTGTGTGTGTGTGAGGGTGTGTGTGTTTGGGCAGTGTGAGGGTGTGTGTGTGTGAGGGTGTGTTTTTGGGCAGTGGGAGGGTGTGTGTGTGTGAGGGTGTGTGTGTTTGGGCAGTGTGAGCGTGTGTGTGTGTGAGGGTGTGTGTGTTTGGGCAGTGTAAGCCTGCGTGTGTGCAAGGATGTGTGTGTTTGGGCAGTGTGAGGTTGTGTGTGTGTGAGGGTGTGTGTGTTTGGGCAGTGTGAGGGTGCGTGTGTGTGAGGGTGTGTGTTTTGGCAGTGTGAGGGTGTGTGTGTTGGTGTATTTTTGGGCAGTGTGACGGTGTATGTGTGTGAGGGTGTGTGTGTTGGTGTATGTTTGGGCAGTGTGAGGGTGTGTGTGTTTGGGCAGTGTGAGGGTGTGTGTGTGTGAGGGTGTGTGTGTTTGGGCAGTGCGAGGGTGTGTGTGTGTGAGGGTGTGTGTGTTTTGGCAGTGTGAGGGTGTGTGTGTGTGAGGGTGTGTGTTTGAGGGTGTGTGTTTTGGCAGTGTGAGATTGTGTGTGTTGATGTATGTTTGGGCAGTGTGAGGGTGTGTGTGTGTGAGGGTGTGTGTGTGTTTGGGCAGTGTGAGGGTGTGTGTGTTTGGGCAGTGTGAGGGTGTGTGTTTGTGTGAGGGTGTGTGTGTTTGGGCAGTGTGAGAGTGTGTGTGTGTCTGTAGGTGTGTGTTTGGCAGTGTGCGTGTGTGTGTATTTTGGCAGTGTGAGGGTGTGCATGTGTTGGTGTATGTTTGGACAGCGTGAGTGTGTGTGTGTGAGGGTGTGTGTGTTTGGGCAGTGTGAGGGTGTGTGTGTGTGAGGGTGTGTGTGTGTGAGGGTGTGTGTGTTTGGGCAGTGTGAGGGTGTGTGTGTGTTGCTGTATGTTTGGGCAGTGTAAGGGTGTGTGTGTGTGAGGGTGTGTGTTTTGGCAGTGTGAGGGTGTGTGTGTGTTGCTATATGTTTGGGCAGTGTGAGGGTGTGTGTTTTGGCAGTGTGAGGGTGTGTGTTGGTGTATTTTTGGGCAGTGTGACGGTGTATGTGTGTGAGGGTGTGTGTGTTTGGGCAGTGTGAGGGTGTGTGTGTTGATGTACGTTTGGGCAGTGTGAGGGTGTGTGTGTGTGAGGGTGTGGGTGTTTGGGCAGTGTGAGGGTGTGTGATTGTGAGGTTGTGTGTGTTTGGGCAGTGTGAGGGTGTGTGTGTGTGAGGGTGTGTGTGTGTGAGGGTGTGTGTGTTTTGGCAGTGTGAGGGTGTGTGTGTGTGAGGGTGTGTGTGTTTTGGCAGTGTGAGAGTGTGTGTGTTGGTGTACGTTTGGGCAGTGTGAGGGTGTGTGTGTGTGAGGGTGTATGTGTTTGGGCAGTGTGAGGGTGTGTGTGTTTGGGCAGTGTGAGGGTGTGTGTGTTGGTGTGTGTTTGGGCAGTGTGAGGGTGTGTGTGTGTGAGGGTGTGTGTTCGTGCAGTGTGGGGGGTGTGTGTGTGTTGGTGTGTGTTTGGGCAGTGTGAGAGTGAGTGTGTGTGATGGTGTGTGTGTTTGGGCAGTGTGAGGGTGTGTGTGTTGGTGTGTGTTTGGGCAGTGTGAGGGTGTGTGTGTGAGGGTGTGTGTGTTTGGGCAGTGTGAGGGTGTGTGCGTGTGAGGGTGTGTGTGTTTTGGCAGTGTGAGGGTGTGTGTGTTGGTGTACGTTTGGGCAGTGTGAGGGTGTGTGTGTGTGAGGGTGTATGTGTTTGGGCAGTGTGAGGGTGTGTGTGTTGGTGTGTGTTTGGGCAGTGTGAGGGTGTGTGTGTGTGAGGGTGTGTATGTCTGGGCAGTGTCAGGGTGTGTGCGTGTTTTGGCAGTGTGAGAGTGTGTGTGTTGGTGTATGTTTGGGCCGTGTAAGGGTGTGTGTGTGTGAGGGTGTGTGTGTTTGCGCAGTGTGAGAGTGTGTGTGTTGGTGTACGTTTGGGCAGTGTGAGGGTGTGTGTGTGTGAGGGTGTGTGTGTTTGGGCAGTGTGAGGGTGTGTGTGTGAGGGTGTGTGTGTTTGGTCAGTGTAAGGGTGTGTGTGTGTGAGTGTGTGTGTTTTGGCAGTGTGAGAGTGTGTGTGTTGGTGTATGTTTGGGCAGTGTGAGGGTGTGTGTGTGTGAGGGTGTGTGTGTGTTTGGGCAGTGTGAGGGTGTTTGTGTTTGTGCAGTGTGAGAGTGTGTGTGTCCGCAGGTGTGTTTTGGCAGTGTGAGGGTGTGCTTGTGTTGGTGTATGTTTGGACAGCGTGAGTGTGTGTGTGTGAGGGTGTGTGTGTTTGGGCAGTGTGAGGGTGTGTGTGTGTGTTGGTGTGTGTTTGGGCTGTGTGAGGGTGTGTGTGTTTGTTGGTGTATATTTGCGCAGTGTGAGGGTGTGTGTGAGGTGTGTGTTTGGGCAGTGTGAGGGTGTGTGTGCTGGTGTATTTTTGGGCAGTGTGACGGTGTATGTGTGTGAGGGTGTCTGTGTGAGGGTGTGTGTGTTTGGGCAGTGCGAGGGTGTGTGTGTGTGAGGGTGTGTGTGTTTGGGCAGTGTGAGGGTGTGTGTGTGTGAGGGTGTGTGTGTGTTTGGGCAGTGTGAGGGTGTGTGTGTGTGAGGGTGTGTGTGTGTGAGGGTGTGTGTGTTTGGGCAGTGCGAGGGTGTGTGTGTTTGGGCAGTGTGAGGGTGTGTGTGTTTGGGCAGTGTGAGGGTGTGCGTGTGTTGGTGTATGTTTGGACAGCGTGAGTGTGTGTGTGTGAGGGTGTGTGTGTGATGGTGTGTGTGTTTTGGCAGTGTGAGGGTGTGTGTGTTGGTATACGTTTGGGCAGTGTGAGGGTGTGTGTGTGAGGGTGTATGTGTTTGGGCAGTGTGATGGTGTGTGTGTGTGAGGTTGTGTGTGTTTTGGCAGTGTGCGGGTGTGTGTGTTTGGGCAGTGTGAGGGTGTGTGTGTGAGGGTGTGTGTGTGAGGGTGTGTGTGTTTGGGCAGTGCGAGGGTGTGTGTGTGTGAGGGTGTGTGTGTTTGGGCAGTGTGAGGGTGTGTGTGTGTGAGGGTGTGTGTTTGGGCAGTGGGAGGGTGTGTGTGTGTGAGGGTGTGTGTGTTTGGGCAGTGTGAGCGTGTGTGTGTGTGAGGGTGTGTGTGTTTGGGCAGTGTAAGCCTGCGTGTGTGCAAGGATGTGTGTGTTTGGGCAGTGTGAGGTTGTGTGTGTGTGAGGTTGTGTGTGTTTGGGCAGTGTGAGGGTGCGTGTGTGTGAGGGTGTGTGTTTTGGCAGTGTGAGGGTGTGTGTGTTGGTGTATTTTTGGGCAGTGTGACGGTGTATGTGTGTGAGGGTGTGTGTGTTGGTGTATGTTTGGGCAGTGTGAGGGTGTGTGTGTTTGGGCAGTGTGAGGGTGTGTGTGTGTGAGGGTGTGTGTGTTTGGGCAGTGCGAGGGTGTGTGTGTGTGAGGGTGTGTGTGTTTTGGCAGTGTGAGGGTGTGTGTGTGTGAGGGTGTGTGTTTGAGGGTGTGTGTTTTGGCAGTGTGAGATTGTGTGTGTTGATGTATGTTTGGGCAGTGTGAGGGTGTGTGTGTGTGAGGGTGTGTGTGTGTTTGGGCAGTGTGAGGGTGTGTGTGTTTGAGCAGTGTGAGGGTGTGTGTTTGTGTGAGGGTGTGTGTGTTTGGGCAGTGTGAGAGTGTGTGTGTGTCTGTAGGTGTGTGTTTGGCAGTGTGCGTGTGTGTGTATTTTGGCAGTGTGAGGGTGTGCATGTGTTGGTGTATGTTTGGACAGCGTGAGTGTGTGTGTGTGAGGGTGTGTGTGTTTGGGCAGTGTGAGGGTGTGTGTGTGTGAGGGTGTGTGTGTGTGAGGGTGTGTGTGTTTGGGCAGTGTGAGGGTGTGTGTGTGTTGCTGTATGTTTGGGCAGTGTAAGGGTGTGTGTGTGTGAGGGTGTGTGTTTTGGCAGTGTGAGGGTGTGTGTGTGTTGCTATATGTTTGGGCAGTGTGAGGGTGTGTGTGTGTGAGGGTGTGTGTTTTGGCAGTGTGAGGGTGTGTGTTGGTGTATTTTTGGGCAGTGTGACGGTGTATGTGTGTGAGGGTGTGTGTGTTTGGGCAGTGTGAGGGTGTGTGTGTTGATGTACGTTTGGGCAGTGTGAGGGTGTGTGTGTGTGAGGGTGTGGGTGTTTGGGCAGTGTGAGGGTGTGTGATTGTGAGGTTGTGTGTGCTTGGGCAGTGTGAGGGTGTGTGTGTGTGAGGGTGTGTGTGTGTGAGGGTGTGTGTGTTTGGGCAGTGTGAGGGTGTGTGTGTGTGAGGGTGTGTGTGTTTTGGCAGTGTGAGAGTGTGTGTGTTGGTGTACGTTTGGGCAGTGTGAGGGTGTGTGTGTGTGAGGGTGTATGTGTTTGGGCAGTGTGAGGGTGTGTGTGTTTGGGCAGTGTGAGGGTGTGTGTGTTGGTGTGTGTTTGGGCAGTGTGAGGGTGTGTGTGTGTGAGGGTGTGTGTTCGTGCAGTGTGGGGGGTGTGTGTGTGTTGGTGTGTGTTTGGGCAGTGTGAGAGTGAGTGTGTGTGAGGGTGTGTGTGTTTGGGCAGTGTGAGGGTGTGTGTGTTGGTGTGTGTTTGGGCAGTGTGAGGGTGTGTGTGTGAGGGTGTGTGTGTTTGGGCAGTGTGAGGGTGTGTGCGTGTGAGGGTGTGTGTGTTTTGGCAGTGTGAGTGTGTGTGTGTTGGTGTACGTTTGGGCAGTGTGAGGGTGTGTGTGTGTGAGGGTGTATGTGTTTGGGCAGTGTGAGGGTGTGTGTGTTGGTGTGTGTTTGGGCAGTGTGAGGGTGTGTGTGTGTGAGGGTGTGTATGTCTGGGCAGTGTCAGGGTGTGTGCGTGTTTTGGCAGTGTGAGAGTGTGTGTGTTGGTGTATGTTTGGGCCGTGTAAGGGTGTGTGTGTGTGAGGGTGTGTGTGTTTGCGCAGTGTGAGAGTGTGTGTGTTGGTGTACGTTTGGGCAGTGTGAGGGTGTGTGTGTGTGAGGGTGTGTGTGTTTGGGCAGTGTGAGGGTGTGTGTGTGAGGGTGTGTGTGTTTGGTCAGTGTAAGGGTGTGTGTGTGTGAGTGTGTGTGTTTTGGCAGTGTGAGAGTGTGTGTGTTGGTGTATGTTTGGGCAGTGTGAGGGTGTGTGTGTGTGAGGGTGTGTGTGTGTTTGGGCAGTGTGAGGGTGTTTGTGTTTGTGCAGTGTGAGAGTGTGTGTGTCCGCAGGTGTGTTTTGGCAGTGTGAGGGTGTGCTTGTGTTGGTGTATGTTTGGACAGCGTGAGTGTGTGTGTGTGAGGGTGTGTGTGTTTGGGCAGTGTGAGGGTGTGTGTGTGTTGGTGTGTGTTTGGGCTGTGTGAGGGTGTGTGTGTGTGTTGGTGTGTGTTTGCGCTGTGTGAGGGTGTGTGTGTGTGTTGGTGTATATTTGCGCAGTGTGAGGGTGTGCGTGAGGTGTGTGTTTGGGCAGTGTGAGGGTGTGTGTGCTGGTGTATTTTTGGGCAGTGTGACGGTGTATGTGTGTGAGGGTGTCTGTGTGAGGGTGTGTGTGTTTGGGCAGTGCGAGGGTGTGTGTGTGTGAGGGTGTGTGTGTTTGGGCAGTGTGAGGGTGTGTGTGTGTGAGGTTGTGTGTTTGAGGGTGTGTGTTTTGGCAGTGTGAGAGTGTGTGTGTTGGTGTATGTTTGGGCTGTGTGAGGGTGTGTGTGTGTGTTGGTGTGTGTTTGGGCTGTGTGAGGGTGTGTGTGTGTTGGTGTATATTTGGGAAGTGTGAGGGGTGTGTGTGTTGGTGTATATTTGGGCAGTGTTAAGGGTGTGTGTGTTGGTGTGTGTTTGGGCAGTGTGAGGGTGTGTGTATAGGTGTGTGTTTGGGCAGTGTGATGGTGTGTATGTATGTGTGTGTTTGGGCAGTGTGAGCGTGTGTGTGTGTGAGGGTGTGTGTGTTTGGGCAGTGTAAGCGTGCGTGTGTGCAAGGATGTGTGTGTTTGGGCAGTGTGAGGTTGTGTGTGTGTGAGGGTGTGTGTGTTTGGGCAGTGTGAGGGTGCGTGTGTGTGAGGGTGTGTGTTTTGGCAGTGTGAGGGTGTGTGTGTGTGAGGGTGTGTGTGTTTGGGCAGTGTGAGGGTGTGTGTGTGTGAGGGTGTGTGTGTGTGAGGGTGTGTGTTTGAGGGTGTGTGTTTTGGCAGTGTGAGATTGTGTGTGTTGATGTATGTTTGGGCAGTGTGAGGGTGTGTGTGTGTGAGGGTGTGTGTGTGTTTGGGCAGTGTGAGGGTGTGTGTGTTTGGGCAGTGTGAGGGTGTGTGTTTGTGTGAGGGTGAGTGTGTTTGGGCAGTGTGAGAGTGTGTGTGTGTCTGTAGGTGTGTGTTTGGCAGTGTGCGTGTGTGTGTGTTTTGGCAGTGTGAGGGAGTGCATGTGTTGGTGTATGTTCGGACAGCGTGAGTGTGTGTGTGTGTGTTTGGGCAGTGTGAGGGTGTGTGTGTGAGGGTGTGTGTGTGTGAGGGTGTGTGTGTTTGGGCAGTGTGAGGGTGTGTGCGTGTGAGGGTGTGTGTGTTTTGGCAGTGTGAGTGTGTGTGTGTTGGTGTACGTTTGGGCAGTGTGAGGGTGTGTGTGTGTGAGGGTGTTTGTGTGAGGGTGTGTGTGTTTGGGCAGTGTCAGGGTGTGTGCGTGTTTTGGCAGTGTGAGAGTGTGTGTGTTGGTGTATGTTTGGGCCGTGTGAGGGTGTGTGTGTGTGAGGGTGTGTGTGTGTTTGGGCAGTGTGAGGGTGTGTGTGTGTGAGGGTGTGTGTGTTTGGGCAGTGCGAGGGTGTGTGTTTGTGTGAGGGTGTGTGTGTTTTGGCAGTGTGAGGGTGTGTGTGTTGGTGTACGTTTGGGCAGTGTGGGGTGTGTGTGTGTGAGGGTGTATGTGTTTGGGCAGTGTGAGGGTGTGTGTGTGTGAGGTTGTGTGTGTTTTGGCAGTGTGCGGGTGTGTGTGTTTGGGCAGTGTGAGGGTGTGTGTGAGGGTGTGTGTTTGGGCAGTGTGAGGGTGTGTGTGTTGGTGTATTTTTGGGCAGTGTTACGGTGTATGTGTGTGAGGGTGTGTGTGTGAGGGTGTGTGTGTTTGGGCAGTGCGAGGGTGTGTGTGTGTGAGGGTGTGTGTGTTTGGGCAGTGTGAGGGTGTGTGTGTGTGAGGTTGTGTGTTTGAGGGTGTGTGTTTTGGCAGTGTGAGAGTGTGTGTGTTGGTGTATGTTTGGGCTGTGTGAGGGTGTGTGTGTGTGTTGGTGTGTGTTTGGGCTGTGTGAGGGTGTGTGTGTGTGTTGGTGTGTATTTGGGCTGTGTGAGGGTGTGTGTGTGTGTTGGTGTGTATTTGGGAAGTGTGAGGGGTGTGTGTGTTGGTGTATATTTGGGCAGTGTTAAGGGTATGTGTGTTGGTGTGTGTTTGGGCAGTGTGAGGGTGTGTGTACAGGTGTGTGTTTGGGCAGTGTGAGGGTGTGTATGTATGTGTGTGTTTGGGCAGTGTGAGCGTGTGTGTGTGTGAGGGTGTGTGTGTTTGGGCAGTGTAAGCGTGCGTGTGTGCAAGGATGTGTGTGTTTGGGCAGTGTGAGGTTGTGTGTGTGTGAGGGTGTGTGTGTTTGGGCAGTGTGAGGGTGCGTGTGTGTGAGGGTGTGTGTTTTGGCAGTGTGAGGGTGTGTGTGTGTGTTGGTGTATTTTTGGGCAGTGTGATGGTGTATGTGTGTGAGGGTGTGTGTGTTTGGGCAGTGTGAGGGTGTGTGTGTGTGAGGGTGTGTGTGTTTGGGCAGTGCGAGGGTGTGTGTGTGTGAGGGTGTGTGTGTTTGGGCAGTGTGAGGGTGTGTGTGTGTGAGGGTGTGTGTGTATGTTTGGGCAGTGTGAGGGTGTGTGTGTTTGGGCAGTGTGAGGGTGTGTGTTTGTGTGAGGGTGTGTGTGTTTGGGCAGTGTGAGAGTGTGTGTGTGTCTGTAGGTGTGTGTTTGGCAGTGTGCGTGTGTGTGTGTTTTGGCAGTGTGAGGGTGTGCATGTGTTGGTGTATGTTTGGACAGCGTGAGTGTGTGTGTGTGAGGGTGTGTGTGTTTGGGCAGTGTGAGGGTGTGTGTGTGTGAGGGTGTGTGTGTGTGAGGGTGTGTGTGTTTGGGCAGTGTGAGGGTGTGTGCGTGTGAGGGTGTGTGTGTTTTGGCAGTGTGAGGGTGTTTGTGTTTGTGCAGTGTGAGAGTGTGTGTGTCCGCAGGTGTGTGTTTTGGCAGTGTGAGGGTGTGCTTGTGTTGGTGTATGTTTGGACAGCGTGAGTGTGTGTGTGTGAGGGTGTGTGTGTGTTTGGGCAGTGTGAGGGTGTGTGTGTGTTGGTGTGTGTTTGGGCTGTGTGAGGGTGTGTGTGTGTGTTGGTGTGTGTTTGGGCTGTGTGAGGGTGTGTGTGTGTGTTGGTGTATATTTGCGCAGTGTGAGGGTCTGTGTGAGGGTGTGTGTTTGGGCAGTGTGAGGGTGTGTGTGCTGGTGTATTTTTGGGCAGTGTGACGGTGTATGTGTGTGAGGGTGTCTGTGTGAGGGTGTGTGTGTTTGGGCAGTGCGAGGGTGTGTGTGTGTGAGGGTGTGTGTGTTTGGGCAGTGTGAGGGTGTGTGTGTGTGAGGTTGTGTGTTTGAGGGTGTGTGTTTTGGCAGTGTGAGAGTGTGTGTGTTGGTTTATGTTTGGGCTGTGTGAGGGTGTGTGTGTGTGTTGGTGTGTGTTTGGGCTGTGTGAGGGTGTGTGTGTGTTGGTGTATATTTGGGAAGTGTGAGGGGTGTGTGTGTTGGTGTATATTTGGGCAGTGTTAAGGGTGTGTGTGTTGGTGTGTGTTTGGGCAGTGTGAGGGTGTGTGTATAGGTGTGTGTTTGGGCAGTGTGATGGTGTGTATGTATGTGTGTGTTTGGGCAGTGTGAGCGTGTGTGTGTGTGAGGGTGTGTGTGTTTGGGCAGTGTAAGCGTGCGTGTGTGCAAGGATGTGTGTGTTTGGGCAGTGTGAGGTTGTGTGTGTGTGAGGGTGTGTGTGTTTGGGCAGTGTGAGGGTGCGTGTGTGTGAGGGTGTGTGTTTTGGCAGTGTGAGGGTGTGTGTGTTGGTGTATTTTTGGGCAGTGTGACGGTGTATGTGTGTGAGGGTGTGTGTTTTTGGGCAGTGCGAGGGTGTGTGTGTGTGAGGGTGTGTGTGTTTGGGCAGTGTGAGGGTGTGTGTGTGTGAGGGTGTGTGTGTGAGGGTGTGTGTTTGAGGGTGTGTGTTTTGGCAGTGTGAGATTGTGTGTGTTGATGTATGTTTGGGCAGTGTGAGGGTGTGTGTGTTTGGGCAGTGTGAGGGTGTGTGTTTGTGTGAGGGTGTGTGTGTTTGGGCAGTGTGAGAGTGTGTGTGTGTCTGTAGGTGTGTGTTTGGCAGTGTGCGTGTGTGTGTGTTTTGGCAGTGTGAGGGTGTGCATGTATTGGTGTATGTTCGGACAGCGTGAGTGTGTGTGTGTGTGTTTGGGCAGTGTGAGGGTGTGTGTGTGAGGGTGTGTGTGTGTGAGGGTGTGTGTGTTTGGGCAGTGTGAGGGTGTGTGCGTGTGAGGGTGTGTGTGTTTTGGCAGTGTGAGGGTGTGTGTGTTGGTGTACGTTTGGGCAGTGTGAGGGTGTGTGTGTGTGAGGGTGTTTGTGTGAGGGTGTGTGTGTTTGGGCAGTGTCAGGGTGTGTGCGTGTTTTGGCAGTGTGAGAGTGTGTGTGTTGGTGTATGTTTGGGCCGTGTGAGGGTGTGTGTGTGTGAGGGTGTGTGTGTGTTTGGGCAGTGTGAGGGTGTGTGTGTTTGGGCAGTGCGAGGGTGTGTGTTTGTGTGAGGGTGTGTGTGTTTGCGCAGTGTGAGAGTGTGTGTGTGTCTGTAGGTGTGTGTTTGGCAGTGTGCGTGTGTGTGTGTTTTGGCAGTGTGAGGGTGTGCTTGTGTTGGTGTATGTTTGGACAGCGTGAGTGTGTGTGTGTGAGGGTGTGTGTGTTTGGGCAGTGTGGGGGTGTGTGTGTGTGATGGTGTGTGTGTGAGGGTGTGTGTGTTTGGGCAGTGTCAGGGTGTGTGCGTGTGAGTGTGTGTGTTTTGGCAGTGTGAGAGTGTGTGTGTTGGTGTATGTTTGGGCAGTGTGAGGGTGTGTGTGTGTTGGTGTGTGTTTGGGCTGTGTGAGGGTGTGTGTGTGTGTTGGTGTGTGTTTGGGCTGTGTGAGGGTGTGTGTGTGTGTTGGTGTATATTTGCGCAGTGTGAGGGTGTGTGTGAGGTGTGTGTTTGGGCAGTGTGAGGGTGTGTGTGCTGGTGTATTTTTGGGCAGTGTGACGGTGTATGTGTGTGAGGGTGTCTGTGTGAGGGTGTGTGTGTTTGGGCAGTGCGAGGGTGTGTGTGTGTGAGGGTGTGTGTGTTTGGGCAGTGTGAGGGTGTGTGTGTGTGAGGTTGTGTGTTTGAGGGTGTGTGTTTTGGCAGTGTGAGAGTGTGTGTGTTGGTGTATGTTTGGGCTGTGTGAGGGTGTGTGTGTGTGTTGGTGTGTGTTTGGGCTGTGTGAGGGTGTGTGTGTGTTGGTGTATATTTGGGAAGTGTGAGGGGTGTGTGTGTTGGTGTATATTTGGGCAGTGTTAAGGGTGTGTGTGTTGGTGTGTGTTTGGGCAGTGTGAGGGTGTGTGTATAGGTGTGTGTTTGGGCAGTGTGATGGTGTGTATGTATGTGTGTGTTTGGGCAGTGTGAGCGTGTGTGTGTGTGAGGGTGTGTGTGTTTGGGCAGTGTAAGCGTGCGTGTGTGCAAGGATGTGTGTGTTTGGGCAGTGTGAGGTTGTGTGTGTGTGAGGGTGTGTGTGTTTGGGCAGTGTGAGGGTGCGTGTGTGTGAGGGTGTGTGTTTTGGCAGTGTGAGGGTGTGTGTGTGTGAGGGTGTGTGTGTTTGGGCAGTGTGAGGGTGTGTGTGTGTGAGGGTGTGTGTGTGTGAGGGTGTGTGTTTGAGGGTGTGTGTTTTGGCAGTGTGAGATTGTGTGTGTTGATGTATGTTTGGGCAGTGTGAGGGTGTGTGTGTGTGAGGGTGTGTGTGTGTTTGGGCAGTGTGAGGGTGTGTGTGTTTGGGCAGTGTGAGGGTGTGTGTTTGTGTGAGGGTGAGTGTGTTTGGGCAGTGTGAGAGTGTGTGTGTGTCTGTAGGTGTGTGTTTGGCAGTGTGCGTGTGTGTGTGTTTTGGCAGTGTGAGGGAGTGCATGTGTTGGTGTATGTTCGGACAGCGTGAGTGTGTGTGTGTGTGTTTGGGCAGTGTGAGGGTGTGTGTGTGAGGGTGTGTGTGTGTGAGGGTGTGTGTGTTTGGGCAGTGTGAGGGTGTGTGCGTGT
Source organism: Chiloscyllium plagiosum (assembly GCF_037043375.1). Taxonomy (NCBI): domain Eukaryota; kingdom Metazoa; phylum Chordata; class Chondrichthyes; order Orectolobiformes; family Hemiscylliidae; genus Chiloscyllium; species Chiloscyllium plagiosum. Next base: position 177,408,244 of record NW_028270139.1, on the reverse strand, counting down.
GAGGGTGTGTGTGTTTTGGCAGTGTGAGTGTGTGTGTGTTGGTGTACGTTTGGGCAGTGTGAGGGTGTGTGTGTGTGAGGGTGTTTGTGTGAGGGTGTGTGTGTTTGGGCAGTGTCAGGGTGTGTGCGTGTTTTGGCAGTGTGAGAGTGTGTGTGTTGGTGTATGTTTGGGCCGTGTGAGGGTGTGTGTGTGTGAGGGTGTGTGTGTTTGGGCAGTGTGAGGGTGTGTGTGTGTGAGGGTGTGTGTGTTTGGGCAGTGCGAGGGTGTGTGTTTGTGTGAGGGTGTGTGTGTTTTGGCAGTGTGAGGGTGTGTGTGTTGGTGTACGTTTGGGCAGTGTGGGGTGTGTGTGTGTGAGGGTGTATGTGTTTGGGCAGTGTGAGGGTGTGTGTGTGTGAGGTTGTGTGTGTTTTGGCAGTGTGCGGGTGTGTGTGTTTGGGCAGTGTGAGGGTGTGTGTGAGGGTGTGTGTTTGGGCAGTGTGAGGGTGTGTGTGTTGGTGTATTTTTGGGCAGTGTTACGGTGTATGTGTGTGAGGGTGTGTGTGTGAGGGTGTGTGTGTTTGGGCAGTGCGAGGGTGTGTGTGTGTGAGGGTGTGTGTGTTTGGGCAGTGTGAGGGTGTGTGTGTGTGAGGTTGTGTGTTTGAGGGTGTGTGTTTTGGCAGTGTGAGAGTGTGTGTGTTGGTGTATGTTTGGGCTGTGTGAGGGTGTGTGTGTGTGTTGGTGTGTGTTTGGGCTGTGTGAGGGTGTGTGTGTGTGTTGGTGTGTATTTGGGCTGTGTGAGGGTGTGTGTGTGTGTTGGTGTGTATTTGGGAAGTGTGAGGGGTGTGTGTGTTGGTGTATATTTGGGCAGTGTTAAGGGTATGTGTGTTGGTGTGTGTTTGGGCAGTGTGAGGGTGTGTGTACAGGTGTGTGTTTGGGCAGTGTGAGGGTGTGTATGTATGTGTGTGTTTGGGCAGTGTGAGCGTGTGTGTGTGTGAGGGTGTGTGTGTTTGGGCAGTGTAAGCGTGCGTGTGTGCAAGGATGTGTGTGTTTGGGCAGTGTGAGGTTGTGTGTGTGTGAGGGTGTGTGTGTTTGGGCAGTGTGAGGGTGCGTGTGTGTGAGGGTGTGTGTTTTGGCAGTGTGAGGGTGTGTGTGTGTGTTGGTGTATTTTTGGGCAGTGTGACGGTGTATGTGTGTGAGGGTGTGTGTGTTTGGGCAGTGTGAGGGTGTGTGTGTGTGAGGGTGTGTGTGTTTGGGCAGTGCGAGGGTGTGTGTGTGTGAGGGTGTGTGTGTTTGGGCAGTGTGAGGGTGTGTGTGTGTGAGGGTGTGTGTGTATGTTTGGGCAGTGTGAGGGTGTGTGTGTTTGGGCAGTGTGAGGGTGTGTGTTTGTGTGAGGGTGTGTGTGTTTGGGCAGTGTGAGAGTGTGTGTGTGTCTGTAGGTGTGTGTTTGGCAGTGTGCGTGTGTGTGTGTTTTGGCAGTGTGAGGGTGTGCATGTGTTGGTGTATGTTTGGACAGCGTGAGTGTGTGTGTGTGAGGGTGTGTGTGTTTGGGCAGTGTGAGGGTGTGTGTGTGTGAGGGTGTGTGTGTGTGAGGGTGTGTGTGTTTGGGCAGTGTGAGGGTGTGTGCGTGTGAGGGTGTGTGTGTTTTGGCAGTGTGAGGGTGTTTGTGTTTGTGCAGTGTGAGAGTGTGTGTGTCCGCAGGTGTGTGTTTTGGCAGTGTGAGGGTGTGCTTGTGTTGGTGTATGTTTGGACAGCGTGAGTGTGTGTGTGTGAGGGTGTGTGTGTTTGGGCAGTGTGAGGGTGTGTGTGTGTGTTGGTGTGTGTTTGGGCTGTGTGAGGGTGTGTGTGTGTGTTGGTGTATATTTGCGCAGTGTGAGGGTGTGTGTGAGGGTGTGTGTTTGGGCAGTGTGAGGGTGTGTGTGCTGGTGTATTTTTGGGCAGTGTGACGGTGTATGTGTGTGAGGGTGTCTGTGTGAGGGTGTGTGTGTTTGGGCAGTGCGAGGGTGTGTGTGTGTGAGGGTGTGTGTGTTTGGGCAGTGTGAGGGTGTGTGTGTGTGAGGTTGTGTGTTTGAGGGTGTGTGTTTTGGCAGTGTGAGAGTGTGTGTGTTGGTTTATGTTTGGGCTGTGTGAGGGTGTGTGTGTGTGTTGGTGTGTGTTTGGGCTGTGTGAGGGTGTGTGTGTGTTGGTGTATATTTGGGAAGTGTGAGGGGTGTGTGTGTTGGTGTATATTTGGGCAGTGTTAAGGGTGTGTGTGTTGGTGTGTGTTTGGGCAGTGTGAGGGTGTGTGTATAGGTGTGTGTTTGGGCAGTGTGATGGTGTGTATGTATGTGTGTGTTTGGGCAGTGTGAGCGTGTGTGTGTGTGAGGGTGTGTGTGTTTGGGCAGTGTAAGCGTGCGTGTGTGAAAGGATGTGTGTGTTTGGGCAGTGTGAGGTTGTGTGTGTGTGAGGGTGTGTGTGTTTGGGCAGTGTGAGGGTGCGTGTGTGTGAGGGTGTGTGTTTTGGCAGTGTGAGGGTGTGTGTGTGTGAGGGTGTGTGTGTTTGGGCAGTGTGAGGGTGTGTGTGTGTGAGGGTGTGTGTGTGTGAGGGTGTGTGTTTGAGGGTGTGTGTTTTGGCAGTGTGAGATTGTGTGTGTTGATGTATGTCTGGGCAGTGTGAGGGTGTGTGTGTGTGAGGGTGTGTGTGTGTTGGGCAGTGTGAGGGTGTGTGTGTTTGGGCAGTGTGAGGGTGTGTGTTTGTGTGAGGGTGAGTGTGTTTGGGCAGTGTGAGAGTGTGTGTGTGTCTGTAGGTGTGTGTTTGGCAGTGTGCGTGTGTTTTGGCAGTGTGAGGGAGTGCATGTGTTGGTGTATGTTCGGACAGCGTGAGTGTGTGTGTGTGTGTTTGGGCAGTGTGAGGGTGTGTGTGTGAGGGTGTGTGTGTGTGAGGGTGTGTGTGTTTGGACAGTGTGAGGGTGTGTGCGTGTGAGGGTGTGTGTGTTTTGGCAGTGTGAGTGTGTGTGTGTTGGTGTACGTTTGGGCAGTGTGAGGGTGTGTGTGTGTGAGGGTGTTTGTGTGAGGGTGTGTGTGTTTGGGCAGTGTCAGGGTGTGTGCGTGTTTTGGCAGTGTGAGAGTGTGTGTGTTGGTGTACGTTTGGGCAGTGTGAGGGTGTGTGTGTGTGAGGGTGTATGTGTTTGGGCAGTGTGAGGGTGTGTGTGTTGGTGTGTGTTTGGGCAGTGTGAGGGTGTGTGTGTGTGAGGGTGTGTATGTCTGGGCAGTGTCAGGGTGTGTGCGTGTTTTGGCAGTGTGAGAGTGTGTGTGTTGGTGTATGTTTGGGCCGTGTCAGGGTGTGTGTGTGTGAGGGTGTGTGTGTTTGCGCAGTGTGAGAGTGTGTGTGTTGGTGTACGTTTGGGCAGTGTGAGGGTGTGTGTGTGTGAGGGTGTGTGTGTTTGGGCAGTGTGAGGGTGTGTGTGTGAGGGTGTGTGTGTTTGGTCAGTGTAAGGGTGTGTGTGTGTGAGTGTGTGTGTTTTGGCAGTGTGAGAGTGTGTGTGTTGGTGTATGTTTGGGCAGTGTGAGGGTGTGTGTGTGTGAGGGTGTGTGTGTGTTTGGGCAGTGTGAGGGTGTTTGTGTTTGTGCAGTGTGAGAGTGTGTGTGTCCGCAGGTGTGTTTTGGCAGTGTGAGGGTGTGCTTGTGTTGGTGTATGTTTGGACAGCGTGAGTGTGTGTGTGTGAGGGTGTGTGTGTTTGGGCAGTGTGAGGGTGTGTGTGTGTTGGTGTGTGTTTGGGCTGTGTGAGGGTGTGTGTGTGTGTTGGTGTGTGTTTGGGCTGTGTGAGGGTGTGTGTGTGTGTTGGTGTATATTTGCGCAGTGTGAGGGTGTGTGTGAGGTGTGTGTTTGGGCAGTGTGAGGGTGTGTGTGCTGGTGTATTTTTGGGCAGTGTGACGGTGTATGTGTGTGAGGGTGTCTGTGTGAGGGTGTGTGTGTTTGGGCAGTGCGAGGGTGTGTGTGTGTGAGGGTGTGTGTGTTTGGGCAGTGTGAGGGTGTGTGTGTGTGAGGGTGTGTGTGTGTTTGGGCAGTGTGAGGGTGTGTGTGTGTGAGGGTGTGTGTGTGTGAGGGTGTGTGTGTTTGGGCAGTGCGAGGGTGTGTGTGTTTGGGCAGTGTGAGGGTGTGTGTGTTTGGGCAGTGTGAGGGTGTGCGTGTGTTGGTGTATGTTTGGACAGCGTGAGTGTGTGTGTGTGAGGGTGTGTGTGTGATGGTGTGTGTGTTTTGGCAGTGTGAGGGTGTGTGTGTTGGTATACGTTTGGGCAGTGTGAGGGTGTGTGTGTGAGGGTGTATGTGTTTGGGCAGTGTGATGGTGTGTGTGTGTGAGGTTGTGTGTGTTTTGGCAGTGTGCGGGTGTGTGTGTTTGGGCAGTGTGAGGGTGTGTGTGTGAGGGTGTGTGTGTGAGGGTGTGTGTGTTTGGGCAGTGCGAGGGTGTGTGTGTGTGAGGGTGTGTGTGTTTGGGCAGTGTGAGGGTGTGTGTGTGTGAGGGTGTGTGTTTGGGCAGTGGGAGGGTGTGTGTGTGTGAGGGTGTGTGTGTTTGGGCAGTGTGAGCGTGTGTGTGTGTGAGGGTGTGTGTGTTTGGGCAGTGTAAACCTGCGTGTGTGCAAGGATGTGTGTGTTTGGGCAGTGTGAGGTTGTGTGTGTGTGAGGGTGTGTGTGTTTGGGCAGTGTGAGGGTGCGTGTGTGTGAGGGTGTGTGTTTTGGCAGTGTGAGGGTGTGTGTGTTGGTGTATTTTTGGGCAGTGTGACGGTGTATGTGTGTGAGGGTGTGTGTGTTGGTGTATGTTTGGGCAGTGTGAGGGTGTGTGTGTTTGGGCAGTGTGAGGGTGTGTGTGTGTGAGGGTGTGTGTGTTTGGGCAGTGCGAGGGTGTGTGTGTGTGAGGGTGTGTGTGTTTTGGCAGTGTGAGGGTGTGTGTGTGTGAGGGTGTGTGTTTGAGGGTGTGTGTTTTGGCAGTGTGAGATTGTGTGTGTTGATGTATGTTTGGCAGTGTGAGGGTGTGTGTGTGTGAGGGTGTGTGTGTGTTTGGGCAGTGTGAGGGTGTGTGTGTTTGGGCAGTGTGAGGGTGTGTGTTTGTGTGAGGGTGTGTGTGTTTGGGCAGTGTGAGAGTGTGTGTGTGTCTGTAGGTGTGTGTTTGGCAGTGTGCGTGTGTGTGTATTTTGGCAGTGTGAGGGTGTGCATGTGTTGGTGTATGTTTGGACAGCGTGAGTGTGTGTGTGTGAGGGTGTGTGTGTTTGGGCAGTGTGAGGGTGTGTGTGTGTGAGGGTGTGTGTGTGTGAGGGTGTGTGTGTTTGGGCAGTGTGAGGGTGTGTGTGTGTTGCTGTATGTTTGGGCAGTGTAAGGGTGTGTGTGTGTGAGGGTGTGTGTTTTGGCAGTGTGAGGGTGTGTGTGTGTTGCTATATGTTTGGGCAGTGTGAGGGTGTGTGTGTGTGAGGGTGTGTGTTTTGGCAGTGTGAGGGTGTGTGTTGGTGTATTTTTGGGCAGTGTGACGGTGTATGTGTGTGAGGGTGTGTGTGTTTGGGCAGTGTGAGGGTGTGTGTGTTGATGTACGTTTGGGCAGTGTGAGGGTGTGTGTGTGTGAGGGTGTGGGTGTTTGGGCAGTGTGAGGGTGTGTGATTGTGAGGTTGTGTGTGTTTGGGCAGTGTGAGGGTGTGTGTGTGTGAGGGTGTGTGTGTGTGAGGGTGTGTGTGTTTGGGCAGTGTGAGGGTGTGTGTGTGTGAGGGTGTGTGTGTTTTGGCAGTGTGAGAGTGTGTGTGTTGGTGTACGTTTGGGCAGTGTGAGGGTGTGTGTGTGTGAGGGTGTATGTGTTTGGGCAGTGTGAGGGTGTGTGTGTTTGGGCAGTGTGAGGGTGTGTGTGTTGGTGTGTGTTTGGGCAGTGTGAGGGTGTGTGTGTGTGAGGGTGTGTGTTCGTGCAGTGTGGGGGGTGTGTGTGTGTTGGTGTGTGTTTGGGCAGTGTGAGAGTGAGTGTGTGTGAGGGTGTGTGTGTTTGGGCAGTGTGAGGGTGTGTGTGTTGGTGTGTGTTTGGGCAGTGTGAGGGTGTGTGTGTGAGGGTGTGTGTGTTTGGGCAGTGTGAGGGTGTGTGCGTGTGAGGGTGTGTGTGTTTTGGCAGTGTGAGTGTGTGTGTGTTGGTGTACGTTTGGGCAGTGTGAGGGTGTGTGTGTGTGAGGGTGTATGTGTTTGGGCAGTGTGAGGGTGTGTGTGTTGGTGTGTGTTTGGGCAGTGTGAGGGTGTGTGTGTGTGAGGGTGTGTATGTCTGGGCAGTGTCAGGGTGTGTGCGTGTTTTGGCAGTGTGAGAGTGTGTGTGTTGGTGTATGTTTGGGCCGTGTAAGGGTGTGTGTGTGTGAGGGTGTGTGTGTTTGCGCAGTGTGAGAGTGTGTGTGTTGGTGTACGTTTGGGCAGTGTGAGGGTGTGTGTGTGTGAGGGTGTGTGTGTTTGGGCAGTGTGAGGGTGTGTGTGTGAGGGTGTGTGTGTTTGGTCAGTGTAAGGGTGTGTGTGTGTGAGTGTGTGTGTTTTGGCAGTGTGAGAGTGTGTGTGTTGGTGTATGTTTGGGCAGTGTGAGGGTGTGTGTGTGTGAGGGTGTGTGTGTGTTTGGGCAGTGTGAGGGTGTTTGTGTTTGTGCAGTGTGAGAGTGTGTGTGTCCGCAGGTGTGTTTTGGCAGTGTGAGGGTGTGCTTGTGTTGGTGTATGTTTGGACAGCGTGAGTGTGTGTGTGTGAGGGTGTGTGTGTTTGGGCAGTGTGAGGGTGTGTGTGTGTTGGTGTGTGTTTGGGCTGTGTGAGGGTGTGTGTGTGTGTTGGTGTGTGTTTGGGCTGTGTGAGGGTGTGTGTGTGTGTTGGTGTATATTTGCGCAGTGTGAGGGTGTGCGTGAGGTGTGTGTTTGGGCAGTGTGAGGGTGTGTGTGCTGGTGTATTTTTGGGCAGTGTGACGGTGTATGTGTGTGAGGGTGTCTGTGTGAGGGTGTGTGTGTTTGGGCAGTGCGAGGGTGTGTGTGTGTGAGGGTGTGTGTGTTTGGGCAGTGTGAGGGTGTGTGTGTGTGAGGTTGTGTGTTTGAGGGTGTGTGTTTTGGCAGTGTGAGAGTGTGTGTGTTGGTGTATGTTTGGGCTATGTGAGGGTGTGTGTGTGTGTTGGTGTGTGTTTGGGCTGTGTGAGGGTGTGTGTGTGTTGGTGTATATTTGGGAAGTGTGAGGGGTGTGTGTGTTGGTGTATATTTGGGCAGTGTTAAGGGTGTGTGTGTTGGTGTGTGTTTGGGCAGTGTGAGGGTGTGTGTATAGGTGTGTGTTTGGGCAGTGTGATGGTGTGTATGTATGTGTGTGTTTGGGCAGTGTGAGCGTGTGTGTGTGTGAGGGTGTGTGTGTTTGGGCAGTGTAAGCGTGCGTGTGTGCAAGGATGTGTGTGTTTGGGCAGTGTGAGGTTGTGTGTGTGTGAGGGTGTGTGTGTTTGGGCAGTGTGAGGGTGCGTGTGTGTGAGGGTGTGTGTTTTGGCAGTGTGAGGGTGTGTGTGTGTGAGGGTGTGTGTGTTTGGGCAGTGTGAGGGTGTGTGTGTGTGAGGGTGTGTGTGTGTGAGGGTGTGTGTTTGAGGGTGTGTGTTTTGGCAGTGTGAGATTGTGTGTGTTGATGTATGTTTGGGCAGTGTGAGGGTGTGTGTGTGTGAGGGTGTGTGTGTGTTTGGGCAGTGTGAGGGTGTGTGTGTTTGGGCAGTGTGAGGGTGTGTGTTTGTGTGAGGGTGAGTGTGTTTGGGCAGTGTGAGAGTGTGTGTGTGTCTGTAGGTGTGTGTTTGGCAGTGTGCGTGTGTGTGTGTTTTGGCAGTGTGAGGGAGTGCATGTGTTGGTGTATGTTCGGACAGCGTGAGTGTGTGTGTGTGTGTTTGGGCAGTGTGAGGGTGTGTGTGTGAGGGTGTGTGTGTGTGAGGGTGTGCGTGTTTGGGCAGTGTGAGGGTGTGTGCATGTGAGGGTGTGTGTGTTTTGGCAGTGTGAGTGTGTGTGTGTTGGTGTACGTTTGGGCAGTGTGAGGGTGTGTGTGTGTGAGGGTGTTTGTGTGAGGGTGTGTGTGTTTGGGCAGTGTCAGGGTGTGTGCGTGTTTTGGCAGTGTGAGAGTGTGTGTGTTGGTGTATGTTTGGGCCGTGTGAGGGTGTGTGTGTGTGAGGGTGTGTGTGTGTTTGGGCAGTGTGAGGGTGTGTGTGTGTGAGGGTGTGTGTGTTTGGGCAGTGCGAGGGTGTGTGTTTGTGTGAGGGTGTGTGTGTTTTGGCAGTGTGAGGGTGTGTGTGTTGGTGTACGTTTGGGCAGTGTGGGGTGTGTGTGTGTGAGGGTGTATGTGTTTGGGCAGTGTGAGGGTGTGTGTGTGTGAGGTTGTGTGTGTTTTGGCAGTGTGCGGGTGTGTGTGTTTGGGCAGTGTGAGGGTGTGTGTGAGGGTGTGTGTTTGGGCAGTGTGAGGGTGTGTGTGTTGGTGTATTTTTGGGCAGTGTTACGGTGTATGTGTGTGAGGGTGTGTGTGTGAGGGTGTGTGTGTTTGGGCAGTGCGAGGGTGTGTGTGTGTGAGGGTGTGTGTGTTTGGGCAGTGTGAGGGTGTGTGTGTGTGAGGTTGTGTGTTTGAGGGTGTGTGTTTTGGCAGTGTGAGAGTGTGTGTGTTGGTGTATGTTTGGGCTGTGTGAGGGTGTGTGTGTGTGTTGGTGTGTGTTTGGGCTGTGTGAGGGTGTGTGTGTGTGTTGATGTGTATTTGGGCTGTGTGAGGGTGTGTGTGTGTGTGTTGGTGTGTATTTGGGAAGTGTGAGGGGTGTGTGTGTTGGTGTATATTTGGGCAGTGTTAAGGGTATGTGTGTTGGTGTGTGTTTGGGCAGTGTGAGGGTGTGTGTACAGGTGTGTGTTTGGGCAGTGTGAGGGTGTGTATGTATGTGTGTGTTTGGGCAGTGTGAGCGTGTGTGTGTGTGAGGGTGTGTGTGTTTGGGCAGTGTAAGCGTGCGTGTGTGCAAGGATGTGTGTGTTTGGGCAGTGTGAGGTTGTGTGTGTGTGAGGGTGTGTGTGTTTGGGCAGTTTGAGGGTGCGTGTGTGTGAGGATGTGTGTTTTGGAAGTGTGAGGGTGTGTGTGTGTGTTGGTGTATTTTTGGGCAGTGTGACGGTGTATGTGTGTGAGGGTGTGTGTGTTTGGGCAGTGTGAGGGTGTGTGTGTGTGAGGGTGTGTGTGTTTGGGCAGTGCGAGGGTGTGTGTGTGTGAGGGTGTGTGTGTTTGGGCAGTGTGAGGGTGTGTGTGTGTGAGGGTGTGTGTGTATGTTTGGGCAGTGTGAGGGTGTGTGTGTTTGGGCAGTGTGAGGGTGTGTGTTTGTGTGAGGGTGTGTGTGTTTGGGCAGTGTGAGAGTGTGTGTGTGTCTGTAGGTGTGTGTTTGGCAGTGTGCGTGTGTGTGTGTTTTGGCAGTGTGAGGGTGTGCATGTGTTGGTGTATGTTTGGACAGCGTGAGTGTGTGTGTGTGAGGGTGTGTGTGTTTGGGCAGTGTGAGGGTGTGTGAGGGTGTGTGTATGTGAGGGTGTGTGTGTTTGGGCAGTGTGAGGGTGTGTGCGTGTGAGGGTGTGTGTGTTTTGGCAGTGTGAGGGTGTTTGTGTTTGTGCAGTGTGAGAGTGTGTGTGTCCGCAGGTGTGTGTTTTGGCAGTGTGAGGGTGTGCTTGTGTTGGTGTATGTTTGGACAGCGTGAGTGTGTGTGTGTGAGGGTGTGTGTGTTTGGGCAGTGTGAGGGTGTGTGTGTGTTGGTGTGTGTTTGGGCTGTGTGAGGGTGTGTGTGTGTGTTGGTGTGTGTTTGGGCTGTGTGAGGGTGTGTGTGTGTGTTGGTGTATATTTGCGCAGTGTGAGGGTGTGTGTGAGGGTGTGTGTTTGGGCAGTGTGAGGGTGTGTGTGCTGGTGTATTTTTGGGCAGTGTGACGGTGTATGTGTGTGAGGGTGTCTGTGTGAGGGTGTGTGTGTTTGGGCAGTGCGAGGGTGTGTGTGTGTGAGGGTGTGTGTGTTTGGGCAGTGTGAGGGTGTGTGTGTGTGAGGTTGTGTGTTTGAGGGTGTGTGTTTTGGCAGTGTGAGAGTGTGTGTGTTGGTTTATGTTTGGGCTGTGTGAGGGTGTGTGTGTGTGTTGGTGTGTGTTTGGGCTGTGTGAGGGTGTGTGTGTTGGTGTATATTTGGGAAGTGTGAGGGGTGTGTGTGTTGGTGTATATTTGGGCAGTGTTAAGGGTGTGTGTGTTGGTGTGTGTTTGGGCAGTGTGAGGGTGTGTGTATAGGTGTGTGTTTGGGCAGTGTGATGGTGTGTATGTATGTGTGTGTTTGGGCAGTGTGAGCGTGTGTGTGTGTGAGGGTGTGTGTGTTTGGGCAGTGTAAGCGTGCGTGTGTGCAAGGATGTGTGTGTTTGGGCAGTGTGAGGTTGTGTGTGTGTGAGGGTGTGTGTGTTTGGGCAGTGTGAGGGTGCGTGTGTGTGAGGGTGTGTGTTTTGGCAGTGTGAGGGTGTGTGTGTTGGTGTATTTTTGGGCAGTGTGACGGTGTATGTGTGTGAGGGTGTGTGTTTTTGGGCAGTGCGAGGGTGTGTGTGTGTGAGGGTGTGTGTGTTTGGGCAGTGTGAGGGTGTGTGTGTGTGAGGGTGTGTGTGTGTGAGGGTGTGTGTTTGAGGGTGTGTGTTTTGGCAGTGTGAGATTGTGTGTGTTGATGTATGTTTGGGCAGTGTGAGGGTGTGTGTGTTTGGGCAGTGTGAGGGTGTGTGTTTGTGTGAGGGTGTGTGTGTTTGGGCAGTGTGAGAGTGTGTGTGTGTCTGTAGGTGTGTGTTTGGCAGTGTGCGTGTGTGTGTGTTTTGGCAGTGTGAGGGTGTGCATGTGTTGGTGTATGTTCGGACAGCGTGAGTGTGTGTGTGTGTGTTTGGGCAGTGTGAGGGTGTGTGTGTGAGGGTGTGTGTGTGTGAGGGTGTGTGTGTTTGGGCAGTGTGAGGGTGTGTGCGTGTGAGGGTGTGTGTGTTTTGGCAGTGTGAGGGTGTGTGTGTTGGTGTACGTTTGGGCAGTGTGAGGGTGTGTGTGTGTGAGGGTGTTTGTGTGAGGGTGTGTGTGTTTGGGCAGTGTCAGGGTGTGTGCGTGTTTTGGCAGTGTGAGAGTGTGTGTGTTGGTGTATGTTTGGGCCGTGTGAGGGTGTGTGTGTGTGAGGGTGTGTGTGTGTTTGGGCAGTGTGAGGGTGTGTGTGTTTGGGCAGTGCGAGGGTGTGTGTTTGTGTGAGGGTGTGTGTGTTTGCGCAGTGTGAGAGTGTGTGTGTGTCTGTAGGTGTGTGTTTGGCAGTGTGCGTGTGTGTGTGTTTTGGCAGTGTGAGGGTGTGCTTGTGTTGGTGTATGTTTGGACAGCGTGAGTGTGTGTGTGTGAGGGTGTGTGTGTTTGGGCAGTGTGGGGGTGTGTGTGTGTGATGGTGTGTGTGTGAGGGTGTGTGTGTTTGGGCAGTGTCAGGGTGTGTGCGTGTGAGTGTGTGTGTTTTGGCAGTGTGAGAGTGTGTGTGTTGGTGTATGTTTGGGCAGTGTGAGGGGGTGTGTGTGTGGGGGTGTGTGTGTGTTTGGGCAGTGTGAGGGTGTGTGTGTTTGTGCAGTGTGAGAGTGTGTGTGTCCGCAGGTGTGTGTTTTGGCAGTGTGAGGGTGTGCTTGTGTTGGTGTATGTTTGGACAGCGTGAGTGTGTGTGTGTGAGGGTGTGTGTGTTTGGGCAGTGTGAGGGTGTGTGTGTGTTGGTGTGTGTTTGGGCTGTGTGAGGGTGTGTGTGTGTGTTGGTGTGTGTTTGGGCTGTGTGAGGGTGTGTGTGTGTGTTGGTGTATATTTGGGCAGTGTGAGGGTGTGTGTGTGAGGGTGTGTGTTTGGGCAGTGTGAGGGTGTGTGTGTTGGTGTATTTTTGGGTGACGGTGTGTGTGTGTGAGGGTGTGTGTGTGTGAGTGTGTGTGTGTTTGGGCAGTGCGAGGGTGTGTGTGTGTGAGGGTGTGTGTGTTTGGGCAGTGTGAGGGTGTGTGTGTGTGAGGTTGTGTGTTTGAGGGTGTGTGTTTTGGCAGTGTGAGAGTGTGTGTGTTGGTGTATGTTTGGGCTGTGTGAGGGTGTGTGTGTGTGTTGGTGTGTGTTTGGGCTATGTGAGGGTGTGTGTGTGTGTTGGTGTGTATTTGGGAAGTGTGAGGGGTGTGTGTGTTGGTGTATATTTGGGCAGTGTTAAGGGTGTGTGTGTTGGTGTGTGTTTGGGCAGTGTGAGGGTGTGTGTATAGGTGTGTGTTTGGGCAGTGTGAGGGTGTGTATGTATGTGTGTGTTTGGGCAGTGTGAGCGTGTGTGTGTGTGAGGGTGTGTGTGTTTGGGCAGTGTGAGGGTGTGTGTGTGTGAGGGTGTGTGTGTTTGGGCACTGTAAGCGTGCGTGTGTGCAAGGATGTGTGTGTTTGGGCAGTGTGAGGTTGTGTGTGTGTGAGGGTGTGTGTGTTTAGGCAGTGTGAGGGTGCGTGTGTGTGAGGGTGTGTGTTTTGGCAGTGTGAGGGTGTGTGTGTTGGTGTATTTTTGGGCAGTGTGACGGTGTGTGTGTGTGAGGGTGTGTGTGTTTGGGCCGTGTGAGGGTGTGTGTGTGTGAGGGTGTGTGTGTTTGGGCAGTGCGAGGGTGAGTGTGTGTGAAGGTGTGTGTGTTTGGGCAGTGTGAGGGCGTGTGTGTGTGAGGGTGTGTGTTTGAGGGTGTGTGTTTTGGCAGTGTGAGATTGTGTGTGTTGATGTATGTTTGGGCAGTGTGAGGGTGTGTGTGTGTGAGGGTGTGTGTGTGTTTGGGCAGTGTGAGGGTGTGTGTGTTTGGGCAGTGTGAGGGTGTGTGTTTGTGTGAGGGTGTGTGTGTTTGGGCAGTGTGAGAGTGTGTGTGTGTCTGTAGGTGTGTGTTTGGCAGTGTGCGTGTGTGTGTATTTTGGCAGTGTGAGGGTGTGCATGTGTTGGTGTATGTTTGGACAGCGTGAGTGTGTGTGTGTGAGGGTGTGTGTATTTGGGCAGTGTGGGGGTGTGTGTGTTTGAGGGTGTGTGTTTTGGCAGTGTGAGATTGTGTGTGTTGATGTATGTTTGGGCAGTGTGAGGGTGTGTGTGTTTGGGCAGTGTGAGGGTGTGTGTTTGTGTGAGGGTGTGTGTGTTTGGGCAGTGTGAGAGTGTGTGTGTGTCTGTAGGTGTGTGTTTGGCAGTGTGCGTGTGTGTGTGTTTTGGCAGTGTGAGGGTGTGCATGTGTTGGTGTATGTTCGGACAGCGTGAGTGTGTGTGTGTGTGTTTGGGCAGTGTGAGGGTGTGTGTGTGAGGGTGTGTGTGTGTGAGGGTGTGTGTGTTTGGGCAGTGTGAGGGTGTGTGCGTGTGAGGGTGTGTGTGTTTTGGCAGTGTGAGGGTGTGTGTGTTGGTGTACGTTTGGGCAGTGTGAGGGTGTGTGTGTGTGAGGGTGTTTGTGTGAGGGTGTGTGTGTTTGGGCAGTGTCAGGGTGTGTGCGTGTTTTGGCAGTGTGAGAGTGTGTGTGTTGGTGTATGTTTGGGCCGTGTGAGGGTGTGTGTGTGTGAGGGTGTGTGTGTGTTTGGGCAGTGTGAGGGTGTGTGTGTTTGGGCAGTGCGAGGGTGTGTGTTTGTGTGAGGGTGTGTGTGTTTGCGCAGTGTGAGAGTGTGTGTGTGTCTGTAGGTGTGTGTTTGGCAGTGTGCGTGTGTGTGTGTTTTGGCAGTGTGAGGGTGTGCTTGTGTTGGTGTATGTTTGGACAGCGTGAGTGTGTGTGTGTGAGGGTGTGTGTGTTTGGGCAGTGTGGGGGTGTGTGTGTGTGATGGTGTGTGTGTGAGGGTGTGTGTGTTTGGGCAGTGTCAGGGTGTGTGCGTGTGAGTGTGTGTGTTTTGGCAGTGTGAGAGTGTGTGTGTTGGTGTATGTTTGGGCAGTGTGAGGGTGTGTGTGTGTGGGGGTGTGTGTGTGTTTGGGCAGTGTGAGGGTGTGTGTGTTTGTGCAGTGTGAGAGTGTGTGTGTCCGCAGGTGTGTGTTTTGGCAGTGTGAGGGTGTGCTTGTGTTGGTGTATGTTTGGACAGCGTGAGTGTGTGTGTGTGAGGGTGTGTGTGTTTGGGCAGTGTGAGAGTGTGTGTGTGTCTGTAGGTGTGTGTTTGGCAGTGTGCGTGTGTGTGTGTTTTGGCAGTGTGAGGGTGTGCATGTGTTGGTGTATGTTTGGACAGCGTGAGTGTGTGTGTGTGAGGGTGTGTGTGTTTGGGCAGTGTGAGGGTGTGTGAGAGTGTGTGTGTGTGAGGGTGTGTGTGTTTGGGCAGTGTGAGGGTGTGTGCGTGTGAGGGTGTGTGTGTTTTGGCAGTGTGAGGGTGTTTGTGTTTGTGCAGTGTGAGAGTGTGTGTGTCCGCAGGTGTGTGTTTTGGCAGTGTGAGGGTGTGCTTGTGTTGGTGTATGTTTGGACAGCGTGAGTGTGTGTGTGTGAGGGTGTGTGTGTTTGGGCAGTGTGAGGGTGTGTGTGTGTTGGTGTGTGTTTGGGCTGTGTGAGGGTGTGTGTGTGTGTTGGTGTGTGTTTGGGCTGTGTGAGGGTGTGTGTGTGTGTTGGTGTATATTTGCGCAGTGTGAGGGTGTGTGTGAGGGTGTGTGTTTGGGCAGTGTGAGGGTGTGTGTGCTGGTGTATTTTTGGGCAGTGTGACGGTGTATGTGTGTGAGGGTGTCCGTGTGAGGGTGTGTGTGTTTGGGCAGTGCGAGGGTGTGTGTGTGTGAGGGTGTGTGTGTTTGGGCAGTGTGAGGGTGTGTGTGTGTGAGGTTGTGTGTTTGAGGGTGTGTGTTTTGGCAGTGTGAGAGTGTGTGTGTTGGTTTATGTTTGGGCTGTGTGAGGGTGTGTGTGTGTGTTGGTGTGTGTTTGGGCTGTGTGAGGGTGTGTGTGTGTTGGTGTATATTTGGGAAGTGTGAGGGGTGTGTGTGTTGGTGTATATTTGGGCAGTGTTAAGGGTGTGTGTGTTGGTGTGTGTTTGGGCAGTGTGAGGGTGTGTGTATAGGTGTGTGTTTGGGCAGTGTGATGGTGTGTATGTATGTGTGTGTTTGGGCAGTGTGAGCGTGTGTGTGTGTGAGGGTGTGTGTGTTTGGGCAGTGTAAGCGTGCGTGTGTGCAAGGATGTGTGTGTTTGGGCAGTGTGAGGTTGTGTGTGTGTGAGGGTGTGTGTGTTTGGGCAGTGTGAGGGTGCGTGTGTGTGAGGGTGTGTGTTTTGGCAGTGTGAGGGTGTGTGTGTTGGTGTATTTTTGGGCAGTGTGACGGTGTATGTGTGTGAGGGTGTGTGTTTTTGGGCAGTGCGAGGGTGTGTGTGTGTGAGGGTGTGTGTGTTTGGGCAGTGTGAGGGTGTGTGTGTGTGAGGGTGTGTGTGTGTGAGGGTGTGTGTTTGAGGGTGTGTGTTTTGGCAGTGTGAGATTGTGTGTGTTGATGTATGTTTGGGCAGTGTGAGGGTGTGTGTGTTTGGGCAGTGTGAGGGTGTGTGTTTGTGTGAGGGTGTGTGTGTTTGGGCAGTGTGAGAGTGTGTGTGTGTCTGTAGGTGTGTGTTTGGCAGTGTGCGTGTGTGTGTGTTTTGGCAGTGTGAGGGTGTGCATGTGTTGGTGTATGTTCGGACAGCGTGAGTGTGTGTGTGTGTGTTTGGGCAGTGTGAGGGTGTGTGTGTGAGGGTGTGTGTGTGTGAGGGTGTGTGTGTTTGGGCAGTGTGAGGGTGTGTGCGTGTGAGGGTGTGTGTGTTTTGGCAGTGTGAGGGTGTGTGTGTTGGTGTACGTTTGGGCAGTGTGAGGGTGTGTGTGTGTGAGGGTGTTTGTGTGAGGGTGTGTGTGTTTGGGCAGTGTCAGGGTGTGTGCGTGTTTTGGCAGTGTGAGAGTGTGTGTGTTGGTGTATGTTTGGGCCGTGTGAGGGTGTGTGTGTGTGAGGGTGTGTGTGTGTTTGGGCAGTGTGAGGGTGTGTGTGTTTGGGCAGTGCGAGGGTGTGTGTTTGTGTGAGGGTGTGTGTGTTTGCGCAGTGTGAGAGTGTGTGTGTGTCTGTAGGTGTGTGTTTGGCAGTGTGCGTGTGTGTGTGTTTTGGCAGTGTGAGGGTGTGCTTGTGTTGGTGTATGTTTGGACAGCGTGAGTGTGTGTGTGTGAGGGTGTGTGTGTTTGGGCAGTGTGGGGGTGTGTGTGTGTGATGGTGTGTGTGTGAGGGTGTGTGTGTTTGGGCAGTGTCAGGGTGTGTGCGTGTGAGTGTGTGTGTTTTGGCAGTGTGAGAGTGTGTGTGTTGGTGTATGTTTGGGCAGTGTGAGGGTGTGTGTGTGTGGGGGTGTGTGTGTGTTTGGGCAGTGTGAGGGTGTGTGTGTTTGTGCAGTGTGAGAGTGTGTGTGTCCGCAGGTGTGTGTTTTGGCAGTGTGAGGGTGTGCTTGTGTTGGTGTATGTTTGGACAGCGTGAGTGTGTGTGTGTGAGGGTGTGTGTGTTTGGGCAGTGTGAGGGTGTGTGTGTGTTGGTGTGTGTTTGGGCTGTGTGAGGGTGTGTGTGTGTGTTGGTGTGTGTTTGGGCTGTGTGAGGGTGTGTGTGTGTGTTGGTGTATATTTGGGCAGTGTGAGGGTGTGTGTGTGAGGGTGTGTGTTTGGGCAGTGTGAGGGTGTGTGTGTTGGTGTATTTTTGGGTGACGGTGTGTGTGTGTGAGGGTGTGTGTGTGTGAGTGTGTGTGTGTTTGGGCAGTGCGAGGGTGTGTGTGTGTGAGGGTGTGTGTGTTTGGGCAGTGTGAGGGTGTGTGTGTGTGAGGTTGTGTGTTTGAGGGTGTGTGTTTTGGCAGTGTGAGAGTGTGTGTGTTGGTGTATGTTTGGGCTGTGTGAGGGTGTGTGTGTGTGTTGGTGTGTGTTTGGGCTATGTGAGGGTGTGTGTGTGTGTTGGTGTGTATTTGGGAAGTGTGAGGGGTGTGTGTGTTGGTGTATATTTGGGCAGTGTTAAGGGTGTGTGTGTTGGTGTGTGTTTGGGCAGTGTGAGGGTGTGTGTATAGGTGTGTGTTTGGGCAGTGTGAGGGTGTGTATGTATGTGTGTGTTTGGGCAGTGTGAGCGTGTGTGTGTGTGAGGGTGTGTGTGTTTGGGCAGTGTGAGGGTGTGTGTGTGTGAGGGTGTGTGTATTTGGGCACTGTAAGCGTGCGTGTGTGCAAGGATGTGTGTGTTTGGGCAGTGTGAGGTTGTGTGTGTGTGAGGGTGTGTGTGTTTAGGCAGTGTGAGGGTGCGTGTGTGTGAGGGTGTGTGTTTTGGCAGTGTGAGGGTGTGTGTGTTGGTGTATTTTTGGGCAGTGTGACGGTGTGTGTGTGTGAGGGTGTGTGTGTTTGGGCCGTGTGAGGGTGTGTGTGTGTGAGGGTGTGTGTGTTTGGGCAGTGCGAGGGTGAGTGTGTGTGAAGGTGTGTGTGTTTGGGCAGTGTGAGGGCGTGTGTGTGTGAGGGTGTGTGTTTGAGGGTGTGTGTTTTGGCAGTGTGAGATTGTGTGTGTTGATGTATGTTTGGGCAGTGTGAGGGTGTGTGTGTGTGAGGGTGTGTGTGTGTTTGGGCAGTGTGAGGGTGTGTGTGTTTGGGCAGTGTGAGGGTGTGTGTTTGTGTGAGGGTGTGTGTGTTTGGGCAGTGTGAGAGTGTGTGTGTGTCTGTAGGTGTGTGTTTGGCAGTGTGCGTGTGTGTGTATTTTGGCAGTGTGAGGGTGTGCATGTGTTGGTGTATGTTTGGACAGCGTGAGTGTGTGTGTGTGAGGGTGTGTGTATTTGGGCAGTGTGGGGGTGTGTGTGTTTGAGGGTGTGTGTTTTGGCAGTGTGAGATTGTGTGTGTTGATGTATGTTTGGGCAGTGTGAGGGTGTGTGTGTTTGGGCAGTGTGAGGGTGTGTGTTTGTGTGAGGGTGTGTGTGTTTGGGCAGTGTGAGAGTGTGTGTGTGTCTGTAGGTGTGTGTTTGGCAGTGTGCGTGTGTGTGTGTTTTGGCAGTGTGAGGGTGTGCATGTGTTGGTGTATGTTCGGACAGCGTGAGTGTGTGTGTGTGTGTTTGGGCAGTGTGAGGGTGTGTGTGTGAGGGTGTGTGTGTGTGAGGGTGTGTGTGTTTGGGCAGTGTGAGGGTGTGTGCGTGTGAGGGTGTGTGTGTTTTGGCAGTGTGAGGGTGTGTGTGTTGGTGTACGTTTGGGCAGTGTGAGGGTGTGTGTGTGTGAGGGTGTTTGTGTGAGGGTGTGTGTGTTTGGGCAGTGTCAGGGTGTGTGCGTGTTTTGGCAGTGTGAGAGTGTGTGTGTTGGTGTATGTTTGGGCCGTGTGAGGGTGTGTGTGTGTGAGGGTGTGTGTGTGTTTGGGCAGTGTGAGGGTGTGTGTGTTTGGGCAGTGCGAGGGTGTGTGTTTGTGTGAGGGTGTGTGTGTTTGCGCAGTGTGAGAGTGTGTGTGTGTCTGTAGGTGTGTGTTTGGCAGTGTGCGTGTGTGTGTGTTTTGGCAGTGTGAGGGTGTGCTTGTGTTGGTGTATGTTTGGACAGCGTGAGTGTGTGTGTGTGAGGGTGTGTGTGTTTGGGCAGTGTGGGGGTGTGTGTGTGTGATGGTGTGTGTGTGAGGGTGTGTGTGTTTGGGCAGTGTCAGGGTGTGTGCGTGTGAGTGTGTGTGTTTTGGCAGTGTGAGAGTGTGTGTGTTGGTGTATGTTTGGGCAGTGTGAGGGTGTGTGTGTGTGGGGGTGTGTGTGTGTTTGGGCAGTGTGAGGGTGTGTGTGTTTGTGCAGTGTGAGAGTGTGTGTGTCCGCAGGTGTGTGTTTTGGCAGTGTGAGGGTGTGCTTGTGTTGGTGTATGTTTGGACAGCGTGAGTGTGTGTGTGTGAGGGTGTGTGTGTTTGGGCAGTGTGAGGGTGTGTGTGTGTTGGTGTGTGTTTGGGCTGTGTGAGGGTGTGTGTGTGTGTTGGTGTGTGTTTGGGCTGTGTGAGGGTGTGTGTGTGTGTTGGTGTATATTTGGGCAGTGTGAGGGTGTGTGTGTGAGGGTGTGTGTTTGGGCAGTGTGAGGGTGTGTGTGTTGGTGTATTTTTGGGTGACGGTGTGTGTGTGTGAGGGTGTGTGTGTGTGAGTGTGTGTGTGTTTGGGCAGTGCGAGGGTGTGTGTGTGTGAGGGTGTGTGTGTTTGGGCAGTGTGAGGGTGTGTGTGTGTGAGGTTGTGTGTTTGAGGGTGTGTGTTTTGGCAGTGTGAGAGTGTGTGTGTTGGTGTATGTTTGGGCTGTGTGAGGGTGTGTGTGTGTGTTGGTGTGTGTTTGGGCTATGTGAGGGTGTGTGTGTGTGTTGGTGTGTATTTGGGAAGTGTGAGGGGTGTGTGTGTTGGTGTATATTTGGGCAGTGTTAAGGGTGTGTGTGTTGGTGTGTGTTTGGGCAGTGTGAGGGTGTGTGTATAGGTGTGTGTTTGGGCAGTGTGAGGGTGTGTATGTATGTGTGTGTTTGGGCAGTGTGAGCGTGTGTGTGTGTGAGGGTGTGTGTGTTTGGGCAGTGTGAGGGTGTGTGTGTGTGAGGGTGTGTGTGTTTGGGCACTGTAAGCGTGCGTGTGTGCAAGGATGTGTGTGTTTGGGCAGTGTGAGGTTGTGTGTGTGTGAGGGTGTGTGTGTTTAGGCAGTGTGAGGGTGCGTGTGTGTGAGGGTGTGTGTTTTGGCAGTGTGAGGGTGTGTGTGTTGGTGTATTTTTGGGCAGTGTGACGGTGTGTGTGTGTGAGGGTGTGTGTGTTTGGGCCGTGTGAGGGTGTGTGTGTGTGAGGGTGTGTGTGTTTGGGCAGTGTGAGGGCGTGTGTGTGTGAGGGTGTGTGTTTGAGGTTGTGTGTTTTGGCAGTGTGAGATTGTGTGTGTTGATGTATGTTTGGGCAGTGTGAGGGTGTGTGTGTGTGAGGGTGTGTGTGTGTTTGGGCAGTGTGAGGGTGTGTGTGTTTGGGCAGTGTGAGGGTGTGTGTTTGTGTGAGGGTGTGTGTGTTTGGGCAGTGTGAGAGTGTGTGTGTGTCTGTAGGTGTGTGTTTGGCAGTGTGCGTGTGTGTGTATTTTGGCAGTGTGAGGGTGTGCATGTGTTGGTGTATGTTTGGACAGCGTGAGTGTGTGTGTGTGAGGGTGTGTGTATTTGGGCAGTGTGGGGGTGTGTGTGTGTGAGGGTGTGTGTGTGTGAGTGTGTGTGTTTGGGCAGTGTGAGGGTGTGTGCGTGTGAGGGTGTGTGTGTTTTGGCAGTGTGAGGGTGTGTGTGTTGGTGTACGTTTGGGCAGTGTGAGGGTGTGTGTGTGTGAGGGTGTATGTGTTTGGGCAGTGTGAGGGTGTGTGTGTGTGAGGTTGTGTGTGTTTTGGCAGTGTGCGGGTGTGTGTGTTTGGGCAGTGTGAGGGTGTGTGTGAGGGTGTGTGTTTGGGCAGTGTGAGGGTGTGTGTGTTGGTGTATTTTTGGGCAGTGTTACGGTGTATGTGTGTGAGGGTGTGTGTGTGAGGGTGTGTGTGTTTGGGCAGTGCGAGGGTGTGTGTGTGTGAGGGTGTGTGTGTTTGGGCAGTGTGAGGGTGTGTGTGTGTGAGGTTGTGTGTTTGAGGGTGTGTGTTTTGGCAGTGTGAGAGTGTGTGTGTTGGTGTATGTTTGGGCTGTGTGAGGGTGTGTGTGTGTGTTGGTGTGTGTTTGGGCTGTGTGAGGGTGTGTGTGTGTGTTGGTGGGTATTTGGGAAGTGTGAGGGGTGTGTGTGTTGGTGTATATTTGGGCAGTGTTAAGGGTATGTGTGTTGGTGTGTGTTTGGGCAGTGTGAGTGTGTGTGTATAGGTGTGTGTTTGGGCAGTGTGAGGGTGTGTATGTATGTGTGTGTTTGGGCAGTGTGAGCGTGTGTGTGTGTGAGGGTGTGTGTGTTTGGGCAGTGTAAGCGTGCGTGTGTGCAAGGATGTGTGTGTTTGGGCAGTGTGAGGTTGTGTGTGTGTGAGGGTGTGTGTGTTTGGGCAGTGTGAGGGTGCGTGTGTGTGAGGGTGTGTGTTTTGGCAGTGTGAGGGTGTGTGTGTGTGTTGGTGTATTTTTGGGCAGTGTGACGGTGTATGTGTGTGAGGGTGTGTGTGTTTGGGCAGTGTGAGGGTGTGTGTGTGTGAGGGTGTGTGTGTTTGGGCAGTGCGAGGGTGTGTGTGTGTGAGGGTGTGTGTGTTTGGGCAGTGTGAGGTTGTGTGTGTGTGAGGGTGTGTGTGTGTGTTTGGGCAGTGTGAGGGTGTGTGTGTTTGGGCAGTGTGAGGGTGTGTGTTTGTGTGAGGGTGTGTGTGTTTGGGCAGTGTGAGAGTGTGTGTGTGTCTGTAGGTGTGTGTTTGGCAGTGTGTGTGTGTGTGTGTTTTGGCAGTGTGAGGGTGTGCATGTGTTGGTGTATGTTTGGACAGCGTGAGTGTGTGTGTGTGAGGGTGTGTGTGTTTGGGCAGTGTGAGGGTGTGTGTGTGTGAGGGTGTGTGTGTGTGAGGGTGTGTGTGTTTGGGCAGTGTGAGGGTGTGTGCGTGTGAGGGTGTGTGTGTTTTGGCAGTGTGAGGGTGTGTGTGTTGGTGTACGTTTGGGCAGTGTGAGGGTGTGTGTGTGTGAGGGTGTGGGTGTTTGGGCAGTGTGGGGGTGTGTGATTTTGAGGTTGTGTGTGTTTGGGCAGTGTGAGGGTGTGTGTGTGTGAGGGTGTGTGTGTGTGAGGGTGTGTGTGTTTGGGCAGTGTGAGGGTGTGTGTGTGTGAGGGTGTGTGTGTTTTGGCAGTGTGAGAGTGTGTGTGTTGGTGTACGTTTGGGCAGTGTGAGGGTGTGTGTGTGTGAGGGTGTATGTGTTTGGGCAGTGTGAGGGTGTGTGTGTTTGGGCAGTGTGAGGGTGTGTGTGTTGGTGTGTGTTTGGGCAGTGTGAGGGTGTGTGTGTGTGAGGGTGTGTGTTCGGGCAGTGTGGGGGGTGTGTGTCTGTAGGTGTGTGTTTGGCAGTGTGCGTGTGTGTGTGTTTTGGCAGTGTGAGGGTGTGCTTGTGTTGGTGTATGTTTGGACAGCGTGAGTGTGTGTGTGAGGGTGTGTGTGTTTGGGCAGTGTGGGGGTGTGTGTGTGTGATGGTGTGTGTGTGAGGGTGTGTGTGATTGGGCAGTGTCAGGGTGTGTGCGTGTTTTGGCAGTGTGAGAGTGTGTGTGTTGGTGTATGTTTGGGCAGTGTGAGGGTGTGTGTGTGTGGGGGTGTGTGTGTGTTTGGGCAGTGTGAGGGTGTGTGTGTTTGTGCAGTGTGAGAGTGTGTGTGTCCGCAGGTGTGTGTTTTGGCAGTGTGAGGGTGTGCTTGTGTTGGTGTATGTTTGGACAGCGTGAGTGTGTGTGTGTGAGGGTGTGTGTGTTTGGGCAGTGTGAGGGTGTGTGTGTGTTGGTGTGTGTTTGGGCTGTGTGAGGGTGTGTGTGTGTGTTGGTGTGTGTTTGGGCTGTGTGAGGGTGTGTGTGTGTGTTGGTGTATATTTGGGCAGTGTGAGGGTGTGTGTGTGAGGGTGTGTGTTTGGGCAGTGTGAGGGTGTGTGTGTTGGTGTATTTTTGGGTGACGGTGTATGTGTGTGAGGGTGTGTGTGTGTGAGTGTGTGTGTGTTTGGGCAGTGCGAGGGTGTGTGTGTGTGAGGGTGTGTGTGTTTGGGCAGTGTGAGGGTGTGTGTGTGTGAGGTTGTGTGTTTGAGGGTGTGTGTTTTGGCAGTGTGAGAGTGTGTGTGTTGGTGTATGTTTGGGCTGTGTGAGGGTGTGTGTGTGTGTTGGTGTGTGTTTGGGCTATGTGAGGGTGTGTGTGTGTGTTGGTGTGTATTTGGGAAGTGTGAGGGGTGTGTGTGTTGGTGTATATTTGGGCAGTGTTAAGGGTGTGTGTGTTGGTGTGTGTTTGGGCAGTGTGAGGGTGTGTGTATAGGTGTGTGTTTGGGCAGTGTGATGGTGTGTATGTATGTGTGTGTTTGGGCAGTGTGAGCGTGTGTGTGTGTGAGGGTGTGTGTGTTT
The DNA here is from genome assembly GCF_037043375.1 of Chiloscyllium plagiosum. Taxonomy (NCBI): domain Eukaryota; kingdom Metazoa; phylum Chordata; class Chondrichthyes; order Orectolobiformes; family Hemiscylliidae; genus Chiloscyllium; species Chiloscyllium plagiosum. The sequence continues at coordinate 177,385,383 of NW_028270139.1, read as the reverse complement.
GGGCAGTGTGAGGGTGTGTGTGTGTGAGGGTGTGTGTGTTTGGGCACTGTAAGCGTGCGTGTGTGCAAGGATGTGTGTGTTTGGGCAGTGTGAGGTTGTGTGTGTGTGAGGGTGTGTGTGTTTGGGCAGTGTGAGGGTGCGTGTGTGTGAGGGTGTGTGTTTTGGCAGTGTGAGGGTGTGTGTGTTGGTGTATTTTTGGGCAGTGTGACGGTGTGTGTGTGTGAGGGTGTGTGTGTTTGGGCCTTGTGAGGGTGTGTGTGTGTGAGGGTGTGTGTGTTTGGGCAGTGTGAGGGTGAGTGTGTGTGAAGGTGTGTGTGTTTGGGCAGTGTGAGGGCGTGTGTGTGTGAGGGTGTGTGTTTGAGGGTGTGTGTTTTGGCAGTGTGAGATTGTGTGTGTTGATGTATGTTTGGGCAGTGTGAGGGTGTGTGTGTGTGAGGGTGTGTGTGTGTTTGGGCAGTGTGAGGGTGTGTGTGTTTGGGCAGTGTGAGGGTGTGTGTTTGTGTGAGGGTGTGTGTGTTTGGGCAGTGTGAGAGTGTGTGTGTGTCTGTAGGTGTGTGTTTGGCAGTGTGCGTGTGTGTGTATTTTGGCAGTGTGAGGGTGTGCATGTGTTGGTGTATGTCTGGACAGCGTGAGTGTGTGTGTGTGAGGGTGTGTGTATTTGGGCAGTGTGGGGGTGTGTGTGTGTGAGGGTGTGTGTGTGTGAGGGTGTGTGTGTTTGGGCAGTGTGAGGGTGTGTGCGTGTGAGGGTGTGTGTGTTTTGGCAGTGTGAGGGTGTGTGTGTTGGTGTTCGTTTGGGCAGTGTGAGGGTGTGTGTGTGTGAGGGTGTATGTGTTTGGGCAGTGTGAGGGTGTGTGTGTGTGAGGTTGTGTGTGTTTTGGCAGGGTGCGGGTGTGTGTGTTTGGGCAGTGTGAGGGTGTGTGTGAGGGTGTGTGTTTGGGCAGTGTGAGGGTGTGTGTGTTGGTGTATTTTTGGGCAGTGTTACGGTGTATGTGTGTGAGGGTGTGTGTGTGAGGGTGTGTGTGTTTGGGCAGTGCGAGGGTGTGTGTGTGTGAGGGTGTGTGTGTTTGGGCAGTGTGAGGGTGTGTGTGTGTGAGGTTGTGTGTTTGAGGGTGTGTGTTTTGGCAGTGTGAAAGTGTGTGTGTTGGTGTATGTTTGGGCTGTGTGAGGGTGTGTGTGTGTGTTGGTGTGTGTTTGGGCTGTGTGAGGGTGTGTGTGTGTGTTGGTGTGTATTTGGGAAGTGTGAGGGGTGTGTGTGTTGGTGTATATTTGGGCAGTGTTAAGGGTATGTGTGTTGGTGTGTGTTTGGGCAGTGTGAGTGTGTGTGTATAGGTGTGTGTTTGGGCAGTGTGAGGGTGTGTATGTATGTGTGTGTTTGGGCAGTGTGAGCGTGTGTGTGTGTGAGGGTGTGTGTGTTTGGGCAGTGTAAGCGTGCGTGTGTGCAAGGATGTGTGTGTTTGGGCAGTGTGAGGTTGTGTGTGTGTGAGGGTGTGTGTGTTTGGGCAGTGTGAGGGTGCGTGTGTGTGAGGGTGTGTGTTTTGGCAGTGTGAGGGTGTGTGTGTGTGTTGGTGTATTTTTGGGCAGTGTGACGGTGTATGTGTGTGAGGGTGTGTGTGTTTGGGCAGTGTGAGGGTGTGTGTGTGTGAGGGTGTGTGTGTTTGGGCAGTGCGAGGGTGTGTGTGTGTGAGGGTGTGTGTGTTTGGGCAGTGTGAGGGTGTGTGTGTGTGAGGGTGTGTGTGTGTGTTTGGGCAGTGTGAGGGTGTGTGTGTTTGGGCAGTGTGAGGGTGTGTGTTTGTGTGAGGGTGTGTGTGTTTGGGCAGTGTTAGAGTGTGTGTGTGTCTGTAGGTGTGTGTTTGGCAGTGTGCGTGTGTGTGTGTTTTGGCAGTGTGAGGGTGTGCATGTGTTGGTGTATGTTTGGACAGCGTGAGTGTGTGTGTGTGAGGGTGTGTGTGTTTGGGCAGTGTGAGGGTGTGTGTGTGTGAGGGTGTGTGTGTGTGAGGGTGTGTGTGTTTGGGCAGTGTGAGGGTGTGTGCGTGTGAGGGTGTGTGTGTTTTGGCAGTGTGAGGGTGTGTGTGTTGGTGTACGTTTGGGCAGTGTGAGGGTGTGTGTGTGTGAGGGTGTGGGTGTTTGGGCAGTGTGGGGGTGTGTGATTTTGAGGTTGTGTGTTTGGGCAGTGTGAGTGTGTGTGTGTGTGAGGGTGTGTGTGTGTGAGGGTGTGTGTGTTTGGGCAGTGTGAGGGTGTGTGTGTGTGAGGGTGTGTGTGTTTTGGCAGTGTGAGAGTGTGTGTGTTGGTGTACGTTTTGGCAGTGTGAGGGTGTGTGTGTGTGAGGGTGTGTGTGTTTGGGCAGTGTGAGGGTGTGTGTGTGAGGGTGTGTGTTTTGGCAGTGTGAGGGTGTGTGTGTTGTTGTATGTTTGGGCAGTGTGAGGGTGTGTGTGTGTGAGGGTGTGTGTGTATGGGCAGTGTGAGGGTGTGTGTGTGTGTTTGGGCAGGGTGAGGGTGTGTGTGTGTGAGGGTGTGTGTTTTGGCAGTGTGAGGGTGTGTGTGTTGGTGTATGTTTAGGCAGTGTGAGGGTGTGTGTGTGTGAGGGTGTGTGTGTTTGGGCAGTGTGAGGGTGTGTATGTATGTGTGTGTTTGGGCAGTGTGAGCGTGTGTGTGTGTGTAGGTGTGTGTTGTGGCAGTGTGAGCGTGTGTGTGTGTGAGGGTGTGTGTGTTTGGGCAGTGTGAGGGTGTGTGTGTGTGAGGGTGTGTGTTTGGGCAGTGTGAGGGTGTGTGTGTTGGTGTGTGTTTGGGCAGTGTGAGGTGGTGTGTGTGACGGTGTGTGTGTTTGGTCAGTGTGAGGGTGTGTGTGTAGGTGTGTGTTTGGGCAGTGTGAGGGTGTGTGTGTGTTGGTGTATGTTTGGGAAGTGTGAGGGGGGGTTGTGTGTTGGTGTACATTTGGGCAGTGTGAGGGTGTGTGTGTAGGTGTGTGTTTGGGCAGTGTGAGGGTGTGTATGTATGTGTGTGTTTGGGCAGTGTGAGTGTGCGTGTGTGAGGGTGCGTGTGTTTGGGCAGTGTGAGGGTGTGTGTGTGAGGGTGTGTGTGTTTGGGCAGTGTGAGGGTGTGTGTGTGTGTGAGGGTGTGTGTGTTTGGGCAGTGTGAGGGTGTGTGTGTGAGGGTGTGTGTTTTGGCCGTGTGAGGGTGTGTGTGTGTGAGGGTGTGTGTGTTTGGGCAGTGTGAGGGTGTGTGTGTGTGGGGGTGTGTTTGGGCAGTTTGAGGGTGTGTGTGTGTGTAGGTGTGTGTTTGGGCAGTGTGAGGGTGTGTGTGTTGGTGCATGTTTGGGCAGTGTGATGGTGTGTGTGTGTGAGGGTGTGTGTGTTTGGGCAGTGTGAGGGTGTGTTTGTGTGAGGGTGTGTGATTTTTGGGCATTGTGAGGGAGTGTGTGTGAGGGTGTGTGTTTTGGCAGTGTGAGGGTGTGTGTGTTGGTGTATGTTTGGGCAGTGTGAGTGTGTGTGTGTGAGGGTGTGTGTGTATGGGCAGTGTGAGGGTGTGTGTGTGAGGGTGTGTGTGTTTGGGCAGTGTGAGGGTGTGTGTGTGTAGGTGTGTGTTTTGGCAGTGTGAGGGTGTGTGTGTGTAGGTGTGTGTTTTGGCAGTGTGAGGGTGTGTGTGTGTTTGTGCAGTGAGAGCGTGTGTGTAGGTGTGTGTTTGGGCAGTGTGAGGGTGTGTGTGTAGGTGTGTGTTTGGGCAGTGTGAAGGAGTGTGTGTGTGAGGGCGTGTGTGTTTGGGCAGTGTGAGGGTGTGTTTGTTTGGGCAGTGTGAGGGTGTGTGTGTAGGTGTGTGTTTGGGCAGTGTGTGGGTGTGTGTGTTTGGGCAGGGTGAGCGCGTGCGTGTGTATGTGTTTGTTTGGGCAGTGTGAGGGTGTGTGTGTGTGACGGTGTGTGTGTTTGGTCAGTGTGAGGGTGTGTGTGTGTAGGTGTGTGTTTGGGCAATGTGAGGGTGTGTATGTATGTATGTGTTTGGGCAGTGTGAGCGTGTGTGTGTGAGGCTGTGTGTGTTTGGGCAGTGTGAGCGTGCGTGTGTGAGGGTGCGTGTGTTTGGGCAGTGTGAGGGTGTGTGTGTGTGAGGGTGTGTGTCTTTGGGCAGTGTGAGGGTGTGTGTGTGTGAGGGTGTGTGTTTTGGCAGTGTGAGGGTGTGTGTGCGTGAGGGTGTGTGTGTGTTTGGGAAGTGTGAGGGTGTGTGTGTGTGAGGGGGTGTGTTTTGGCAGTTTGAGGGTGTGTGTGTTGGTGTATGTTTGGGCAGTGTGAGAGTGAGGGTGTGTGTGTTTGGGCAGTGTGAGGGTGTGTGTGTGTGTGAGGGTGTGTGTGTTTGGGCAGTGTGAGGGTGTGTGTGGTTGGGCACTGTGAGGGTGTGTGTGTGAGGGTGTGTGTGTTTGGGCAGTGTGAGGCTGTGTTTGTGTGAAGGTGTGTGTGTTTGGGCAGTGTGAGGGTGTGTGTGTGTGTAGGTGTGTGTTTGGGCAGTGTGAGGGTGTGTGTGTGTGAGGGTGTGTGTGTTTGGGCAGTGTGAGGGTGTGTGTGTGTGAGGGTGTGTGTTTTGGCAGTGTGAGGGTGTGTGTGTTGGTGTATGTTTGGGCAGTGTGAGGGTGTGTGTGTGTGAGGGTGTGTGTGTATGGGCAGTGTGAGGGTGTGTATGTATGTGTGTGTTTGGGCAGTGTGAGCATGTGTGTGTGTGTAGGTGTGTGTTTTGGCAGTGTGAGGGTGTGTGTGTGTGAGGGTGTGTGTGTTTGGGCAGTGTGAGGGTGTGTGTGTGTGAGGGTGTGTGTTTTGGCAGTGTGAGGGTGTGTGTGTTGGTGTATGTTTGGGCAGTGTGAGGGTGTGTGTGTGTGAGGGTGTGTGTGTTTGGGCAGTGTGAGGGTGTGTGTGTGTGAGGGTGTGTGTTTTGGCAGTGTGAGGGTGTGTGTGTTGGTGTATGTTTGGGCAGTGTGAGGGTGTGTGTGTGTGAGGGTGTGTGTGTATGGGCAGTGTGAGGGTGTGTGTGTGTGAGGGTGTGTGTGTTTGGGCAGTGTGAGGGTGTGTGTGTGTGAGGGTGTGTGTTTTGGCAGTGTGAGGGTTTGTGTGTTGGTGTATGTTTGGGCAGTGTGAGGGTGTGTGTGTGCGAGGGTGTGTGTGTTTGGGCAGTGTGAGGGTGTGTATGTATGTGTGTGTTTGGGCAGTGTGAGCGTGTGTGTGTGTGTAGGTGTGTGTTTTGGCAGTGTGAGGGTGTGTGTGTGTGTGAGGGTGTGTGTGTTTGGGCAGTGTGAGGGTGTGTGTGTGTGAGGGTGTGTGTGTTTGGGCAGTGTGAGCGTGTGTATGTATGTGTGTGTTTCGGCAGTGTGAGCATGTGCGTGTGTGTAGGTGTGTGTTTTGGCAGTGTGAGGGTGTGTGTGTGTGAGGGTGTGTGTGTTTGGGCAGTGTGAGGGTGTGTGTGTGTGAGGGTGTGTGTGTATGGGCAGTGTGAGGGTGTGTGTGTTTGGGCAGTGTGAGGTTGTGTATGTATGTGTGTGTTTGGGCAGTGTGAGTGTGCGTGTGTGAGGGTGCGTGTGTTTGGGCAGTGTGAGGGTGTGTGTGTGAGGGTGTGTGTGTTTGGGCAGTGTGAGGGTGTGTGTGTGTGTGAGGGTGTGTGTCTTTGGCAGTGTGAGGGTGTGTGTGTGAGGGTGTGTGTTTTGGCCGTGTGAGGGTGTGTGTGTGTGAGGGTGTGTGTGTTTGGGCAGTGTGAGGGGGTGTGTGTGAGGGGGTGTGTTTGGGCAGTTTGAGGGTGTGTGTGTGTGTAGGTGTGTGTTTGGGCAGTGTGAGGGTGTGTGTGTTGGTGCATGTTTGGGCAGTGTGATGGTGTGTGTGTGTGAGGGTGTGTGTGTTTGGGCAGTGTGAGGGTGTGTTTGTGTGAGGGTGTGTGATTTTTGGGCATTGTGAGGGAGTGTGTGTGAGGGTGTGTGTTTTAGCAGTGTGAGGGTGTGTGTGTTGGTGTATGTTTGGGCAGTGTGAGTGTGTGTGTGTGAGGGTGTGTGTGTATGGGCAGTGTGAGGGTGTGTGTGTGAGGGTGTGTGTGTTTGGGCAGTGTGAGGGTGTGTATGTATGTGTGTGTTTGGGCAGTGTGAGTGTGCGTGTGTGAGGGTGCGTGTGTTTGGGCAGTGTGAGGGTGTGTGTGTGAGGGTGTGTGTGTTTGGGCAGTGTGAGGGTGTGTGTGTGTGTGAGGGTGTGTGTCTTTGGCAGTGTGAGGGTGTGTGTGTGAGGGTGTGTGTTTTGGCCGTGTGAGGGTGTGTGTGTGTGAGGGTGTGTGTTTTTGGGCAGTGTGAGGGGGTGTGTGTGAGGGGGTGTGTTTGGGCAGTTTGAGGGTGTGTGTGTGTGTAGGTGTGTGTTTGGGCAGTGTGAGGGTGTGTGTGTTGGTGCATGTTTGGGCAGTGTGATGGTGTGTGTGTGTGAGGGTGTGTGTGTTTGGGCAGTGTGAGGGTGTGTTTGTGTGAGGGTGTGTGATTTTTGGGCATTGTGAGGGAGTGTGTGTGAGGGTGTGTGTTTTAGCAGTGTGAGGGTGTGTGTGTTGGTGTATGTTTGGGCAGTGTGAGTGTGTGTGTGTGAGGGTGTGTGTGTATGGGCAGTGTGAGGGTGTGTGTGTGAGGGTGTGTGTGTTTGGGCAGTGTGAGCATGTGTGTGTGTGTAGGTGTGTGTTTTGGCAGTGTGAGGGTGTGTGTGTGTGAGGGTGTGTGTGTTTGGGCAGTGTGAGGGTGTGTGTGTGTGAGGGTGTGTGTGTATGGGCAGTGTGAGGGTGTGTGTGTGTGAGGGTGTGTGTGTTTGGGCAGTGTGAGCGTGTGTATGTATGTGTGTGTTTCGGCAGTGTGAGCATGTGCGTGTGTGTAGGTGTGTGTTTTGGCAGTGTGAGGGTGTGTGTGTGTGAGGGTGTGTGTGTTTGGGCAGTGTGAGGGTGTGTGTGTGTGAGGGTGTGTGTGTATGGGCAGTGTGAGGGTGTGTGTGTTTGGGCAGTGTGAGGGTGTGTATGTATGTGTGTGTTTGGGCAGTGTGAGGGTGTGTGTGTGTGAGGGTGTGTGTGTTTGGGCAGTGTGAGGGTGTGTGTGTGAGGGTGTGTGTGTTTGGGCAGTGTGAGGGTGTGTGTGTGAGGGTGTGTGTGTTTGGGCAGTGTGAGGGTGTGTGTGTGAGGGAGTGTGTTTTGGCCGTGTGAGGGTGTGTGTGTGTGAGGGTGTGTGTGTTTGGGCAGTGTGAGGGGGTGTGTGTGAGGGGGTGTGTTTGGGCAGTTTGAGGGTGTGTGTGTGTGTAGGTGTGTGTTTGTGCAGTGTGAGGGTGTGTGTGTTGGTGCATGTTTGGGCAGTGTGATGGTGTGTGTGTGTGAGGGTGTGTGTGTTTGGGCAGTGTGAGGGTGTGTTTGTGTGAGGGTGTGTGATTTTTGGGCATTGTGAGGGAGTGTGTGTGAGGGTGTGTGTTTTAGCAGTGTGAGGGTGTGTGTGTTGGTGTATGTTTGGGCAGTGTGAGTGTGTGTGTGTGAGGGTGTGTGTGTATGGGCAGTGTGAGGGTGTGTGTGTTTGGGCAGTGTGAGGGTGTGTGTGTGTAGGTGTGTGTTTTGGCAGTGTGAGGGTGTGTGTGTGTAGGTGTGTGTTTTGGCAGTGTGAGGGTGTGTGTGTGTTTGTGCAGTGAGAGCGTGTGTGTAGGTGTGTGTTTGGGCAGTGTGAGGGTGTGTGTGTAGGTGTGTGTTTGGGCAGTGTGTGGGTGTGTGTGTTTGGGCAGGGTGAGCACGTGCATGTGTATGTGTTTGTTTGGGCAGTGTGAGGGTGTGTGTGTGTGTGACGGTGTGTGTGTTTGGTCAGTGTGAGGGTGTGTGTGTGTAGGTGTGTGTTTGGGCAATGTGAGGGTGTGTGTGTGTTGGTGTATGTTTGGGAAGTGTGAGAGGCGGGTGTGTTGGTGTATATTTGGGCAGTGTGAGGGTGTGTGTGTAGGTGTGTGTTTGGGCAATGTGAGGGTGTGTATGTATGTGTGTGTTTGGGCAGTGTGAGCGTGTGTGTGTGAGGCTGTGTGTGTTTGGGCAGTGTGAGCGTGCGTGTGTGAGGGTGCGTGTGTTTGGGCAGTGTGAGGGTGTGTGTGTGTGAGGGTGTGTGTCTTTGGGCAGTGTGAGGGTCTGTGTGTGTGAGGGTGTGTGTCTTTGGGCAGTGTGAGGGTGTGTGTGTTGGTGCATGTTTGGGCAGTGTGATGGTGTGTGTGTGTGAGGGTGTGTGTGTTTGGGCAGTGTGAGGGTGTGTTTGTGTGAGGGTGTGTGATTTTTGGGCATTGTGAGGGAGTGTGTGTGAGGGTGTGTGTTTTAGCAGTGTGAGGGTGTGTGTGTTGGTGTATGTTTGGGCAGTGTGAGGGTGTGTGTGTGTGAGGGTGTGTGTGTTTGGGCAGTGTGAGGGTGTGTATGTATGTGTGTGTTTGGGCAGTGTGAGCGTGTGTGTGTGTGTAGGTGTGTGTTTTGGCAGTGTGAGGGTGTGTGTGTGTGTGAGGGTGTGTGTGTTTGGGCAGTGTGAGGGTGTGTGTGTGTGAGGGTGTGTGTGTTTGGGCAGTGTGAGCGTGTGTATGTATGTGTGTGTTTCGGCAGTGTGAGCATGTGCGTGTGTGTAGGTGTGTGTTTTGGCAGTGTGAGGGTGTGTGTGTGTGAGGGTGTGTGTGTTTGGGCAGTGTGAGGGTGTGTGTGTGTGAGGGTGTGTGTGTATGGGCAGTGTGAGGGTGTGTGTGTTTGGGCAGTGTGAGGGTGTGTATGTATGTGTGTGTTTGGGCAGTGTGAGTGTGCGTGTGTGAGGGTGCGTGTGTTTGGGCAGTGTGAGGGTGTGTGTGTGAGGGTGTGTGTGTTTGGGCAGTGTGAGGGTGTGTGTGTGTGTGAGGGTGTGTGTCTTTGGCAGTGTGAGGGTGTGTGTGTGAGGGTGTGTGTTTTGGCCGTGTGAGGGTGTGTGTGTGTGAGGGTGTGTGTGTTTGGGCAGTGTGAGGGGGTGTGTGTGAGGGGGTGTGTTTGGGCAGTTTGAGGGTGTGTGTGTGTGTAGGTGTGTGTTTGGGCAGTGTGAGGGTGTGTGTGTTGGTGCATGTTTGGGCAGTGTGATGGTGTGTGTGTGTGAGGGTGTGTGTGTTTGGGCAGTGTGAGGGTGTGTTTGTGTGAGGGTGTGTGATTTTTGGGCATTGTGAGGGAGTGTGTGTGAGGGTGTGTGTTTTAGCAGTGTGAGGGTGTGTGTGTTGCTGTATGTTTGGGCAGTGTGAGTGTGTGTGTGTGAGGGTGTGTGTGTATGGGCAGTGTGAGGGTGTGTGTGTGAGGGTGTGTGTGTTTGGGCAGTGTGAGCATGTGTGTGTGTGTAGGTGTGTGTTTTGGCAGTGTGAGGGTGTGTGTGTGTGAGGGTGTGTGTGTTTGGGCAGTGTGAGGGTGGGTGTGTGTGAGGGTGTGTGTGTATGGGCAGTGTGAGGGTGTGTGTGTGTGAGGGTGTGTGTGTTTGGGCAGTGTGAGCGTGTGTATGTATGTGTGTGTTTCGGCAGTGTGAGCATGTGCGTGTGTGTAGGTGTGTGTTTTGGCAGTGTGAGGGTGTGTGTGTGTGAGGGTGTGTGTGTTTGGGCAGTGTGAGGGTGTGTGTGTGTGAGGGTGTGTGTGTATGGGCAGTGTGAGGGTGTGTGTGTTTGGGCAGTGTGAGGGTGTGTATGTATGTGTGTGTTTGGGCAGTGTGAGTGTGTGTGTGTGAGGGTGCGTGTGTTTGGGCAGTGTGAGGGTGTGTGTGTGAGGGTGTGTGTGTTTGGGCAGTGTGAGGGTGTGTGTGTGTGTGAGGGTGTGTGTCTTTGGCAGTGTGAGGGTGTGTGTGTGAGGGTGTGTGTTTTGGCCGTGTGAGGGTGTGTGTGTGTGAGGGTGTGTGTGTTTGGGCAGTGTGAGGGGGTGTGTGTGAGGGGGTGTGTTTGGGCAGTTTGAGGGTGTGTGTGTGTGTAGGTGTGTGTTTGGGCAGTGTGAGGGTGTGTGTGTTGGTGCATGTTTGGGCAGTGTGATGGTGTGTGTGTGTGAGGGTGTGTGTGTTTGGGCAGTGTGAGGGTGTGTTTGTGTGAGGGTGTGTGATTTTTGGGCATTGTGAGGGAGTGTGTGTGAGGGTGTGTGTTTTAGCAGTGTGAGGGTGTGTGTGTTGGTGTATGTTTGGGCAGTGTGAGTGTGTGTGTGTGAGGGTGTGTGTGTATGGGCAGTGTGAGGGTGTGTGTGTGAGGGTGTGTGTGTTTGGGCAGTGTGAGGGTGTGTGTGTGTAGGTGTGTGTTTTGGCAGTGTGAGGGTGTGTGTGTGTAGGTGTGTGTTTTGGCAGTGTGAGGGTGTGTGTGTGTTTGTGCAGTGAGAGCGTGTGTGTAGGTGTGTGTTTGGGCAGTGTGAGGGTGTGTGTGTAGGTGTGTGTTTGGGCAGTGTGAAGGAGTGTGTGTGTGAGGGCGTGTGTGTTTGGGCAGTGTGAGGGTGTGTTTGTTTGGGCAGTGTGAGGGTGTGTGTGTAGGTGTGTGTTTGGGCAGTGTGTGGGTGTGTGTGTTTGGGCAGGGTGAGCACGTGCATGTGTATGTGTTTGTTTGGGCAGTGTGAGGGTGTGTGTGTGTGTGACGGTGTGTGTGTTTGGTCAGTGTGAGGGTGTGTGTGTGTAGGTGTGTGTTTGGGCAATGTGAGGGTGTGTGTGTGTTGGTGTATGTTTGGGAAGTGTGAGAGGCGGGTGTGTTGGTGTATATTTGGGCAGTGTGAGGGTGTGTGTGTAGGTGTGTGTTTGGGCAATGTGAGGGTGTGTATGTATGTGTGTGTTTGGGCAGTGTGAGCATGTGTGTGTGAGGCTGTGTGTGTTTGGGCAGTGTGAGCGTGCGTGTGTGAGGGTGCGTGTGTTTGGGCAGTGTGAGGGTGTGTGTGTGTGAGGGTGTGTGTCTTTGGGCAGTGTGAGGGTGTGTGTGTGTGAGGGTGTGTGTTTTGGCAGTGTGAGGGTGTGTGTGCGTGAGGGTATGTGTGTGTTTGGGAAGTGTGAGGGTGTGTGTGTGTGAGGGGGTGTGTTTTGGCAGTTTGAGGGTGTGTGTGTTGGTGTATGTTTGGGCAGTGTGAGAGTGAGGGTGTGTGTGTTTGGGCAGTGTGAGGGTGTGTGTGTGTGTGAGGGTGTGTGTGTTTGGGCAGTGTGAGGGTGTGTGTGGTTGGGCACTGTGAGGGTGTGTGTGTGAGGGTGTGTGTGTTTGGGCAGTGTGAGGCTGTGTTTGTGTGAGGGTGTGTGTGTTTGGGCAGTGTGAGGGTGTGTGTGTGTGTAGGTGTGTGTTTGGGCAGTGTGAGGGTGTGTGTGTGAGGGTGTGTGTGTTTGGGCAGTGTGAGGGTGTGTGTGTGTGAGGGTGTGTGTTTTGGCAGTGTGAGGGTGTATGTTTGGGCAGTGTGAGGGTGTGTGTGTGTGAGGGTGTGTGTGTATGGGCAGTGTGAGCGTGTGTATGTATGTGTGTGTTTGGGCGGTGTGAGCATGTGTGTGTGTGTGTAGGTGTGTGTTTTGGCAGTGTGAGGGTGTGTGTGTGTGAGGGTGTGTGTGTTTGGGCAGTGTGAGGGTGTGTGTGTGTGAGGGTGTGTGTTTTGGCAGTGTGAGGGTGTGTGTGTTGGTGTATGTTTGGGCAGTGTGAGGGTGTGTGTGTGTGAGGGTGTGTGTGTATGGGCAGCGTGAGGGTGTGTGTGTGTGAGGGTGTGTGTGTTTGGGCAGTGTGAGGGTGTGTGTGTGTGAGGGTGTGTGTTTTGGCAGTGTGAGGGTGTGTGTGTTGGTGTATGTTTGGGCAGTGTGAGGGTGTGTGTGTGTGAGGGTGTGTGTGTTTGGGCAGTGTGAGGGTGTGTATGTATGTGTGTGTTTGGGCAGTGTGAGCTTGTGTGTGTGTGTAGGTGTGTGTTTTGGCAGTGTGAGGGTGTGTGTGTGTGAGGGTGTGTGTGTTTGGGCAGTGTGAGGGTGTGTGTGTGTGAGGGTGTGTGTGTATGGGCAGTGTGAGGGTGTGTGTGTGTGAGGGTGTGTGTGTTTGGGCAGTGTGAGGGTGTGTATGTATGTGTGTGTTTGGGCAGTGTGAGCATGTGTGTGTGTGTAGGTGTGTGTTTTGGCAGTGTGAGGGTGTGTGTGTGTGAGGGTGTGTGTGTTTGGGCAGTGTGAGGGTGTGTGTGTGTGAGGGTGTGTGTGTATGGGCAGTGTGAGGGTGTGTGTGTGTGAGGGTGTGTGTGTTTGGGCAGTGTGAGGGAGTGTATGTATGTGTGTGTTTGGGCAGTGTGAGCATGTGTGTGTGTGTGTAGGTGTGTGTTTTGGCAGTCTGAGGGTGTGTGTGTGTGAGGGTGTGTGTGTTTGGGCAGTGTGAGGGTGTGTGTGTGTGAGGGTGTGTGTGTATGGGCAGTGTGAGGGTGTGTGTGTGTGAGGGTGTGTGTGTTTGGGCAGTGTGAGGGTGTGTATGTATGTGTGTGTTTGGGCAGTGTGAGCGTGTGTGTGTGTGAAGGTGTGTGTTTTGGCAGTGTGAGGGTGTGTGTGTGTGAGGGTGTGTGTGTTTGGGCAGTGTGAGGGTGTGTGTGTGTGAGGGTGTGTGTGTATGGGCAGTGTGAGGGTGTGTGTGTGTGAGGGTGTGTGTGTTTGGGCAGTGTGAGGTGGTGTGTGTGACGGTGTGTGTGTTTGGTCAGTGTGAGGGTGTGTGTGTGTAGGTGTGTGTTTGGGCAGTGTGAGGGTGTGTGTGTGTTGGTGTATGTTTGGGAAGTGTGAGGGGGGTTGTGTGTTGGTGTATATTTGGGCAGTGTGAGGGTGTGTGTGTAGGTGTGTGTTTGGGCAGTGTGAGGGTGTGTATGTATGTGTGTGTTTGGGCAGTGTGAGCGTGCGTGTGTGAGGGTGCGTGTGTTTGGGCAGTGTGAGGGTGTGTGTGTGAGGGTGTGTGTGTTTGGGCAGTGTGAGGGTGTGTGTGTGTGTGTGTGTGGGTGGGTGTCTTTGGCAGTGTGAGAGTGTGTGTGTGAGGGTGTGTGTTTTGGCAGTGTGAGGGTGTGTGTGTGTGAGGGTGTGTGTCTTTGGGCATTGTGCGGGTGTGTGTGTGAGGGGGTGTGTTTTGGCAGTTTGAGGGTGTGTGTTTGTTTAGGTGTGTGTTTGGGCAGTGTGAGGGTGTGTGTGTTGGTGCATGTTTGGGCAGTGTGATGGTGTGTGTGTGTGAGGGTGTGTGTGTTTAGGCAGTGTGAGGGTGTGTTTGTGTGAGGGTGTGTGATTTTGTGCATTGTGAGGGAGTGTGTGTAAGGATGTGTGTTTTAGCAGTGTGAGGGTGTGTGTGTTTGGGCAGTGTGAGCGTGTGTGTGTAGTTGTGTGTTTGGGCAGGGTGAGCGGGTGTGCAGATGTTTGTTTGGGCAGTGTGAGGGTGTGTGTGTAGCTGTGTGTTTGGGCACTGTGAGGGTGTGTGTGTTTGGGCAGTGTGGGGTTGTGTGTGTGTGAGGGTGTGTGTGTGTGAGGGTGTGTGTTTTGGCAGTGTGAGGGTGTGTGTGTGTGTGTTTGTGCAGTGTGAGCGTGTGTGTAGGTGTGTGTTTGGGCAGTGTGAGTGTGTGTGTTTAGGTGTGTGTTTGGGCAGTGTGAGGGGGGTTGTGTGTGAGGGTGTGTGTGTTTGGGCAGTGTCAGGGTGTGTGTGTGTGTTGGTGAGTGTTTGGGCAGTGTGAGGGTTTGTGTGTGTGTTGGTGTGTCTTTGGGCAATGGGACGGTGTTTGTGTGTGAGGGTGTATGTTTGGGAAGTGTGAGGGGTGTGTGTGTTGGTGTATATTTGGGCAGTGTGAGGGTGTGTGTGTTGGTGTATGTTTGGGCAGTGTGAGGGTGTGTGTTTGGGCAGTGTGAGGGTGTGTATGTATGTGTGTTTGGGCAGTGTGAGCGTGTGTGTGTGTGAGAGTGTGTGTGTTTGGGCAGTGTGAGCGTGCGTGTGTGCGAGGGTGTGTGTGTTTGGGCAGTGTGAGCATGCGTATGTGTGAGGGTGTGTGTGTTCGGGCAGTGTGAGGGTGTGTGTGTGTGAGGGTGTGTGTGTTTGTGCAGTGTTAGGGTGTGTGTGTTAGGGTGTGTGTTTTGGCAGTGTGAGGGTGTGTGTGTTGGTGTATGTTTGGGCAGTGTGAGTGTGTGTGTGTGAGGGTGTGTGTGTTTGGGCAGTGTGAGGGTGTGTGTGTGTGAGGGTGCGTGTATTTTGGCAGTGTGAGGGTGTGTGTTTGTTTGGGCAGTGGGAGTGTGTGTGTAGGTGTGTGTTTGGGCAATGTGAGTTTGTGTGTGTAGGTGTGTGTTTGGGCAGTGTGAGGGTGTGTGTGTGTGAGGGTGTGTGTGTTTGGGCAGTGTGAGGGTGTGTGTAGGTGTGTGTTTGGGCAGTGTGAGGGTGTGTGTGCAGGTATGTGTTTAGGCAGTGTGAGGGTGTGTGTGTTTGGGCTGGGTGAGCGCATGCGTGTGTATGTGTTTGTTTGGGCAGTGTGAGCGTGTGTGTGTAGGTGTATGTTTGGGCAGTGTGAGGGAGTGTGTGTATGAGGGGGTGTATGTTTGGTCATTGTGAGGGTGTGTGTGTGTAGGTGTGTGTTTGGGCAGTGTGAGAGTGTGTGTGTGTGTTCGTTTATGTTTGGAAAGTGTGAGGGGGGTGTGTGTGTTGGTGTATATTTGGGCAGTGTGAGGGTGTGTGTGTTGGTGTATGTTTGGGCAGTGTGAGCGTGTGTGTGTTTAGGTCTGTGTTTGGGCAGTGTGAGGGTGTGTATGTAGGTGTGTGTTTGGGCAGTGTGAGGGAGTGTGTGTATGAGGGTGTGTGTGTTTGGTCAGTGTGAGGGTGTGTTTGTGTGAGGGTGTGTGATTTTGGGCAGTGTGAGGGAGTGTGTGTGAGGGTGTGTGTTTTAGCAGTGTGAGGGTGTGTGTGTTTGGGCAGTGTGAGCGTGTGTGTGTAGGTGTGTCCTTGGGCAGGGTGAGCGCGTGTGCAGGTGTTTGTTTGGGCAGTGAGAGGGTGTGTATGTAGGTGTGTGTTTGGGCACTGTGAGGGTGTGTGTGCGATGGTGTATTTGTTTGGGCAGTGTGGGGTTGTGTGTGTGTGAGGGTGTGTGTGTGTGAGGGTGTGTGTTTTGGCAGTGTGAGGATGTGTGTGTTGGTGTATGTTAGGGCAGTGTGAGGGTGTGTGTGTGTGAGGGTGTGTGTGTTTGGGCAGTGTGAGGGTCTGTGTGTGTGAGGTTGTGTGTGTTTGGGCAGTGTGATGATGTGTGTGTGTGTAGGTGTGTGCTTTGGCAGTGTGAGGTTGTGTGTGTGTGTTTGGGCAGTGTGAGCGTGTGTGTAGGTGTGTGTTTGGGCAGTGTGAGTGTGTGTGTTTAGGTGTGTGTTTGGGCAGTGTGAGGGGGGTTGTGTGTGAGGGTGTGTGTGTTTGGACACTGTGAGGTTGTGTGTGTGTGTTTGTGTTTGGGCAGTGTCAGGGTGTGTGTGTGTGTTGGTGTGTATTTGGGCAGTGTGAGTGTGTGTGTGTGTGTTGGTGTGTGTTTGGGCAGTGGGACGGTGTTTGTGTGTGAGGGTGTATGTTTGGAAAGTGTGAGGGGTGTGTGTGTTGGTGTATATTTGGGCAGTGTGAGGGTGTGTGTGTAGGTGTATGTTTGGGCAGTGTGAGGGTGTGTGTATAGGTGTGTGTTTGGGCAGTGTGAGGGTGTGTATGTATGTGTGTTTGGGGCAGTGTGAGCGTGTGTGTGTGAGGGTGTGTGTGTTTGGGCAGTGTGAGCGTGCGTGTGTGCGAGGGTGTGTGTGTTTGGGCAGTGTGAGCATGCGTGTGTGTGAGGGTGTGTGTGTTTGGGCAGTGTGAGGGTGTGTGTGTTTGTGCAGTGTGATGGTGTGTGTGTTAGGGTGTGTGTTTTGGCAGTGTGAGGGTGTGTGTGTTGGTGTATGTTTGGGCAGTGTGAGGGTGTGTGTGTGAGGGTGTGTGTGTTTGGGCAGTGTGAGGGTGTGTGTGTGTGAGGGTGTGTGTGTTTGGGCAGTGTGAGGGTGTGTGTGTGTAGGTGTGTGTTTTAGCAGTGTGAGGGTGTGTGTGTTTGGGCAGTGTGAGCGTGTGTGTGTAGGTGTGTCCTTGGGCAGGGTGAGCGCGTGTGCAGGTGTTTGTTTGGGCAGTGTGAGGGTGTGTATGTAGGTGTGTGTTTGGGCACTGTGAGGGTGTGTGTGTGATGGTGTATTTGTTTGGGCAGTGTGGGGTTGTGTGTGTGTGAGGGTGTGTGTGTGTGAGGGTGTGTGTTTTAGCAGTGTGAGGATGTGTGTGTTGGTGTATGTTAGGGCAGTGTGAGGGTGTGTGTGTGTGAGGGTGTGTGTGTTTGGGCAGAGTGAGGGTCTGTGTGTGTGAGGTTGTGTGTGTTTGGGCAGTGTGATGATGTGTGTGTGTGTAGGTGTGTGCTTTGGCAGTGTGAGGTTGTGTGTGTGTGTTTGGGCAGTGTGAGCGTGTGTGTAGGTGTGTGTTTGGGCAGTGTGAGTGTGTGTGTTTAGGTGTGTGTTTGGGCAGTGTGAGGGGGGTTGTGTGTGAGGGTGTGTGTGTTTGGACACTGTGAGGTTGTGTGTGTGTGTTTGTGTTTGGGCAGTGTCAGGGTGTGTGTGTGTTTTGGTGTGTATTTGGGCAGTGTGAGTGTGTGTGTGTGTGTGTTGGTGTGTGTTTGGGCAGTGGGACGGTGTTTGTGTGTGAGGGTGTATGTTTGGGAAGTGTGAGGGGTGTGTGTGTTGGTGTATATTTGGGCAGTGTGAGGGTGTGTGTGTAGGTGTATGTTTGGGCAGTGTGAGGGTGTGTGTATAGGTGTGTGTTTGGGCAGTGTGAGGGTGTGTATGTATGTGTGTTTGGGGCAGTGTGAGCATGTGTGTGTGAGGGTGTGTGTGTTTGGGCAGTGTGAGCGTGCGTGTGTGCGAGGGTGTGTGTGTTTGGGCAGTGTGAGCATGCGTGTGTGTGAGGGTGTGTGTGTTTGGGCAGTGTGAGGGTGTGTGTGTGTGAGGGTGTGTGTGTTTGGGCAGTGTGATGGTGTGTGTGTTAGGGTGTGTGTTTTGGCAGTGTGAGGGTGTGTGTGTTGGTGTATGTTTGGGCAGTGTGAGGGTGTGTGTGTGAGGGTGTGTGTGTTTGGGCAGTGTGAGTGTGTGTGTGTGTGAGGGTGTGTGTGTTTGGGCAGTGTGAGGGTGTGTGTGTGTAGGTGTGTGTTTGGGCAGTGTGAGGGTGTGTGTGTGTTTGGGCAGTGTGAGCGTGTGTGTAGGTGTGTGTTTGGGCAATGTGAGTTTGTGTGTGTAGGTGTGTGTTTGGGCAGTGTGAGGGTGTGTGTGTGTGAGGGTGTGTCTGGGCAGTGTGAGGGTGTGTGAGGGTGTGTGTTTGGGCAGTGTGAGGGTGTGTGTGAAGGTGTGTGTTTGGGCAGTGTGAGGGTGTGTGTGCAGGTATGTGTTTGGGCAGTGTGAGGGTGTGTGTGTTTGGGCAGGGTGAGCGCGTGCGTGTGTATGTGTTTGTTTGGGCAGTGTGAGCGTGTGTGTGTAGATGTATGTTTGGGCAGTGTGAGGGAGTGTGTGTATGAAGGGGTGTATGTTTGGTCATTGTGAGGGTGTGTGTGTGTAGGTGTGTGTTTGGGCAGTGTGAGAGTGTGTGTATGTGTGTTCGTGTATGTTTGGGAAGTGTGAGGGGGGGTGTGTGTTGGTGTATATTTGGGCAGTGTGAGGGTGTGTGTGTTGGTGTATGTTTGGGCAGTGTGAGCGTGTGTGTGTTTAGGTGTGTGTTTGGGCAGTGTGAGGGTGTGTATGTAGGTGTGTGTTTGGGCAGTGTGAGGGATTGTGTGTATGAGGGTGTGTGTGTTTGGTCAGTGTGAGGGTGTGTGTGTGTAGGTGTGTGTTTGGGCAGTGTGAGGGTGTGTGTGTGTGTTGGTGTATGTTTGGGAAGTGTGAGGGGGGGTGTGTGTTGGTGTCAATTTGGGCAGTGTGAGGGTGTGTGTGTGAGGGTGTGTGTGTTTGGGCAGTGTGAGGGAGTGTGTGTGTGAGGGTGTGTGTGTTTGGGCAGTGTGAGGGTGTGTGTGTGTAGGTGTGTGTTTGGGCAGTGTGAGGGAGTGTGTGTGTGAGGGTGTGTGTTTTGGCAGTGTGAGGGTGTGTGTGTTGGTGTATGTTTGGGCAGTGTGAGGGAGTATGTGTATGAGGGTGTGTGTGTTTGGGCAGTGTGAGGGTGTGTGTGTATGTGTGTCTTTGGGCAGTGTTAGGGTGTGTATGTGTGTGTTTGGGCAGTGTGAGCGTGCGTGTGTGTGAGGGTGTGTGTGTTTGGGCAGTGTGAGCGTGCATGCGTGTGAGGGTGTGTGTGTTTGGGCAGTGTGAGGGTGTGTGTGTGAGGGTGTGTGTGTTTGGGCAGTGTAAGGGTGTGTGTGTGTGAGGGTGTGTGTGTTTGGGCAGAGTGAGGGTGTGTGTGTAGGTGTGTGTTTGGGCAGTGTGATGGTATGTGTGTGTTTTGGCAGTGTGAGTGTGTGTGTGTGTGTGCAGGTGTGTGTTTGGGCAGTGTGAGCGTGTGTGTGTAGGTGTGTGTTTGGGCAGTGTGAGGGTTTGTGTGTGAGGGTGTGTGTGTTTGGGCAGTGAGAGTGTGTGTGTGTGTAGGTGCGTGTTTGGGCAGTGTGAGGGCGTGTGTGTCTGTAGGTGTGTGTTTGGACAGTGTGAGGGTGTGCGTGTAGGTGTGTGTCTGGGCAGTGTGAGGGTTTGTGTGTGTTGGTGTTTGTTTGGGCAGTGTGAGGGTGTGTGTGT
Organism: Chiloscyllium plagiosum; assembly: GCF_037043375.1. Taxonomy (NCBI): domain Eukaryota; kingdom Metazoa; phylum Chordata; class Chondrichthyes; order Orectolobiformes; family Hemiscylliidae; genus Chiloscyllium; species Chiloscyllium plagiosum. The sequence goes on along the minus strand of NW_028270139.1, from coordinate 177,366,691 downwards.
GTTGGTGTGTGGGCAGTGTGAGGGTGTATGTGTGTTGGTGTATGTTTGGGTAATGTGAGGGTGCGTGTGTATGTGTCTTTTTGGGCAGTGTGAGGGTGTGTGTGTGTGTAGGTGTGTGTTTGGGCAGTGTGAGGGAATGTGCGTGTGTTTGTGTTTGGGCAGTGTCAGGGTGTGTGTGTGTGTTGGTGTGTGTTTGTGCAGTGTGACGGTGTGTGTGTGTGATGATGTATGTTTGGGAAGTGTGAGGGTGGTTGTGTAGGTGTGTGTTTGGGCAGTGTGAGGGTGTGTGTGTAGGTGTGTGCTTGGGCAGTGTGATGGTGTGTGTGTAGGTGTGTGTTTGGGCAGTGTGAGGGTGTGTGTGTGTAGGTGTGTGTTTGGGCAGTGTGAGGATGTGTGTGTGTGAGGGTGTGTGTGTTTGGGCAGAGTGAGGGTGTGTGTGTTGGTGTATGTTTGGGCAGTGCGATCGTGTGTGTGTAGGTGTGTGTGGTTGGGCAGTGTGAGCGTGCGTGTGTGCAAAGGTGTGTGTGGTTGGGCAGTGTGAGCGTGCGTGTGTGTGAGGGTGTGTGTGTTTGGGCAGTATGAGGGTGTTTGTGTGAGGGTATGTGTGTTTGGGCAGTGTGAGGGTTTGTGTGTGTTGGTGTTTGTTTGGGCAGTGTGAGGGTGTGTGTGTGTGTGTGTTGGTGTGTGGGCAGTGTGAGGGTGTATGTGTGTTGGTGTATGTTTGGGCAGTGTGAGGGTGTGTGTGTTGGTGTATGTTTGGGCAGTGTGAGGGTGTGTGTGTATGTGTCTTTTTGGGCAGTGTGAGGGTGTGTGAGTGTGTAGTTGTGTGTTTGGGCTGTGTGAGGGTGTGTATGTTGGTGTGTGTTCGGGCAGTGTGAGGGTGTGTGTATGTGTGTGTTGGTGTGTGGGCAGTGTGAGGGTGTATGTGTGTTGGTGTATGTTTGGGCAGTGTGAGGGTGTGTGTGTTGGTGTATGTTTGGGCAGTGTGAGGGTGTGTGTGTATGTGTCTGTTTGGGCAGTGTGAGGGTGTGTGTGTGTAGGTGTGTGTTTCGGCAGTGTGAGGGTGTGTGTTTGTGTGTGTTTGGGCAGTGTGAGGGAATGTGTGTGTGTTTGTGTTTGGGCAGTGTCAGGGTGTGTGTGTGTGTTGGTGTGTGTTTGTGCAGTGTGACGGTGTGTGTGTGTGATGATGTATGTTTGGGAAGTGTGAGGGGAGTGTGTGTTGGTGTATATTTGGGCAGTGTGAGGGTGTGTGTGTTGGTGTATGTTTGGGCAGTGCAAGCGTGTGTGTGTAGGTGTGTGTTTGGGCAGTGTGAGGGTGTGTATATGTGTGTGTGTGTGTTTGGGCAGTGTGAGCGTGCGTGTGAGGGTGTGTGTGTTTGGGCAGTGTGAGCGTGTGTGTGTAGGTGTGTGTTTGGGCAGTGTGAGGGTGTGTGTGTGAGGGTGCGTGTGTTTGGGCAGTGTGAGGTGTGTGTTTGGGCAGTGTGAGGGTGTGTGTGTGAGGGTGTGTGTGTTTGGGCAGTGTGTGGGTGTGTGTGTGTGAGGGTGTGTGTGTTTGGGCAGTGTGAGCGTGTGTGTGTAGGTGTGTGTTTGGGCAGTGTGAGGGTGTGTGTGAGGGTGCGTGTGTTTGGGCAGTGTGAGGTGTGTGTTTGGGCAGTGTGAGGGTGTATATGTGTTGGTGTATGTTTGGGCAGTGTGAGGGTGTGTGTGTGAGGGTGTGTGTGTTTAGGCAGTGTGTGGGTGTGTGTGTGTGAGGGTGTGTGTGTTTGGGCATTGTGAGGGTGTGTGTGTTTAGGTGTGTGTTTTGGCAGTGTGAGGGGGGTGTGTGTGTGTTTGGGCAGTGTGAGCGTGTGTGTAGGTGTGTGTTTGGGCAGTGTGAGTGTGTGTGTGTGTAGGTGTGTGTTTGGGCAGTGTGAGGGTGTGTGTGTTTGGGCAGTGTAAGGGTGTGTGTGTGTGAGGGTGTATGTGTTTGGGCAGTGTAAGGGTGTGTGTGTGAGGGTGTGTGTTTTGGCAGTGTGAGGGTGTGTGTGTTGGTGTATGTTTGCGTAGTGTGAGGGTGTGTGTGTATGTGTCTGTTTGGGCAGTTTAAGGGTGTGTGTGTGTAGGTGTGTGTTTGGGCAGTGTGAGGGTGTGTGTGTTGGTGGGTGTTTGGGCAGTGTGAGGGAGTGTGTGTGTGTTTTTGTTTGGGCAGTGTCAGGGTGTGTGTGTGTGTTGGTGTGTGTTTGGGCAGTGTGACAGTGTGTGTGTGTGAGGGTGTATGTTTGGGAATTGTGAGGAGAGTGTGTGTTGGTGTATATTTGGGCAGTGTGAGGGTGTGTGTGTTGGTGTATGTTTGGGCAGTGTGAGCGTGTGTGTGTTTAGGTGTGTGTTTGGGCAGTGTGAGGGTGTGTATGTATGTGTGTGTGTGTGTTTGGGCAGTGTGAGCGTGCGTGTGTGCGAGGGTGTGTGTGTTTGGGAAGTGTGAGCGTGCGTGTGTGTGAGGGTGTGTGTGTTTGGGCAGTGTGAGGGTGTTTGTGTGAGGGTATGTGTGTTTGGGCTGTGTGAGGGTGTGTGTGTGAGGGTATGTGTGTTTGGGCAGAGTGAGGGTATGTGTGTAGGTGTGTGTTTAGGCAGTGTGAGGGTGTGTATGAGTGTGTTTGGGCAGTGTGAGGGTGTGTGTGTGTGTAGGTGTGTATTTGGGCAGTGTGAGCGTGTGTGTGTAGGTGTGTGTTTGGGCAGTGTGAGGGTGTGTGTGTTGGTGTGTGTTTGGGCAGTGTGAGGGAGTGTGTGTGTGTTTGTGTTTGGGCAGTGTCAGGGTGTGTGTGTGTGTTGGTGTGTGTTTGGGCAGTGTGACGGTGTGTGTGTGAGGGTGTATATTTGGGCAGTGTGAGGGGAGCGTGTGTTAGTGTATATTTGGGCAGTGTGAGGGTGTGTGTGTTGGTGTATGTTTGGGCAGTGTGAGGGTGTGTATGTATGTGTGTGTGTGTTTGGGCAGTGTGAGCGTGCGTGTGTACGAGGGTGTGTGTGTTTGGGCAGTGTGAGCGTGCGTGTGTGTGAGGGTATGTGTGTTTGGGCAGTGTGAGGGTGTGTGTGTTTGGGTGTGTGTGTTTGGGCAGAGTGAGGGTGTGTGTGTAGGTGTGTGTTTAGGCAGTGTGAGGGTGTGTATGTGTGTGTTTGGGCAGTGTGAGGGTGTGTGTGAGTGTAGGTGTGTATTTGGGAGGTGTGAGCGTGTGTGTGTAGGTGTGTGTTTGGGCAGTGTGAGGGTGTGTGTGTGTGTGTTGGTGTGTGGGCAGTGTGAGGGTGTGTGTGTGTGTTTGTGTATGTTTGGGCGGTGTGTGTGTGTGTTGGTGTTTATTTGGGCAGTGTGAGGGTGTGTGTGTAGGTGTGTGTTTGGGCAGTTTGTGGGTGTGTGTGTGTTGGTGTGTGTTTAGGCAGAGTGAGGGCGTGTGTGTGTTTGTGTTTGGGCAGTGTCAGGGTGTGTGTGTGTGTTGGTGTGTGTTTGGTCAGTGTGAGGGTGTGTGTGTGTGTTTGGTCAGTGTGAGGGTGTGTGTGTGTTTGTTGGTGTATGTTTGGGCAGTGTGAGGGTGTGTGTGTGAGGGTGTGTGTGTTTGTGCAGTGTGAGGGTGTGAGTGTGTGAGGGTGTGTGTGTTTGGGCAGTGTGAGGATTTTTGTGTGTGTGTGTTTTGGCAGTGTGAGGGGTGTGTGTAGGTGTGTGTTTGGGCAGTGTGAGTGTGTGTGTTTGTGTTTGGGCAGTGTCAGGGTGTGTGTGTGAGGGTGCGTGTGTTTGGGCAGTGTGCGGTGTGTGTTTGGGCAGTGTCAGGGTGTGTGTGAGGGTGTGTGTGTTTGGACAGTGTGAGGGTGTGTGTGTGTTGGTGTGTGTTTGGGCAGTGTGAGGGTGTGTGTGTGAGGGTGCGTGTGTGTTGGGCAGTGTGAGGTGTGTGTTTGGGCAGTGTGAGGGTGTGTGTGTAGGTGTATGTTTGGGCAGTGTGAGGGTGTGTATGTGTGTGTGTTTCGGCAGAGTGAGGGTGTGTGTGTTTGAGGGTGTGTGTGTTTGGGCAGTGTGAGGGTGTGTGTGTTTAGGTGTGTGTTTTGGCAGTGTGAGGGTGTGTGTGTGGGTGTATGTTTGGGCAGTGTGAGGGTGTGTGTGTGAGGGTGTGTGTGTTTGGGCAGTGTGAGCGTGTGTGTAGGTGTGTGTTTGGGCAGTGTGAGTGTGTGTGTGTAGGTGTGTGTTTTGGCAATGTGAGGGTGTGTGCTTGTGTGTTGGTGTGTTTTTGGGCAGTGTGAGGGCGTGTGTGTGTGAGGGTGTGTGTTTGGGCAGTATGAGGGTGTGTGTGTTGGTGTATGTTTGGGCAGTGTGAGGGTGTGTGTGTTTGCGCAGTGTGAGGTGTGTGTATTTGGGCAGTGTGAGGGTGTGTGTGTGTGAGGGTGTGTGTGTTTGGGCAGTGTAAGGGTGTGTGTGTTAGGGTGTGTGTTTTGGCAGTGTGAGGGTGTGTGTGTTGGTGTATGTTTGGGCAGTGTGAGGGTGTGTGTGTGAGGGTGTGTGTGTTTGGGCAGTGTGAGGGCGTGTGTGTTTAGGTGTGTGTTTTGGCAGTGTAAGGTGTGTGTGTGTGTTTGGGCAGTGTGAGCGTGTGTGTAGGTGTGTGTTTGGGCAGTGTGAGTGTGTGTGTGTAGGTGTGTGTTTGGGCATTGTGAGGAGAGTGTGTGTTGGTGAATATTTGGGCAGGGTGTGTGTGTTTGGGCAGTGTGAGGGTGTGTGTGTGTGAGGGTGTGTGTGTTTGGGCAGTGTAAGGGTGTGTGTGTGTGAGGATGTGTGTTTTGGCAGTGTGAGGGTGTGTGTGTTGGTGTATGTTTGGGCAGTGTGAGGGTGTGTGTGTATGTATCTGTTTGGGCAGTGTGAGGGTGTGTGTGTGTAGGTGTGTGTTTTGGCAGTTTGAGGATGTGTGTGTTGGTGGGTGTTTGGGCAGTGTGAGGGAGTGTGTGTGTGTGTTTGTGTTTGGGCAGTGTAAGGGTGTGTGTGTGTGTTGGTGTGTGTTTGGGCAGTGTGACAGTGTGTGTGTGTGAGGGTGTATGTTTGGGAATTGTGAGGAGAGTGTGTGTTGGTGAATATTTGGGCAGTGTGAGGGTGTGTGTGTTGGTGTATGTTTGGGCAGTGTGAGCGTGTGTGTGTTTCGGTGTGTGTTTGGGCAGTGTGAGCCTGCGTGTGTGCGAGGGTGTGTGTGTTTGGGCAGTGTGAGCGTGCGTGTGTGAGGGTATGTGTGTTTGGGCAGAGTGAGGGTGTGTGTGTAGGTGTGTGTTTAGGCAGTGTGAGGGTGTGTATGTGTGTGTTTGGGCAGTGTGAGGGTTTGTGTGTGTGTGTAGGTGTGTATTTGGGCAGTGTGAGCGTGTGTGTGTAGGTGTGTGTTCGGCAGTGTGAGGGTGTGTGTGTTTGGGCAGTGAGTGTGTGTGTGTGTGTGTAGGTGTGTGTTTGGGCAGTGTGAGGGTGTGTGTGTGTGTGTTGGTGATTGTTTGGGCAGTGTGAGGGTGTGTGTGTAGGTATGTGTTTGGGCAGTGTGAGGTTGTGTGTGTATAGGTGTGTGTTTGGGCAGTGTGTGTGTGTGTGTGTGTTTGGGCAGTGTGAGCGTGTGTGTGTAGGTGTGTGTTTGGGCAGTCTGCGGGTGTGTGTGAGGTTGCGTGTGTTTGGGCAGTGTGAGGTGTGTGTTTGGGCAGTGTGAGGGTGTGTGTGTTGGTGTATGTTTGGGCAGTGTGAGGGTGTGTATGTGTGTGTGTGTGTTTGGGCAGTGTGAGGGTATTGGTGTGTAGGGCTGTGTGTGGGGGTTTATGTGTAGGTGTGTGTTTGGGCAGTGTGAGCGTGTGTGTGTAGGTGTGTGTTTGGGCAGTGTGCGGGTGTGTGTGTGAGGGTGCGTGTGTGTTGGGCAGTGTGAGGTGTGTGTTTGGGCAGTGTGAGGGCATGTGTGTAGGAGTATGTTTGGGCAGTGTGAGGGTGTGTATGTGTGTGTGTGTTTGGGATGTGTGAGGGTGTGTGTGTGTGAGGGTGTGTGTGTTTGGGCAGTGTGAGGGTGTGTGTGTTTAGGTGTGTGTTTTGGCAGTGTGAGGGGGGGTGTGTGTGTTTGGGCAGTGTGAGCGTGTGTGTAGGTGTGTGTTTGGGCAGTGTGAGTGTGTGTGTGTAGGTGTGTGTTTGGGCAGTGTGAGCGTGTGTGTAGGTGTGTGTTTGGGCAGTAGGAGGGTGTGTGTGCTGGAGTATGTTTGGGCAGTGTGAGGGTGTGTGTGTGAGGGTGTGTGTGTTTGCGCAGTGTGAGGGTGTGTGTGTTTGGGCAGTGTGAGGGTGTGTGTGTGTGAGGGTGTATGTGTTTGGGCAGTGTGAGTGTGTGTGTGTGAGGGTGTGTGTGTTTGGGCAGTGTGAGGGTGTGTGTGTTAGGGTGTGTGTTTTGGCAGTGTGTGGGTGTGTGTGTTGGTGTATGTTTGGGCAGTGTGAGGGTGTGTGTGTGAGGGTGTGTGTGTTTGGGCAGTGTGAGGGTGTGTGTGTTTAGGTGTGTGTTTGGCCAGTGTGAAGGTGTGTGTGTGTGTTTGGCCAGTGTGAGCGTGTGTGTAGGTGTGTGTTTGGGCAGTGTGAGGGTGTGTGTGTGTGTTGGTGTGTGTTTAGGCAGTGTGGGGGTGTGTGTTTGATTGTGTTTGGGCAGTGTCAGGGTGTGTGTGTGTGTTGGTGTGTGATTGGGCAGTGTGAGGGTGTGTGTGTGTGTTGGTGTGTGTTTGGGCAGTGTGAGGATGAGTGTGTGTGTTGGTGTATGTTTGGGCAGTGTGAGGGTGTGTGTGTGTGTGTTGGTGATTGTTTGGGCAGTGTGAGGGTGTGTGTGTAGGTATGTGTTTGTGCAGTGTGTGTGTGTGTGAGGGTGTGTGTGTTTGGGCAGTGTGAGCGTGTGTGTGTAGGTGTGTGTTTGGGCAGTGTGCGGGTGTGTGTGTGAGGGTGCGTGTGTTTGGGCAGTGTGAGGTGTGTGTTTGGGCAGTGTGAGGGTGTGTGTGTTGGTGTATGTTTGGGCAGTGTGAGGGTGTGTATGTGTGTGTGTGTTTGGGCAGTGTGAGGGTATTGGTGTGTAGGGCTGTGTGTGGGGGTTTGTGTGTAGGTGTGTGTTTGGGCAGTGTGAGCGTGTGTGTGTAGGTGTGTGTTTGGGCAGTGTGCGGGTGTGTGTGTGTGAGGGTGTGTGTGTTTGGGCAGTGTGGGGGTGTGTGTGTGTGAGGGTGTGTGTGTGTGAGGGTGTGTGTGTTTGGGCAGTGTGAGGGTGTGTGTGTGTGAGGGTGTGTGTGTTTGGGCAGTGTGAGGGTGTGTGTGTTAGGGTGTGTGTTTTGGCGGTGTGTGGGTGTGTGTGTGTTGGTGTATGTTTGGGCAGTGTGAGGGTGTGTGTGTGTGTTTGGCCAGTGTGAGTGTGTGTGTGTAGGTGAGTGTTTGGGCAGTGTGAGGGTGTGTGTGTGTGTTGGTGTGTGTTTAGGCAGTGTGGGGGGGTGTGTTTGTTTGTGTTTGGGCAGTGTCAGGGTGTGTGTGTGTGTTGGTGTGTGATTGGGCAGTGTGAGGGTGTGTGTGTGTGTTGGTGTGTGTTTGGGCAGTTTGAGGATGAGTGTGTGTGTTGGTTTATGTTTGGGCAGTGTGAGGGTGTGTGTGTGTGTGTTGGTGATTGTTTGGGCAGTGTGAGGGTGTGTGTGTAGGTATGTGTTTGTGCAGTGTGTGTGAGGGTGTGTGTGTTTGGGCAGTGTGAGCGTGTGTGTGTAGGTGTGTGTTTGGGCAGTGTGCGGGTGTGTGTGTGAGGGTGCGTGTGTTTGGGCAGTGTGAGGTGTGTGTTTGGGCAGTGTGAGGGTGTGTGTGTTGGTGTATGTTTGGGCAGTGTGAGGGTGTGTATGTGTGTGTGTGTTTGGGCAGTGTGAGGGTATTGGTGTGTAGGGCTGTGTGTGGGGGTTTGTGTGTAGGTGTGTGTTTGGGCAGTGTGAGCGTGTGTGTGTAGGTGTGTGTTTGGGCAGTGTGCGGGTGTGTGTGTGAGGGTGCGTGTGTATTGGCCAGTGTGAGGTGTGTGTTTGGGCTGTGTGAGGGTGTGTGTGTAGGTGTATGTTTGGGCAGTGTGAGGGTGTGTGTGTGTGTTTGGGCATTGTGAGGGTGTGTGTGTTTAAGTGTGTGTTTTGGCAGTGTGAGGTGGTGTGTGTGTTTGGGCAGTGTGAGCGTGTGTGTAGGTGTGTGTTTGGGCAGTGTGAGGGTGTGTGTGTATGTGTCTGTTTGGGCAGTGTGAGGGTGTGTGTGTGTAGGTGTGTGTTTGGGCAGTGTGAGGGAGTGTGTGTGTGTTTGTGTTTGGGCAGTGTCAGGGTGTGTGTGTGTGTGTTGGTGTGTGTTTGGGCAGTGTGACAGTGTGTGTGTGTGAGGGTGTATGTTTGGGAATTGTGAGGAGAGTGTGTGTTGGTGTATATTTGGGCAGTGTGAGGGTGTGTGTGTTGGTGTATGTTTGGGCAGTGTGAGCGTGTGTGTGTTTAGGTGTGTGTTTGGGCAGTGTGAGGGTGTGTATGTATGTGTGTGTGTGTGTTTGGGCAGTGTGAGCGTGCTTGTGTGCGAGGGTGTGTGTGTTTGGGCAGTGTGAGCGTGCGTGTGTGTGAGGGTGTGTGTGTGTGAGGGTGTGTGTGTTTGGGCAGTGTGAGGGTGTGTGTGTGTGAAGGTGTGTGTGTTTGGGCAGTGTGAGTGTGTGTGTGAGAGGGTGTGTGTGTTTGGACAGTGTGAGGGTGTGTGTGTGAGGGTGTGTGTGTTTGGGCAGTGTGAGGGTGTGTGTGTGTGAGGGTGTGTGTGTTTGGGCAGTGTGAGGGCGTGTGTGTAGGTGTGTGTTTGGGCAGTGTGAGGGTGTGTGTGTAGGTCTGTGTTTGGGCAGTGTGAGGGTGTGTGTGTTTGGGCAGTGTGAGGGTGTGTGTGTGTGAGGGTGTGTGTGTTTGGGCAGTGTGAGGGTGTGTGTGTATAGGTGTGTGTTTTGGCAGTGTGAGGGTTTTGTGTGTGTGTTTGGGCAGTGTGAGCGTGTGTGTAGGTGTGTGTTTGGGCAGTGTGAGGGTGTGTGTGTAGGTCTGTGTTTGGGCAGTGTGAGGGTGTGTGTGTTTGGGCAGTGTGAGGGTGTGTGTGTGTGAGGGTGTGTGTGTTTGGGCAGTGTAAGGGTGTGTGTGTGTGAGGGCGTGTGTTTTGGCAGTGTGAGGGTGTGTGTAGGTGAGTGTTTGGGCAGTGTGAGGGTGTGTGTGTTTTGGCAGTGTGAGGGTGTGTGTGTGTGTTGGTGTATGTTTAGGCAGTGTGGGGGGGTGTGTTTGTTTGTGTTTGGGCAGTGTGAGGGTGTGTGTGTGAGGGTGCGTGTGTTTGGGCAGTGTGAGGTGTGTGTTTGGGCAGTGTGAGGGTGTATATGTGTTGGTGTATGTTTGGGCAGTGTGAGGGTGTGTGTGTGAGGGTGTGTGTGTTTGGGCAGTGTGTGGGTGTGTGTGTGTGAGGGTGTGTGTGTTTGGGCAGTGTGAGCGTGTGTGTGTAGGTGTGTGTTTGGGCAGTGTGAGGGTGTGTGTGAGGGTGCGTGTGTTTGGGCAGTGTGAGGTGTGTGTTTGGGCAGTGTGAGGGTGTATATGTGTTGGTGTATGTTTGGGCAGTGTGAGGGTGTGTGTGTGAGGGTGTGTGTGTTTAGGCAGTGTGTGGGTGTGTGTGTGTGAGGGTGTGTGTGTTTGGGCATTGTGAGGGTGTGTGTGTTTAGGTGTGTGTTTTGGCAGTGTGAGGGGGGTGTGTGTGTGTTTGGGCAGTGTGAGCGTGTGTGTAGGTGTGTGTTTGGGCAGTGTGAGTGTGTGTGTGTAGGTGTGTGTTTGGGCAGTGTGAGGGTGTGTGTGTTTGGGCAGTGTAAGGGTGTGTGTGTGTGAGGGTGTATGTGTTTGGGCAGTGTAAGGGTGTGTGTGTGAGGGTGTGTGTTTTGGCAGTGTGAGGGTGTGTGTGTTGGTGTATGTTTGCGTAGTGTGAGGGTGTGTGTGTATGTGTCTGTTTGGGCAGTTTAAGGGTGTGTGTGTGTAGGTGTGTGTTTGGGCAGTGTGAGGGTGTGTGTGTTGGTGGGTGTTTGGGCAGTGTGAGGGAGTGTGTGTGTGTTTTTGTTTGGGCAGTGTCAGGGTGTGTGTGTGTGTTGGTGTGTGTTTGGGCAGTGTGACAGTGTGTGTGTGTGAGGGTGTATGTTTGGGAATTGTGAGGAGAGTGTGTGTTGGTGTATATTTGGGCAGTGTGAGGGTGTGTGTGTTGGTGTATGTTTGGGCAGTGTGAGCGTGTGTGTGTTTAGGTGTGTGTTTGGGCAGTGTGAGGGTGTGTATGTATGTGTGTGTGTGTTTGGGCAGTGTGAGCGTGCGTGTGTGCGAGGGTGTGTGTGTTTGGGAAGTGTGAGCGTGCGTGTGTGTGAGGGTGTGTGTGTTTGGGCAGTGTGAGGGTGTTTGTGTGAGGGTATGTGTGTTTGGGCTGTGTGAGGGTGTGTGTGTGAGGGTATGTGTGTTTGGGCAGAGTGAGGGTATGTGTGTAGGTGTGTGTTTAGGCAGTGTGAGGGTGTGTATGAGTGTGTTTGGGCAGTGTGAGGGTGTGTGTGTGTAGGTGTGTATTTGGGCAGTGTGAGCGTGTGTGTGTAGGTGTGTGTTTGGGCAGTGTGAGGGTGTGTGTGTTGGTGTGTGTTTGGGCAGTGTGAGGGAGTGTGTGTGTGTTTGTGTTTGGGCAGTGTCAGGGTGTGTGTGTGTGTTGGTGTGTGTTTGGGCAGTGTGACGGTGTGTGTGTGAGGGTGTATATTTGGGCAGTGTGAGGGGAGCGTGTGTTAGTGTATATTTGGGCAGTGTGAGGGTGTGTGTGTTGGTGTATGTTTGGGCAGTGTGAGGGTGTGTATGTATGTGTGTGTGTGTTTGGGCAGTGTGAGCGTGCGTGTGTACGAGGGTGTGTGTGTTTGGGCAGTGTGAGCGTGCGTGTGTGTGAGGGTATGTGTGTTTGGGCAGTGTGAGGGTGTGTGTGTTTGGGTGTGTGTGTTTGGGCAGAGTGAGGGTGTGTGTGTAGGTGTGTGTTTAGGCAGTGTGAGGGTGTGTATGTGTGTGTTTGGGCAGTGTGAGGGTGTGTGTGAGTGTAGGTGTGTATTTGGGAGGTGTGAGCGTGTGTGTGTAGGTGTGTGTTTGGGCAGTGTGAGGGTGTGTGTGTGTGTGTTGGTGTGTGGGCAGTGTGAGGGTGTGTGTGTGTGTTTGTGTATGTTTGGGCAGTGTGTGTGTGTGTTGGTGTTTATTTGGGCAGTGTGAGGGTGTGTGTGTAGGTGTGTGTTTGGGCAGTTTGTGGGTGTGTGTGTGTTGGTGTGTGTTTAGGCAGAGTGAGGGCGTGTGTGTGTTTGTGTTTGGGCAGTGTCAGGGTGTGTGTGTGTGTTGGTGTGTGTTTGGTCAGTGTGAGGGTGTGTGTGTGTGTTTGGTCAGTGTGAGGGTGTGTGTGTGTGTGTTGGTGTATGTTTGGGCAGTGTGAGGGTGTGTGTGTGAGGGTGTGTGTGTTTGTGCAGTGTGAGGGTGTGAGTGTGTGAGGGTGTGTGTGTTTGGGCAGTGTGAGGATTTTTGTGTGTGTGTGTTTTGGCAGTGTGAGGGGTGTGTGTAGGTGTGTGTTTGGGCAGTGTGAGTGTGTGTGTTTGTGTTTGGGCAGTGTCAGGGTGTGTGTGTGAGGGTGCGTGTGTTTGGGCAGTGTGCGGTGTGTGTTTGGGCAGTGTCAGGGTGTGTGTGAGGGTGTGTGTGTTTGGACAGTGTGAGGGTGTGTGTGTGTTGGTGTGTGTTTGGGCAGTGTGAGGGTGTGTGTGTGAGGGTGCGTGTGTGTTGGGCAGTGTGAGGTGTGTGTTTGGGCAGTGTGAGGGTGTGTGTGTAGGTGTATGTTTGGGCAGTGTGAGGGTGTGTATGTGTGTGTGTTTCGGCAGAGTGAGGGTGTGTGTGTTTGAGGGTGTGTGTGTTTGGGCAGTGTGAGGGTGTGTGTGTTTAGGTGTGTGTTTTGGCAGTGTGAGGGTGTGTGTGTGGGTGTATGTTTGGGCAGTGTGAGGGTGTGTGTGTGAGGGTGTGTGTGTTTGGGCAGTGTGAGCGTGTGTGTAGGTGTGTGTTTGGGCAGTGTGAGTGTGTGTGTGTAGGTGTGTGTTTTGGCAATGTGAGGGTGTGTGCTTGTGTGTTGGTGTGTTTTTGGGCAGTGTGAGGGCGTGTGTGTGTGAGGGTGTGTGTTTGGGCAGTATGAGGGTGTGTGTGTTGGTGTATGTTTGGGCAGTGTGAGGGTGTGTGTGTTTGCGCAGTGTGAGGTGTGTGTATTTGGGCAGTGTGAGGGTGTGTGTGTGTGAGGGTGTGTGTGTTTGGGCAGTGTGAGTGTGTGTGTGTGTGTGAGGGTGTGTGTGTTTGGGCAGTGTAAGGGTGTGTGTGTTAGGGTGTGTGTTTTGGCAGTGTGAGGGTGTGTGTGTTGGTGTATGTTTGGGCAGTGTGAGGGTGTGTGTGTGAGGGTGTGTGTGTTTGGGCAGTGTGAGGGCGTGTGTGTTTAGGTGTGTGTTTTGGCAGTGTAAGGTGTGTGTGTGTGTTTGGGCAGTGTGAGCGTGTGTGTAGGTGTGTGTTTGGGCAGTGTGAGTGTGTGTGTGTAGGTGTGTGTTTGGGCATTGTGAGGAGAGTGTGTGTTGGTGAATATTTGGGCAGGGTGTGTGTGTTTGGGCAGTGTGAGGGTGTGTGTGTGTGAGGGTGTGTGTGTTTGGGCAGTGTAAGGGTGTGTGTGTGTGAGGATGTGTGTTTTGGCAGTGTGAGGGTGTGTGTGTTGGTGTATGTTTGGGCAGTGTGAGGGTGTGTGTGTATGTATCTGTTTGGGCAGTGTGAGGGTGTGTGTGTGTAGGTGTGTGTTTTGGCAGTTTGAGGATGTGTGTGTTGGTGGGTGTTTGGGCAGTGTGAGGGAGTGTGTGTGTGTGTTTGTGTTTGGGCAGTGTAAGGGTGTGTGTGTGTGTTGGTGTGTGTTTGGGCAGTGTGACAGTGTGTGTGTGTGAGGGTGTATGTTTGGGAATTGTGAGGAGAGTGTGTGTTGGTGAATATTTGGGCAGTGTGAGGGTGTGTGTGTTGGTGTATGTTTGGGCAGTGTGAGCGTGTGTGTGTTTCGGTGTGTGTTTGGGCAGTGTGAGCCTGCGTGTGTGCGAGGGTGTGTGTGTTTGGGCAGTGTGAGCGTGCGTGTGTGAGGGTATGTGTGTTTGGGCAGAGTGAGGGTGTGTGTGTAGGTGTGTGTTTAGGCAGTGTGAGGGTGTGTATGTGTGTGTTTGGGCAGTGTGAGGGTTTGTGTGTGTGTGTAGGTGTGTATTTGGGCAGTGTGAGCGTGTGTGTGTAGGTGTGTGTTCGGCAGTGTGAGGGTGTGTGTGTTTGGGCAGTGAGTGTGTGTGTGTGTGTAGGTGTGTGTTTGGGCAGTGTGAGGGTGTGTGTGTGTGTGTTGGTGATTGTTTGGGCAGTGTGAGGGTGTGTGTGTAGGTATGTGTTTGGGCAGTGTGAGGTTGTGTGTGTATAGGTGTGTGTTTGGGCAGTGTGTGTGTGTGTGTGTGTGTAGGTGTGTGTTTGGGCAGTGTGAGGGTGTTTGTGTGTGTGTTGGTGATTGTTTGGGCAGTGTGAGGGTGTGTGTGTAGGTATGTGTTTGGGCAGTGTGAGGTTGTGTGTGTATAGGTGTGTGTTTGGGCAGTGAGTGTGTGTGTGTGTGTGTAGGTGTGTGTTTGGGCAGTGTGAGGGTGTGTGTGTGTGTGTTGGTGATTGTTTGGGCAGTGTGAGGGTGTGTGTGTAGGTATGTGTTTGGGCAGTGTGAGGTTGTGTGTGTATAGGTGTGTGTTTGGGCAGTGTGTGTGTGTGTGTGTGTTTGGGCAGTGTGAGCGTGTGTGTGTAGGTGTGTGTTTGGGCAGTCTGCGGGTGTGTGTGTGAGGTTGCGTGTGTTTGGGCAGTGTGAGGTGTGTGTTTGGGCAGTGTGAGGGTGTGTGTGTTGGTGTATGTTTGGGCAGTGTGAGGGTGTGTATGTGTGTGTGTGTTTGGGCAGTGTGAGGGTATTGGTGTGTAGGGCTGTGTGTGGGGGTTTATGTGTAGGTGTGTGTTTGGGCAGTGTGAGCGTGTGTGTGTAGGTGTGTGTTTGGGCAGTGTGCGGGTGTGTGTGTGAGGGTGCGTGTGTGTTGGGCAGTGTGAGGTGTGTGTTTGGGCAGTGTGAGGGCGTGTGTGTAGGAGTATGTTTGGGCAGTGTGAGGGTGTGTATGTGTGTGTGTGTTTGGGATGTGTGAGGGTGTGTGTGTGTGAGGGTGTGTGTGTTTGGGCAGTGTGAGGGTGTGTGTGTTTAGGTGTGTGTTTTGGCAGTGTGAGGGGGGGTGTGTGTGTTTGGGCAGTGTGAGCGTGTGTGTAGGTGTGTGTTTGGGCAGTGTGAGTGTGTGTGTGTAGGTGTGTGTTTGGGCAGTGTGAGCGTGTGTGTAGGTGTGTGTTTGGGCAGTAGGAGGGTGTGTGTGCTGGAGTATGTTTGGGCAGTGTGAGGGTGTGTGTGTGAGGGTGTGTGTGTTTGCGCAGTGTGAGGGTGTGTGTGTTTGGGCAGTGTGAGGGTGTGTGTGTGTGAGGGTGTATGTGTTTGGGCAGTGTGAGTGTGTGTGTGTGAGGGTGTGTGTGTTTGGGCAGTGTGAGGGTGTGTGTGTTAGGGTGTGTGTTTTGGCAGTGTGTGGGTGTGTGTGTTGGTGTATGTTTGGGCAGTGTGAGGGTGTGTGTGTGAGGGTGTGTGTGTTTGGGCAGTGTGAGGGTGTGTGTGTTTAGGTGTGTGTTTGGCCAGTGTGAAGGTGTGTGTGTGTGTTTGGCCAGTGTGAGCGTGTGTGTAGGTGTGTGTTTGGGCAGTGTGAGGGTGTGTGTGTGTGTTGGTGTGTGTTTAGGCAGTGTGGGGGTGTGTGTTTGATTGTGTTTGGGCAGTGTCAGGGTGTGTGTGTGTGTTGGTGTGTGATTGGGCAGTGTGAGGGTGTGTGTGTGTGTTGGTGTGTGTTTGGGCAGTGTGAGGATGAGTGTGTGTGTTGGTGTATGTTTGGGCAGTGTGAGGGTGTGTGTGTGTGTGTTGGTGATTGTTTGGGCAGTGTGAGGGTGTGTGTGTAGGTATGTGTTTGTGCAGTGTGTGTGTGTGTGAGGGTGTGTGTGTTTGGGCAGTGTGAGCGTGTGTGTGTAGGTGTGTGTTTGGGCAGTGTGCGGGTGTGTGTGTGAGGGTGCGTGTGTTTGGGCAGTGTGAGGTGTGTGTTTGGGCAGTGTGAGGGTGTGTGTGTTGGTGTATGTTTGGGCAGTGTGAGGGTGTGTATGTGTGTGTGTGTTTGGGCAGTGTGAGGGTATTGGTGTGTAGGGCTGTGTGTGGGGGTTTGTGTGTAGGTGTGTGTTTGGGCAGTGTGAGCGTGTGTGTGTAGGTGTGTGTTTGGGCAGTGTGCGGGTGTGTGTGTGTGAGGGTGTGTGTGTTTGGGCAGTGTGGGGGTGTGTGTGTGTGAGGGTGTGTGTGTGTGAGGGTGTGTGTGTTTGGGCAGTGTGAGGGTGTGTGTGTGTGAGGGTGTGTGTGTTTGGGCAGTGTGAGGGTGTGTGTGTTAGGGTGTGTGTTTTGGCGGTGTGTGGGTGTGTGTGTGTTGGTGTATGTTTGGGCAGTGTGAGGGTGTGTGTGTGAGGGTGTGTGTGTTTGGGCAGTGTGAGGGTGTGTGTGTTTAGGTGTGTGTTTGGCCAGTGTGAAGGTGTGTGTGTGTGTTTGGCCAGTGTGAGTGTGTGTGTGTAGGTGAGTGTTTGGGCAGTGTGAGGGTGTGTGTGTGTGTTGGTGTGTGTTTAGGCAGTGTGGGGGGGTGTGTTTGTTTGTGTTTGGGCAGTGTCAGGGTGTGTGTGTGTGTTGGTGTGTGATTGGGCAGTGTGAGGGTGTATGTGTGTGTTGGTGTGTGTTTGGGCAGTTTGAGGATGAGTGTGTGTGTTGGTTTATGTTTGGGCAGTGTGAGGGTGTGTGTGTGTGTGTTGGTGATTGTTTGGGCAGTGTGAGGGTGTGTGTGTAGGTATGTGTTTGTGCAGTGTGTGTGAGGGTGTGTGTGTTTGGGCAGTGTGAGCGTGTGTGTGTAGGTGTGTGTTTGGGCAGTGTGCGGGTGTGTGTGTGAGGGTGCGTGTGTTTGGGCAGTGTGAGGTGTGTGTTTGGGCTGTGTGAGGGTGTGTGTGTTGGTGTATGTTTGGGCAGTGTGAGGGTGTGTATGTGTGTGTGTGTTTGGGCAGTGTGAGGGTATTGGTGTGTAGGGCTGTGTGTGGGGGTTTGTGTGTAGGTGTGTGTTTGGGCAGTGTGAGCGTGTGTGTGTAGGTGTGTGTTTGGGCAGTGTGCGGGTGTGTGTGTGAGGGTGCGTGTGTATTGGCCAGTGTGAGGTGTGTGTTTGGGCTGTGTGAGGGTGTGTGTGTAGGTGTATGTTTGGGCAGTGTGAGGGTGTGTGTGTGTGTTTGGGCATTGTGAGGGTGTGTGTGTTTAAGTGTGTGTTTTGGCAGTGTGAGGTGGTGTGTGTGTTTGGGCAGTGTGAGCGTGTGTGTAGGTGTGTGTTTGGGCAGTGTGAGGGTGTGTGTGTATGTGTGTGTTTGGGCAGTGTGAGGGTGTGTGTGTATGTGTCTGTTTGGGCAGTGTGAGGGTGTGTGTGTGTAGGTGTGTGTTTGGGCAGTGTGAGGGAGTGTGTGTGTGTTTGTGTTTGGGCAGTGTCAGGGTGTGTGTGTGTGTGTTGGTGTGTGTTTGGGCAGTGTGACAGTGTGTGTGTGTGAGGGTGTATGTTTGGGAATTGTGAGGAGAGTGTGTGTTGGTGTATATTTGGGCAGTGTGAGGGTGTGTGTGTTGGTGTATGTTTGGGCAGTGTGAGCGTGTGTGTGTGTTTAGGTGTGTGTTTGGGCAGTGTGAGGGTGTGTATGTATGTGTGTGTGTGTGTTTGGGCAGTGTGAGCGTGCTTGTGTGCGAGGGTGTGTGTGTTTGGGCAGTGTGAGCGTGCGTGTGTGTGAGGGTGTGTGTGTGTGAGGGTGTGTGTGTTTGGGCAGTGTGAGGGTGTGTGTGTGTGAAGGTGTGTGTGTTTGGGCAGTGTGAGTGTGTGTGTGAGAGGGTGTGTGTGTTTGGACAGTGTGAGGGTGTGTGTGTGAGGGTGTGTGTGTTTGGGCAGTGTGAGGGTGTGTGTGTGTGAGGGTGTGTGTGTTTGGGCAGTGTGAGGGCGTGTGTGTAGGTGTGTGTTTGGGCAGTGTGAGGGTGTGTGTGTAGGTCTGTGTTTGGGCAGTGTGAGGGTGTGTGTGTTTGGGCAGTGTGAGGGTGTGTGTGTGTGAGGGTGTGTGTGTTTGGGCAGTGTGAGGGTGTGTGTGTATAGGTGTGTGTTTTGGCAGTGTGAGGGTTTTGTGTGTGTGTTTGGGCAGTGTGAGCGTGTGTGTAGGTGTGTGTTTGGGCAGTGTGAGGGTGTGTGTGTAGGTCTGTGTTTGGGCAGTGTGAGGGTGTGTGTGTTTGGGCAGTGTGAGGGTGTGTGTGTGTGAGGGTGTGTGTGTTTGGGCAGTGTAAGGGTGTGTGTGTGTGAGGGCGTGTGTTTTGGCAGTGTGAGGGTGTGTGTGTTGGTGTATGTTAGGGCAGTGTGAGCATGTGCGTGTGTGAGGGTGCGTGGGTATGGGCAGTGTGAGGGTGTGAGTGTGTGAGGGTGTGTGTGTTTGGGCAGTGTGAGGGTGTGTGTGTTTGGGCAATGTGAGGATGTGTGTGTGTGAGGGTGTGTGTGTTTGGGCAATGTGAGGGTGTGTGTGTGAGGGTGTGTGTGTTTTGGCAGTGTGAGGGTGTGTGTGTGTGAGGGTGTGTGTTTGTGCAGTGTGAGGGTGTGTGTGTTGGTGTATGTTTGGGCAGTGTGAGGGTGTGTGTGTGTGAGGGTGTGTGTGTTTGGGCAATGTGAGGGTGTGTGTGTGTGAGGGTGTGTGTGTTTGGACAGTGTGAGGGTGTGTGTGTTAGGGTGTGTGTTTTGGCAGTGTGAGGGTGTGTGTGTTGGTGTATGTTTGGGCAGTGTGAGGGTGTGTGTGTGAGGGTGTGTGTGTTTGGGCAGTGTGTGGGTGTGTGTGTGAGGGTGTGTGTGTTTGTGCAGTGTGAGGGTGTGTGTGTTTAGGTGTGTGTTTGGGCAGTGTGAGCGTGTGTGTAGGTGTGTGTTTGGGCAGTGTGAGTGTGTGTGTGTAGGTGAGTGTTTGGGCAGTGTGAGGGTGTGTGTGTTTTGGCAGTGTGAGGGTGTGTGTGTGTGTTGGTGTGTGTTTAGGCAGTGTGGGGGTGTGTGTTTGTTTGTGTTTGGGCAGTGTCAGGGTGTGTGTGTGTGTTGGTGTGTGATTGGGCAGTGTGAGGGTGTGTGTGTGTGTTGGTGTGTGTTTGGGCAGTGTGAGGATGAGTGTGTGTGTTGGTGTATGTTTGGGCAGTGTGAGGGTGTGTGTGTGTGTGTGTTGGTGATTGTTTGGGCAGTGTGAGGTTGTGTGTGTAGGTATGTGTTTGTGCAGTGTGTGTGTGAGGGTGTGTGTGTTTGGGCAGTGTGAGCGTGTGTGTGTAGGTGTGTGTTTGTGCAGTGTGCGGGTGTGTGTGTGAGGGTGCGTGTGTTTGGGCAGTGTGAGGTGTGTGTTTGGGCAGTGTGAGGGTGTGTGTGTTGGTGTATGTTTGGGCAGTGTGAGGGTGTGTATGTGTGTGTGTGTTTGGGCAGTGTGAGGGTATTGGTGTGTAGGGCTGTGTGTGGGGGTTTGTGTGTAGGTGTGTGTTTGGGCAGTGTGAGCGTGTGTGTGTAGGTGTGTGTTTGGGCAGTGTGTGGGTGTGTGTGTGTGAGGGTGTGTGTGCTTGGGCAGTGAGGGGGTGTGTGTGTGTGAGGGTGTGTGTGTGTGAGGGTGTGTGTGTTTGGTCAGTGTGAGAGTGTGTGTGTGTGAGGGTGTGTGTGTTTGGGCAGTGTGAGGGTGTGTGTGTTAGGGTGTGTGTTTTGGCGGTGTGTGGGTGTGTGTGTTGGTGTATGTTTGGGCAGTGTGAGGGTGTGTGTGTGAGGGTGTGTGTGTTTGGGCAGTATGAGGGTGTGTGTGTTTAGGTGTGTGTTTGGCCAGTGTGAAGGTGTGTGTGTGTGTTTGGCCAGTGTGAGCGTGTGTGTAGGTGTGTGTTTGGGCAGTGTGAGGGGGTGTGTGTGTGTTGGTGTATTTAGGCAGTGTGGGGGGGTGTGTTTGTTTGTGTTTGGGCAGTGTCAGGGTGTGTGTGTGTGTTGGTGTGTGATTGGGCAGTGTGAGGGTGTGTGTGTGTGTTGGTGTGTGTTTGGGCAGTGTGAGGATGAGTGTGTGTGTTGGTGTATGTTTGGGCAGTGTGAGGGTGTGTGTGTGTATGTTGGTGATTGTTTGGGCAGTGTGAGGGTGTGTGTGTAGGTATGTGTTTGTGCAGTGTGTGTGTGTGTGTGTGAGGGTGTGTGTGTTTGGGCAGTGTGAGCGTGTGTGTGTAGGTGTGTGTTTGGGCAGTGTGCGGGTGTGTGTGTGAGGGTGCGTGTGTTTGGGCAGTGTGAGGTGTGTGTTTGGGCAGTGTGAGGGTGTGTGTGTTGGTGTATGTTTGGGCAGTGTGAGGGTGTGTATGTGTGTGTGTGTTTGGGCAGTGTGAGGGTATTGGTGTGTAGGGCTGTGTGTGGGGGTTTGTGTGTAGGTGTGTGTTTGGGCAGTGTGAGCGTGTGTGTGTAGGTGTGTGTTTGGGCAGTGTGCGGGTGTGTGTAGGTGTGTGTTTGGGCAGTGTGAGCGTGTGTGTGTAGGTGTGTGTTTGGGCAGTGTGCGGGTGTGTGTGTGAGGGTGCGTGTGTATTGGCCAGTGTGAGGTGTGTGTTTGGGCTGTGTGAGGGTGTGTGTGTAGGTGTATGTTTGGGCAGTGTGAGGGTGTGTGTGTGTGTTTGGGCATTGTGAGGGTGTGTGTGTTTAAGTGTGTGTTTTGGCAGTGTGAGGTGGTGTGTGTGTTTGGGCAGTGTGAGCGTGTGTGTAGGTGTGTGTTTGGGCAGTGTGAGGGTGTGTGTGTATGTGTCTGTTTGGGCAGTGTGAGGGTGTGTGTGTGTAGGTGTGTGTTTGGGCAGTGTGAGGGAGTGTGTGTGTGTTTGTGTTTGGGCAGTGTCAGGGTGTGTGTGTGTGTGTTGGTGTGTGTTTGGGCAGTGTGACAGTGTGTGTGTGTGAGGGTGTATGTTTGGGAATTGTGAGGAGAGTGTGTGTTGGTGTATATTTGGGCAGTGTGAGGGTGTGTGTGTTGGTGTATGTTTGGGCAGTGTGAGCGTGTGTGTGTTTAGGTGTGTGTTTGGGCAGTGTGAGGGTGTGTATGTATGTGTGTGTGTGTGTGTTTGGGCAGTGTGAGCGTGCTTGTGTGCGAGGGTATGTGTGTTTGGGCAGTGTGAGCGTGCGTGTGTGTGAGGGTGTGTGTGTGAGGGTGTGTGTGTTTGGGCAGTGTGAGGGTGTGTGTGTGTGAGGGTGTGTGTGTTTGGGCAGTGTGAGTGTGTGTGTGAGAGGGTGTGTGTGTTTGGGCAGTGTGAGGGTGTGTGTGTGAGGGTGTGTGTGTTTGGGCAGTGTGAGGGTGTGTGTGTGTGAGGGTGTGTGTGTTTGGGCAGTGTGAGGGTGTGTGTGTATAGGTGTGTGTTTTGGCAGTGTGAGGGTTTTGTGTGTGTGTTTGGGCAGTGTGAGCGTGTGTGTAGCTGTGTGTTTGGGCAGTGTGAGGGTGTGTGTGTAGGTCTGTGTTTGGGCAGTGTGAGGGTGTGTGTGTTTGGGCAGTGTGAGGGTGTGTGTGTGTGAGGGTGTGTGTGTTTGGGCAGTGTGAGGGTGTGTGTGTATAGGTGTGTGTTTTGGCAGTGTGAGGGTTTTGTGTGTGTGTTTGGGCAGTGTGAGCGTGTGTGTAGGTGTGTGTTTGGGCAGTTGTGAGGGTGTGTGTGTAGGTCTGTGTTTGGGCAGTGTGAGGGTGTGTGTGTTTGGGCAGTGTGAGGGTGTGTGTGTGTGAGGGTGTGTGTGTTTGGGCAGTGTAAGGGTGTGTGTGTGTGTGAGGGCGTGTGTTTTGGCAGTGTGAGGGTGTGTGTTGGTGTATGTTTGGGCAGTGTGAGGGTGTGTGTGTGTGAGGGTGTGTGTTTTGGCAGTGTGAGGGTGTGTGTGTTGGTGTATGTTAGGGCAGTGTGAGCGTGTGCGTGTGTGAGGGTGTGTGTGTTTGGGCAGTGTGAGGGTGTGTGTGTTTGGGCAATGTGAGGATGTGTGTGTGTGAGGGTGTGTGTGTTTGGGCAATGTGAGGGTGTGTGTGTTTAGGTGTGTGTTTTGGCAGTGTGAGGGGGGGTGTGTGATGGTATGTGTGTGTGAGGGTGTGTGTGTTTGGGCAGTGTGAGGGTGTGTGTGTGTGAGGGTGTGTGTGTTTGGGCAGTGTGAGGGTGTGTGTGTGTGAGGGTGTGTGTTTGGGCAGTGTGAGGGTGTGTGTGTTGGTGTATGTTTGGGCAGTGTGAGGGTGTGTGTGTGTGAGGGTGTGTGTGTTTGGGCAATGTGAGGGTGTGTGTGTGTGAGGGTGTGTGTGTTTGGGCACTGTGAGGGTGTGTGTGTGTGAGGGTGTGTGTTTGGGCAGTGTAAGGGTGTGTGTGTTGGTGTATGTTTGGGCAGTGTGAGGGTGTGTGTGTGTGAGGGTGTGTGTGTTTGGGCAATGTGAGGGTGTGTGTGTGTGAGGGTGTGTGTATTGGCAGTGTGAGGGTGTGTGTGTTGGTGTATGTTTGGGCAGTGTGAGGGTGTGTGTGTGAGGGTGTGTGTGTTTGGGCAGTGTGAGGGTGTGTGTGTGTGAGGGTGTGCGTTTTGGCAGTGGGAGGGTGTGTGTGTTGGTGTATGTTTGGGCAGTGTGAGGGTGTATGTGTGACGGTGTGTGTTTTGGCAGTGTGAGGGTGTGTGTGTTGGTGTATGTTTGGGCAGTGTGAGGGTGTGTATGTGTGAGGGTGTATGTGTTTGGGCAGTGTGAGGGTGTGTGTGTGAGGGTGTGTGTGTTTTCCGCAGTGAGTGTGTGTGTAGGTGTGTGTTTGGGCAGTGTGAGGGTGTGTGTGTGTGTTGGTGTGTGGGCTGTGTGAGGGTGTGTGTGTGGGTTTGTGTATGTTTGGGCGGTGTGTGTGTGTGTTGGTGTATATTTGGGCAGTGTGAGGGTGTGTATGTAGGTGTGTGTTTGGGCAGTGTGAGGGTGTGTGTGTGTGTTGGTGTGTGTTTAGACAGTGTGAGGGTGTGTGTTTGTTAGTGTTTGGGCAGTGTCAGGGTGTGTGTGTTGGTGTATGTTTGGGCAGTGTGAGGGTGTGTGTGTGAGGGTGTGTGTGTTTGGGCAGTGTGTGGGTGTGTGTGTGAGGGTGTGTGTGTTTGTGCAGTGTGAGGGTGTGTGTGTGAGGGTGTGTGTGTTTGTGCAGTGTGAGGGTGTGTGTGTTTAGGTGTGTGTTTGGGCAGTGTGAGCGTGTGTGTAGGTGTGTGTTTGGGCAGTGTGAGGGTGTGTGTGTGAGGGTGTGTGTGTTTGGGCAGTGTGAGGGTGAGTGTGTTTTGGCAGTGTGAGGGTGTGTGTGTGTGAGGGTGTGTGTGTTTGGGCAGTGTGAGGGTGTGTGTGTGTGAGGGTGTGTGTGTTTGGGCAGTGTGAGGGTGTGTGTGTGTGAGGGTGTGTGTTTGGGCAGTGTGAGGGTGTGTGTGTTGGTGTATGTTTGGGCAGTGTGAGGGTGTGTGTGTGTGAGGGTGTGTGTGTTTGGGCAATGTGAGGGTGTGTGTGTGTGAGGGTGTGTGTGTTTGGGCACTGTGAGGGTGTGTGTGTGTGAGGGTGTGTGTTTGGGCAGTGTAAGGGTGTGTGTGTTGGTGTATGTTTGGGCAGTGTGAGGGTGTGTGTGTGTGAGGGTGTGTGTGTTTGGGCAATGTGAGGGTGTGTGTGTGTGAGGGTGTGTGTATTGGCAGTGTGAGGGTGTGTGTGTTGGTGTATGTTTGGGCAGTGTGAGGGTGTGTGTGTGAGGGTGTGTGTGTTTGGGCAGTGTGAGGGTGTGTGTGTGTGAGGGTGTGCGTTTTGGCAGTGGGAGGGTGTGTGTGTTGGTGTATGTTTGGGCAGTGTGAGGGTGTATGTGTGACGGTGTGTGTTTTGGCAGTGTGAGGGTGTGTGTGTTGGTGTATGTTTGGGCAGTGTGAGGGTGTGTATGTGTGAGGGTGTATGTGTTTGGGCAGTGTGAAGGTGTGTGTGTTTGCGCAGTGTGAGGGTTTGTGTGTGTGAGTGTGTGTGTTTTGGCAGTGTGAGGGTGTGTGTGTGTGAGGGTGTGTGTGTTTGGGCAGTGTGAGGGTGTGTGTGTGAGGGTGTGTGTGTTTTCCGCAGTGAGTGTGTGTGTAGGTGTGTGTTTGGGCAGTGTGAGGGTGTGTGTGTGTGTTGGTGTGTGGGCTGTGTGAGGGTGTGTGTGTGGGTTTGTGTATGTTTGGGCGGTGTGTGTGTGTGTTGGTGTATATTTGGGCAGTGTGAGAGTGTGTGTGTAGGTGTGTGTTTGGGCAGTGTGAGGGTGTGTGTGTGTGTTGGTGTGTGTTTAGACAGTGTGAGGGTGTGTGTTTGTTAGTGTTTGGGCAGTGTCAGGGTGTGTGTGTGTGTTGGTGTGTGTTTGGGCAGTGTGAGGGTGTGTGTGTGTGTTGGTGATTGTTTGGGCAGTGTGAGGGTGTGTGTGTAGGTGTGTGTTTGGGCAGTGTGAGGTTGTGTGTGTATAGGTGTGTGTTTGGGCAGTGTGTGTGTGAGGGTGTGTGTGTTTGTGCAGTGTGAGCGTGTGTGTGTAGGTGTGTGTTTGGGCAGTGTGCGGGTGTGTGTGAGAGGGTGCGTGTGTTTGGGCAATGTGAGGTGTGTGTTTGGGCAGTGTGAGGGTGTGAATGTGTGTGTGTGTTTGGGCAGTGTGAGGGTATTGGTATGTAGGGCTGTGTGTGGGGGTTTGTGTGTAGGTGTGTGTTTGGGCAGTGTGAGCGTGTGTGTGTAGGTGTGTGTTTGGGCAGTGTGAGCATGTGTGTAGGTGTGTGTTTGGGCAGTGTGAGGGTGTGTGTGTGTATAGGTGTGTGTTTGGGCAGTGTGAGGGTGTGTGTGGAAAGGTGTGTGTTTGGGCATTTTGAGGGTGTGTGTGTATAGGTGTGTGTTTGGGCAGTGTGAGGGTTTGTGTGTGTAGGGTTGTGTGTAGGGATGTGTGTGAGGTGTGTGTGTTTGGGCAGTGTGAGCGTGCGTGTGTGTGAGGGAGTGTGTGTTTGGGCAGTGTGAGGGTGTGTGTCTGTCGGTGTGTGTTTGGGCAGTGTGAGGGTGTGTGCGTGTGTGTTGGTGTGTTTTTGGGCAGTGTGAGGTCGTGTGTGTGTGAGGGTGTGTTTTTGGGCAGTATGAGGGTGTGTGTTGGTGTATGTTTGGGCAGTGTGAGGGTGTGTGTGTGTGAGGGTGTGTGTGTTTGGGCAATGTGAGGGTGTGTGTGTGTGAGGGTGTGTGTGTTTGGACAGTGTGAGTGTGTGTGTTAGGGTGTGTGTTTTGGCAGTGTGAGGGTGTGTGTGTTGGTGTATGTTTGGGCAGTGTGAGGGTGTGTGTGTGAGGGTGTGTGTGTTTGGGCAGTGTGTGGGTGTGTGTGTGAGGGTGTGTGTGTTTGTGCAGTGTGAGGGTGTGTGTGTTTAGGTGTGTGTTTGGGCAGTGTGAGCGTGTGTGTAGGTGAGTGTTTGGGCAGTGTGAGTGTGTGTGTGTAGGTGTGTGTTTGGGCAGTGTGAGGGTGTGTGTGTTTTGGCAGTGTGAGGGTGTGTGTGTGTGAGGGTGTGTGTGTTTGGGCAGTGTAAGGGTGTGTGTGTGTGAGGGTGTGTGTTTTGACAGTGTGAGGGTGTGTGTGTTGGTGTATGTTTGGGCAGTGTGAGGGTGCGTGTGTATGTGTCTGTTTGGGCAGTGTGAGGGTGTGTGTGTGTAGGTGTGTGTTTCGGCAGTGTGAGGGTGTGTGTGTTGGTGGGTGTTTGGGCAGTGTGAGGGAGTGTGTGTGTGTGTTTGTGTTTGGGCAGTGTCAGGGTGTGTGTGTGTGTTGGTGTGTGTTTGGGCAGTGTGACAGTGTGTGTGTGTGTGAGCGTGTATGTTTGGGAAGTGTGAGGAGAGTGTGTGTTGGTGTATATTTGGGCAGTGTGAGGGTGTGTGTGTTGGTGTATATTTGGGCAGTGTGAGCGTGTGTGTGTTTAGGTGTGTGTTTGGGCAGTGTGAGTGTGTGTGTGTGTTTGGGCAGTGTGAGTGTGCGTGTGTGCGACGGTGTGTGTGTTTGGGCAGTGTGAGCGTGCGTGTGTGTGAGGGTGTGTGTGTTTGGGCAGTGTGAGGGTCTTTGTGTGAGGGTATGTGTGTTTGGGCAGTGTGAGGGTGTGTGTGTGAGGGTATGTGTGTTTGGGCAGAGTGAGGGTGTGTGCGTAGGTGTGTGTTTAGGCAGTGTGAGGGTGTGTATGTGTGTGTTTGGGCAGTGTGAGGGTGTGTGTGTGTGTAGGTGTGTATTTGGGCAGTGTGAGCGTGTGTGTTTGGGCAGTGTGAGGGTGTGTGTGTGGGTGTGTGTGTTTGGGCAGTGAGTGTGTGTGTGTGTAGGTGTGTGTTTGGGCAGTGTGAGGGTGTGTGTGTGTTGGTGTGTGGGCAGTGTGAGGGTGTGTGTGTGTGTTTGTGTATGTTTGGGCGGTGTGTGTGTGTTGGTGTATATTTGGGCAGTGTGAGGGTGTGTGTGTAGGTGTGTGTTTGGGCAGTGTGAGGATGTGTGTCTGTGTTGATGTGTGTTTAGGCAGTGTGAGGGTGTGTGTTTGTTTGTGTTTGGGCAGTGTCAGGGTGTGTGTGTGTGTTGGTGTGTGTTTGGGCAGTGTGAGGGTGTGTGTGTGTGTGAGGGTGTGTGTTTGGGCAGTATGAGGGTGTGTGTGTTGGTGTATGTTTGGGCAGTGTGAGGGTGTGTAAATGTGTGTGTTTGGGCAGTGTGAGGGTATTGGTGTGTTGGGCTGTGTGGGGTTTTGTGTGTAGGTGTGTGTTTGGGCAGTGTGAGCATGAGTGTAGGTGTGTGTTTGGGCAGTGTGAGGGGGTGTGTGTGTATAGGTGTGTGTTTGGGCAGTGTGAGGGTGTGTGTGTGTAGGGTTGTGTGTGGGGATGTGTGTGTAGGTGTGTGTTCGGGCAGTGTGAGTGTGTGTGTGTAAGGGTGTATGTGTTTGTGTGTAGGTGTGTGTTTGGGCAGTGTGAGGGTGTGTGTGTGTGAGGTGTGTGTGTTTGGGCAGTGTGAGCGTGCGTGTGTGTGAGGGAGTGTGTGTTTGGGCAGTGTGAGGGTGTGTGTCTGTCGTTGTGTGTTTGGGCAGTGTGAGGGTGTGTGCGTGTGTGTTGGTGTGTTTTTGGGCAGTGTGAGGTCGTGTGTGTGTGAGAGTGTGTGTTTGGGCAGTATGAGGGTGTGTGTGTTGGTGTATGTTTGGGCAGTGTGAGGGTGTGTGTGTGTGAGGGTGTGTGTGTTTCGGCAGTGTGAGGGTGTGTGTGTGTGAGGGTGTGTGTGTTTGGACAGTGTGAGGGTGTGTGTGTTAGGGTGTGTGTTTTGGCAGTGTGAGGGTGTGTGTGTGGGTGTATGTTTGGGCAGTGTGAGGGTGTGTGTGTGAGGGTGTGTGTGTTTGGGCAGTGTGTGGGTGTGTTTGGGTGTGTGTGTTTGGGCAGTGTGAGTGTGTGTGTGTTTAGGTGTGTGTTTGGGCAGTGTGAGCGTGTGTGTAGGTGTGTGTTTGGGCAGTGTGAGTGTGTGTGTGTAGGTGTGTGTTTGGGCAATGTGAGGGTGTGTGTGTGAGGGTGTGTGTGTTTGGGCAGTGTGAGGGTGTGTGTGTGTGTTGGTGTATGTTTGGGCAGTGTGAGTGTGTGTGTGTGTTGGTGTATGTTTGGGCACTGTGAGGGTGTGTGTGTATAGGTGTGTGTTTGGGCAGTGTGTGTGAGGGTGTGTGTTTGGGCAGTGTGAGCGTGTGTGTGTAGATGTGTGTTTGGGCAGTGTGAGGGTGTGTGTGTGAGGGTGCGTGTGTTTGGGCAGTGTGAGGTGTGTGTTTGGGCAGTGTGAGGGTGTGTAAATGTGTGTGTTTGGGCAGTGTGAGGGTATTGGTGTGTTGGGCTGTGTGTGGGGGTTTGTGTGGAGGTGTGTGTTTGGGCAGTGTGAGTGTGTGTGTGTAGGTGTGTGTTTGGGCAGTGTGAGCATGTGTGTGTGTAAGGGTGTGTGTGTTTGTGTGTAGGTATATGTTTGGGCAGCGAGAGGGTGTGTGTGTGTGTGGTGTGTGTGTTTGGGCAGTGTGAGCGTGCGTGCGTGTGAGGGAGTGTGTGTTTGGGCAGTGTGAGGGGTGTGTCTGTCGGTGTGTCTTTGGGCAGTGTGAGGGTGTGTGCGTGTGTGTTGGTGTGTGTTTGGGCAGTGTGAGGGTGTGTGTTTTAGCAGTGTGAGGGTGTGTGTGTATGTGTCTGTTTGGGCAGTGTGAGGGTGTGTATGTGTAGGTGTATGTTTCGGCAGTGTGAGGGTGTGTGTGTTGGTGGGTGTTTGGGCAGTGTGAGGGAGTGTGTGTGTGTTTGTGTTTGGGCAGTGTCAGGGTGTGTGTGTGTTGGTGTGTGTTTGGGCAGTGTGACAGTGTGTGTGTGTGAGGGTGTATGTTTGGGAAGTGTGAGGAGAGTGTGTGTTGGTGTATATTTGGGCAGTGTGAGGGTGTGTGTGTTGGTGTATGTTTGGGCAGTGTGAGCGTGTGTGTGTTTAGGTGTGTGTTTGGGCAGTGTGAGGGTGTGTATGTATGTGTGTGTGTGTGTTTGGGCAGTGTGAGCGTGCTTGTGTGCGAGGGTGTGTGTGTTTGGGCAGTGTGAGCGTGCGTGTGTGTGAGGGTGTGTGTATGTGAGGGTGTGTGTGTTTGGGCAGTGTGAGGGTGTGTGTGTGTGAAGGTGTGTGTGTTTGGGCAGTGTGAGTGTGTGTGTGAGAGGGTGTGTGTGTTTGGACAGTGTGAGGGTGTGTGTGTGAGGGTGTGTGTGTTTGGGCAGTGTGAGGGTGTGTGTGTGTGAGGGTGTGTGTGTTTGGGCAGTGTGAGGGCGTGTGTGTAGGTGTGTGTTTGGGCAGTGTGAGGGTGTGTGTGTAGGTCTGTGTTTGGGCAGTGTGAGGGTGTGTGTGTTTGGGCAGTGTGAGGGTGTGTGTGTGTGAGGGTGTGTGTGTTTGGGCAGTGTGAGGGTGTGTGTGTATAGGTGTGTGTTTTGGCAGTGTGAGGGTTTTGTGTGTGTGTTTGGGCAGTGTGAGCGTGTGTGTAGGTGTGTGTTTGGGCAGTGTGAGGGTGTGTGTGTAGGTCTGTGTTTGGGCAGTGTGAGGGTGTGTGTGTTTGGGCAGTGTGAGGGTGTGTGTGTGTGAGGGTGTGTGTGTTTGGGCAGTGTAAGGGTGTGTGTGTGTGAGGGCGTGTGTTTTGGCAGTGTGAGGGTGTGTGTAGGTGAGTGTTTGGGCAGTGTGAGGGTGTGTGTGTTTTGGCAGTGTGAGGGTGTGTGTGTGTGTTGGTGTGTGTTTAGGCAGTGTGGGGGGGTGTGTTTGTTTGTGTTTGGGCAGTGTGAGGGTGTGTGTGTGAGGGTGCGTGTGTTTGGGCAGTGTGAGGTGTGTGTTTGGGCAGTGTGAGGGTGTATATGTGTTGGTGTATGTTTGGGCAGTGTGAGGGTGTGTGTGTGAGGGTGTGTGTGTTTGGGCAGTGTGTGGGTGTGTGTGTGTGAGGGTGTGTGTGTTTGGGCAGTGTGAGCGTGTGTGTGTAGGTGTGTGTTTGGGCAGTGTGAGGGTGTGTGTGAGGGTGCGTGTGTTTGGGCAGTGTGAGGTGTGTGTTTGGGCAGTGTGAGCATGAGTGTAGGTGTGTGTTTGGGCAGTGTGAGGGGGTGTGTGTGTATAGGTGTGTGTTTGGGCAGTGTGAGGGTGTGTGTGTGTAGGGTTGTGTGTGGGGATGTGTGTGTAGGTGTGTGTTCGGGCAGTGTGAGTGTGTGTGTGTAAGGGTGTATGTGTTTGTGTGTAGGTGTGTGTTTGGGCAGTGTGAGGGTGTGTGTGTGTGAGGTGTGTGTGTTTGGGCAGTGTGAGCGTGCGTGTGTGTGAGGGAGTGTGTGTTTGGGCAGTGTGAGGGTGTGTGTCTGTCGTTGTGTGTTTGGGCAGTGTGAGGGTGTGTGCGTGTGTGTTGGTGTGTTTTTGGGCAGTGTGAGGTCGTGTGTGTGTGAGAGTGTGTGTTTGGGCAGTATGAGGGTGTGTGTGTTGGTGTATGTTTGGGCAGTGTGACGGTGTGTGTGTGTGAGGGTGTGTGTGTTTCGGCAGTGTGAGGGTGTGTGTGTGTGAGGGTGTGTGTGTTTGGACAGTGTGAGGGTGTGTGTGTTAGGGTGTGTGTTTTGGCAGTGTGAGGGTGTGTGTGTGGGTGTATGTTTGGGCAGTGTGAGGGTGTGTGTGTGAGGGTGTGTGTGTTTGGGCAGTGTGTGGGTGTGTTTGGGTGTGTGTGTTTGGGCAGTGTGAGTGTGTGTGTGTTTAGGTGTGTGTTTGGGCAGTGTGAGCGTGTGTGTAGGTGTGTGTTTGGGCAGTGTGAGTGTGTGTGTGTAGGTGTGTGTTTGGGCAATGTGAGGGTGTGTGTGTGAGGGTGTGTGTGTTTGGGCAGTGTGAGGGTGTGTGTGTGTGTTGGTGTATGTTTGGGCAGTGTGAGTGTGTGTGTGTGTTGGTGTATGTTTGGGCACTGTGAGGGTGTGTGTGTATAGGTGTGTGTTTGGGCAGTGTGTGTGAGGGTGTGTGTTTGGGCAGTGTGAGCGTGTGTGTGTAGATGTGTGTTTGGGCAGTGTGAGGGTGTGTGTGTGAGGGTGCGTGTGTTTGGGCAGTGTGAGGTGTGTGTTTGGGCAGTGTGAGGGTGTGTAAATGTGTGTGTTTGGGCAGTGTGAGGGTATTGGTGTGTTGGGCTGTGTGTGGGGGTTTGTGTGGAGGTGTGTGTTTGGGCAGTGTGAGTGTGTGTGTGTAGGTGTGTGTTTGGGCAGTGTGAGCATGTGTGTGTGTAAGGGTGTGTGTGTTTGTGTGTAGGTATATGTTTGGGCAGCGAGAGGGTGTGTGTGTGTGTGGTGTGTGTGTTTGGGCAGTGTGAGCGTGCGTGCGTGTGAGGGAGTGTGTGTTTGGGCAGTGTGAGGGGTGTGTCTGTCGGTGTGTCTTTGGGCAGTGTGAGGGTGTGTGCGTGTGTGTTGGTGTGTGTTTGGGCAGTGTGAGGGTGTGTGTTTTAGCAGTGTGAGGGTGTGTGTGTATGTGTCTGTTTGGGCAGTGTGAGGGTGTGTATGTGTAGGTGTATGTTTCGGCAGTGTGAGGGTGTGTGTGTTGGTGGGTGTTTGGGCAGTGTGAGGGAGTGTGTGTGTGTTTGTGTTTGGGCAGTGTCAGGGTGTGTGTGTGTTGGTGTGTGTTTGGGCAGTGTGACAGTGTGTGTGTGTGAGGGTGTATGTTTGGGAAGTGTGAGGAGAGTGTGTGTTGGTGTGTATTTGGGCAGTGTGAGGGTGTGTGTGTTGGTGTATGTTTGGGCAGTGTGAGCGTGTGTGTGTTTAGGTGTGTGTTTGGGCAGTGTGAGGGTGTGTATGTATGTGTGTGTGTGTTTGGGCAGTGTGAGCGTGCGTGTGTGCGAGGGTGTGTGTGTTTGGGCAGTGTGAGCGTGCGTGTGTGTGAGGGTGTGTGTGTTTGGGCAGTGTGAGGGTCTGTGTGTGAGGGTATGTGTGTTTGGGCAGTGTGAGGGTGTGTGTGTGAGGGTATGTGTGTTTGGGCAGAGTGAGGGTGTGTGTGTAGGTGTGTGTTTAGGCAGTGTGTGGGTGTGTATGTGTGTGTTTGGGCAGTGTGAGGGTGTGTGTGTGTGTAGGTGTGTATTTGGGCAGTGTGAGCGTGTGTGTTTGGGCAGTGTGAGGGTGTGTGTGTGTGTTTGTGTATGTTTGGGCGGTGTGTGTATGTTGGTGTATATTTGGGCAGTGTGAGGGTGTGTGTGTAGGAGTGTGTTTGGGCAGTGTGAGGGTGTGTGTCTGTGTTGGTGTGTGTTTAGGCAGTGTGAGGGTGTGTGTTTGTTTATGTTTGGGCAGTGTCAGGGTTGGTGTGTGTTTGGGCAGTGTGAGGGTGTGTGTGTGTTGGTGTATGTTTGGGCAGTGTGAGTGTGTGTGTGTGTTGGTGAATGTTTGGGCAGTGTGAGGGTGGGAGGAAGGTGTGTGTTTGGGCAGTGTGAGGTTGTGTGTGTATAGGTGTGTGTTTGGGCAGTGTGTGTGAGGGTGTGTGTTTGGGCAGTGTGAGCGTGTGTGTGTAGATGTGTGTTTGGGCTGTGTGAGGGTGTGTGTGTGAGGGTGCGTGTGTTTGGGCAGTGTGAGATGTGTGTTTGGGCAGTGTGAGAGTGTGTAAATGTGTGTGTTTGGGCAGTGTGAGGGTATTGGTGTGTTGGGCTGTGTGTGGGGGTTTGTGTGTAGGTGTGTGTTTGGGCAGTGTGAGCGTGTGTGTGTAGGTGTGTGTTTGGGCAGTGTGAGCATGTGTGTGTGTAAGGGTGTGTGTGTTTGTGTGTAGGTATGTGTTTGGGCAGCGAGAGGGTGTGTGTGTGTGTGTGTGAGGTGTGTGTGTTTGGGCAGTGTGAGCGTGCGTGTGTGTGAGGGAGTGTGTGTTTGGGCAGTGTGAGGGTGTGTGTCTGTCGGTGTGTCTTTGGGCAGTATGAGGGTGTGTGCGTGTGTGTTGGTGTGTGTTTGGGCAGTGTGAGGGTGTGTGTTTTAGCAGTGTGAGGGTGTGTGTGTTGGTGTATGTTTGGGCAGTGTGAGGGTGTGTGTGTGTGAGGGTGTGTGTGTTTGCGCAGTGTGAGGGTGTGTGTGTTTGGGCAGTGTGAGGGTGTGTGTGCGTGAGGGTGTGTGTGCGTGAGGGTGTGTGTGTTTGGGCAGTGTGAGTGTGTGTGTGTGAGGGTGTGTGTGTGTTTGGGCAGTGTGAGGGTGTGTGTGTTGGTGTATGTTTGGGCAGTGTGAGGGTGTGTGTGTGAGGGTGTGTGTGTTTGGGCAGTGTGAGGGTGTGTGTGTGTTAGGGTGTATGTGTTTGGGCAGTGTGAGGGTGTGTGTGTATAGGTGTGTGTTTTGGCAGTGTGAGGGGTTTGTGTGTGTGTTTGGGCAGTGTGAGCGTGTGTGTGTAGGTGTGTGTTTGGGCAGTGTGAGGGTGTGTGTGTAGGTCTGTGTTTGGGCAGTGTGAGGGTGTGTGTGTTTGGGCAGTGTGAGGGTGTGTGTGTATGTGTCTGTTTGGGCAGTGTGAGGAGAGTGTGTGTTGGTGTATATTTGGGCAGTGTGAGGGTGTGTGTGTTGGTGTATGTTTGGGCAGTGTGAGCGTGTGTGTGTTTAGGTGTGTGTTTGGGCAGTGTGAGGGTGTGTATGTATGTGTGTGTGTGTTTGGGCAGTGTGAGTGTGCGTGTGTGTGTAGGTGTGTGTTTGGGCAGTGTGAGGGTGTGTGTGTGTGCAGGTGTGTGTTTGGGCAGTGTGAGTGTGTGTGTGTGTTTGGGCAGTGTGAGGGGGTGTGTGTTTGGGCAGTATGAGGGTGTGTGTAGGTGTGTGTTTGGGCAGTGTGAGGGTGTGTGTGTGTGTTTGGGCAGTGTGAGGGTGTGTGTGTCTGTAGGTGTGTGTTTGGGCAGTGTGAGGGTGTTTGTGTGTGTAGGTGTGTGTTTGGGCAGTGTGAGGGTGTGTGTCTGTCGGTGTGTGTTTGGGCAGTGTGAGGGTGTGTCTGTCAGTGTGTGTTTGGGCAGTGTGAGGTTGTGTGTCTGTCAGTGTGTGTTTGGGCAGTGTGAGGGTGTGTGTGTGTCGGTGTGTGTTGGGGCAGTGTGAGGGTGTGTGTGTGTACAGGTGCGTGTTTGGGCAGTGTGAGGGTGTGTGTGTGTATAAGTGTGTGTTTGGGCAGTGTGAGGGTGTGTGTGTGTACAGGTGTGTGTTTGGGCGGTGTGAGGGTGTGTGTGTGTATAGGTGTGTGTTTGGGCAGTGTGAGGGTGTGTTTGTATAGGTGTATGTTTGGGCATTTTGAGGGTGTGTGTGTATAGGTGTGTGTTTAGGCAGTGTGAGGGTGTGTGTGTGTGCAGGTGTGTGTTTGGGCAGTGTGAGAGTGTGTGGTTATAGTTGTGTGTTTGGGCAGTCTGAGGGTGTGTATGTATGTGTGTGTTTTGGCAGTGTGAGGGTGTGTGTCTGTCAGTGTGTGTTTGGGCAGTGTGAGGGTGTGTGTGTGTAGCTGTGTGTTTGGGCAGTATGAGGGTGTGTGTGTGTAGCTGTGTGTTTGAGTAGTGTGATGGGGTGTGTGTGTGGAGGTGTGTGTTTGGGCAGTGTGAGCGTGTGTGTGTGTAGCTGTGTATTTGGGCAGTGTGAGGGGGTGTGTGTATGCTGATGTGTGTTTGGGCAGTGTGAGGGTGTGTGTGTGCAGGTGTGTGTTTGGGCAGTGTGAGGGTGTATGTTTGGGCAGTGTGAGGGTGTGTGTGTGTCGGTGTGTGTTTGGGCAGTGTGAGGGTGTGTGTGTTTGGGCAGTGTGAGGGTGTTTTTGTAGGTATGTATTTGGGCAGTGTGAGCGTGTGTGTGTAGGTGTGTGTTTGAGCAGTGTGAGGGTGCGTTTGTGTAGGTGTGTGTTCGGGCAGTGTGAGGGTGTGTGTGTTGGTGTGTGTTTGGGCAGTGTGAGAGCGAGTGTGTGTGAGGGTGTGTGTGTTTGGGCAGTGTGAGGGTGTGTGTGTGTAGCTGTGAGTTTGGGCAGTGTGAGGGTGTGTGTTTGTAGCTTTGTATTTGGGCAGTGTGTGGGTGTGTGTGTAGCTGTGTGTTTGGGCAGTGTGAGGGTGTGTGTGTGTAGCTGTGTGTTTGGGCAGTGTAAGGGTGTGTGTGTGTGTTTGGGCAATGTGAGGGTGTTTTTGTATTTGTGTATCTGGGCAGTGTGAGGGTGTGTGTGTAGGTGTGTGTTTGAGCAGTGTGAGGGTGTGTGTGTATGCTGGTGTGTGTTTGGGCAGTGTGAGGGTGTGTGTGTGCAGGTGTGTGTTTGGGCAGTGTGAGGGTGTATGTTTGGGCAGTGTGAGGGTGTGTGTCGGTGTGTGCTTGGGCAGTGTGAGGGTGTGTGTGTCGGTGTGTGTTTGGGCAGTGTGAGGATGTGTGTGGTGGTGAGAGTTTGGGCAGTGTGAGGGTGTGTGTGTAGCTGTGTGTTTGGGCAGTGTGAGGGTGAGTGTGTGTGTAGGTGAGTGTTTGAGCAGTGTGAGGGTGTGTGTGTGTAGGTGTGTGTTTGGGCAGTGTGAGGATGTGTGTGTGTGTGTAAGTGTGTGTTTGGGCAGTGTGAGTGTGTGTGTGTGTGAGGGTGTGTGTGTGTGAGGGTGTGTGTGTTTGGGCAGTGTGAGGGTGTGTGTGTGTAGGTGTGTGTTTGGGCAGTGTGAGGGTGTGTGTGTGTGAGGGTGTGTGTGTTTGGGCAGTGTGAGGGTGTGAGTATTGGTGTGTGTTTGGGCTGTGTGAGTGTGTTGGTGTGTGTTTGGGCAATGTGAGGGTGTGTGTGTGTGTGTAGGTGTGTGTTTGGGCAGTGTGCGAGTGTGTGTGTAGGTGTGTGTTTTGGCAGTGTGAGCGTGTGTGCGTAGGTGTGTGTTTGGGCACTGTGAGAGTGTGTGTCTGTCGGTGTGTGTTTGGGCAGTGTGAGGGTGTGTGTGTGTCGGTGTGTGTTGGGGCAGTGTGAGGGTGTGTGTGTGTGCAGGTGTGTGTTTGGGCAGTGTGAGTGTGTGTGTTTATAGGTGTGTGTTTCGACATTTTGAGGGTGTGTGTGTAGGGGTGTGTGTTTGGGCAGTGTGAGGGTGTGTGTGTAGGGTTGTGTGTGGGGATGTGTGTGTAGGTGTGTGTTTGGGCAGTGTGAGGGTGTGTGTGTATAGGTGTGTGTTTGGGCAGTGTGAGGGTGTGTGTGTATAGGTGTGTGTTTGGGCAGTGTGAGGGTGTGTGTGTTTGGGCAGTGTGAGGGTGTTTTTGTAGGTATGTATTTGGGCAGTGTGAGGGTGTGTGTGTTGGTGTGTGTTTGGGCAGTGTGAGAGTGAGTGTGTGTGAGGGTGTGTGTGTTTGGGCAGTGTGAGGGTGTGTGTGTGTAGCTGTGAGTTTGGGCAGTGTGAGGGTGTGTGTTTGTAGCTTTGTATTTGGGCAGTGTGTGGGTGTGTGTGTAGCTGTGTGTTTGGGCAGTGTGAGGGTGTGTGTGTGTAGCTGTGTGTTTGGGCAGTGTAAGGGTGTGTGTGTGTAGCCTTGAGTTTGGGCAGTGTGAGGGTGTGTGTTTGTAGCTTTGTATTTGGGCAGTGTGTGGGTGTGTGTGTAGCTGAGTGTTTGGGCAGTGTGAGGGTGTGTGTGTGTAGCTGTGTGTTTGGGCAGTGTAAGGGTGTGTGTGTGTGTTTGGGCAGTGTGAGGGTGTGTGCGTATGCAGGTGTGTGTTTGGGCAGTGTGAGGGTGTGTGCGTATGCAGGTGTGTGTTTGGGCAGTGTGAGGGTGTGTGTGTGTCGGTGTGTGTTTGGGCAGTGTGAGGGTGTGTGTGTTTGGGCAGTGTGAGGGTGTTTTTGTAGGTATGTATTTGGGCAGTGTGAGCGTGTGTGTGTAGGTGTGTGTTTGAGCAGTGTGAGGGTGTGTTTGTGTAGGTGTGTGTTCGGGCTGTGTGAGGGTGTGTGTGTGTGTGTCGGTGTGTGTTTGGGCAGTGTGAGAGTGAGTGTGTGTGAGGGTGTGTGTGTTTGAGCAGTGTGAGGGTGTGTGTATGCTGGTGTGTGTTTGGGAAGTGTGAGGATGTGTGTTTGTAGCTTTGTATTTGGGCAGTGTGTGGGTGTGTGTGTAGCTGTGTGTTTGGGCAGTGTGAGGGTGTGTGTGTGTAGCTGTGTGTTTGGGCAGTGTAAGGGTGTGTGTGTGTGTTTGGGCAATGTGAGGCTGTTTTTGTATTTGTGTATCTGGGCAGTGTGAGGGTGTGTGTGTAGGTGTGTGTTTGAGCAGTGTGAGGGTGTGTGTGTATGCTGGTGTGTGTTTGGGCAGTGTGAGGGTGTGTGTGTGCAGGTGTGTGTTTGGGCAGTGTGAGGGTGTATGTTTGGGCAGTGTGAGGGTGTGTGTCGGTGTGTGCTTGGGCAGTGTGAGGGTGTGTGTGAAGGTGTGTGTTTGAGCAGTGTGAGGGTGTGTGTATGCTGGTGTGTGTTTGGGCAGTGTGAGGGTGTGTGTGTGTTGGTGTGTGTTTGGGCAGTGTGAGGATGTGTGTGTGTGTGAGGGTGTGTGTTTGGGCAGTGTGAGGGTGTGTGTGTGTGTGTGTGTGAGGGTGTGTGTTTGGGCAGTGTGAGGGTGTGTGTGTGTTGGTGTGTGTTTGGGCAGTGTGAGGATGTGTGTGGTGGTGAGAGTTTGGGCAGTGTGAGGGTGTGTGTGTAGCTGTGTGTTTGGGCAGTGTGAGGGTTCTGTGTGTGTAGGTGAGTGTTTGAGCAGTGTGAGGGTGTGTGTGTAGGTGTGTGTTTGGGCATTGTGCGGGTGAGTGTGTAGGTGAGTGTTTGGGCAGTGTGAGGGCGTGTGCGCACTGGTGTGTGTGTTTTGGCAGTGTGAGGGTGTGTGTGTGTAGGTGTGTGTTTGGGCACAGTGATGGTGTGTGTTTTGGCAGTGTGAGGGTCTATGTGTGTAGGTGTGTGTTTGTGCAGTGTGAGGGTGTATGTGTGTTGGTGTGTATTTTGGCAGTGTGAGGGTGTGTGCGTGATTTTAGGCAGTGTGAGGGTGTGTGTGTAGGTGTGTGTTTGGGCATTCTAAGCGTGTGTGTGTAGGCGTGTGTTTGGGCAGTGTGAGGGTGTTTGTCGGTCGGTGTGTGTTTGGGCAGTGTGAGGGTGTGTGTATAGATGTGTGTTTGGGCAGTGTGAGGGTGTGTGTGCGTAGGTGAATGTTTGGGCAGTGTGTTGGTGTTTTTGGGCAGTGTGAGGGTGTGTCTGTTTGTTTGGGCAGTGTGAGTGTGTGTGTATAGGTGTGTGTGTGTAGGTGTGTGTTTGGGCAGTGTGAGTGTTTGTGTGTGTGTGTGTTTGGGCGGTGTGAGGGTGTTTGTGTTGGTGTGTGTTTGGGCAGTGTGAGGGGGAGTGTG
The DNA here is from genome assembly GCF_037043375.1 of Chiloscyllium plagiosum. NCBI lineage: Eukaryota > Metazoa > Chordata > Chondrichthyes > Orectolobiformes > Hemiscylliidae > Chiloscyllium > Chiloscyllium plagiosum. The sequence continues at coordinate 177,329,703 of NW_028270139.1, read as the reverse complement.
TAGGTATGTGTTTGGGCAGTGTGAGGGTGGTGTGGGTGTTTGGGCAGTGTGAGGGTGTGTGTGTAGGTGTGTGCTTGGGCAGTGTGAGTGTGTGTGTGTGTGTATGTGTGTGTTTGGGCAGTGTGAAGGTGTTTGTGTAGGTGTGCGTTTGGGCAGTGTGAGGGTGTGTGTCTGTGTGTGTTTGGGCAGTGTGTGGGTGTGTGTGTCTGTAGGTGTGTGTTTGGGCAGTGTGAGGGTGTTTGTGTGTGTAGGTGTGTGTTTGGGCAGTGTGAGGGTGTGTGTCTGTCGGTGTGTGTTTGAGCAGTGTGAGGGTGTGTCTGTCTGTGTGTTTGGGCAGTGTGAGGGTGTGTGTCTGTCGGTGTGTGTTGGGGCAGTATGAGGGTGTGTGTGTGTTTAGGTGTGTGTTTGGGCAGTGTGAGTGTGTGTGTGTGTTTGGGCAGTGTGAGGGTGTGTGTGTATAGGTGTGTGTTTGGGTAGTGTGAGAGTGTGTGGTTATAGGTGTGTGTTTGGGCAGTGTGAGGGTATGTGTGTGTTGGGGTGTGTGGGGGGGTGTGTGTGTAGGTGAGTGGGCAGTGTGAGCGTGTGTGTGTAGGTGTTTGTTTGGGCAATGTGAGCGTGTGTGTGAGGGTGTGTGATTGGGCAGTGTGAGGGTGTGTGTGTGAGGGTGTGTGTGTTTGGGCAGTGTGAGGGTGCGTATGTTTTGGTATATGTTTGGGCAGTGTGAGGGTGTGTGTGTGTGAGAGTGTGTGTGTTTGGGCAGTGTGAGGGTGTGTGTGTGTAGTTGTGTATTTGGGCAGTGTGAGGGTGTGTGTGTGTGTAGCTGTGTGTTTGGGCAGTGTGAGCGTGTGTGTGTGTAGCTGTGTATTTGGGCAGTGTGAGGGGGTGTGTGTGCAGGTGTGTGTTTGGGCAGTGTGAGGGTGTGTATAGGTGTGTGTTTGGGCAGTGTGATGGTGTGTTTTTGTAGGTGTGTGTTTGGGCAGTGTGAGGGTGTGTGTGTGTGTAGGTGTGTGTTTGGGCAGTGTCAGGGTGTGTTTATGTGTGTGTTTGGGCAGTGTGAGGGTGTGTTTTTGTAGGTGTGTGTTTGGGCAGTGTGAGGGTGTGTGTGTAGGTGTGTGTTTGAGCAGTGTGAGGGTGTGTGTATGCTGGTGTGTGTTTGGGCAGTGTGAGGGTGTGTGTGTGTAGGTGTGTGTTCGAGCAGTGTGGGTGTGTGTGTGTGTTGGTGCGTGTTTGGGCAGTGTGAGAGTGAGTGTGTGTGAGGGTGTGTGTGTTTGGGCAGTGTGAGGGTGTGTGTGTAGGTGTGTGTTTGATCAGTGTGAGGGTGTGTGTATGCTGGTGTGTGTTTGGGCAGTGTGAGAGTGTTTGTGTGTAGGTGTGTGTTCGGGCAGTGTGTGTGTGTGTGTGTTGGTGTGTGTTTGGGCAGTGTGAGAGTGAGTGTGTGTGAGGGTGTGTGTGTTTGGGCAGTGTGAGGGTGTGTGTGTGTAGCTGTGTGTTTGGGCAGTGTAAGGGTGTGTGTGTGTGTTTGGGCAGTGTGAGGGTGTTTTTGTAGGTGTGTGTCTGGGCGGTGTGAGGGTGTGTGTGTCGGTGTGTGTTTGAGCAGTGTGAGGGTGTGTGTGTATGATGGTGCCTGTTTGGGCAGTGTGAGGGTGTGTGTACGTGTGTGTTTGGGCAGTGTGAGGGTGTATGTTTGGGCAGTGTGAGGGTGTGTGTAGGTGTGTGTTTGGGCAGTGTGAGGGTGTGTGTTTGTGCAGTGTGAGGATGTGTGTATGCTGGTGTGTGTTTGGGCAGTGTGAGGGTGTGTGTGTGTAGGTGTGTGTTTGGGCAGTGTGAGAGTGAGTGTGTGAGTAGGTGAGTGTTTGAGCAGTGTGAGGGTGTGTGTGTAGGTGTGTGTTTGGGCATTGTGCGGGTGAGTGTGTCGGTGAGTGTTTGGGCAGTGTGAGGGTGTGTGTTCGCTGGTGTGTGTGTTTGGGCAGTGTGAGGGTCTATGTGTGTAGGTGTGTGTTTGGGCAGTGTGAGGGTGTATGTGTGTAGGTGTGTGTTTGGGCCTTGTGCGGGTGAGTGTGTAGGTGAGTGTTTGGGCAGTGTGAGGGTGTATGTGTGTAGGTGCGTCAGTTTGGGCAGTGTGAGGGTGTATGTGTGTAGGTGTGTGTTTGGGCAGTGTGAGGTTGTATGTGTGTAGGTGTGTGTTTGGGCAGTGTGAGGGTGTGCGCGTGTTGGTGTGTGTTTTGGCAGTGTGAGGGTGTGTGTATCGGTGTGTGTTTGGGCTGTGGAAGGGTGTGTGTGTAGGTGTGTGTTTGGGCAGTGTGAGCGTGTGTGTGTGTTGGCGTGTGTTTGGGCAGTGTGAGGGTGTGTGTGTGTGTAGGTGAGTGCTTGGGCAATGTGTGTGTGTGTTTGGGCAGTGTGAGGATGTGTGTGTGTGTTTGGGCAGTGTGAGGGTGTGTGTATAGGTGTGTGTGTAGGTGTGTGTTTGGGCAGTGTGTGTGTTTGGGCGGTGTGAGGGTGTTTGTGTCGGCGTGTTTTTGGGCAGTGTGAGGGTGTGTGTGTGTAGGTGAGTGCTTGGGCAGTGTGTTGGTGTGTTTGGGCAGTGTGAGGGTGTATGTGTGTGTTTGGGCAGTGTGAGGGTGTGTATATACGTGTGTGTGTGCAGGTGTGTGTTTGGGCTGTGTGTGTGTGTATTTGTGCAGTGTGAGGGTGTGTGTAAAGGTGTGTGTGTAGGTGTGTGCTTGGGCAGTGTACGGGTGTGTGTGTAGGTGTGTGTTTGGGCAGTGTGAGGGTGTGTGTGTGTAGCTGTGTGTTTGGGCAGTGTTAGGGTGTGTTGGTGTGTGTTTGGGCAGTGTGAGGATACGTCTGTGGTGGTGAGAGTTTGGACAGTGTGAGGGTTTGTGTGTGTGGGTGTATGTTTGGGCAGTGTGAGGGTGTGTGTGTGAGGGTGTGTGTGTTTGGGCAGTGTGTGGGTGTGTTTGGGTGTGTGTGTTTGGGCAGTGTGAGGGTGTGTGTGTTTAGGTGTGTGTTTGGGCAGTGTGAGCGTGTGTGTAGGTGTGTGTTTGGGCAGTGTGAGTGTGTGTGTGTAGGTGTGTGTTTGGGCAATGTGAGGGTGTGTGTGTTTTGGCAGTGTGAGGGTGTGTGTGTGAGGGTGTGTGTGTTTGGGCAGTGTAAGGGTGTGTGTGTGTTTTGGCAGTGTGAGGGTGTGTGTGTGAGGGTGTGTGTGTGTAGGTGTGTGTTTCGGCAGTGTGAGGGTGTGTGTGTTGGTGGGTGTTTGGGCAGTGTGAGGGAGTGTGTGTGTGTTTGTGTTTGGGCAGTGTCAGGGTGTGTGTGTTGGTGTGTGTTTGGGCAGTGTGACAGTGTGTGTGTGTGTGAGGGTGTATGTTTGGGAAGTGTGAGGAGAATGTGTGTTGGTGTGTATTTGGGCAGTGTGAGGGTGTGTGTGTTGGTGTATGTTTGGGCAGTGTGAGCGTGTGTGTGTTTAGGTGTGTGTTTGGGCAATGTGAGGGTGTGTATGTATGTGTGTGTGTGTTTGGGCAGTGTGAGCGTGCGTGTGTGCGAGGGTGTGTGTGTTTGGGAAGTGTGAGCGTGCATGTGTGTGAGGGTGTGTGTGTTTGGGCAGTGTGAGGGTGTTTGTGTGAGGGTATGTGTGTTTGGGCAGAGTGAGGGTGTGTGTGTAGGTGTGTGTTTAGGCAGTGTGAGGGTGTGTATGTGTGTGTTTGGGCAGTGTGAGGGTGTATGTTTGGGCAGTGTGAGGGTGTGTGTGTGTGAGGGTGTTTGTGTTTGGGCAGTGTGAGGGTGTGTGTGTTTGCGCAGTGTGAGGGTGTGTGTGTGTGAGGGTGTGTGTGTTTGGGCAGTGTGAGGGTGTGTGTGTGTGAGGGTGTGTGTTTTGGCAGTGTGAGGGTGTGTGTGTTGGTGTATGTTTGGGCAGTGTGAGGGTGTGTGTGTGAGGGTGTGTGTTTGGGCAGTGTGAGGGTGTGTGTGTGTGAGGGTGTGCGTTTTGGCAGTGGGAGGGTGTGTTTGAGGGTGTATGTTTGGGCAGTGTGAGGGTGTGTGTGTGAGGGTGTGTGTGTTTGGGCAGTGTGAGGGTGTGTGTGTGTGAGGGTGTGCATTTTGGCAGTGTGAGTGTGTGTGTGTGTGAGGGTGTGCGTTTTGGCAGTGGGAGGGTGTGTGTGTTGGTGTATGTTTGGGCAGTGTGAGGGTGTGTGTGTGTGAGGGGGTGTGTGTTTGGGCAGTGTGAGGGTGGGTGTGTGTGAGGGTGTGTGTGTTTGGGCAGTGTGAGGGAGTGTGTGTGTGAGGGTGTGTGTTTGGGCAGTGTGAGGGTGTGTGTGTTGGTGTATGTTTGGGCAGTGTGAGGGTGTGTGTGTGAGGGTGTGTATGTTTGGGCAGTGTGAGGGTGTGTGTGTGAGGGTGTGTGTGTTTGGGCAGTGTGAGGGTGTGTGTGTGAGGGTGTGCGTTTTGGCAGTGGGAGGGTGTGTGTGTTGGTGTATGTTTGGGCAGTGTGAGGGTGTGTGTGTGTGAGGGTGTATGTGTTTGGGCAGTGTGAAGGTGTGTGTGTTTGCGCAGTGTGAGGGTTTGTGTGCGTGAGTGTGTGTGTTTTGGCAGTGTGAGGGTGTGTGTTTTTGGGCAGTGTGAGGGTGTGTGTGTGTGTTGGTGTGTGGGCTGTGTGAGGGTGTGTGTGTGGGTTTGTGTATGTTTGGGCGGTGTGTGTGTGTGTTGGTGTATATTTGGGCAGTGTGAGGGTGTGTATGTAGGTGTGTGTTTGGGCAGTGTGAGGGTGTGTGTGTGTGTTGGTGTGTGTTTAGACAGTGTGAGGGTGTGTGTTTGTTTGTGTTTGGGCAGTGTCAGGGTGTGTGTGTGTGTGTTGGTGTGTGTTTGGTCAGTGTGAGGGTGTGTGTGTGTGTTGGTGATTGTTTGGGCAGTGTGAGGGTGTGTGTGTAGGTGTGTGTTTGGGCAGTGTGAGGTTATGTGTGTATAGGTGTGTGTTTGGGCAGTGTGTGTGTGAGGGTGTGTGTGTTTGGGCAGTGTGAGCGTGTGTGTGTAGGTGTGTGTTTGGGCAGTGTGCGGGTGTGTGTGTGAGGGTGCGTGTGTTTGGGCAGTGTGAGGTGTGTGTTTGGGCAGTGTGAGGGTGTGTGTGTTGGTGTATGTTTGGGCAGTGTGAGGGTGTGAATGTGTGTGTGTGTTTGGGCAGTGTGAGGGTATTGGTGTGTAGGGCTGTGAGTGGGGGTTTGTGTGTAGGTGTGTGTTTGGGCAGTGTGAGCGTGTGTGTGTAGGTGTGTGTTTGGGCAGTGTGAGCATGTGTGTGTGTGTTTGGGCAGTGTGAGGGTGTGTGTATAGGTTTGTGTGTAGGTGCGTGTTTGGGAAGTGTGTGTGTGTGTGTGTTTGGGCGGTGTGAGGGTGTTTGTGTAGGCATGTGTTTGGGCTGTGTGAGGGTGTGTGTGTGTAGGTGAGTGCTTGGGCAGTGTGTTGGTGTGTTTGGGCAGTGTGAGGGTGTGTGTGTTTGGGCAGTGTGAGGGTGTGTGTATAGGTGTGTGTGAGGGTGTGTGTTTGGGCAATGTGAGTGTGGTTGTGTAGGTGTGTGTTTGGGCAGTGTGAGGGTGTTTGTGTAGGTGTGTGTTTGGGCAGTGTGAGGGTGTGTGTGTGTGAGGGTGTGTGTATAGGTGTGTGTGTGTGTGTTTGGGCAGTGTGAGGGTGTTTGTGTAGGTGTGTGTTTGGACAGTGTGAGGGTTTGTGTGTGTAGGTATGTGTTTGGCAATATGAGGGTGTGTGTGTGGGTGTGTGTTTTGGCATAGTGAGGGTGTGTGTGTGTAGGTGTGTGTTTTGGCAGAGTGAGGGTGTGTGCGTATGCTGGTGTGTGTGTTTGGGCAGTGTGAGTGTGTGTGTGTAGGTGTGTGTTTGGGCACAGTGAGGGTGTGTGTTTTGGCAGTGTGAGGGTCTATGTGTGTGGTGTGTGTTTGGACAGTGTGAGGGTGTGTGTATAGGTGTGTGTGTATGTGTGTGCTTGGGCAGTGTACGGGTGTGTGTTTGTGTAGGTGTGTGTTTGGGCAGTGTGAGAGAGTGTGTGTGTAGGTGTGTGTTCGAGCAGAGTGTGTGTGTGTGTGTGTTGGTGTGTGTTTGGGCAGTGTGAGAGTGAGTGTGTGTGAGGGTGTGTGTGTTTGGGCAGTGTGAGGGTGTGTGTGTAGGTGTGTGTTTGATCAGTGTGAGGGTGTGTGTATGCTGGTGTATGTTTGGGCAGTGTGAGAGTGTGTGTGTGTAGGTGTGTGTTCGGGCAGTGTTGGGGTGTTTGTGTGTAGGTGTGTGTTTGGGCAGTGTGAGGGTGTGTGTGTAGGTGTGTGTTTGATCAGTGTGAGGGTGTGTGTATGCTGGTGTATGTTTGGGCAGTGTGAGAGTGTGTGTGTGTAGGTGTGTGTTCGGGCAGTGTTGGGGTGTTTGTGTGTTGGTGTGTGTTTGGGCAGTGTGAGGGTGTGTGTGTGTAGCTGTGTGTTTGGGCAGTGTGAGGGTGTGTGTGTGTGTAGCTTTGTATTTGGGCAGTGTGAGGATGTGTGTGTAGCTGTGTGTTTGGGCAGTGTAAGTGTGTGTGTGTGTTTGGGCAGTGTGAGGGTGTTTTTGTAGGTGTGTGTCTGGCCGGTGTGAGGGTGTGTGTGTCGGTGTGTGTATGAGCAGTGTGTGTATGCTGGTGTGTGTTTGGGCAGTGTGAGGGTGTTTGTGTGTGTAGGTGTGTGTTTGGGCAGTGTGAGGGTGTGTGTCTGTCGGTGTGTGTTTGAGCAGTGTGAGGGTGTGTCTGTCTGTGTGTTTGGGCAGTGTGAGGGTGCGTGTCTGTCAGTGTGTGTTGGGGCAGTGTGAGGGTGTGTGTGTGTTTGGGCAGTGTGAGGGTGTGTGTGTATAGGTGTGTGTTTGGGTAGTGTGAGAGTGTGTGGTTATAGGTGTGTGTTTGGGCAGTGTGAGGGTATGTGTGTGTTGGGGTGTGTGGGGGGGTGTGTGTGTAGGTGAGTGGGCAGTGTGAGCGTGTGTGTGTAGGTGTTTGTTTGGGCAATGTGAGCGTGTGTGTGAGGGTGTGTGATTGGGCAGTGTGAGGGTGTGTGTGTGAGGGTGTGTGTGTTTGGGCAGTGTGAGGGTGCGTATGTTTTGGTATATGTTTGGGCAGTGTGAGGGTGTGTGTGTGTGAGAGTGTGTGTGTTTGGGCAGTGTGAGGGTGTGTGTGTGTAGTTGTGTATTTGGGCAGTGTGAGGGTGTGTGTGTGTGTAGCTGTGTGTTTGGGCAGTGTGAGCGTGTGTGTGTGTAGCTGTGTATTTGGGCAGTGTGAGGGGGTGTGTGTGCAGGTGTGTGTTTGGGCAGTGTGAGGGTGTGTATAGGTGTGTGTTTGGGCAGTGTGATGGTGTGTTTTTGTAGGTGTGTGTTTGGGCAGTGTGAGGGTGTGTGTGTAGGTGTGTGTTTGAGCAGTGTGAGGGTGTGTGTGTATGCTGGTGTGTGTTTGGGCAGTGTGAGGGTGTGTGTGTGTGTAGGTGTGTGTTTGGGCAGTGTCAGGGTGTGTTTATGTGTGTGTTTGGGCAGTGTGAGGGTGTGTTTTTATAGGTGTGTGTTTGGGCAGTGTGAGGGTGTGTGTGTAGGTGTGTGTTTGAGCAGTGTGAGGGTGTGTGTATGCTGGTGTGTGTTTGGGCAGTGTGAGGGTGTGTGTGTGTAGGTGTGTGTTCGAGCAGTGTGGGTGTGTGTGTGTGTTGGTGCGTGTTTGGGCAGTGTGAGAGTGAGTGTGTGTGAGGGTGTGTGTGTTTGGGCAGTGTGAGGGTGTGTGTGTAGGTGTGTGTTTGATCAGTGTGAGGGTGTGTGTATGCTGGTGTGTGTTTGGGCAGTGTGAGAGTGTTTGTGTGTAGGTGTGTGTTCGGGCAGTGTGTGTGTGTGTGTGTTGGTGTGTGTTTGGGCAGTGTGAGAGTGAGTGTGTGTGAGGGTGTGTGTGTTTGGGCAGTGTGAGGGTGTGTGTGTGTAGCTGTGTGTTTGGGCAGTGTAAGGGTGTGTGTGTGTGTTTGGGCAGTGTGAGGGTGTTTTTGTAGGTGTGTGTCTGGGCGGTGTGAGGGTGTGTGTGTCGGTGTGTGTTTGAGCAGTGTGAGGGTGTGTGTGTATGATGGTGCCTGTTTGGGCAGTGTGAGGGTGTGTGTACGTGTGTGTTTGGGCAGTGTGAGGGTGTATGTTTGGGCAGTGTGAGGGTGTGTGTAGGTGTGTGTTTGGGCAGTGTGAGGGTGTGTGTTTGTGCAGTGTGAGGATGTGTGTATGCTGGTGTGTGTTTGGGCAGTGTGAGGGTGTGTGTGTGTAGGTGTGTGTTTGGGCAGTGTGAGAGTGAGTGTGTGAGTAGGTGAGTGTTTGAGCAGTGTGAGGGTGTGTGTGTAGGTGTGTGTTTGGGCATTGTGCGGGTGAGTGTGTCGGTGAGTGTTTGGGCAGTGTGAGGGTGTGTGTTCGCTGGTGTGTGTGTTTGGGCAGTGTGAGGGTCTATGTGTGTAGGTGTGTGTTTGGGCAGTGTGAGGGTGTATGTGTGTAGGTGTGTGTTTGGGCCTTGTGCGGGTGAGTGTGTAGGTGAGTGTTTGGGCAGTGTGAGGGTGTATGTGTGTAGGTGCGTCAGTTTGGGCAGTGTGAGGGTGTATGTGTGTAGGTGTGTGTTTGGGCAGTGTGAGGTTGTATGTGTGTAGGTGTGTGTTTGGGCAGTGTGAGGGTGTGCGCGTGTTGGTGTGTGTTTTGGCAGTGTGAGGGTGTGTGTATCGGTGTGTGTTTGGGCTGTGGAAGGGTGTGTGTGTAGGTGTGTGTTTGGGCAGTGTGAGCGTGTGTGTGTGTTGGCGTGTGTTTGGGCAGTGTGAGGGTGTGTGTGTGTGTAGGTGAGTGCTTGGGCAATGTGTGTGTGTGTTTGGGCAGTGTGAGGATGTGTGTGTGTGTTTGGGCAGTGTGAGGGTGTGTGTATAGGTGTGTGTGTAGGTGTGTGTTTGGGCAGTGTGTGTGTTTGGGCGGTGTGAGGGTGTTTGTGTCGGCGTGTTTTTGGGCAGTGTGAGGGTGTGTGTGTGTAGGTGAGTGCTTGGGCAGTGTGTTGGTGTGTTTGGGCAGTGTGAGGGTGTATGTGTGTGTTTGGGCAGTGTGAGGGTGTGTATATACGTGTGTGTGTGCAGGTGTGTGTTTGGGCTGTGTGTGTGTGTATTTGTGCAGTGTGAGGGTGTGTGTAAAGGTGTGTGTGTAGGTGTGTGCTTGGGCAGTGTACGGGTGTGTGTGTAGGTGTGTGTTTGGGCAGTGTGAGGGTGTGTGTGTGTAGCTGTGTGTTTGGGCAGTGTTAGGGTGTGTTGGTGTGTGTTTGGGCAGTGTGAGGATACGTCTGTGGTGGTGAGAGTTTGGACAGTGTGAGGGTTTGTGTGTGTGGGTGTATGTTTGGGCAGTGTGAGGGTGTGTGTGTGAGGGTGTGTGTGTTTGGGCAGTGTGTGGGTGTGTTTGGGTGTGTGTGTTTGGGCAGTGTGAGGGTGTGTGTGTTTAGGTGTGTGTTTGGGCAGTGTGAGCGTGTGTGTAGGTGTGTGTTTGGGCAGTGTGAGTGTGTGTGTGTAGGTGTGTGTTTGGGCAATGTGAGGGTGTGTGTGTTTTGGCAGTGTGAGGGTGTGTGTGTGAGGGTGTGTGTGTTTGGGCAGTGTAAGGGTGTGTGTGTGTTTTGGCAGTGTGAGGGTGTGTGTGTGAGGGTGTGTGTGTTTGGGCAGTGTGAGGGTGTGTGTGTGTAGGTGTATGTTTCGGCAGTGTGAGGGTGTGTGTGTTGGTGGGTGTTTGGGCAGTGTGAGGGAGTGTGTGTGTGTTTGTGTTTGGGCAGTGTCAGGGTGTGTGTGTGTTGGTGTGTGTTTGGGCAGTGTGACAGTGTGTGTGTGTGTGAGGGTGTATGTTTGGGAAGTGTGAGGAGAATGTGTGTTGGTGTGTATTTGGGCAGTGTGAGGGTGTGTGTGTTGGTGTATGTTTGGGCAGTGTGAGCGTGTGTGTGTTTAGGTGTGTGTTTGGGCAGTGTGAGGGTGTGTATGTATGTGTGTGTGTGTTTGGGCAGTGTGAGCGTGCGTGTGTGCGAGGGTGTGTGTGTTTGGGAAGTGTGAGCGTGCATGTGTGTGAGGGTGTGTGTGTTTGGGCAGTGTGAGGGTGTTTGTGTGAGGGTATGTGTGTTTGGGCAGAGTGAGGGTGTGTGTGTAGGTGTGTGTTTAGGCAGTGTGAGGGTGTGTATGTGTGTGTTTGGGCAGTGTGAGGGTGTATGTTTGGGCAGTGTGAGGGTGTTTGTGTTTGGGCAGTGTGAGGGTGTGTGTGTTTGCGCAGTGTGAGGGTGTGTGTGTGTGAGGGTGTGTGTGTTTGGGCAGTGTGAGGGTGTGTGTGTGTGAGGGTGTGTGTTTTGGCAGTGTGAGGGTGTGTGTGTTGGTGTATGTTTGGGCAGTGTGAGGGTGTGTGTGTGAGGGTGTGTGTTTGGGCAGTGTGAGGGTGTGTGTGTGTGAGGGTGTGCGTTTTGGCAGTGGGAGGGTGTGTTTGAGGGTGTATGTTTGGGCAGTGTGAGGGTGTGTGTGTGAGGGTGTGTGTGTTTGGGCAGTGTGAGGGTGTGTGTGTGTGAGGGTGTGCATTTTGGCAGTGTGAGTGTGTGTGTGTGTGAGGGTGTGCGTTTTGGCAGTGGGAGGGTGTGTGTGTTGGTGTATGTTTGGGCAGTGTGAGGGTGTGTGTGTGTGAGGGGGTGTGTGTTTGGGCAGTGTGAGGGTGGGTGTGTGTGAGGGTGTGTGTGTTTGGGCAGTGTGAGGGAGTGTGTGTGTGAGGGTGTGTGTTTGGGCAGTGTGAGGGTGTGTGTGTTGGTGTATGTTTGGGCAGTGTGAGTTTGTGTGTGTGAGGGTGTGTATGTTTGGGCAGTGTGAGGGTGTGTGTGTGAGGGTGTGTGTGTTTGGGCAGTGTGAGGGTGTGTGTGTGAGGGTGTGCGTTTTGGCAGTGGGAGGGTGTGTGTGTTGGTGTATGTTTGGGCAGTGTGAGGGTGTGTGTGTGTGAGGGTGTATGTGTTTGGGCAGTGTGAAGGTGTGTGTGTTTGCGCAGTGTGAGGGTTTGTGTGCGTGAGTGTGTGTGTTTTGGCAGTGTGAGGGTGTGTGTGTTTGGGCAGTGTGAGGGTGTGTGTGTGTGAGGGTGTGTGTGTTTTCCGCAGTGAGTGTGTGTGTGTGTGTGTAGGTGTGTGTTTGGGCAGTGTGAGGGTGTGTGTGTGTGTTGGTGTGTGGGCTGTGTGAGGGTGTGTGTGTGGGTTTGTGTATGTTTGGGCGGTGTGTGTGTGTGTTGGTGTATATTTGGGCAGTGTGAGGGTGTGTATGTAGGTGTGTGTTTGGGCAGTGTGAGGGTGTGTGTGTGTGTTGGTGTGTGTTTAGACAGTGTGAGGGTGTGTGTTTGTTTGTGTTTGGGCAGTGTCAGGGTGTGTGTGTGTGTGTTGGTGTGTGTTTGGTCAGTGTGAGGGTGTGTGTGTGTGTTGGTGATTGTTTGGGCAGTGTGAGGGTGTGTGTGTAGGTGTGTGTTTGGGCAGTGTGAGGTTATGTGTGTATAGGTGTGTGTTTGGGCAGTGTGTGTGTGAGGGTGTGTGTGTTTGGGCAGTGTGAGCGTGTGTGTGTAGGTGTGTGTTTGGGCAGTGTGCGGGTGTGTGTGTGAGGGTGCGTGTGTTTGGGCAGTGTGAGGTGTGTGTTTGGGCAGTGTGAGGGTGTGTGTGTTGGTGTATGTTTGGGCAGTGTGAGGGTGTGAATGTGTGTGTGTGTTTGGGCAGTGTGAGGGTATTGGTGTGTAGGGCTGTGAGTGGGGGTTTGTGTGTAGGTGTGTGTTTGGGCAGTGTGAGCGTGTGTGTGTAGGTGTGTGTTTGGGCAGTGTGAGCATGTGTGTGTGTGTTTGGGCAGTGTGAGGGTGTGTGTATAGGTTTGTGTGTAGGTGCGTGTTTGGGAAGTGTGTGTGTGTGTGTGTTTGGGCGGTGTGAGGGTGTTTGTGTAGGCATGTGTTTGGGCTGTGTGAGGGTGTGTGTGTGTAGGTGAGTGCTTGGGCAGTGTGTTGGTGTGTTTGGGCAGTGTGAGGGTGTGTGTGTGTGTTTGGGCAGTGTGAGGGTGTGTGTATAGGTGTGTGTGAGGGTGTGTGTTTGGGCAATGTGAGTGTGGTTGTGTAGGTGTGTGTTTGGGCAGTGTGAGGGTGTTTGTGTAGGTGTGTGTTTGGGCAGTGTGAGGGTGTGTGTGTGTGAGGGTGTGTGTATAGGTGTGTGTGTGTGTGTTTGGGCAGTGTGAGGGTGTTTGTGTAGGTGTGTGTTTGGACAGTGTGAGGGTTTGTGTGTGTAGGTATGTGTTTGGCAATATGAGGGTGTGTGTGTGGGTGTGTGTTTTGGCATAGTGAGGGTGTGTGTGTGTAGGTGTGTGTTTTGGCAGAGTGAGGGTGTGTGCGTATGCTGGTGTGTGTGTTTGGGCAGTGTGAGTGTGTGTGTGTAGGTGTGTGTTTGGGCACAGTGAGGGTGTGTGTTTTGGCAGTGTGAGGGTCTATGTGTGTGGTGTGTGTTTGGACAGTGTGAGGGTGTGTGTATAGGTGTGTGTGTATGTGTGTGCTTGGGCAGTGTACGGGTGTGTGTTTGTGTAGGTGTGTGTTTGGGCAGTGTGAGAGAGTGTGTGTGTAGGTGTGTGTTCGGGCAGAGTGTGTGTGTGTGTGTGTTGGTGTGTGTTTGGGCAGTGTGAGAGTGAGTGTGTGTGAGGGTGTGTGTGTTTGGGCAGTGTGAGGGTGTGTGTGTAGGTGTGTGTTTGATCAGTGTGAGGGTGTGTGTATGCTGGTGTATGTTTGGGCAGTGTGAGAGTGTGTGTGTGTAGGTGTGTGTTCGGGCAGTGTTGGGGTGTTTGTGTGTAGGTGTGTGTTTGGGCAGTGTGAGGGTGTGTGTGTAGGTGTGTGTTTGATCAGTGTGAGGGTGTGTGTATGCTGGTGTATGTTTGGGCAGTGTGAGAGTGTGTGTGTGTAGGTGTGTGTTCGGGCAGTGTTGGGGTGTTTGTGTGTTGGTGTGTGTTTGGGTAGTGTGAGGGTGTGTGTGTGTAGCTGTGTGTTTGGGCAGTGTGAGGGTGTGTGTGTGTGTAGCTTTGTATTTGGGCAGTGTGAGGATGTGTGTGTAGCTGTGTGTTTGGGCAGTGTAAGTGTGTGTGTGTGTTTGGGCAGTGTGAGGGTGTTTTTGTAGGTGTGTGTCTGGCCGGTGTGAGGGTGTGTGTGTCGGTGTGTGTATGAGCAGTGTGTGTATGCTGGTGTGTGTTTGGGCAGTGTGAGGGTGTGTGTATGCTGGTGTGTGTTTGGGCAGTGTGAGGGTGTGTGTGTGCAGGTGTATGTTTGGGCAGTGTGAGGGTGTATGTTTGGGCAGTGTGAGGGTGTGTGTGTAGGTGTGTGTTTGATCAGTGTGAGGGTGTGTGTATGCTGGTGTGTGTTTGGGCAGTGTGAGAGAGTGTGTGTGTAGGTGTGTGTTCGGGCAGTGTGGGTGTGTGTGTGTTGGTGTTTGTTTGGGCAGTGTGAGAGTGAGTGTGTGTGAGGGTGTGTGTGTTTGGGCAGTGTGAGGGTGTGTGTGTGTAGCTGTGTGTTTGGGCAGTGTAAGGGTGTGTTGGTGTGTGTTTGGTCAGTGTGAGGATACGTGTGTGGTGGTGAGAGTTTGGACAGTGTGAGGGTTTGTGTGTGTAGGTGTGTTTTTGGGCAGTGTGAGGGTGAGTGTGTGTGCAGGTGAGTGTTTGAGCTGTGTGAGGGTGTGTGTGTAGGTGTGTGTTTGGGCATTGTGCGGGTGAGCGTGTAGGTGAGTGTTGGGCAGTGTGAGGGTGTGTGTGTGTAGGTGTGTGTTTGGGCAGTGTGAGGGTGTATGTGTGTAGGTGTGTGTTTGGGCAGTGTGAGGGTGTGCGTGTGTTGGTGTGTGTTTTGGCAGTGTGAGGGTGTGTGTGTAGGTGTGTGTTTGGGCTGTGGGAGGGTGTGTGTGTAGGTGTATGTTTGGGCAGTGTGAGCGTGTGTGTGTGTCGGCGTGTGTTTGGGCAGTGTGAGGGTGTGTGTGTGTGTAGGTGAGTGCTTGGGCAATGTGTGTGTGTGTTTGGGCAGTGTGAGGATGTGTGTGTATGTTTGGGCAGTGTGAGGGTGTGTGTATAGGTGTGTGTGTAGGTGTGTGTTTTGGAAGTGTGTGTGTGTGTGTTTGGGCGGTGTGAGGGTGATTGTGTAGGTGTGTGTTTGGGCTGTGTGAGGGTGTGTGTGTGTAGATGAGTGCTTGGGCAGTGTGTTGGTGTGTTTGGGCAGCGTGAGGGTGTGTGTGTGTGTGTTTGGGCAGTGTGAGGGTGTGTGTATAGGTGTGTGTGAGGGTGTGTGTTTGGGCAATGTGAGGGTGGTTGTGCAGGTGTGTGTTTGGGCAGTGTGAGGGGGTGTGTGTAGGTGTGTGTTTGGGCAGTGTGAGGGTGTGTGTGTGTGTGAGGGTGTGTGTATAGGTGTGTGTGTGTGTGTTTGGGCAATGTGAGGGTGTTTGTGTAGGTGTGTGTTTGGACAGTGTGAGGGTTTGTGTGTGTAGGTATGTGTTTGGCAATATGAGGGTGTGTGTGTGGGTGTGTGTTTTGGCAGAGTGAGGGTGTGTGTGTAGGTGTGTGTTTTGGCAGAGTGAGGGTGTGTGTGCGTATGCTGGTGTGTGTGTTTGTGCAGTGTGAGTGTGTGTGTGTAGGTGTGTGTTTGGGCGCAGTGAGTTTGTGTGTGTTGGCAGTGTGAGGGTCTATGTGTGTAGGTGTGTGTTTGGACAGTGTGAGGGTTTGTGTGTGTAGGTATGTGTTTGGCAATATGAGGGTGTGTGTGTGGGTGTGTGTTTTGGCAGAGTGAGGGTGTGTGTGTGTAGGTGTGTGTTTTGGCAGAGTGAGGGTGTGTGTGCGTATGCTGGTGTGTGTGTTTGTGCAGTGTGAGTGTGTGTGTGTAGGTGTGTGTTTGGGCACAGTGAGTTTGTGTGTTTTGGCAGTGTGAGGGTCTATGTGTGTAGGTGTGTGTTTGGACAGTGTGAGGGTGTGTGTATAGGTGTGTGTGTATGTGTGTGCTTGGGCAGTGTACGGGTGTGTGTTTGTGTAGGTGTGTGTTTGGGCTGTGTGAGAGTGTGTGTGTGTACGTGTGTGTTCGGGCAGTGTGTGTGTGTGTGTGTTGGTGTGTGTTTGGGCAGTGTGAGAGTGAGTGTGTGTGAGGGTGTGTGTGTTTGGGCAGTGTGAGGGTGTGTGTGTAGGTGTGTGTTTGATCAGTGTGAGGGTGTGTGTATGCTGGTGAATGTTTGGGCAGTGTGAGAGTGTGTGTGTGTGTAGGTGTGTGTTCGGGCAGTGTTGGGGTGTTTGTGTGTTGGTGTGTGTTTGGGCAGTGTGAGGGTGTGTGTGTGTGTAGCTTTGTATTTGGGCAGTGTGAGGATGTGTGTGTAGCTGTGTGTTTGGGCAGTGTAAGTGTGTGTGTGTGTTTGGGCAGTGTGAGGGTGTGTGTGTGTGAGGGTGTGTGTTTGGGCAGTGTGAGGATGTGTGTGTCGCTGTGTGTTTGGGCAGTGTAAGTGTGTGTGTGTGTTTGGGCAGTGTGAGGGTGTTTTTGTAGGTGTGTGTCTGGCCGGTGTGAGGGTGTGTGTGTCGGTGTGTGTACGAGCAGTGTGAGGGTGTGTGTGTATGCTGGTGTGTGTTTGGGCAGTGTGAGGGTGTGTGTATGCTGGTGTGTGTTTGGGCAGTGTGAGGGTGTGTGTATGCTGGTGTGTGTTTGGGCAGTGTGAGGGTGTGTGTGTGCAGGTGTATGTTTGGGCAGTGTGAGGGTGTATGTTTGGGCAGTGTGAGGGTGTGTGTGTAGGTGTGTGTTTGATCAGTGTGAGGGTGTGTGTGTATGCTGGTGTGTGTTTGGGCAGTGTGAGGGTGTGTGTGTGCAGGTGTATGTTTGGGCAGTGTGAGGGTGTATGTTTGGGCAGTGTGAGGGTGTGTGTGTAGGTGTGTGTTTGATCAGTGTGAGGGTGTGTGTATGCTGGTGTGTGTTTGGGCAGTGTGAGGGTGTGTGTGTGTAGGTGTGTGTTCGGGCAGTGTGAGAGTGAGTGTGTGTGAGGGTGTGTGTGTTTGGGCAGTGTGAGGGTGTGTGTGTGTAGCTGTGTGTTTGGGCAGTGTAAGGGTGTGTTGGTGTGTGTTTGGGCAGTGTGAGGATACGTGTGTGGTGGTGAGAGTTTGGACAGTGTGAGGGTTTGTGTGTGTAGGTGTGTTTTTGGGCAGTGTGAGGGTGAGTGTGTGTGCAGGTGAGTGTTTGAGCTGTGTGAGGGTGTGTGTGTAGGTGTGTGTTTGGGCATTGTGCGGGTGAGTGTGTAGGTGAGTGTTTGGGCAGTGTGAGGGTGTGTGTGTGTAGGTGTGTGTTTGGGCAGTGTGAGGGTGTATGTGTGTAGGTGTGTGTTTGGGCAGTGTGAGGGTGTGCGTGTAGGTGTGTGTTTGGGCTGTGGGAGGGTGTGTGTGTGTAGGTGTATGTTTGGGCAGTGTGAGCGTGTGTGTGTGTCGGCGTGTGTTTGGGCAGTGTGAGGGTGTGTGTGTGTGTCGGTGAGTGCTTGGGCAATGTGTGTGTGTGTTTGGGCAGTGTGAGGATGTGTGTGTGTGTTTGGGCAGTGTGAGGGTGTGTGTATAGGTGTGTGTGTAGGTGTGTGTTTTGGAAGTGTGTGTGTGTGTGTGTGTTTGGGCGGTGTGAGGGTGATTGTGTAGGTGTGTGTTTGGGCTGTGTGAGGGTGTGTGTGTGTAGATGAGTGCTTGGGCAGTGTGTTGGTGTGTTTGGGCAGTGTGAGGGTGTGTGTATAGGTGTGTGTGAGGGTGTGTGTTTGGGCAATGTGAGGGTGGTTGTGTAGGTGTGTGTTTGGGCAGTGTGAGGGGGTGTGTGTAGGTGTGTGTTTGGGCAGTGTGAGGGTGTGTGTATAGGTGCGTGTGTAGGTGTGTGTTTGGGCAGTGTGAGGGTGTGTTTGGGCAGTGTGAGGGTGTTTGTGTAGGTGTGTGTTTGGGCAGTATGAGGGTTTGTGTGTGTAGGTATGTGTTTGGCAATATGAGGGTGTGTGTGTGGGTGTGTGTTTTGGCAGAGTGAGGGTGTGTGTGTGTAGGTGTGTGTTTTGGCAGAGTGAGGGTGTGTGTGCGTATGCTGGTGTGTGTGTTTGGGCAGTGTGAGTGTGTGTGTAGGTGTGTGTTTGGGCACAGTGAGGGTGTGTGTTTTGGCAGTGTGTGTGTATAGGTGTGTGTGTGTGTTTGTGCAGTGTGAGGGTGTGTGTATAGGTGTGTGTGTATGTGTGTGCTTGGGCAGTGTACGGGTGTGTTTGTGTAGGTGTGTGTTTGGGCAGTGTGAGGGTGTGTGTGTAGGTGTGTGTTTGGGTAGTGTGAGGGTGTGTGTGTGTTTGGGCAGTGAGGTTGTGTGTGTGTAGGTCTGTGTTTGGGTAGTGTGAGGGTGTGTGTGCAGGTGTGTTTGGGCAGAGTGAGAGTGTGTGTTTTGGCACTGTGAGGGTGTATCTGTGTAGATGTGTGTTTAGGAAGTGTGAGGGGGTTTGTGTCTAGGTGTGTGTTTGGGCATTGTGAGGGTGTATGCATGTTGGTGTGTGTTTGGGCAGTGTGAGGGTGTGTGTTTTGGCAGTGTGAGGGTCTATGAGTGTAGGTGTGTGTTTGGGCAGTGTGAGGGTGTAGGTGTGTGTTTGGACAGTGTGAGGGTGTGTGTGTGTGTTTGGGCAGTGTGAGGGTGTGTATATAGGTGTGTGTGTAGGTGTGTGTTTGGGCAGTTTGTGTGTGTGTGTTTGGGCAGTGTGAGGGTGTGTGTGTGTGTGTAGCTTTGTATTTGGGCAGTGTGAGGGTGTGTGTGTAGCTGTGTGTTTGGGCAGTGTAAGGGTGTGTGTGTGTTTTTGGGCAGTGTGAGGGTGTTTTTGTCGGTGTGTGTTTGAGCAGTGTGAGGGTGTTTTTGTAGGTGTGTGTCTGGGCAGTGCAAGGGTGTGTGTGTGTGTATGTGTGTTTGGGCAGTGTGAGGGTGTGTATGTTAGGGCAATGTGAGGGTGTGTGTGTAGGTGTGTGTTTGATCAGTGTGAGGGTGTGTGTATGCTGGTGTGTGTTTGGGCAGTGTGAGAGTGTGTGTGTGTAGGTGTGTGTGTTCGGGCAGTGTGAGGGTGTGTGTGTGTAGCTGTGTGTTTGGGCAGTGTAAGTGTGTGTTGGTGTGTGTTTGGGCAGTGTGAGGATACGTGTGTGGTGGTGAGAGTTTGGACAGTGTGAGTGTTTGTGTGTGTAGGTGTGTGTTTGGGCAGTGTGAGGGTGAGTGTGTGTGCAGGTGAGTGTTTGAGCAGTGTGAGGGTGTGTGTGTAGGTGTGTGTTTGGGCATTGTGCGGGTGAGTGTTTGGGCAGTGTGAGGGTGTGTGTTCGCTGGTGTGTGTTTTTGGGCAGTGTGAGGGTGTATGTGTGTAGGTGTGTGTTTGGGCAGTGTGAGGGTGTGTGTGTGAGGGTGTGTGTGTTTGGGCAGTGTAAGGGTGTGTGTGTGTGAGGGTGTGTGTTTTGGCAGTGTGAGGGTGTGTGTGTGTAGGTGTATGTTTCGGCAGTGTGAGGGTGTGTGTGTTGGTGGGTGTTTTGGCAGTATGAGGGAGTGTGTGTGTGTTTGTGTTTAGGCAGTGTCAGGGTGTGTGTGTGTTGGTGTGTGTTTGGGCAGTGTGACAGTGTGTGTGTGTGTGAGGGTGTATGTTTGGGAAGTGTGAGGAGAATGTGTGTTGGTGTGTATTTGGGCAGTGTGAGGGTGTGTGTGTTGGTGTATGTTTGGGCAGTGTGAGCGTGTGTGTGTTTAGGTGTGTGTTTGGGCAGTGTGAGGGTGTGTATGTATGTGTGTGTGTGTTTGGGCAGTGTGAGCGTGCGTGTGTGCGAGGGTGTGTGTGTTTGGGAAGTGTGAGCGTGCATGTGTGTGAGGGTGTGTGTGTTTGGGCAGTGTGAGGGTGTTTGTGTGAGGGTATGTGTGTTTGGGCAGAGTGAGGGTGTGTGTGTAGGTGTGTGTTTAGGCAGTGTGAGGGTGTGTATGTGTGTGTTTGGGCAGTGTGAGGGTGTATGTTTGGGCAGTGTGAGGGTGTGTGTGTGTGAGGGTGTTTGTGTTTGGGCAGTGTGAGGGTGTGTGTGTTTGCGCAGTGTGAGGGTGTGTGTGTGTGAGGGTGTGTGTGTTTGGGCAGTGTGAGGGTGTGTGTGTGTGAGGGTGTGTGTTTTGGCAGTGTGAGGGTGTGTGTGTTGGTGTATGTTTGGGCAGTGTGAGGGTGTGTGTGTGAGGGTGTGTGTTTGGGCAGTGTGAGGGTGTGTGTGTGTGAGGTTGTGCGTTTTGGCAGTGGGAGGGTGTGTTTGAGGGTGTATGTTTGGGCAGTGTGAGGGTGTGTGTGTGAGGGTGTGTGTGTTTGGGCAGTGTGAGGGTGTGTGTGTGTGAGGGTGTGCATTTTGGCAGTGTGAGTGTGTGTGTGTGTGAGGGTGTGCGTTTTGGCAGTGGGAGGGTGTGTGTGTTGGTGTATGTTTGGGCAGTGTGAGGGTGTGTGTGTGTGAGGGGGTGTGTGTTTGGGCAGTGTGAGGGTGGGTGTGTGTGAGGGTGTGTGTGTTTGGGCAGTGTGAGGGAGTGTGTGTGTGAGGGTGTGTGTTTGGGCAGTGTGAGGGTGTGTGTGTTGGTGTATGTTTGGGCAGTGTGAGGGTGTGTGTGTGAGGGTGTGTGTGTTTGGGCAGTGTGAGGGTGTGTGTGTGAGGGTGTGCGTTTTGGCAGTGGGAGGGTGTGTGTGTTGGTGTATGTTTGGGCAGTGTGAGGGTGTGTGTGTGTGAGGGTGTATGTGTTTGGGCAGTGTGAAGGTGTGTGTGTTTGCGCAGTGTGAGGGTTTGTGTGCGTGAGTGTGCGTGTTTTGGCAGTGTGAGGGTGTGTGTGTGTGAGGGTGTGTGTGTTTGGGCAGTGTGAGGGTGTGTGTGTGTGAGGGTGTGTGTGTTTTCCGCAGTGAGTGTGTGTGTGTGTGTGTAGGTGTGTGTTTGGGCAGTGTGAGGGTGTGTGTGTGTGTTGGTGTGTGGGCTGTGTGAGGGTGTGTGTGTGGGTTTGTGTATGTTTGGGCGGTGTGTGTGTGTGTTGGTGTATATTTGGGCAGTGTGAGGGTGTGTATGTAGGTGTGTGTTTGGGCAGTGTGAGGGTGTGTGTGTGTGTTGGTGTGTGTTTAGACAGTGTGAGGGTGTGTGTTTGTTTGTGTTTGGGCAGTGTCAGGGTGTGTGTGTGTGTGTTGGTGTGTGTTTGGGCAGTGTGAGGGTGTGTGTGTGTGTTGGTGATTGTTTGGGCAGCGTGAGGGTGTGTGTGTAGGTGTGTGTTTGGGCAGTGTGAGGTTATGTGTGTATAGGTGTGTGTTTGGGCAGTGTGTGAGGTGTGTGTTTGGGTGTGTGTGTTTGGGCAGTGTGAGCGTGTGTGTGTAGGTGTGTGTTTGGGCAGTGTGCGGGTGTTTGTGTGAGGGTGCGTGTGTTTGGGCAGTGTGAGGTGTGTGTTTGGGCAGTGTGAGGGTGTGTGTGTTGGTGTATGTTTGGGCAGTGTGAGGGTGTGAATGTGTGTGTGTGTTTGGGCAGTGTGAGGGTATTGGTGTGTAGGGCTGTGAGTGGGGGTTTGTGTGTAGGTGTGTGTTTGGGCAGTGTGAGCGTGTGTGTGTAGGTGTGTGTTTGGGCAGTGTGAGCATGTGTGTGTGTGTTTGGGCAGTGTGAGGGTGTGTGTATAGGTTTGTGTGTAGGTGCGTGTTTGGGAAGTGTGTGTGTGTGTGTGTTTGGGCGGTGTGAGGGTGTTTGTGTAGGCATGTGTTTGGGCTGTGTGAGGGTGTGTGTGTGTAGGTGAGTGCTTGGGCAGTGTGTTGGTGTGTTTGGGCAGTGTGAGGGTGTGTGTGTGTGTGTTTGGGCAGTGTGAGGGTGTGTGTATAGGTGTGTGTGAGGGTGTGTGTTTGGGCAATGTGAGTGTGGTTGTGTAGGTGTGTGTTTGGGCAGTGTGAGGGGGTGTGTGTAGGTGTGTGTTTGGGCAGTGTGAGGGTGTGTGTGTGTGAGGGTGTGTGTATAGGTGTGTGTGTGTGTGTTTGGGCAGTGTGAGGGTGTTTGTGTAGGTGTGTGTTTGGACAGTGTGAGGGTGTGTGTATGCTGGTGTGTGTTTGGGCAGTGTGAGGGTGTGTGTGTGCAGGTGTATGTTTGGGCAGTGTGAGGGTGTATGTTTGGGCAGTGTGAGGGTGTGTGTGTAGGTGTGTGTTTGATCAGTGTGAGGGTGTGTGTATGCTGGTGTGTGTTTGGGCAGTGTGAGAGAGTGTGTGTGTAGGTGTGTGTTCGGGAAGTGTGGGTGTGTGTGTGTTGGTGTTTGTTTGGGCAGTGTGAGAGTGAGTGTGTGTGAGGGTGTGTGTGTTTGGGCAGTGTGAGGGTGTGTGTGTGTAGCTGTGTGTTTGGGCAGTGTAAGGGTGTGTTGGTGTGTGTTTGGTCAGTGTGAGGATACGTGTGTGGTGGTGAGAGTTTGGACAGTGTGAGGGTTTGTGTGTGTAGGTGTGTTTTTGGGCAGTGTGAGGGTGAGTGTGTGTGCAGGTGAGTGTTTGAGCTGTGTGAGGGTGTGTGTGTAGGTGTGTGTTTGGGCATTGTGCGGGTGAGCGTGTAGGTGAGTATTGGGCAGTGTGAGGGTGTGTGTGTGTAGGTGTGTGTTTGGGCAGTGTGAGGGTGTATGTGTGTAGGTGTGTGTTTGGGCAGTGTGAGGGTGTGCGTGTGTTGGTGTGTGTTTTGGCAGTGTGAGGGTGTGTGTGTAGGTGTGTGTTTGGGCTGTGGGAGGGTGTGTGTGTAGGTGTATGTTTGGGCAGTGTGAGCGTGTGTGTGTGTCGGCGTGTGTTTGGGCAGTGTGAGGGTGTGTGTGTGTGTAGGTGAGTGCTTGGGCAATGTGTGTGTGTGTTTGGGCAGTGTGAGGATGTGTGTGTATGTTTGGGCAGTGTGAGGGTGTGTGTATAGGTGTGTGTGTAGGTGTGTGTTTTGGAAGTGTGTGTGTGTGTGTGTGTTTGGGCGGTGTGAGGGTGATTGTGTAGGTGTGTGTTTGGGCTGTGTGAGGGTGTGTGTGTGTAGATGAGTGCTTGGGCAGTGTGTTGGTGTGTTTGGGCAGCGTGAGGGTGTGTGTGTGTGTTTGGGCAGTGTGAGGGTGTGTGTATAGGTGTGTGTGAGGGTGTGTGTTTGGGCAATGTGAGGGTGGTTGTGTAGGTGTGTGTTTGGGCAGTGTGAGGGGGTGTGTGTAGGTGTGTGTTTGGGCAGTGTGAGGGTGTGTGTGTGTGTGAGGGTGTGTGTATAGGTGTGTGTGTGTGTGTGTTTGGGCAATGTGAGGGTGTTTGTGTAGGTGTGTGTTTGGACAGTGTGAGGGTTTGTGTGTGTAGGTATGTGTTTGGCAATATGAGGGTGTGTGTGTGGGTGTGTGTTTTGGCAGAGTGAGGGTGTGTGTGTGTAGGTGTGTGTTTTGGCAGAGTGAGGGTGTGTGTGCGTATGCTGGTGTGTGTGTTTGTGCAGTGTGAGTGTGTGTGTGTAGGTGTGTGTTTGGGCACAGTGAGTTTGTGTGTTTTGGCAGTGTGAGGGTCTATGTGTGTAGGTGTGTGTTTGGACAGTGTGAGGGTGTGTGTATAGGTGTGTGTGTATGTGTGTGCTTGGGCAGTGTACGGGTGTGTGTTTGTGTAGGTGTGTGTTTGGGCAGTGTGAGAGTGTGTGTGTGTAGGTGTGTGTTCGGGCAGAGTGTGTGTGTGTGTGTGTTGGTGTGTGTTTGGGCAGTGTGAGAGTGAGTGTGTGTGAGGGTGTGTGTGTTTGGGCAGTGTGAGGGTGTGTGTGTAGGTGTGTGTTTGATCAGTGTGAGGGTGTGTGTATGCTGGTGAATGTTTGGGCAGTGTGAGAGTGTGTGTGTGTGTAGGTGTGTGTTCGGGCAGTGTTGGGGTGTTTGTGTGTTGGTGTGTGTTTGGGCAGTGTGAGGGTTTGTGTGTGTGTGTAGCTTTGTATTTGGGCAGTGTGAGGATGTGTGTGTAGCTGTGTGTTTGGGCAGTGTGAGGGTGTGTGTGTGTGAGGGTGTGTGTGTTTGGGCAGTGTGAGGATGTGTGTGTCGCTGTGTGTTTGGGCAGTGTAAGTGTGTGTGTGTGTTTGGGCAGTGTGAGGGTGTGTGTGTGTGAGGGTGTGTGTATAGGTGTGTGTGTGTGTGTGTTTGGGCAATGTGAGGGTGTTTGTGTAGGTGTGTGTTTGGACAGTGTGAGGGTTTGTGTGTGTAGGTATGTGTTTGGCAATATGAAGGTGTGTGTGTGGGTGTGTGTTTTGGCAGAGTGAGGGTGTGTGTGTGTAGGTGTGTGTTTTGGCAGTGTGAGGGTGTGTGTGCGTATGCTGGTGTGTGTGTTTGTGCAGTGTGAGTGTGTGTGTAGGTGTGTGTTTGGGCACAGTGAGTTTGTGTGTTTTGGCAGTGTGAGGGTCTATGTGTGTAGGTGTGTGTTTGGACAGTGTGAGGGTGTGTGTATAGGTGTGTGAGTATGTGTGTGCTTGGGCAGTGTACGGGTGTGTGTTTGTGTAGGTGTGTGTTTGGGCAGTGTGAGAGTGTGTGTGTGTAGGTGTGTGTTCGGGCAGAGTGTGTGTGTGTGTGTGTTGGTGTGTGTTTGGGCAGTGTGAGAGTGAGTGTGTGTGAGGGTGTGTGTGTTTGGGCAGTGTGAGGGTGTGTGTGTAGGTGTGTGTTTGATCAGTGTGAGGGTGTGTGTATGCTGGTGAATGTTTGGGCAGTGTGAGAGTGTGTGTGTGTGTAGGTGTGTGTTCGGGCAGTGTTGGGGTGTTTGTGTGTTGGTGTGTGTTTGGGCAGTGTGAGGGTGTGTGTGTGTGTGTAGCTTTGTATTTGGGCAGAGTGAGGATGTGTGTGTAGCTGTGTGTTTGGGCAGTGTAAGTGTGTGTGTGTGTTTGGGCAGTGTGAGGGTGTGTGTGTGTGAGGGTGTGTGTGTGTGAGGGTGTGTGTGTTTGGGCAGTGTGAGGATGTGTGTGTCGCTGTGTGTTTGGGCAGTGTAAGTGTGTGTGTGTGTTTGGGCAGTGTGAGGGTGTTTTTGTAGGTGTGTGTCTGGCCGGTGTGAGGGTGTGTGTGTCGGTGTGTGTACGAGCAGTGTGAGGGTGTGTGTGTATGCTGGTGTGTGTTTGGGCAGTGTGAGGGTGTGTGTATGCTGGTGTGTGTTTGGGCAGTGTGAGGGTGTGTGTGTGCAGGTGTATGTTTGGGCAGTGTGAGGGTGTATGTTTGGGCAGTGTGAGGGTGTGTGTGTAGGTGTGTGTTTGATCAGTGTGAGGGTGTGTGTGTATGCTGGTGTGTGTTTGGGCAGTGTGAGGGTGTGTGTGTGCAGGTGTATGTTTGGGCAGTGTGAGGGTGTATGTTTGGGCAGTGTGAGGGTGTGTGTGTAGGTGTGTGTTTGATCAGTGTGAGGGTGTGTGTATGCTGGTGTGTGTTTGGGCAGTGTGAGAGTGTGTGTGTGTAGGTGTGTGTTCGGGCAGTGTGAGAGTGAGTGTGTGTGAGGGTGTGTGTGTTTGGGCAGTGTGAGGGTGTGTGTGTGTAGCTGTGTGTTTGGGCAGTGTAAGGGTGTGTTGGTGTGTGTTTGGGCAGTGTGAGGATACGTGTGTGGTGGTGAGAGTTTGGACAGTGTGAGGGTTTGTGTGTGTAGGTGTGTTTTTGGGCAGTGTGAGGGTGAGTGTGTGTGCAGGTGAGTGTTTGAGCTGTGTGAGGGTGTGTGTGTAGGTGTGTGTTTGGGCATTGTGCGGGTGAGTGTGTAGGTGTGTGTTTGGGCAGTGTGAGGGTGTGTGTGTGTAGGTGTGTGTTTGGGCAGTGTGAGGGTGTATGTGTGTAGGTGTGTGTTTGGGCAGTGTGAGGGTGTGCGTGTGTTGGTGTGTGTTTTGGCAGTGTGAGGGTGTGTGTGTAGGTGTGTGTTTGGGCTGTGGGAGGGTGTGTGTGTGTAGGTGTATGTTTGGGCAGTGTGAGCGTGTGTGTGTGTCGGCGTGTGTTTGGGCAGTGTGAGGGTGTGTGTGTGTGTCGGTGAGTGCTTGGGCAATGTGTGTGTGTGTTTGGGCAGTGTGAGGATGTGTGTGTGTGTTTGGGCAGTGTGAGGGTGTGTGTATAGGTGTGTGTGTAGGTGTGTGTTTTGGAAGTGTGTGTGTGTGTGTGTGTGTTTGGGCGGTGTGAGGGTGATTGTGTAGGTGTGTGTTTGGGCTGTGTGAGGGTGTGTGTGTGTAGATGAGTGCTTGGGCAGTGTGTTGGTGTGTTTGGGCAGTGTGAGGGTGTGTGTGTGTGTGTTTGGGCAGTGTGAGGGTGTGTGTATAGGTGTGTGTGAGGGTGTGTGTTTGGGCAATGTGAGGGTGGTTGTGTAGGTGTGTGTTTGGGCAGTGTGAGGGGGTGTGTGTAGGTGTGTGTTTGGGCAGTGTGAGGGTGTGTTTGGGCAGTGTGAGGGTGTTTGTGTAGGTGTGTGTTTGGGCAGTATGAGGGTTTGTGTGTGTAGGTATGTGTTTGGCAATATGAGGGTGTGTGTGTGGGTGTGTGTTTTGGCAGAGTGAGGGTGTGTGTGTGTAGGTGTGTGTTTTGGCAGAGTGAGGGTGTGTGTGCGTATGCTGGTGTGTGTGTTTGGGCAGTGTGAGTGTGTGTGTAGGTGTGTGTTTGGGCACAGTGAGGGTGTGTGTTTTGGCAGTGTGAGGGTCTATGTGTGTAGGTGTGTGTTTGGACAGTGTGAGGGTGTGTGTATAGGTGTGTGTGTGTGTTTGTGCAGTGTGAGGGTGTGTGTATAGGTGTGTGTGTATGTGTGTGCTTGGGCAGTGTACGGGTGTGTTTGTGTAGGTGTGTGTTTGGGCAGTGTGAGGGTGTGTGTGTAGGTGTGTGTTTGGGCAGTGTGAGGGTGTGTGTGTGTTTGGGCAGTGAGGTTGTGTGTGTGTAGGTGTGTGTTTGGGTAGTGTGAGGGTGTGTGTGCAGGTGTGTTTGGGCAGAGTGAGAGTGTGTGTTTTGGCACTGTGAGGGTGTATCTGTGTAGATGTGTGTTTAGGAAGTGTGAGGGGGTTTGTGTCTAGGTGTGTGTTTGGGCATTGTGAGGGTGTATGCATGTTGGTGTGTGTTTGGGCAGTGTGAGGGTGTATGTTTGGGCAGTGTGAGGGTGTGTGTGTAGGTGTGTGTTTGATCAGTGTGAGGGTGTGTGTATGCTGGTGTGTGTTTGGGCAGTGTGAGAGTGTGTGTGTGTAGGTGTGTGTTTGGGCAGTGTGAGAGTGAGTGTGTGTGAGGGTGTGTGTGTTTGGGCAGTGTGAGGGTGTGTGTGTGTAGCTGTGTGTTTGGGCAGTGTAAGGGTGTGTTGGTGTGTGTTTGGGCAGTGTGAGGATACGTGTGTGGTGGTGAGAGTTTGGACAGTGTGAGGGTTTGTGTGTGTAGGTGTGTTTTTGGGCAGTGTGAGGGTGAGTGTGTGTGCAGGTGAGTGTTTGAGCTGTGTGAGGGTGTGTGTGTAGGTGTGTGTTTGGGCATTGTGCGGGTGAGTGTGTAGGTGTGTGTTTGGGCAGTGTGAGGGTGTGTGTGTGTAGGTGTGTGTTTGGGCAGTGTGAGGGTGTATGTGTGTAGGTGTGTGTTTGGGCAGTGTGAGGGTGTGCGTGTGTTGGTGTGTGTTTTGGCAGTGTGAGGGTGTGTGTGTAGGTGTGTGTTTGGGCTGTGGGAGGGTGTGTGTGTGTAGGTGTATGTTTGGGCAGTGTGAGCGTGTGTGTGTGTCGGCGTGTGTTTGGGCAGTGTGAGGGTGTGTGTGTGTGTCGGTGAGTGCTTGGGCAATGTGTGTGTGTGTTTGGGCAGTGTGAGGATGTGTGTGTGTGTTTGGGCAGTGTGAGGGTGTGTGTATAGGTGTGTGTGTAGGTGTGTGTTTTGGAAGTGTGTGTGTGTGTGTGTGTGTTTGGGCGGTGTGAGGGTGATTGTGTAGGTGTGTGTTTGGGCTGTGTGAGGGTGTGTGTGTGTAGATGAGTGCTTGGGCAGTGTGTTGGTGTGTTTGGGCAGTGTGAGGGTGTGTGTGTGTGTGTTTGGGCAGTGTGAGGGTGTGTGTATAGGTGTGTGTGAGGGTGTGTGTTTGGGCAATGTGAGGGTGGTTGTGTAGGTGTGTGTTTGGGCAGTGTGAGGGGGTGTGTGTAGGTGTGTGTTTGGGCAGTGTGAGGGTGTGTGTATAGGTGCGTGTGTAGGTGTGTGTTTGGGCAGTGTGAGGGTGTGTTTGGGCAGTGTGAGGGTGTTTGTGTAGGTGTGTGTTTGGGCAGTATGAGGGTTTGTGTGTGTAGGTATGTGTTTGGCAATATGAGGGTGTGTGTGTGGGTGTGTGTTTTGGCAGAGTGAGGGTGTGTGTGTGTAGGTGTGTGTTTTGGCAGAGTGAGGGTGTGTGTGCGTATGCTGGTGTGTGTGTTTGGGCAGTGTGAGTGTGTGTGTAGGTGTGTGTTTGGGCACAGTGAGGGTGTGTGTTTTGGCAGTGTGAGGGTCTATGTGTGTAGGTGTGTGTTTGGACAGTGTGAGGGTGTGTGTATAGGTGTGTGTGTGTGTTTGTGCAGTGTGAGGGTGTGTGTATAGGTGTGTGTGTATGTGTGTGCCTGGGCAGTGTACGGGTGTGTTTGTGTAGGTGTGTGTTTGGGCAGTGTGAGGGTGTGTGTGTAGGTGTGTGTTTGGGCAGTGTGAGGGTGTGTGTGTGTTTGGGCAGTGAGGTTGTGTGTGTGTAGGTGTGTGTTTGGGTAGTGTGAGGGTGTGTGTGCAGGTGTGTTTGGGCAGAGTGAGAGTGTGTGTTTTGGCACTGTGAGGGTGTATCTGTGTAGATGTGTGTTTAGGAAGTGTGAGGGGGTTTGTGTCTAGGTGTGTGTTTGGGCATTGTGAGGGTGTATGCATGTTGGTGTGTGTTTGGGCAGTGTGAGGGTGTGTGTTTTGGCAGTGTGAGGGTCTATGAGTGTAGGTGTGTGTTTGGGCCGTTTGAGGGTGTAGGTGTGTGTTTGGACAGTGTGAGGGTGTGTGTGTGTGTGTTTGGGCAGTGTGAGGGTGTGTATATAGGTGTGTGTGTAGGTGTGTGTTTGGGCAGTTTGTGTGTTTGTGTTTGGGCAGTGTGAGGGTGTGTGTGTGTGTAGCTTTGTATTTGGGCAGTGTGAGGGTGTGTGTGTAGCTGTGTGTTTGGGCAGTGTAAGGGTGTGTGTGTGTTTTTGGGCAGTGTGAGGGTGTTTTTGTCGGTGTGTGTTTGAGCAGTGTGAGGGTGTTTTTGTAGGTGTGTGTCTGGGCAGTGCAAGGGTGTGTGTGTGTGTATGTGTGTTTGGGCAGTGTGAGGGTGTGTATGTTAGGGCAATGTGAGGGTGTGTGTGTAGGTGTGTGTTTGATCAGTGTGAGGGTGTGTGTATGCTGGTGTGTGTTTGGGCAGTGTGAGAGTGTGTGTGTGTGTTCGGGCAGTGTGAGGGTGTGTGTGTGTAGCTGTGTGTTTGGGCAGTGTAAGTGTGTGTTGGTGTGTGTTTGGGCAGTGTGAGGATACGTGTGTGGTGGTGAGAGTTTGGACAGTGTGAGTGTTTGTGTGTGTAGGTGTGTGTTTGGGCAGTGTGAGGGTGAGTGTGTGTGCAGGTGAGTGTTTGAGCAGTGTGAGGGTGTGTGTGTAGGTGTGTGTTTGGGCATTGTGCGGGTGAGTGTTTGGGCAGTGTGAGGGTGTGTGTTCGCTGGTGTGTGTTTTTGGGCAGTGTGAGAGTGTATGTGTGTAGGTGTGTGTTTGGGCAGTGTGAGGGTGTGTGTTCGCTGGTGTGTGTTTTTGGGCAGTGTGAGGGTGTATGTGTGTAGGTGTGTGTTTGGGCAGTGTGAGGGTGTATGTGTGTAGGTGTGTGTTTGGGCAGTGTTAGGGTGTGCGCGTGTTGGTGTGTGTTTTGGCAGTGTGAGGGTGTGTTTGGGCAATGTGAGGGTGTGTGTGTGTGTAGCTTTGTATTTGGGCAGTGTGAGGATGTGTGTGTAGCTGTGTGTTTGGGCAGTGTAAGGGTGTGTGTGTGTTTGGGCAGTGTGAGGGTGTTTTTGTAGGTGTGTGTCTGGGCGGTGTGAGGGTGTGTGTGTCGGTGTGTGTTTGAGCAGTGTGAGGGTGTGTGTGTATGCTGGTGTGTGTTTGGGCAGTGTGAGGGTGTGTGTGTGCAGGTGTATGTTTGGGCAGTGTGAGGGTGTATGTTTGGGCAGTGTGAGGGTGTGTGTGTAGGTGTGTGTTTGATCAGTGTGAGGGTGTGTGTATGCTGGTGTGTGTTTGGGCAGTGTGAGAGTGTGTGTGTGTAGGTGTGTGTTCGGGCAGTGTGAGTGTGTGTGTGTTGGTGTTTGTTTGGGCAGTGTGAGAGTGAGTGTGTGTGAGGGTGTGTGTGTTTGGGCAGTGTGAGGGTGTGTGTGTGTGTAGCTGTGTGTTTGGGCAGTGTAAGGGTGTGTTGGTGTGTGTTTGGGCAGTGTGAGGATACGTGTGTGGTGGTGAGTGTTTGGACAGTGTGAGGGTTTGTGTGTGTAGGTGTGTGTTTGGGCAGTGTGAGGGTGAGTGTGTGTGCAGGTGAGTGTTTGAGCTGTGTGAGGGTGTGTGTGTAGGTGTGTGTTTGGGCATTGTGCGGGTGAGTGTGTAGGTGAGTGTTTGGGCAGTGTGAGGGTGTGTGTGTGTAGGTGTGTGTTTGGGCAGTGTGAGAGTGTATGTGTGTAGGTGTGTGTTTGGGCAGTGTGAGGGTGTGCGTGTGTTGGTGTGTGTTTTGGCAGTGTGAGGGTGTGTGTGTAGGTGTGTGTTTGGGCTGTGGGAGGGTGTGTGTGTAGGTGTATGTTTGGGCAGTGTGAGCGTGTGTCTGTAGGTGTGTGTTTGGGCAGTGTGAGCGTGTGTGTGTGTCGGCGTGTGTTTGGGCAGTGTGAGGGTGTGTGTGTGTGTAGGTGAGTGCTTGGGCAATGTGTGTGTGTGTTTGGGCAGTGTGAGGATGTGTGTGTGTGTTTGGGCAGTGTGAGGGTGTGTGTATAGGTGTGTGTGTAGGTGTGTGTTTGGGAAGTGTGTGTGTGTGTGTGTTTGGGCGGTGTGAGGGTGATTGTGTAGGTGTGTGTTTGGGCTGTGTGAGGGTGTGTGTGTGTAGGTGAGTGCTTGGGCAGTGTGTTGGTGTGTTTGGGCAGTGTGAGGGTGTGTGTGTGTGTTTGGGCAGTGTGAGGGTGTGTGTATAGGTGTGTGTGAGGGTGTGTGTTTGGGCAGTGTGAGTGTGTGTGTGTGTTTGGGCAGTGTGAGGGTGTTTGTGTAGGTGTGTGTTTGGGCAGTGTGAGGGGGTGTGTGTAGGTGTGTGTTTGGGCAGTGTGAGGGTGTGTGTGTGAGGGTGTGTGTATAGGTGTGTGTGTAGGTGTGTGTTTGGGCAGTGTGAGGGTGTGTGTGTGTGTGTTTGGGCAGTGTGAGGGTGTTTGTGTAGGTGTGTGTTTGGGCAGAGTTAGGGTGTGTGTGTAGGTGTGTGTTTGGGCATGGTGAGGGTGTGTGTTCGCTGGTGTGTGTTTTTGGGCAGTGTGAGGGTGTATGTGTGTAGGTGTGTGTTTGGGCAGTGTGAGGGTGTATGTGTGTAGGTGTGTGTTTGGGCAGTGTGAGGGTGTGCGCGTGTTGGTGTGTGTTTGGCAGTGTGAGGGCGTGTGTGTAGGTGTGTGTTTGGGTTGTGGGAGGGTGTGTGTGTAGGTGTGTGTTTGGGCAGTGTGAGCGTGTGTGTGTGTAGGCGTGTGTTTGGGCAGTGTGAGGGTGTGTGTGTGTGTAGGTGAGTGCTTGGGCAATGTGTGTGTGTGTTTGGGCAGTGTGAGGATGTGTGTGTGTGTTTGGGCAGTGTGAGGGTGTGTGTATAGGTGTGTGTGTGTGTGTGTGTGTTTGGGAAGTGTGTGTGTGTGTATGTTTGGGCGGTGTGAGGGTGTTTGTGTGTGTTTGGGCAATGTGAGGGTGTGTGCATAGGTGTGTGTGAGGGTGTGTGTTTGGGCAGTGTGAGTGTGTGTGTGTGTTTGGGCAGTGTGAGGGGGTGTGTGTAGGTGTGTGTTTGGGTAGTGTGAGGGTGTGTGTGTGTGTGTTTGGGCAGTGTGAGGGTGTTTGTGTAGGTGTGTGTTTGGGCAGTGTGAGGGTTTGTGTAGGTGTGTGTTTGGGCAGTATGAGGGTTTGTGTGTGTAGGTATGTGTTTGGCAATATGAGGGTGTGTGTGTGGGTGTGTGTTTGAGCAGTGTGAGGGTGTGTGTGTATGCTGGTGTGTGTTTGGGCAGTGTGAGGGTGTGTGTGTGCAGGTGTGTGTTTGGGCAGTGTGAGAGTGTGTGTTTGCGCAGTGTGAGGGTGTGAGTGTAGGTGTGTGTTTGGGCAGTGTGAGAGTGTGTGTGTGTAGGTGTGAGTTCGGGTAGTGTGGGGGTGTGTGTGTGTTGGTGTGTGTTTGGGCAGTGTGAGGATACGTGTGTGGTGGTGAGAGTTTGGACAGTGTGAGGGTTTGTGTGTGTAGGTGTGTTTTTGGGCAGTGTGAGGGTGAGTGTGTGTGCAGGTGAGTGTTTGAGCTGTGTGAGGGTGTGTGTGTAGGTGTGTGTTTGGGCATTGTGCGGGTGAGTGTGTAGGTGAGTGTTTGGGCAGTGTGAGGGTGTGTGTGTGTAGGTGTGTGTTTGGGCAGTGTGAGGGTGTATGTGTGTAGGTGTGTGTTTGGGCAGTGTGAGGGTGTGCGTGTGTTGGTGTGTGTTTTGGCAGTGTGAGGGTGTGTGTGTAGGTGTGTGTTTGGGCTGTGGGAGGGTGTGTGTGTGTAGGTGTATGTTTGGGCAGTGTGAGCGTGTGTGTGTGTCGGCGTGTGTTTGGGCAGTGTGAGGGTGTGTGTGTGTGTCGGTGAGTGCTTGGGCAATGTGTGTGTGTGTTTGGGCAGTGTGAGGATGTGTGTGTGTGTTTGGGCAGTGTGAGGGTGTGTGTATAGGTGTGTGTGTAGGTGTGTGTTCTGGAAGTGTGTGTGTGTGTGTGTGTTTGGGCGGTGTGAGGGTGATTGTGTAGGTGTGTGTTTGGGCTGTGTGAGGGTGTGTGTGTGTAGATGAGTGCTTGGGCAGTGTGTTGGTGTGTTTGGGCAGTGTGAGGGTGTGTGTGTGTGTGTGTTTGGGCAGTGTGAGGGTGTGTGTATAGGTGTGTGTGAGGGTGTGTGTTTGGGCAATGTGAGGGTGGTTGTGTAGGTGTGTGTTTGGGCAGTGTGAGGGGGTGTGTGTAGGTGTGTGTTTGGGCAGTGTGAGGGTGTGTGTATAGGTGCGTGTGTAGGTGTGTGTTTGGGCAGTGTGAGGGTGTGTTTGGGCAGTGTGAGGGTGTTTGTGTAGGTGTGTGTTTGGGCAGTATGAGGGTTTGTGTGTGTAGGTATGTGTTTGGCAATATGAGGGTGTGTGTGTGGGTGTGTGTTTTGGCAGAGTGAGGGTGTGTGTGTGTAGGTGTGTGTTTTGGCAGAGTGAGGGTGTGTGTGCGTATGCTGGTGTGTGTGTTTGGGCAGTGTGAGTGTGTGTGTAGGTGTGTGTTTGGGCACAGTGAGGGTGTGTGTTTTGGCAGTGTGAGGGTCTATGTGTGTAGGTGTGTGTTTGGACAGTGTGAGGGTGTGTGTATAGGTGTGTGTGTGTGTTTGTGCAGTGTGAGGGTGTGTGTATAGGTGTGTGTGTATGTGTGTGCCTGGGCAGTGTACGGGTGTGTTTGTGTAGGTGTGTGTTTGGGCAGTGTGAGGGTGTGTGTGTAGGTGTGTGTTTGGGCAGTGTGAGGGTGTGTGTGTGTTTGGGCAGTGAGGTTGTGTGTGTGTAGGTGTGTGTTTGGGTAGTGTGAGGGTGTGTGTGCAGGTGTGTTTGGGCAGAGTGAGAGTGTGTGTTTTGGCACTGTGAGGGTGTATCTGTGTAGATGTGTGTTTAGGAAGTGTGAGGGGGTTTGTGTCTAGGTGTGTGTTTGGGCATTGTGAGGGTGTATGCATGTTGGTGTGTGTTTGGGCAGTGTGAGGGTGTGTGTTTTGGCAGTGTGAGGGTCTATGAGTGTAGGTGTGTGTTTGGGCCGTTTGAGGGTGTAGGTGTGTGTTTGGACAGTGTGAGGGTGTGTGTGTGTAGGCGTGTGTTTGGGCAGTGTGAGGGTGTGTGTGTGTAGGTGTGTGTTTGGGCAGTGTGAGGGTGTATGTGTGTAGGTGTGTGTTTGGGCAGTGTGAGGGTGTGCGCGTGTTGGTGTGTGTTTGGCAGTGTGAGGGCGTGTGTGTAGGTGTGTGTTTGGGTTGTGGGAGGGTGTGTGTGTAGGTGTGTGTTTGGGCAGTGTGAGTGTGTGTGTGTGTAGGCGTGTGTTTGGGCAGTGTGAGGGTGTGTGTGTGTGTAGGTGAGTGCTTGGGCAATGTGTGTGTGTGTTTGGGCAGTGTGAGGATGTGTGTGTGTGTTTGGGCAGTGTGAGGGTGTGTGTATAGGTGTGTGTGTGTGTGTGTGTGTTTGGGAAGTGTGTGTGTGTGTATGTTTGGGCGGTGTGAGGGTGTTTGTGTGTGTTTGGGCAATGTGAGGGTGTGTGCATAGGTGTGTGTGAGGGTGTGTGTTTGGGCAGTGTGAGTGTGTGTGTGTGTTTGGGCAGTGTGAGGGGGTGTGTGTAGGTGTGTGTTTGGGTAGTGTGAGGGTGTGTGTGTGTGTGTTTGGGCAGTGTGAGGGTGTTTGTGTAGGTGTGTGTTTGGGCAGTGTGAGGGTTTGTGTAGGTGTGTGTTTGGGCAGTATGAGGGTTTGTGTGTGTAGGTATGTGTTTGGCAATATGAGGGTGTGTGTGTGGGTGTGTGTTTGAGCAGTGTGAGGGTGTGTGTGTATGCTGGTGTGTGTTTGGGCAGTGTGAGGGTGTGTGTGTGCAGGTGTGTGTTTGGGCAGTGTGAGAGTGTGTGTTTGCGCAGTGTGAGGGTGTGTGTGTAGGTGTGTGTTTGGGCAGTGTGAGAGTGTGTGTGTGTAGGTGTGAGTTCGGGTAGTGTGGGGGTGTGTGTGTGTTGGTGTGTGTTTGGGCAGTGTGAGGATACGTGTGTGGTGGTGAGAGTTTGGACAGTGTGAGGGTTTGTGTGTGTAGGTGTGTTTTTGGGCAGTGTGAGGGTGAGTGTGTGTGCAGGTGAGTGTTTGAGCTGTGTGAGGGTGTGTGTGTAGGTGTGTGTTTGGGCATTGTGCGGGTGAGTGTGTAGGTGAGTGTTTGGGCAGTGTGAGGGTGTGTGTGTAGGTGTGTGTTTGGGCAGTGTGAGGGTGTATGTGTGTAGGTGTGTGTTTGGGCAGTGTGAGGGTGTGCGTGTGTTGGTGTGTGTTTTGGCAGTGTGAGGGTGTGTGTGTAGGTGTGTGTTTGGGCTGTGGGAGGGTGTGTGTGTGTAGGTGTATGTTTGGGCAGTGTGAGCGTGTGTGTGTGTCGGCGTGTGTTTGGGCAGTGTGAGGGTGTGTGTGTGTGTCGGTGAGTGCTTGGGCAATGTGTGTGTGTGTTTGGGCAGTGTGAGGATGTGTGTGTGTGTTTGGGCAGTGTGAGGGTGTGTGTATAGGTGTGTGTGTAGGTGTGTGTTTTGGAAGTGTGTGTGTGTGTGTGTGTTTGGGCGGTGTGAGGGTGATTGTGTAGGTGTGTGTTTGGGCTGTGTGAGGGTGTGTGTGTGTAGATGAGTGCTTGGGCAGTGTGTTGGTGTGTTTGGGCAGTGTGAGGGTGTGTGTGTGTGTGTGTTTGGGCAGTGTGAGGGTGTGTGTATAGGTGTGTGTGAGGGTGTGTGTTTGGGCAATGTGAGGGTGGTTGTGTAGGTGTGTGTTTGGGCAGTGTGAGGGGGTGTGTGTAGGTGTGTGTTTGGGCAGTGTGAGGGTGTGTGTATAGGTGCGTGTGTAGGTGTGTGTTTGGGCAGTGTGAGGGTGTGTTTGGGCAGTGTGAGGGTGTTTGTGTAGGTGTGTGTTTGGGCAGTATGAGGGTTTGTGTGTGTAGGTATGTGTTTGGCAATATGAGGGTGTGTGTGTGGGTGTGTGTTTTGGCAGAGTGAGGGTGTGTGTGTGTAGGTGTGTGTTTTGGCAGAGTGAGGGTGTGTGTGCGTATGCTGGTGTGTGTGTTTGGGCAGTGTGAGTGTGTGTGTAGGTGTGTGTTTGGGCACAGTGAGGGTGTGTGTTTTGGCAGTGTGAGGGTCTATGTGTGTAGGTGTGTGTTTGGACAGTGTGAGGGTGTGTGTATAGGTGTGTGTGTGTGTTTGTGCAGTGTGAGGGTGTGTGTATAGGTGTGTGTGTATGTGTGTGCCTGGGCAGTGTACGGGTGTGTTTGTGTAGGTGTGTGTTTGGGCAGTGTGAGGGTGTGTGTGTAGGTGTGTGTTTGGGCAGTGTGAGGGTGTGTGTGTGTTTGGGCAGTGAGGTTGTGTGTGTGTAGGTGTGTGTTTGGGTAGTGTGAGGGTGTGTGTGCAGGTGTGTTTGGGCAGAGTGAGAGTGTGTGTTTTGGCACTGTGAGGGTGTATCTGTGTAGATGTGTGTTTAGGAAGTGTGAGGGGGTTTGTGTCTAGGTGTGTGTTTGGGCATTGTGAGGGTGTATGCATGTTGGTGTGTGTTTGGGCAGTGTGAGGGTGTGTGTTTTGGCAGTGTGAGGGTCTATGAGTGTAGGTGTGTGTTTGGGCCGTTTGAGGGTGTAGGTGTGTGTTTGGACAGTGTGAGGGTGTGTGTGTGTGTGTTTGGGCAGTGTGAGGGTGTGTATATAGGTGTGTGTGTAGGTGTGTGTTTGGGCAGTTTGTGTGTGTGTGTTTGGGCAGTGTGAGGGTGTGTGTGTGTGTAGCTTTGTATTTGGGCAGTGTGAGGGTGTGTGTGTAGCTGTGTGTTTGGGCAGTGTAAGGGTGTGTGTGTGTTTTTGGGCAGTGTGAGGGTGTTTTTGTCGGTGTGTGTTTGAGCAGTGTGAGGGTGTTTTTGTAGGTGTGTGTCTGGGCAGTGCAAGGGTGTGTGTGTGTGTATGTGTGTTTGGGCAGTGTGAGGGTGTGTATGTTAGGGCAATGTGAGGGTGTGTGTGTAGGTGTGTGTTTGATCAGTGTGAGGGTGTGTGTATGCTGGTGTGTGTTTGGGCAGTGTGAGAGTGTGTGTGTGTAGGTGTGTGTGTTCGGGCAGTGTGAGGGTGTGTGTGTGTAGCTGTGTGTTTGGGCAGTGTAAGTGTGTGTTGGTGTGTGTTTGGGCAGTGTGAGGATACGTGTGTGGTGGTGAGAGTTTGGACAGTGTGAGTGTTTGTGTGTGTAGGTGTGTGTTTGGGCAGTGTGAGGGTGAGTGTGTGTGCAGGTGAGTGTTTGAGCAGTGTGAGGGTGTGTGTGTAGGTGTGTGTTTGGGCATTGTGCGGGTGAGTGTTCGCTGGTGTGTGTTTTTGGGCAGTGTGAGGGTGTATGTGTGTAGGTGTGTGTTTGGGCAGTGTGAGGGTGTGTGTTCGCTGGTGTGTGTTTTTGGGCAGTGTGAGGGTGTATGTGTGTAGGTGTGTGTTTGGGCAGTGTGAGGGTGTGTGTGTGTAGGTGTGTGTTTGGGCAGTGTTAGGGTGTGCGCGTGTTGGTGTGTGTTTTGGCAGTGTGAGGGTGTGTTTGGGCAATGTGAGGGTGTGTGTGTGTGTAGCTTTGTATTTGGGCAGTGTGAGGATGTGTGTGTAGCTGTGTGTTTGGGCAGTGTAAGGGTGTGTGTGTGTTTGGGCAGTGTGAGGGTGTGCGCGTGTTGGTGTGTGTTTTGGCAGTGTGAGGGTGTGTTTGGGCAATGTGAGGGTGTGTGTGTGTGTAGCTTTGTATTTGGGCAGTGTGAGGATGTGTGTGTAGCTGTGTGTTTGGGCAGTGTAAGGGTGTGTGTGTGTTTGGGCAGTGTGAGGGTGTATGTGTGTAGGTGTGTGTTTGGGCAGTGTTAGGGTGTGCGCGTGTTGGTGTGTGTTTTGGCAGTGTGAGGGTGTGTTTGGGCAATGTGAGGGTGTGTGTGTGTGTAGCTTTGTATTTGGGCAGTGTGAGGATGTGTGTGTAGCTGTGTGTTTGGGCAGTGTAAGGGTGTGTGTGTGTTTGGGCAGTGTGAGGGTGTTTTTGTAGGTGTGTGTCTGGGCGGTGTGAGGGTGTGTGTGTCGGTGTGTGTTTGAGCAGTGTGAGGGTGTGTGTGTATGCTGGTGTGTGTTTGGGCAGTGTGAGGGTGTGTGTGTGCAGGTGTATGTTTGGGCAGTGTGAGGGTGTATGTTTGGGCAGTGTGAGGGTGTGTGTGTAGGTGTGTGTTTGATCAGTGTGAGGGTGTGTGTATGCTGGTGTGTGTTTGGGCAGTGTGAGAGTGTGTGTGTGTAGGTGTGTGTTCGGGCAGTGTGAGTGTGTGTGTGTTGGTGTTTGTTTGGGCAGTGTGAGAGTGAGTGTGTGTGAGGGTGTGTGTGTTTGGGCAGTGTGAGGGTGTGTGTGTGTGTAGCTGTGTGTTTGGGCAGTGTAAGGGTGTGTTGGTGTGTGTTTGGGCAGTGTGAGGATACGTGTGTGGTGGTGAGTGTTTGGACAGTGTGAGGGTTTGTGTGTGTAGGTGTGTGTTTGGGCAGTGTGAGGGTGAGTGTGTGTGCAGGTGAGTGTTTGAGCTGTGTGAGGGTGTGTGTGTAGGTGTGTGTTTGGGCATTGTGCGGGTGAGTGTGTAGGTGAGTGTTTGGGCAGTGTGAGGGTGTGTGTGTGTAGGTGTGTGTTTGGGCAGTGTGAGGGTGTATGTGTGTAGGTGTGTGTTTGGGCAGTGTGAGGGTGTGCGTGTGTTGGTGTGTGTTTTGGCAGTGTGAGGGTGTGTGTGTAGGTGTGTGTTTGGGCTGTGGGAGGGTGTGTGTGTAGGTGTATGTTTGGGCAGTGTGAGCGTGTGTGTGTAGGTGTGTGTTTGGGCAGTGTGAGCGTGTGTGTGTGTCGGCGTGT
Source organism: Chiloscyllium plagiosum (assembly GCF_037043375.1). Lineage (NCBI taxonomy): Eukaryota > Metazoa > Chordata > Chondrichthyes > Orectolobiformes > Hemiscylliidae > Chiloscyllium > Chiloscyllium plagiosum. Next base: position 177,291,946 of record NW_028270139.1, on the reverse strand, counting down.
GTTTGGGCAGTGTGAGGGTGTGTGTGTGTGTAGGTGAGTGCTTGGGCAATGTGTGTGTGTGTGTTTGGGCAGTGTGAGGATGTGTGTGTGTGTTTGGGCAGTGTGAGGGTGTGTGTATAGGTGTGTGTGTAGGTGTGTGTTTGGGAAGTGTGTGTGTGTGTGTGTTTGGGCGGTGTGAGGGTGATTGTGTAGGTGTGTGTTTGGGCTGTGTGAGGGTGTGTGTGTGTAGGTGAGTGATTGGGCAGTGTGTTGGTGTGTTTGGGCAGTGTGAGGGTGTGTGTGTGTGTTTGGGCAGTGTGAGGGTGTGTGTATAGGTGTGTGTGAGGGTGTGTGTTTGGGCAGTGTGAGTGTGTGTGTGTGTTTGGGCAGTGTGAGGGTGTTTGTGTAGGTGTGTGTTTGGGCAGTGTGAGGGGGTGTGTGTAGGTGTGTGTTTGGGCAGTGTGAGGGTGTGTGTGTGAGGGTGTGTGTATAGGTGTGTGTGTAGGTGTGTGTTTGGGCAGTGTGAGGGTGTGTGTGTGTGTGTTTGGGCAGTGTGAGGGTGTTTGTGTAGGTGTGTGTTTGGGCAGAGTTAGGGTGTGTGTGTAGGTGTGTGTTTGGGCATGGTGAGGGTGTGTGTTCGCTGGTGTGTGTTTTTGGGCAGTGTGAGGGTGTATGTGTGTAGGTGTGTGTTTGGGCAGTGTGAGGGTGTATGTGTGTAGGTGTGTGTTTGGGCAGTGTGAGGGTGTGCGCGTGTTGGTGTGTGTTTGGCAGTGTGAGGGCGTGTGTGTAGGTGTGTGTTTGGGTTGTGGGAGGGTGTGTGTGTAGGTGTGTGTTTGGGCAGTGTGAGCGTGTGTGTGTGTAGGCGTGTGTTTGGGCAGTGTGAGGGTGTGTGTGTGTGTAGGTGAGTGCTTGGGCAATGTGTGTGTGTGTTTGGGCAGTGTGAGGATGTGTGTGTGTGTTTGGGCAGTGTGAGGGTGTGTGTATAGGTGTGTGTGTGTGTGTGTGTGTTTGGGAAGTGTGTGTGTGTGTATGTTTGGGCGGTGTGAGGGTGTTTGTGTGTGTTTGGGCAATGTGAGGGTGTGTGCATAGGTGTGTGTGAGGGTGTGTGTTTGGGCAGTGTGAGTGTGTGTGTGTGTTTGGGCAGTGTGAGGGGGTGTGTGTAGGTGTGTGTTTGGGTAGTGTGAGGGTGTGTGTGTGTGTGTGTTTGGGCAGTGTGAGGGTGTTTGTGTAGGTGTGTGTTTGGGCAGTGTGAGGGTTTGTGTAGGTGTGTGTTTGGGCAGTATGAGGGTTTGTGTGTGTAGGTATGTGTTTGGCAATATGAGGGTGTGTGTGTGGGTGTGTGTTTGAGCAGTGTGAGGGTGTGTGTGTATGCTGGTGTGTGTTTGGGCAGTGTGAGGGTGTGTGTGTGCAGGTGTGTGTTTGGGCAGTGTGAGAGTGTGTGTTTGCGCAGTGTGAGGGTGTGTGTGTAGGTGTGTGTTTGGGCAGTGTGAGAGTGTGTGTGTGTAGGTGTGAGTTCGGGTAGTGTGGGGGTGTGTGTGTGTTGGTGTGTGTTTGGGCCGTGTGAGAGTGAGTGTGTGTGAGGGTGTGTGTGTTTGGGCAGTGTGAGGGTGTGTGTGTGTAGCTGTGTGTTTGGGCAGTGTGAGGGTGTGTTGGTGTGTGTTTGGGCAGTGTGAGGATACGTGTGTGGTGGTGAGAGTTTGGACAGTGTGAGGGTTTGTGTGTGTCGGTGTGTGTTTGGGCAGTGTGAGGGTGAGTGTGTTTGCAGGTGAGTGTTTGAGCTGTGTGAGGGTGTGTGTGTAGGTGTGTGTTTGGGCATTGTGCGGGTGAGTGTGTAGGTGAGTGTTTGGGCAGTGTGAGGGTGTGTGTTCGCTGGTGTGTGTTTTTGGGCAGTGTGAGGGTGTACGTGTGTAGGTGTGTGTTTGGGCAGTGTGAGGGTGTGTGTGTAGGTGTGTGTTTGGGCTGTGGGAGGGTGTGTGTGTAGGTGTGTGTTTGGGCAGTGTGAGGGTGTATGTGTGTAGGTGTGTGTTTGGGCAGTGTGAGGGTGTGTGTGTAGGTGTGTGTTTGGGCTGTGGGAGGGTGTGTGTGTAGGTGTGTGTTTGGGCAGTGTGAGCGTGTGTGTGTGTAGGCGTGTGTTTGGGCAGTGTGAGGGTGTGTGTATAGGTGTGTGTGTAGGTGTGTGTTTGGGTAGTGTGTGTGTGTGTGTTTGGGCGGTGTGAGGGTGTTTGTGTAGGCATGTGTTTGGGCAGTGTGAGGGTGTGTGTGTGTTTGGGCAGTGTGAGGTTGTTTGTGTAGGTGTGTGTTTGGGCAGTGTGAGGGGGTGTGTGTAGGTGTGTGTTTGGGCAGTGTGAGGGTGAGTGTGTGTGCAGGTGAGTGTTTGAGCAGTGTGAGGGTGTGTGTGTAGGTGTGTGTTTGGGCAGTGTGAGGGTGTATGTGTGTAGGTGTGTGTTTTGGCAGTGTGAGGGTGTGTGTGTAGGTGTGTGTTTGGGCTGTGGGAGGTTGTGTGTGTAGGTGTGTGTTTGGGCATTGTGAGCGTGTGTGTGCGTAGGCGTGTGTTTGGGCAGTGTGAGTGTGTGTGTGTGTGTAGGTGAGTGCTTGGGCAATGTGTGTGTGTGTTTGGGCAGTGTGAGGATATGTGTGTGTGTTTGGGCAGTGTGAGGGTGTGTGTATAGGTGTGTGTGTAGGTGTGTGTTTGGGAAGTGTGTGTGTGTGTGTTTGGGCGGTGTGAGGGTGTTTGTGTAGGCATGTGTTTGGGCAGTGTGAGGGTGTGTGTGTGTAGGTGAGTGCTTGGGCAGTGTGTTGGTGTGTTTGGGCAGTGTGAGGGTGTGTGTGTGCGTTTGGGCAGTTTGAGGGTGTGTGTATAGGTGTGTGTGAGGGTGTGTGTTTGGGCAGTGTGAGTGTGTGTGTGTGTTTGGGCAGTGTGAGGGGGTTTGTGTAGGTGTGTGTTTGGGCAGTGTGAGGGGGTGTGTGTAGGTGTGTGTTTGGGCAGTGTGAGGGTGTGTGTGTGTGTGTTTGGGCAGTGTGAGGGTGTTTGTGTAGGTGTGTGTTTGGGCATTGTGCGGGTGAGTCTGTAGGTGAGTGTTTGGGCAGTGTGAGGCTGTGTGTTCGCTGGTGTGTGTTTTTGGGCAGTGTGAGGGTGTATGTGTGTAGGTGTGTGTTTGGGCAGTGTGAGGGTGTATGTGTGTAGGTGTGTGTTTGGGCAGTGTGAGGGTGTGCGCGTGTTGGTGTGTGTTTGGCAGTGTGAGGGTGTGTGTGTAGGTGTGTGTTTGGGCTGTGGGAGGGTGTGTGCGTAGGTGTGTGTTTGGGCAGTGTGAGCGTGTGTGTGTGTAGGCGTGTGTTTGGGCAGTGTGAGGGTGTGTGTGTGTGTAGGTGAGTGCTTGGGCAATGTGTGTGTGTTTGGGCAGTGTGAGGATGTGTGTGTGTGTTTGGGCAATGTGAGGGTGTGTGTATAGGTGTGTGTGTAGGTGTGTGTTTGGGAAGTGTGTGTGTTTGGGCGGTGTGAGGGTGTTTGTGTAGGCATGTGTTTGGGCAGTGTGAGGGTGTGTGTGTGTGTAGGTGGTGCTTGGGCAGTGTGTTGGTGTGTTTGGGCAGTGTGAGGGTGTGTGTGTGTGTTTGGGCAGTGTGAGGGTGTGTGCATAGGTGTGTGTGTGAGGGTGTGTGTTTGGGCAGTGTGAGTGTGTGTGTGTGTTTGGGCAGTGTGAGGGGGTGTGTATAGGTGTGTGTTTGGGCAGTGTGAGGGTGTGTGTGTGTGTGTTTGGGCAGTGTGAGGGTGTTTGTGTAGGTGTGTGTTTGGGCAGTGTGAGGGTTTGTGTGTGTAGGTATGTGTTTGGCAATATGAGGGTGTGTGTGTGGGTGTGTGTTTTGGCAGAGTGAGGGTGTGTGTGCAGGTGTGTGTTTTGGCAGAGTGAGGGTGTGTGTGTGTGGGTGTGTGTTTTTGCTGTTTGAGAGTGTGTGTGTGTCGGTGTGTGTTTGGGCTGTGTGAGAGTGTGTGTGTGTTGGTGTGTGATTGGGCAGTGTGAGGGTGTGTGTGCGTATGCTGGTGTGTGTGTTTGGGCAGTGTGAGTGTGTGTGTGTAGGTGTGTGTTTGGGCACAGTGCGGGTGTGTGTTTGGGCAGTGTGAGGGTCTATGTGTGTAGGTGTGTGTTTGGGCAGTGTGAGGGTGTATGTATAGGTGTGTGTGTAGGTGTGTGTTTGGGCAGTGTGAGGGTGTGTGTATATGTGTAGGTGTCTGTTTGGGCAGTGTCAGGGTGTGTGTGTGTAGGTGTGTGTTTGGGCAGTGTGAGAGTGTGTGTTTTGGCAGTATGAGGGTCTATGTGTGTAAGTGTGTGTTTGAACAGTGTGAGGGTGTGTGTGTGTGTGTTTGGTCAGTGTGAGGGTGTGTATATAGGTGTGTGTCTAGGTGTGTGTTTGGGCAGTGTGAGGGTGAGTGTGTCGAGGGCAGGGTGAGTGTGTCGAGGGCAGGGTGAGTGTGTCGAGGGTGGGGTGAGTGTGTCGAGGGCGGTGTGGGTGAGTGTGTCGAGAGCGGGGTGTGTGAGTGTGTCAAGGGTGGGGTGGGTGAGTGTGTCGAGGGCGGGGTGGGTGTGTCGAGGGTGGGGTGAGTGTGTCGAGGGTGGGGTGGGTGTGTCGAGGGTGGGGTGAGTGTGTCGAGGGCGGGTGGGTGTGTCGAGGGTGGCAGGGTGTGTCGAGGGTGGCAGGGTGTGTCGAGGGTGGGGTGAGTGTGTCGATGGTGGGGTGGGTGTTTCAAGGGTGGGGTGAGTGTGTCGAGGGTGGGGTGGGTGAGTGTGTCGAGGGCGGGGTGGGTGTGTCGAGGGCGGGGTGAGTGTGTCGAGGGTGGGGTGAGTGTGTCGAGGGTGGGGTGGATGTGTCGAGGGTGAGGTGAGTGTGTCGAGGGCAGGGTGAGTGTGTCGAGGGTGGGATGGGTGTGTCGAGGGTGGGGTGAGTGTGTCGAGGGTGGGGTGGGTGTGTCGAGGGTGGGGTGAGTGTGTCGAGGGTGGGGTGGGTGAGTGTGTCGAAGGCGGGGTGGGTGTGTCGAGGGTGGGGTGAGTGTGTCGAGGGCGGGGTGAGTGTGTCGAGGGTGGGGTGGGTGTGTCGAGGGTGGGGTGAGTGTGTCGAGGGTGGGGTGGGTGAGTGTGTCGAGGGCGGGGTGGGTGTGTCGAGGGTGGGGTGTGTGAGTGTGTTGAGGGTGATGTGTGTGAGTGTGTCGAGGGTGGGGTGAGTGTGTCGAGGGTGGGGTGTGTGAGTGTGTCGAGGGTGGGGTGAGTGTGTCGAGGGTGGGGTGTGTGAGTGTGTCGAGGGTGGGGTGAGTTTGTCGAGGGTGGGGTGGGTGAGTGTGTCGAGGGCGGGGTGGGTAAGTGTGTCGAGGGTGGGGTGGGTAATTGTGTCGAGGGTGGGGTGGGTAAGTGTGTCGAGGGCGGGGTGGGTAAGTGTGTCGAGGGCGGGGTGGGTGGGTGTGTCGAGGGTGGGGTGGGTGAGTGTGTCGAGGGCGGGGTGAGTGTGTCGAGGGTGGGGTGGGTGTGTGTGTCGAGGGCGGGGTGAGTGTGTCGAGGGCGGGGTGTGTGTGTCGAGGGCGGGGTGAGTGTGTCGAGGGCGGGGTGAGTGTGTCGAGGGCGGGGTGGGTGGGTGTGTCGAGGGCGGGGTGGGTGGGTGTGTCGAGGGCGGGGTGGGTGAGTGTGTCGAGGGTGGGGTGGGTGAGTGTGTCGAGGGTGGGGTGGGTAAGTGTGTCGAGGGCGGAGTGGGTGAGTGTGTCGAGGGTGGGGTGGGTGTGTCGAGGGCGGGGGGGGTAAGTGTGTCGAGGGCGGGGTGGGTGAGTGTGTCGAGGGTGGGATGGGTGAGTGTGTCGAGGGTGGGGTGGGTGAGTGTGTCGAGGGTGGGGTGGGTAAGTGTGTCGAGGGTGGGGTGGGTAAGTGTGTCGAGGGCGGGGTGGGTAAGTGTGTCGAGGGTGGGGTGGGTAAGTGTGTCAAGGGCGGGGTGGGTGGGTGTGTCGAGGGTGGGATGGGTGAGTGTGTCGAGGGTGGGGTGGGTGAGTGTGTCGAGGGTGGGGTGGGTGAGTGTGTCGAGGGTTGGTGAGTGTGTCGAGGTGGGTTGTGTGGGTGTGTTGAGGGTTGGGTGGGTGTGTCGAGGGTAGGGTGGGTGTGCCCGGGTTGGTGGGTGTGTCGTGGGTGGGGTGGGTGTGTCGGGGGTGGGGTGTGTGTGTCGGGGGTAGGTGAGTGTGTCGAGGGTGGTGTGGGTGTGTCGAAGGTGGGGTGGGTGTGTTGAGGGCGGGGTGAGTGTGTCGAGGGTGAGGTGGGTGTGTCGAGGGTGGGGTGGGTGTGTCGAGGGTGGGGTGAGTGTGTCGAGGGTGGGGTGGGTGTGTTGAGGGCGGAGTGAGTGTGTCGAGGGTGAGGTGGGTGTGCCGAGGGTGGGGTGGGTGTGTCGAGGGTTGGTGAGTGTGTCGAGGTGGGTTGTGTGGGTGTGTTGAGGGTGGGGTGGGTGTGTCGAGGGTAGGGTGGGTGTGTCGAAGGTGGGTTGTGTGGGTGTGTTGAGGGTGGGGTGGGTGTGTTGAGAGTGGGGTGGGTGTGTCGAGGGTGGGGTGTGTGTGTCGAGGGTGGGGTGTGTGAGTGTGTCGAGGGCGGGGTGGGTGGGTGTGTCGAGGGCGGGGTGTGTAAGTGTGTCGAGGGTGGGGTGAGTGAGTGTGTCGAGGGTGGGGTGGGTAAGTGTGTCGAGGGTGGGGTGGGTGGGTGTGTCGAGGGCGGGGGTGGTGAGTGTGTCGAGGGCGGGGTGAGTGAGTGTGTCGAGGGCGGGGTGAGTGAGTGTGTCGAGGGTGGGGTGGGTAAGTGTGTCGAGGGTGGGGTGGGTGGGTGTGTCGAGGGCGGGGTGGGTGAGTGTGTCGAGGGTGGGGTGGGTGGGTGTGTCGAGGGTGGGGTGGGTAAGTGTGTCGAGGGCGGGGTGGGTGAGTGTGTCGAGGGCGGGGTGAGTGAGTGTGTCGAGGGTGGGGTGGGTAAGTGTGTCGAGGGCGGGGTGGGTGAGTGTGTCGAGGGTGGGGTGGGTGAGTGTGTCGAGGGCGGGGTGAGTGTGTCGAGGGTGGGGTGGGTAAGTGTGTCGAGGGTGGCGTGGGTGGGTGTGTCGAGGGCGGGGTGGGTGAGTGTGTCGAGGGTGGGGTGGTTGGGTGTGTCGAGGGCGGGGTGGGTAAGTGTGTCGAGGGCGGGGTGGGTGTGTCGAGGGTGGGGTGGGTGGGTGTGTCGAGGGCGGGGTGGGTGTGTCGAGGGCGGGGTGGGTGGGTGTGTCGAGGGTGGGGTGGGTAAGTGTGTCGAGGGTGGGGTGGGTGGGTGTGTCGAGGGCGGGGTGAGTGTGTCGAGGGTGGGGTGGGTGGGTGTGTCGAGGGTGGGGTGGGTGGGTGTGTCGAGGGCGGGGTGGGTAAGTGTGTCGAGGGCGGGGTGGGTGAGTGTGTCGAGGGTGGGGTGGGTGGGTGTGTCGAGGGTGGGGTGGGTTAGTGTGTCGAGGGTGGGGTGGGTGGGTGTGTCGAGGGTGGGGTGGGTGAGTGTGTCGAGGGTGGGGTGGGTGAGTGTGTCGAGGGTGGGGTGAGTGTGTCGAGGGTGTGGTGGGTAAGTGTGTCGAGGGCGGGGTGGGCAAGTGTGTCGAGGGCGGGGTGGGTGGGTGTGTCGAGGGTGGGGTGGGTAAGTGTGTCGAGGGCGGGGTGGGTAAGTGTGTCGAGGGCGGGGTGGGTGGGTGTGTCGAGGGTGGGGTGGGTGAGTGTGTCGAGGGCGGGGTGGGTGAGTGTGTCGAGGGTGGGGTGGATGAGTGTGTCGAGGGTGGGGTGGGTAAGTGTGTCGAGGGCGGGGTGGGTAAGTGTGTCGAGGGTGGGGTGGGTGAGTGTGTCGAGGGCGGGGTGGGTAAGTGTGTCGAGGGCGGGGTGGGTAAGTGTGTCGAGGCCGGGGTGGGTAAGTGTGTCGAGGGTGGGGTGGGTGGGTGTGTCGAGGGCGGGGTGGGTGGGTGTGTCGAGGGCGGGGTGGGTGGGTGTGTCGAGGGCGGGGTGGGTGGGTGTGTCGAGGGCGGGGTGGGTGGGTGTGTCGAGGGCGGGGTGGGTGAGTGTGTCGAGGGCGGGGTGGGTAAGTGTGTCGAGGGTGGGGTGGGTAAGTGTATCGAGGGCGGGGTGGGTGGGTGTGTCGAGGGCGGGGTGGGTGGGTGTGTCGAGGGTTGTGTGGGTGGGTGTGTCGAGGGCGGGGTGGGTAAGTGTATCGAGGGTGGGGTGGGTGGGTGTGTCGAGGGCGGGGTGAGTGTGTCGAGGGTGGGGTGGGTAAGTGTGTCGAGGGTGGGGTGGGTGAGTGTGTCGAGGGCGGGGTGGGTAAGTGTGTCGAGGGCGGGGTGGGTGAGTGTGTCAAGGGCGGGGTGGGTGTGTCGAGGGTGGGGTGGGTGAGTGTGTCGAGGGTGGGGTGGGTGGGTGTGTCGAGGGCGGGGTGGGTGAGTGTGTCAAGGGCGGGGTGGGTGTGTCGAGGGTGGGGTGGGTGAGTGTGTCGAGGGTGGGGTGGGTGGGTGTGTCGAGGGTGGGGTGGGTGAGTGTGTCGAGGGTGGGGTGGGTGGGTGTGTCGAGGGTGGGGTGGGTGGGTGTGTCGAGGGTGGGGTGGGTGAGTGTGTCGAGGGCGGGGTGGGTGAGTGTGTCGAGGGCGGGGTGGGTGAGTGTGTCGAGGGTGGGGTGGGTGAGTGTGTCGAGACCGGGGCGGGTAAGTGTGTCGAGGGTGGGGTGGGTGTGTCGAGGGTGGGGTGGGTGTGTTGAGGGTGGGTGTGTCGAGGGTGGGGTGGGTGTGTCGAAGGTGGGTGGGTGTGTTGAGGGTGGGGTGAATGTGTCGAGGGTGGGGTGGGTGTGTCGAGGGTGGGGTGGGTGTGTCGGGGGTGGGGTGGGTGTGTCGGGGGTAGGTGAGTGTGTCGAGGGTGGTGTGGGTGTGTCGAAGGTGGGTGGGTGGGTGTGTCGAGGGTGGGGTGGGTGGGTGTGTCGAGGGCGGGGTGGGTGGGTGTGTCAAGGGTGGGGTGGGTGGGTGTGTCGAGGGTGGGGTGGGTGGGTGTGTCGAGGGCGGGGTGTGTAAGTGTGTCGAGGGTGGGGTGGGTGGGTGTGTTGAGGGCGGGGTGGGTGGGTGTGTCGAGGGCGGGGTGGGTGGGTGTGTCAAGGGCGGGGTGGGTGTGTCGAGGGTGGGGTGGTTGAGTGTGTCGAGGGTGGGGTGGGTGGGTGTGTCGAGGGTGGGGTGGGTGAGTGTGTCGAAGGCGGGGTGGGTGAGTGTGTCGAGGGCGGGGTGAGTGTGTCGATGGTGGGGTGGGTAAGTGTGTCGAGGGTGGGGTGGGTGAGTGTGTCGAGGGTGGGGTGGGTGGGTGTGTCGATAGCGAGGTGGGTAAGTGTGTCGAGGGCGGGGTGGGTGGGTGTGTCGAGGGCGGGGTGGGTGAGTGTGTCGAGGGTGGGGTGGGTAAGTGTGTCGAGGGCGGGGTGGGTAAGTGTGTCGAGGGTGGGGTGGGTAAGTGTATCGAGGGCGGGGTGGGTGGGTGTGTCGAGGGCGGGGTGGGTGGGTGTGTCGAGGGTTGTGTGGGTGGGTGTGTCGAGGGCGGGGTGGGTAAGTGTATCGAGGGCGGGGTGGGTGGGTGTGTCGAGGGTGGGGTGGGTAAGTGTGTCGAGGGCGGGGTGGGTAAGTGTGTCGAGGGCGGGGTGGGTGAGTGTGTCGAGGGCGGGGTGGGTAAGTGTGTCGAGGGCGGGGTGAGAGTGTCGAGGGTGGGGTGGGTAAGTGTGTCGAGGGCGGGGTGGGTGAGTGTGTCGAGGGCGGGGTGGGTAAGTGTGTCGAGGGCGGGGTGGGTGAGTGTGTCAAGGGCGGGGTGGGTGTGTCGAGGGTGGGGTGGGTGAGTGTGTCGAGGGTGGGGTGGGTGGGTGTGTCGAGGGTGGGGTGGGTGAGTGTGTCGAGGGCGGGGTGGGTGAGTGTGTCGAGGGCGGGGTGAGAGTGTCGAGGGTGGGGTGGGTAAGTGTGTCGAGGGTGGGGTGGGTGGGTGTGTCGAGGGCGGGGTGAGTGTTTCGAGGGTGGGGTGGGTAAGTGTGTCGAGGGTGGGGTGGGTGGGTGTGTCGAGGGCGGGGTGGGTGAGTGTGTCGAGGGTGGGGTGGGTAAGTGTGTCGAGGGCGGGGTGGGTAAGTGTGTCGAGGGTGGGGTGGGTGAGTGTGTCGAGACCGGGGCGGGTAAGTGTGTCGAGGGTGGGGTGGGTGTGTCGAGGGCGGGGTGGGTGAGTGTGTCGAGACCGGGGCGGGTAAGTGTGTCTGGGGTGGGGTGGGTGTGTCGAGGGCGGGGTGAGTGTGTCGAGGGTGGGGTGGGTGTGTCGAGGGTGGGTGTGTCGAGGGTGGGGTGGGTGTGTCGAGGGTGGGGTGGGTGTGTCGGGGGTAGGTGAGTGTGTCGAGGGTGGTGTGGGTGTGTCGAAGGTGGGTGGGTGTGTTGAGGGCGGGGTGGGTGTGTCGGGTGTGGGGTGGGTGTGTCGGGGGTAGGTGAGTGTGTCGAGGGTGGTGTGGGTGTGTCGAAGGTGGGTGGGTGGGTGTGTCGAGGGTGGGGTGGGTGGGTGTGTCGAGGGCGGGGTGGGTGGGTGTGTCAAGGGTGGGGTGGGTGGGTGTGTCGAGGGTGGGGTGGGTGGGTGTGTCGAGGGTGGGGTGGGTGGGTGTGTCGAGGGCGGGGTGTGTAAGTGTGTCGAGGGTAGGGTGGGTGGGTGTGTCGAGGGCGGGGTGGGTGGGTGTGTCGAAGGCGGGGTGGGTGGGTGTGTCAAGGGCGGGGTGGGTCTGTCGAGGGTGGGGTGGGTGAGTGTGTCGAGGGTGGGGTGGGTGGGTGTGTCGAGGGTGGGGTGGGTGAGTGTGTCGAGGGCGGGGTGAGAGTGTCGAGGGTGGGGTGGGTGAGTGTGTCGAGGGTGGGATGGGTGTGTCGAGGGCGGGGTGGGTGAGTGTGTCGAGACCGGGGCGGGTAAGTGTGTCGAGGGTGGGGTGGGTGTGTCGAGTGTGGGGTGGGTGAGTGTGTCGAGGGCGGGGTGGGTAAGTGTGTCGAGGGCGGGGTGGGTAAGTGTGTCGAGGGCGGGGTGGATGAGTGTGTCGAGGGCGGAGTGAGTGTGTCGAGGGTGGGGTGGGTAAGTGTGTCGAGGGTGGGGTGGGTGGGTGTGTCGAGGGTGGGGTGGGTAAGTGTGTCGAGGGTGGGGTGGGTAAGTGTGTCGAGGGCGGGGTGGGTGGGTGTGTCGAGGGTGGGGTGGGTGAGTGTGTCGAGGGCGGGGTGGGTGAGTGTGTCGAGGGCGGGGTGGGTGAGTGTGTCGAGGGTGGGGTGGGTGAGTGTGTCGAGACCGGGGCGGGTAAGTGTGTCGAGGGTGGGGTGGGTGTGTCGAGGGTGGGGTGGGTGTGTTGAGGGTGGGTGTGTCGAGGGTGGGGTGGGTGTGTCGAAGGTGGGTGGGTGTGTTGAGGGTGGGGTGAATGTGTCGAGGGTGGGGTGGGTGTGTCGAGGGTGGGGTGGGTGTGTCGGGGGTGGGGTGGGTGTGTCGGGGGTAGGTGAGTGTGTCGAGGGTGGTGTGGGTGTGTCGAAGGTGGGTGGGTGGGTGTGTCGAGGGTGGGGTGGGTGGGTGTGTCGAGGGCGGGGTGGGTGGGTGTGTCAAGGGTGGGGTGGGTGGGTGTGTCGAGGGTGGGGTGGGTGGGTGTGTCGAGGGCGGGGTGTGTAAGTGTGTCGAGGGTGGGGTGGGTGGGTGTGTTGAGGGCGGGGTGGGTGGGTGTGTCGAGGGCGGGGTGGGTGGGTGTGTCAAGGGCGGGGTGGGTGTGTCGAGGGTGGGGTGGGTGAGTGTGTCGAGGGTGGGGTGGGTGGGTGTGTCGAGGGTGGGGTGGGTGAGTGTGTCGAGGGCGGGGTGGGTGAGTGTGTCGAGGGCGGGGTGGGTGAGTGTGTCGAGGGCGGGGTGGGTGAGTGTGTCGAGGGCGGGGTGAGTGTGTCGATGGTGGGGTGGGTAAGTGTGTCGAGGGTGGGGTGGGTGAGTGTGTCGAGGGTGGGGTGGGTGGGTGTGTCGATAGCGAGGTGGGTAAGTGTGTCGAGGGCGGGGTGGGTGGGTGTGTCGAGGGCGGGGTGGGTGAGTGTGTCGTGGGTGGGGTGGGTAAGTGTGTCGAGGGCGGGGTGGGTAAGTGTGTCGAGGGTGGGGTGGGTAAGTGTATCGAGGGCGGGGTGGGTGGGTGTGTCGAGGGCGGGGTGGGTGGGTGTGTCGAGGGTTGTGTGGGTGGGTGTGTCGAGGGCGGGGTGGGTAAGTGTATCGAGGGCGGGGTGGGTGGGTGTGTCGAGGGTGGGGTGGGTAAGTGTATCGAGGGCGGGGTGGGTGGGTGTGTCGAGGGTGGGGTGGGTGGGTGTGTCGAGGGTGGGGTGGGTAAGTGTGTCGAGGGCGGGGTGGGTGAGTGTGTCGAGGGCGGGGTGGGTAAGTGTGTCGAGGGCGGGGTGGGTGAGTGTGTCGAGGGCGGGGTGGGTAAGTGTGTCGAGGGCGGGGTGGGTGAGTGTGTCAAGGGCGGGGTGGGTGTGTCGAGGGTGGGGTGGGTGAGTGTGTCGAGGGTGGGGTGGGTGGGTGTGTCGAGGGTGGGGTGGGTGAGTGTGTCGAGGGCGGGGTGGGTGAGTGTGTCGAGGGCGGGGTGAGAGTGTCGAGGGTGGGGTGGGGAGTGTGTTTCGGGGGTGGGATGGGTGAGTGTGTCGAGACCGGAGCGGGTAAGTGTGTCGAGGGTGGGGTGGGTGGGTGTGTCGAGGGCGGGGTGGGTGAGTGTGTCAAGGGTGGGGTGGGTAAGTGTGTCGAGGGCGGGGTGGGTAAGTGTGTCGAGGGTGGGGTGGGTAAGTGTATCGAGGGCGGGGTGGGTGGGTGTGTCGAGGGCGGGGTGGGTGAGTGTGTCGAGACCGGGGCGGGTAAGTGTGTCGAGGGTGGGGTGGGTGTGTCGAGGGCGGGGTGAGTGTGTCGAGGGTGGGGTGGGTGTGTCGAGGGTGGGTGTGTCGAGGGTGGGGTGGGTGTGTCGAGGGTGGGGTGGGTGTGTCGGGGGTAGGTGAGTGTGTCGAGGGTGGTGTGGGTGTGTCGAAGGTGGGTGGGTGTGTTGAGGGCGGGGTGGGTGTGTCGGGTGTGGGGTGGGTGTGTCGGGGGTAGGTGAGTGTGTCGAGGGTGGTGTGGGTGTGTCGAAGGTGGGTGGGTGGGTGTGTCGAGGGTGGGGTGGGTGGGTGTGTCGAGGGCGGGGTGGGTGGGTGTGTCAAGGGTGGGGTGGGTGGGTGTGTCGAGGGTGGGGTGGGTGGGTGTGTCGAGGGTGGGGTGGGTGGGTGTGTCGAGGGCGGGGTGTGTAAGTGTGTCGAGGGTAGGGTGGGTGCGTGTGTCGAGGGCGGGGTGGGTGGGTGTGTCGAAGGCGGGGTGGGTGGGTGTGTCAAGGGCGGGGTGGGTCTGTCGAGGGTGGGGTGGGTGAGTGTGTCGAGGGTGGGGTGGGTGGGTGTGTCGAGGGTGGGGTGGGTGAGTGTGTCGAGGGCGGGGTGAGAGTGTCGAGGGTGGGGTGGGTGAGTGTGTCGAGGGTGGGATGGGTGTGTCGAGGGCGGGGTGGGTGAGTGTGTCGAGACCGGGGCGGGTAAGTGTGTCGAGGGTGGGGTGGGTGTGTCGAGTGTGGGGTGGGTGAGTGTGTCGAGGGCGGGGTGGGTAAGTGTGTCGAGGGCGGGGTGGGTAAGTGTGTCGAGGGCGGGGTGGATGAGTGTGTCGAGGGCGGAGTGAGTGTGTCGAGGGTGGGGTGGGTAAGTGTGTCGAGGGTGGGGTGGGTGGGTGTGTCGAGGGTGGGGTGGGTAAGTGTGTCGAGGGTGGGGTGGGTAAGTGTGTCGAGGGCGGGGTGGGTGGGTGTGTCGAGGGTGGGGTGGGTGAGTGTGTCGAGGGCGGGGTGGGTGAGTGTGTCAAGGGCGGGGTGGGTGTGTCGAGGGCGGGGTGGGTGGGTGTGTCGAGACCGGGGTGGGTGAGTGTGTCGAGGGTGGGGTGGGTGTGTCGAGTGTGGGGTGGGTGAGTGTGTCGAGGGCGGGGTGGGTGAGTGTGTCGAGGGCGGGGTGGGTAAGTGTGTCGAGGGCGGGGTGGATGAGTGTGTCGAGGGTGGGGTGGGTGAGTGTGTCGAGGGCGGGGTGAGTGTGTCGATGGTGGGGTGGGTAAGTGTGTCGAGGGTGGGGTGGGTGGGTGTGTCGAGGGCGGGGTGGGTGAGTGTGTCGAGGGTGGGGTGGGTGGGTGTGTCGATAGCGAGGTGGGTAAGTGTGTCGAGGGCGGGGTGGGTGGGTGTGTCGAGGGCGGGGTGGGTGGGTGTGTCGAGGGCGGGGTGGGTGAGTGTGTCGAGGGTGGGGTGGGTAAGTGTGTCGAGGGCGGGGTGGGTAAGTGTGTCGAGGGTGGGGTGGGTAAGTGTATCGAGGGTGGGGTGGGTAAGTGTATCGAGGGCGGGGTGGGTGGGTGTGTCGAGGGCGGGTGGGTGGGTGTGTCGAGGGTTGTGTGGGTGGGTGTGTCGAGGGCGGGGTGGGTAAGTGTATCGAGGGCGGGGTGGGTGGGTGTGTCGAGGGTGGGGTGGGTAAGTGTATCGAGGGCGGGGTGGGTATGTCGAGGGTGGGGTGGGTGGGTGTGTCGAGGGTGGGGTGGGTGGGTGTGTCGAGGGCGGGGTGAGTGTGTCGAGGGTGGGGTGGGTAAGTGTGTCGAGGGCGGGGTGGGTGAGTGTGTCGAGGGCGGGGTGGGTAAGTGTGTCGAGGGCGGGGTGGGTGAGTGTGTCAAGGGCGGGGTGGGTGTGTCGAGGGTGGAGTGGGTGAGTGTGTCGAGGGTGGGGTGGGTGGGTGTGTCGAGGGTGGGGTGGGTGAGAGTGTCGAGGGCGGGGTGGGTGAGTGTGTCAAGGGCGGGGTGAGAGTGTCGAGGGTGGGGTGGGGAGTGTGTTTCGGGGGTGGGATGGGTGTGTCGAGGGCGGGGTGGGTGAGTGTGTCGAGACCGGGGCGGGTAAGTGTGTCGAGGGTGGGGTGGGTGTGTCGAGGGTGGGGTGAGTGTGTCGGGGGTAGGTGAGTGTGTCGAGGGTGGTGTGGGTGTGTCAAAGGTGGGTGGGTGTGTTGAGGGTGGGGTGAATGTGTCGAGGGTGGGGTGGGTGTGTCGAGGGTGGGGTGGGTGTGTCGGGGGTAGGTGAGTGTGTCGAGGGTGGTGTGGGTGTGTCGAAGGTGGGTGGGTGGGTGTGTCGAGGGTGGGGTGGGTGGGTGTGTCGAGGGTGGGGTGGGTGGGTGTGTCGAGGGCGGGGTGGGTGGGTGTGTCAAGGGTGGGGTGGGTGGGTGTGTCGAGGGTGGGGTGGGTGGGTGTGTCGAGGGTGGGGTGGGTGGGTGTGTCGAGGGTGGGCTGTGTGGGTGTGTCGAGGGCGGGGTGTGTAAGTGTGTCGAGGGCGGGGTGGGTGGGTGTGTCGAGGGCGGGGTGGGTGGATGTGTCGAGGGCGGGGTGTGTAAGTGTGTCGAGGGTGGGGTGGGTGGGTGTGTCGAGGGCGGGGTGGGTAAGTGTGTCGAGGGCGGGGTGTGTAAGTGTGTCGAGGGTGGGGTGGGTGGGTGTGTCGAGGGCGGGGTGGGTAAGTGTGTCGAGGGTGGGGTGGGTAAGTGTGTCGAGGGCGGGGTGGGTAAGTGTGTCGAGGGCGGGGTGGGTGAGTGTGTCGAGGGCGGGTTGAGTGAGTGTGTCGAGGGTGGGGTGGGTGGGTGTGTCGAGGGCGGGGTGGGTGGGTGTGTCGAGGGCGGGGTGGGTGGGTGTGTCGAGGGTGGGTGAGTGTGTCGAGGGTGGGGTGGGTGGGTGTGTCGAGGGTGGGTTGGGTAAGTGTGTCGAGGGCGGGGTGGGTAAGTGTGTCGAGGGCGGGGTGGGTAAGTGTGTCGAGGGTGGGGTGGGTGTGTCGAGGGTGGGGTGGGTGTGTCGAGGGTGGGGTGGGTGTGTCGTGGGTGGGGTGGGTGTGTCGAGGGTGGGGTGAGTGTGTCGAGGGTGGGGTGGGTGTGTCGAGGGTGGTGTGAGTGTGTCGAGGGTGGGGTTGGTGTGTCGAGGGTGGGGTGGGTGTGTCGAGGGTGGTGTGGGTGTGTCGAGGGTGGGGTGAGAGTGTCGAGGGTGGGATGAGTGTGTCGAGGGTAGGGTGAGTGTGTCGAGGGCGGGGTGGATGTGTCGAGGGTAGGGTGAGTGTGTCGAGGGTGGGGTGGGTGTGTCGAGGGTGGGGTGAGTGTGTCGAGGGTGGGGTGAGTGTGTCGAGGGTGGGGTGGGTGTGTCGAGGGTGGGGTGGGTGTGTCGAGGGCGGGGTGGGTGTGTCGAGGGTAGGGTGGGTGTGTCGAGGGTGGGGTGGGTGTGTCGAGGGCGGGGTGGGTGTGTCGAGGGTAGGGTGAGTGTGTCGAGGGTGGGGTGGGTGTGTCGAGGATTTGGTGAGTGTGTCGAGGGTGGGGTGGGTGTGTCGAGGGTGGGGTGAGTGTGTCGAGGGTGGGGTGAGTGTGTCGAGGGTAGGGTGAGTGTGTCGAGGGTGGGGTTAGTGTGTCGAGGGTGGGGTTGGTGTGTCGAGGGTGGGGTGGGTGTGTCGAGGGTGGGGTGAGTGTGTCGAGGGTGGGGTGAGTGTGTCGATGGTGGGGTGGGTGTGTCGAGGGTGGGGTGGGTGTGTCGAGGGCGGGGTGGGTGTGTCGAGGGTGGGGTGGGTGTGTCGAGGGTGGGGTGGGTGTGTCGAGGGTGGGGTGAGTGTGTCGAGGGCGAGGTGGGTGTGTCGAGGGCGAGGTGGGTGTATCGAGGGCGAGGTGGGTGTGTCGAGGGTGGGGTAGGTGTGTCGAGGGTGGGGTGGGTGTGTCGAGGGCGGGGTTGGTGTGTCGAGGGTGGGGTAGGTGTGTCGAGGGTGGGGTGTGTGTGTCGAGGGTGGGGTGGGTGTGTCGAGGGTGGGGTGAGTGTGTCGATGGTGGGGTGGGTGTGTCGAGGGCGGGGTGGGTGTGTCGAGGGTGGGGTAGGTGTGTCGAGGGTGGGGTGTGTGTGTCGAGCTTGGGGTGGGTGTGTCGAGGGTGGGGTGGGTGTGTCGAGGGCGGGGTTGGTGTGTCGACGGTGGGGTGGGTGCGTCGAGGGTGGGGTTGGTGTGTCGAGTGTGGGCTGGGTGTGTCGAGGGTGGGGTGGGTTTGTCGAGGGCGGGGTTGGTGTGTCGAGGGTGGGGTGGGTGTGTCGAGGGTTGGTGAGTGTGTCGAGGGTGGGGTGGGTGTGTCGAGGGTGGGTGAGTGTGTCGAGGGTGGGTTTGGTGTGTCGAGGGTGGGGTGGGTGTGTCGAGGGTGGGGTTGGTGTGTCGAGGGTGGGGTGAGTGTGTCGAGGGTGGGGTGAATGTGTCGAGGGTGGAGTGGGTGTGTCGAGGGTGGGGTGGGTGTGTCGAGGGTGGGGTGGGTGTGTCGAGGGTGGGGTGAGTGTGTCGAGGGTGGGGTGGGTGTGTCGAGGGTAGGGTGAGTGTATCGAGGGCGGGTTGGGTGTGTCGAGGGTACGGTGAGTGTGTCGAGGGTGGGGTGGGTGTGCCGAGGGTGGGGTGAGTGTGTCGAGGGTGGGGTGGGTGTGTCGAGGGTGGGGTGGGTGTGTCGAGGGTGGGGTTGGTGTGTCGAGGGTGGGGTGAGTGTGTCGAGGGTGGGGTGAATGTGTCGAGGGTGGAGTGGGTGTGTCGAGGGTGGGGTGAATGTGTCGAGGGTGGGGTGAGTGTGTCGAGGGTGGGGTGGGTGTGTCGAGGGTGGGGTGGGTGTGTCGAGGGCGGGGTTGGTGTGTCGAGGGTGGTGTGGGTGTGTCGAAGGTGGGTGGGTGGGTGTGTCGAGGGTGGGGTGGGTGGGTGTGTCGAGGGTGGGGTGGGTGGGTGTGTCGAGGGCGGGGTGGGTGGGTGTGTCGAGGGTGGGGTGGGTGGGTGTGTCGAGGGTGGGGTGGGTGGGTGTGTCGAGGGTGGGCTGTGTGGGTGTGTCGAGGGCGGGGTGTGTAAGTGTGTCGAGGGCGGGGTGGGTGGGTGTGTCGAGGGCGGGGTGGTTGGGTGTGTCGAGGGCGGGGTGGGTGGGTGTGTCGAGGGCGGGGTGTGTAAGTGTGTCGAGGGTGGGGTGGGTGGGTGTGTCGAGGGCGGGGTGGGTAAGTGTGTCGAGGGCGGGGTGTGTAAGTGTGTCGAGGGTGGGGTGGGTGGGTGTGTCGAGGGCGGGGTGGGTAAGTGTGTCGAGGGTGGGGTGGGTAAGTGTGTCGAGGGCGGGGTGGGTAAGTGTGTCGAGGGCGGGGTGGGTGAGTGTGTCGAGGGCGGGGTGAGTGAGTGTGTCGAGGGTGGGGTGGGTGGGTGTGTCGAGGGTGGGGTGGGTAAGTGTGTCGAGGGCGGGGTGGGTGAGTGTGTCGAGGGCGGGGTGAGTGAGTGTGTCGAGGGCGGGGTGGGTGGGTGTGTCGAGGGCGGGGTGGGTGGGTGTGTCGAGGGTGGGTGAGTGTGTCGAGGGTGGGGTGGGTGGGTGTGTCGAGGGTGGGTTGGGTAAGTGTGTCGAGGGCGGGGTGGGTAAGTGTGTCGAGGGCGGGGTGGGTAAGTGTGTCGAGGGTGGGGTGGGTGTGTCGAGGGTGGGGTGGGTGTGTCGAGGGTGGGGTGGGTGTGTCGTGGGTGGGGTGGGTGTGTCGAGTGTGGGGTGAGTGTGTCGAGGGTGGGGTGGGTGTGTCGAGGGTGGTGTGAGTGTGTCGAGGGTGGGGTTGGTGTGTCGAGGGTGGGGTGGGTGTGTCGAGGGTGGTGTGGGTGTGTCGAGGGTGGGGTGAGAGTGTCGAGGGTGGGGTGAGTGTGTCGAGGGTAGGGTGAGTGTGTCGAGGGCGGGGTGGATGTGTCGAGGGTAGGGTGAGTGTGTCGAGGGTGGGGTGGGTGTGTCGAGGGTGGGGTGAGTGTGTCGAGGGTGGGGTGAGTGTGTCGAGGGTGGGGTGGGTGTGTCGAGGGTGGGGTGGGTGTGTCGAGGGCGGGGTGGGTGTGTCGAGGGTAGGGTGGGTGTGTCGAGGGTGGGGTGGGTGTGTCGAGGGCGGGGTGGGTGTGTCGAGGGTAGGGTGAGTGTGTCGAGGGTGGGGTGGGTGTGTCGAGGATTTGGTGAGTGTGTCGAGGGTGGGGTGGGTGTGTCGAGGGTGGGGTGAGTGTGTCGAGGGTGGGGTGAGTGTGTCGAGGGTAGGGTGAGTGTGTCGAGGGTGGGTTTAATGTGTCGAGGGTGGGGTTGGTGTGTCGAGGGTGGGGTGGGTGTGTCGAGGGTGGGGTGAGTGTGTCGAGGGTGGGGTGAGTGTGTCGATGGTGGTGTGGGTGTGTCGAGGGTGGGGTGGGTGTGTCGAGGGCGGGGTGGGTGTGTCGAGGGTGGGGTGTGTGTGTCGAGGGTGGGGTGGGTGTGTCGAGGGTGGGGTGAGTGTGTCGAGGGCGAGGTGGGTGTGTCGAGGGCGAGGTGGGTGTATCGAGGGCGAGGTGGGTGTGTCGAGGGTGGGGTAGGTGTGTCGAGGGTGGGGTGGGTGTTTCGAGGGCGGGGTTGGTGTGTCGAGGGTGGGGTAGGTGTGTCGAGGGTGGGGTGTGTGTGTCGAGGGTGGGGTGGGTGTGTCGAGGGTGGGGTGAGTGTGTCGAGGGTGGGGTGGGTGTGTCGAGGGCGGGGTGGGTGTGTCGAGGGTGGGGTAGGTGTGTCGAGGGTGGGGTGTGTGTGTCGAGCTTGGGGTGGGTGTGTCGAGGGTGGGGTGGGTGTGTCGAGGGCGGGGTTGGTGTGTCGACGGTGGGGTGGGTGTGTCGAGGGTGGGGTTGGTGTGTCGAGTGTGGGCTGGGTGTGTCGAGGGTGGGGTGGGTGTGTCGAGGGCGGGGTTGGTGTGTCGAGGGTGGGGTGGGTGTGTCGAGGGTTGGTGAGTGTGTCGAGGGTGGGGTGGGTGTGTCGAGGGTGGGTGAGTGTGTCGAGCGTGGGTTTGGTGTGTCGAGGGTGGGGTGGGTGTGTCGAGGGTGGGGTTGGTGTGTCGAGGGTGGGGTGAGTGTGTCGAGGGTGGGGTGAATGTGTCGAGGGTGGAGTGGGTGTGTCGAGGGTGGGGTGGGTGTGTCGAGGGTGGGGTGGGTGTGTCGAGGGTGGGGTGAGTGTGTCGAGGGTGGGGTGGGTGTGTCGAGGGTAGGGTGAGTGTGTCGAGGGCGGGTTGGGTGTGTCGAGGGTACGGTGAGTGTGTCGAGGGTGGGGTGGGTGTGCCGAGGGTGGGGTGAGTGTGTCGAGGGTGGGGTGGGTGTGTCGAGGGTGGGGTGGGTGTGTCGAGGGTGGGGTTGGTGTGTCGAGGGTGGGGTGAGTGTGTCGAGGGTGGGGTGAATGTGTCGAGGGTGGAGTGGGTGTGTCGAGGGTGGGGTGAATGTGTCGAGGGTGGGGTGAGTGTGTCGAGGGTGGGGTGGGTGTGTCGAGGGTGGGGTGGGTGTGTCGAGGGCGGGGTTGGTGTGTCGAGGGTGGGGTTGGTGTGTCGAGGGTGGGGTGAGTGTTTCGAGGGTGGAGTGGGTGTGTCGAGGGTGGGGTGGGTTTGTCGAGGGTGTGGTGGGTGTGTCGAGGGTGAGGTGGGTGTGTCGAGGGTGGGGTTGGTGTGTCGAGGGTGGGGTGGGTGTGTCGAGGGTGGGGTGGGTGTGTCGAGGGTGGGGTTGGTGTGTCGAGGGTGGGGTGGGTGTGTCGAGGGTGGGGTTGGTGTGTCGAGGGTGGGGTGGGTGTGTCGAGGGTGGGGTTGGTGTGTCGAGGGTGAGGTGAGTGTGTCGAGGGTGGGGTGGGTGTGTCGAGGGTGGGGTTGGTGTGTCGAGGGTGGGGTGGGTGTGTCGAGGGTGGGGTTGGTGTGTCGAGGGTGGTGTGGGTGTGTCGAGGGTGGGTGGGTGTGTCGAGGGTGGGTAAGTGTGTCGAGGGCGGGGTGGGTGAGTGTGTCGAGGGCGGGGTGAGTGAGTGTGTCGAGGGCGGGGTGAGTGAGTGTGTCGAGGGTGGGGTGGGTGAGTGTGTCGAGGGTGAGGTGAGTGAGTGTGTCGAGGGTGGGGTGGGTGGGTGTGCCGAGGGCGGGGTGGGTAAGTGTGCCGAGGGCGGGGTGGGTAAGTGTGTCGAGGGCGGGGTGGGTAAGTGTGTCGAGGGTGGGGTGGGTAAGTGTGTCGAGGGTGGGGTGGGTGGGTGTGTCGAGGGTGGGGTGGGTAAGTGTGTCGAGGGCGGGGTGGGTAAGTGTGTCGAGGGCGGGGTGGGTGAGTGTGTCGAGGGCGGGGTGAGTGTGTCGAGGGTGGGGTGGGTGGGTGTGTCGAGGGCGGGGTGGGTGGGTGTGTCGAGTGTGGGGTGGGTGAGTGTGTCGAGGGCGGGGTGGGTGGGTGTGTCGAGGGCGGGGTGGGTGGTGTGTGTCGAGTGTGGTGTGGGTGAGTGTGTCGAGGGCGGGGTGGGTGGGTGTGTCGAGGGTGGGGTGGGTGGGTGTGTCGAGGGCGGGGTGGGTAAGTGTGTCGAGGGCGGGGTGGGTGAGTGTGTCGAGGGTGGGTTGGGTGGGTGTGTCGAGGGTGGGGTGGGTAAGTGTGTCGAGGGTGGGGAGGGTGGGTGTGTCGAGGGCGGGGTGGGTGGGTGTGTCGAGGGTGGCGTGGGTAAGTGTGTCGAGGTCGGGGTGTGTGAGTGTGTCGAGGGTGGGGTGAGTGAGTGTGTCGAGGGTGGGGTGGGTGGGTGTGTCGAGGGTGGGGTGGGTAAGTGTGTCGAGGGCGGGGTGTGTGAGTGTGTCGAGGGTGGGGTGGGTGGGTGTGTCGTGGGTGGGGTGGGTAAGTGTGTCGAGGGCGGGGTGTGTGAGTGTCTCGAGGGCGGGATGAGTGTGTCGAGGGTGGGGTGGGTAAGTGTGTCGAGGGTGGGGTGGGTAAGTGTGTCGAGGGCGGGGTGGCTGAGTGTGTCGAGGGCGGGGTGGGTGGGTGTGTCGAGTGTGGGGTGGGTGAGTGTGTCGAGGGCGGGGTGGGTGGGTGTGTCGAGGGTGGGGTGGGTGGGTGTGTCGAGGGTGGGGTGGGTGGGTGTGTCGAGGGTGGGGTGGGTAAGTGTGTCGAGGGCGGGGTGGGTGGGTGTGTCGAGGGCGGGGTGGGTGAGTGTGTCGAGGGCGGGGTGGGTGAGTGTGTCAAGGGCGGGGTGGGTGTGTCGAGGGCGGGGTGGGTGGGTGTGTCGAGACCGGGGTGGGTGAGTGTGTCGAGGGTGGGGTAGGTGAGTGTGTCGAGGGTGGGGTGGGTGGGTGTGTCGAGGGTGGGGTGGGTAAGTGTGTCGAGACCGGGGTGGGTAAGTGTGTCGAGGGTGGGATGGGTGTGTCGAAGGTTGGTGAGTGTGTCGAGGTGGGTTGTGTGGGTGTGTTGAGGGTGGGGTGGGTGTGTCGAGGGTGGGGTGGGTGTGTCGGGGGTAGGTGAGTGTGTCGAGGGTGGTGTGGGTGTGTCGAAGGTGGGGTGGGTGGGTGTGTCGAGGGCGGAGTGGGTGAGTGTGTCGAGGGTGGGGTGGGTGTGTCGGGGGTAGGTGAGTGTGTCGAGGGTGGGGTGGGTGTGTCGAAGGTGGGGTGGGTGGGTGTGTCGAGGGCGGAGTGGGTGAGTGTGTCGAGGGTGGGGTGGGTGGGTGTGTCGAGGGTGGGGTGTGTGGGTGTGTCGAGGGCGGGGTGGGTGGGTGTGTCTAGGGTGGGGTGGGTGGGTGTGTCGAGGGCGGAGTGGGTGAGTGTGTCGAGGGTGGGGTGTGTGGGTGTGTCGAGGGCGGGGTGGGTGGGTGTGTCGAGGGTGGGGTGGGTGGGTGTGTCGAGGGCGGAGTGGGTGAGTGTGTCGAGGGTGGGGTGGGTGGGTGTGTCGAGGGTGGGGTGGGTAAGTGAGTCGAGGGCGGGGTGGGTGGGTGTGTCGAGGGTGGGGTGGGTAAGTGTGTCGAGGGCGGGGTGGGTGGGTGTGTCGAGGGTGGGGTGGGGTGAATGTTTCGGGGGTGGGGTGGGTGTGTCGAGGGCGGGGTGTGTAAGTGTGTCGAGGGTGGGGTGGGTGGGTGTGTCGAGGGTGGGTTGGGTAAGTGTGTCGAGGGCGGGGTGGGTAAGTGTGTCGAGGGCGGGGTGAGTGAGTGTGTCGAGGGCGGGGTGAGTGTGTCGAGGGCGGGGTGGGTAAGTGTGTCGAGGGCGGGGTGAGTGAGTGTGTCGAGGGCGGGGTGAGTGTGTCGAGGGTGGGGTGGGTAAGTGTGTGGAGGGCGGGGTGAGTGAGTGTGTCGAGGGCGGTGTGAGTGTGTCGAGGGTGGGGTGGGTAAGTGTGTCGAGGGCGGGGTGGGTGAGTGTGTCGAGGGTGGGGTGGGTGGGTGTGTCAAGGGCGGGGTGAGTGAGTGTGTCGAGGGCGGGGTGAGTGAGTGTGTCGAGGGCGGGGTGGGTGGGTGTGTCGAGGGCGGGGTGGGTGGGTGTGTCGAGGGTGGGGTGGGTGAGTGTGTCGAGGGTGGGGTGGGTGGGTGTGTCGAGGGCGGGGTGGGTGAGTGTGTCGAGGGTGGGTTGGGTGGGTGTGTCGAGGGTGGGGTGGGTAAGTGTGTCGAGGGCAGGGTGGGTGAGTGTGTCGAGGGCGGGGTGAGTGTGTCGAGGGTGGGGTGGGTAAGTGTGTCGAGGGCGGGGTGAGTGAGTGTGTCGAGGGCGGTGTGAGTGTGTCGAGGGTGGGGTGGGTAAGTGTGTCGAGGGCGGGGTGGGTGAGTGTGTCGAGGGTGGGGTGGGTGGGTGTGTCAAGGGCGGGGTGAGTGAGTGTGTCGAGGGCGGGGTGAGTGAGTGTGTCGAGGGCGGGGTGGGTGGGTGTGTCGAGGGCGGGGTGGGTGGGTGTGTCGAGGGTGGGGTGGGTGAGTGTGTCGAGGGTGGGGTGGGTGGGTGTGTCGAGGGCGGGGTGGGTGAGTGTGTCGAGGGTGGGTTGGGTGGGTGTGTCGAGGGTGGGGTGGGTAAGTGTGTCGAGGGCAGGGTGGGTGAGTGTGTCGAGGGCGGGGTGAGTGTGTCGAGGGTGGGGTGGGTAAGTGTGTCGAGGGCGGGATGTGTGAGTGTTTCGAGGGCGGGGTGAGTGTGTCGAGGGTGGGGTGGGTAAGTGTGTCGAGGGCGGGGTGTGTGAGTGTGTATAGGGTGGGGTGGGTAAGTGTGTCGAGGGTGGGGTGGGTCGGTGTGTCGAGGGCGGGGTGGGTAAGTGTGTCAAGCGCGGGGTGGGTGTGTCGAGGGTGGGGTGGGTGAGTGTGTCGAGGGTGGGGTGGGTGGGTGTGTCGAGGGTGGGGGGGTTGAGTGTGTCGAGGGCGGGGTGGGTGAGTGTGTCGAGGGCGGGGTGAGTGTGTCGAGGGTGGGGTGGGTGGGTGTGTCGAGGGCGGAGTGGGTGAGTGTGTCGAGGGTGGGGTGTGTGGGTGTGTCGAGGGCGGGGTGGGTGGGTGTGTCGAGGGTGGGGTGGGTGGGTGTGTCGAGGGCGGAGTGGGTGAGTGTGTCGAGGGTGGGGTGGGTGGGTGTGTCGAGGGTGGGGTGGGTAAGTGTGTCGAGGGCGGGGTGGGTGGGTGTGTCGAGGGTGGGGTGGGTAAGTGTGTCGAGGGCGGGGTGGGTGGGTGTGTCGAGGGTGGGGTGGGGTGAATGTTTCGGGGGTGGGGTGTGTGTGTCGAGGGCGGGGTGTGTAAGTGTGTCGAGGGTGGGGTGGGTGGGTGTGTCGAGGGTGGGTTGGGTAAGTGTGTCGAGGGCGGGGTGGGTAAGTGTGTCGAGGGTGGGGTGGGTAAGTGTGTCGAGGGCGGGGTGGGTAAGTGTGTCGAGGGCGGGGTGAGTGAGTGTGTCGAGGGCGGGGTGAGTGTGTCGAGGGTGGGGTGGGTAAGTGTGTCGAGGGCGGGGTGAGTGAGTGTGTTGAGGGCGGTGTGAGTGTGTCGAGGGTGGGGTGGGTAAGTGTGTCGAGGGCGGGGTGGGTGAGTGTGTCGAGGGTGGGGTGGGTGGGTGTGTCAAGGGCGGGGTGAGTGAGTGTGTCGAGGGCGGGGTGAGTGAGTGTGTCGAGGGCGGGGTGGGTGGGTGTGTCGAGGGCGGGGTGGGTGGGTGTGTCGAGGGTGGGGTGGGTGAGTGTGTCGAGGGTGGGGTGGGTGGGTGTGTCGAGGGCGGGGTGGGTGAGTGTGTCGAGGGTGGGTTGGGTGGGTGTGTCGAGGGTGGGGTGGGTAAGTGTGTCGAGGGCAGGGTGGGTGAGTGTGTCGAGGGCGGGGTGAGTGTGTCGAGGGTGGGGTGGGTAAGTGTGTCGAGGGCGGGGTGTGTGAGTATGTCGAGGGTGGGGTGAGTGTGTCGAGGGTGGGGTGGGTAAGTGTGTCGAGGGCGGGGTGTGTGAGTGTGTCGAGGGCGGGGTGAGTGTGTCGAGGGTGGGGTGGGTAAGTGTGTCGAGGGCGGGGTGTGTGAGTGTGTATAGGGTGGGGTGGGTAAGTGTGTCGAGGGTGGGGTGGGTCGGTGTGTCGAGGGCGGGGTGGGTAAGTGTGTCAAGCGCGGGGTGGGTGTGTCGAGGGTGGGGTGGGTGAGTGTGTCGAGGGTGGGGTGGGTGGGTGTGTCGAGGGTGGGGGGGTTGAGTGTGTCGAGGGCGGGGTGGGTGAGTGTGTCGAGGGCGGGGTGAGTGTGTCGAGGGTGGGGTGGGTAAGTGTGTCGAGGGTGGGGTGTGTGAGTGTGTCGAGGATGGGGTGAGTGTGTCGAGGGCGGGGTGGGTAAGTGTGTCGAGGGCGGGGTGTGTGAGTGTGTCGAGGGCGGGGTGGGTGAGTGTGTCGAGGGCGGGGTGGGTGAGTGTGTCGAGACCGGGGTGGGTAAGTGTGTCGAGGGCGGGGTGGGTGAGTGTGTATAGGGTGGGGTGGGTAAGTGTGTCGAGGGTGGGGTGGGTCGGTGTGTCGAGGGCGGGGTGGGTAAGTGTGTCGAGGGCGGGGTGGGTAAGTGTGTCGAGGGCGGGGTGGGTGTGTCGAGGGTGGGGTGGGTAAGTGTGTCGAGGGCGGGGTGGATGGGTATGTCGAGGGCGGGGTGGGTGAGTGTGTCAAGGGCGGGGTGGGTGTGTCGAGGGTGGGGTGGATGAGTGTGTCGAGGGTGGGGTGGGTGGGTGTGTCGAGGGCGGGGTGGGTAAGTGTGTCGAGGGTGGGGTGGGTCGGTGTGTCGAGGGCGGGGTGGGTAAGTGTGTCGAGGGCGGGGTGGGTAAGTGTGTCGAGGGCGGGGTGGGTGTGTCGAGGGTGGGGTGGGTAAGTGTGTCGAGGGCGGGGTGGATGGGTATGTCGAGGGCGGGGTGGGTGAGTGTGTCAAGGGCGGGGTGGGTGTGTCGAGGGTGGAGGGGGTGAGTGTGTCGAGGGCGGGGTGAGTGTGTCGAGGGTGGGGTGGGTAAGTGTGTCGAGGGCGGGGTGGGTAAGTGTGTCGAGGGCGGGGTTGGTGGGTGTGTCGAGACCGGGGTGGGTGGGTGTGTCGAGGGCGGGGTGGGTGAGTGTGTCGAGGGTGGGGTGGGTGGGTGTGTCGAGGGTGGGGTGGGTGGGTGTGTCGAGGGCGGGGTGGGTGTGTCGAGGGTGGGGTGGGTGTGTTGAGGGTGGGGTGGGTAAGTGTGTCGAGGGCGGGGTGTGTGAGTGTGTATAGGGTGGGGTGGGTAAGTGTGTCGAGGGTGGGGTGGGTCGGTGTGTCGAGGGCGGGGTGGGTAAGTGTGTCAAGCGCGGGGTGGGTGTGTCGAGGGTGGGGTGGGTGAGTGTGTCGAGGGCGGGGTGGGTGGGTGTGTCGAGGGCGGGGTGGGTGGGTGTGTCGAGGGTGGGGTGGGTGAGTGTGTCGAGGGTGGGGTGGGTGGGTGTGTCGAGGGCGGGGTGGGTGAGTGTGTCGAGGGTGGGTTGGGTGGGTGTGTCGAGGGTGGGGTGGGTAAGTGTGTCGAGGGCAGGGTGGGTGAGTGTGTCGAGGGCGGGGTGAGTGTGTCGAGGGTGGGGTGGGTAAGTGTGTCGAGGGCGGGGTGTGTGAGTATGTCGAGGGTGGGGTGAGTGTGTCGAGGGTGGGGTGGGTAAGTGTGTCGAGGGCGGGGTGTGTGAGTGTGTCGAGGGCGGGGTGAGTGTGTCGAGGGTGGGGTGGGTAAGTGTGTCGAGGGCGGGGTGTGTGAGTGTGTATAGGGTGGGGTGGGTAAGTGTGTCGAGGGTGGGGTGGGTCGGTGTGTCGAGGGCGGGGTGGGTAAGTGTGTCAAGCGCGGGGTGGGTGTGTCGAGGGTGGGGTGGGTGAGTGTGTCGAGGGTGGGGTGGGTGGGTGTGTCGAGGGTGGGGGGGTTGAGTGTGTCGAGGGCGGGGTGGGTGAGTGTGTCGAGGGCGGGGTGAGTGTGTCGAGGGTGGGGTGGGTAAGTGTGTCGAGGGTGGGGTGTGTGAGTGTGTCGAGGATGGGGTGAGTGTGTCGAGGGCGGGGTGGGTAAGTGTGTCGAGGGCGGGGTGTGTGAGTGTGTCGAGGGCGGGGTGGGTGAGTGTGTCGAGGGCGGGGTGGGTGAGTGTGTCGAGACCGGGGTGGGTAAGTGTGTCGAGGGCGGGGTGGGTGAGTGTGTATAGGGTGGGGTGGGTAAGTGTGTCGAGGGTGGGGTGGGTCGGTGTGTCGAGGGCGGGGTGGGTAAGTGTGTCGAGGGCGGGGTGGGTAAGTGTGTCGAGGGCGGGGTGGGTGTGTCGAGGGTGGGGTGGGTAAGTGTGTCGAGGGCGGGGTGGATGGGTATGTCGAGGGCGGGGTGGGTGAGTGTGTCAAGGGCGGGGTGGGTGTGTCGAGGGTGGGGTGGATGAGTGTGTCGAGGGTGGGGTGGGTGGGTGTGTCGAGGGCGGGGTGGGTAAGTGTGTCGAGGGTGGGGTGGGTCGGTGTGTCGAGGGCGGGGTGGGTAAGTGTGTCGAGGGCGGGGTGGGTAAGTGTGTCGAGGGCGGGGTGGGTGTGTCGAGGGTGGGGTGGGTAAGTGTGTCGAGGGCGGGGTGGATGGGTATGTCGAGGGCGGGGTGGGTGAGTGTGTCAAGGGCGGGGTGGGTGTGTCGAGGGTGGAGGGGGTGAGTGTGTCGAGGGCGGGGTGAGTGTGTCGAGGGTGGGGTGGGTAAGTGTGTCGAGGGCGGGGTGGGTAAGTGTGTCGAGGGCGGGGTTGGTGGGTGTGTCGAGACCGGGGTGGGTGGGTGTGTCGAGGGCGGGGTGGGTGAGTGTGTCGAGGGTGGGGTGGGTGGGTGTGTCGAGGGTGGGGTGGGTGGGTGTGTCGAGGGCGGGGTGGGTGTGTCGAGGGTGGGGTGGGTGTGTTGAGGGTGGGGTGAGTGTGTCGAGGGCGGGTTGGGTAAGTGTGTCGAGGGCGGGGTTGGTGGGTGTGTCGAGACCGGGGTGGGTGAGTGTGTCGAGGGTGGGGTGGGTGAGTGTGTCGAGGGTGGGGTGGGTGGGTGTGTCGAGGGCGGGGTGGGTGTGTCGAGAGTGGGGTGGGTGTGTTGAGGGTGGGGTGAGTGTGTCGAGGGCGGGGTGAGTGTGTCGAGTGTGGGGTGCGTGTGTCGAGGTTGGGGTGAGTGTGTCGAGGTGGGTTGTGTGGGTGTGTTGAGGGTGGGGTGGGTGTGTCGAGGGTGGGGTGAGTGTGTCGAGGGTGGGGTGGGTGTGTCGAGGGTGGGGTGGGGGTGTCGAGGGTGGGGTGGGTGTGTCGAGGGTGGGGTGGGTGTGTCGAGGGTAGGGTGAGTGTGTCGAGGGCGGGGTGGGTGTGTCGAGGGTGGGGTGGGTGTGTCAGGGGTGGGGTGGGTGTGTCGAAGGTGGGTGGGTGGGTGTGTCGAGGGTGGGGTGGGTGGGTGTGTCGAGGGTGGGGTGGGTAAGTGTGTCGAGGGCGGGGTGAGTGGGTGTGTCGAGGGCGGGGTGGGTAAGTGTGTCGAGGGTGGGGTGGGTAAGTGTGTCGAGGGCGGGGTGGGTAAGTGTGTCGAGGGTGGGGTGGGTAAGTGTATCGAGGGCGGGGTGGGTGGGTGTGTCGAGGGTGGGGTGGGATGAGTGTTTCGGGGGTGCGGTGGGTGTGTCGAGGGCGGGGTGGGTGGGTGTGTCGAGGGCGGGGTGTGTAAGTGTGTCGAGGGTGGGGTGGGTGGGTGTGTCGAGGCCGGGGTGGGTAAGTGTGTCGAGGGCGGGGTGGGTAAGTGTGTCGAGGGTGGGGTGGGTAAGTGTATCGAGGGCGGGATGGGTGGGTGTGTCGAGGGTGGGGTGGGATGAGTGTTTCGGGGGTGCGGTGGGTGTGTCGAGGGCGGGGTGGGTGGGTGTGTCGAGGGCGGGGTGGGTAAGTGTGTCGAGGGCGGGGTGGGTAAATGTATCGAGGGCGGGGTGGGTAAGTGTGTCGAGGGTGGGGTGGGTGGGTGTGTCGAGGGTGGGGTGGGTGAGTGTGTCGAGGGCGGGGTGGGTGAGTGTGTCGAGGGCGGGGTGAGTGAGTGTGTCGAGGGCGGGGTGAGTGAGTGTGTCGAGGGCGGGATGGGTAAGTGTGTCGAGGGCGGGGTGGGTAAGTGTGTCGAGGGTGGGGTGGGTGTGTCGAGGGTGGGGTGGGTGTTTCGAGTGTGGGGTTGGTGTGTCGAGGGTGGGGTGGGTGTGTCGAGGGTGGAGTTGGTGTGTCGAGGGTGGGGTGGGTGTGTCGAGGGTGGGGTGAGTGTGTCGAGGGTGGGGTGAGTGTGTCGAGGGTGGGGTGGGTGTGTCGAGGGTGGGGTGAGTGTGTCGAGTGTGGGGTGGGTGTGTCGAGGGTGGGGTGAGTGTGTCGAGGGTGGGGTGGGTGTGTCGAGGGTAGAGTGAGTGTGTCGAGGGCGGGTTGGGTGTGTCGAGGGTAGGGTGAGTGTGTCGAGGGTGGGGTGGGTGTGTCGAGGGTGGGGTGAGTGTGTCGAGGGTGGGGTGGGTGTGTCGAGGGTGGGGTGGGTGTGTCGAGGGTGCGGTGGGTGTGTCGAGGGTGGGGTTGGTGTGTCGAGGGTAGGGTGAGTGTGTCGAGGGTGGGGTGGGTGTGTCGAGGGTGGGTGAGTGTGTCGAGGGCGGGGTGGGTGTGTCGAGGGTAGGGTGAGTGTGTCGAGGGCGGGGTGGATGTGTCGAGGGTAGGGTGAGTGTGTCGAGGGTGGGGTGGGTGTGTCGAGGGTGTGGTGAGTGTGTCGAGGGTGGGGTGGGTGTGTCGAGGGTGGGGTTGGTGTGTCGAGGGTGGGGTGAGTGTGTCGATGGTGGGGTGGGTGTGTCGAGGGCGAGGTGGGTGTTTCGAGGGTGGGGTGGGTGTGTCGAGGGTGGGGTGAGTGTGTCGAGGGTGGGGTGGGTGGGTGTGTCGAGACCGGGGTGGGTGGGTGTGTCGAGGGCGGGGTGGGTGGGTGTGTCGAGGGTGGGGTGGGTGAGTGTGTCGAGACCGGGGTGGGTGGGTGTCTCGAGGGCGGGGTGGGTGGGTGTGTCGAGGGTGGGGTGGGTGAGTGTGTCGAGGGTGGGGTGGGTGGGTGTGTCGAGGCTGGGGTGGGTGGGTGTGTCGAGGGCGGAGTGGGTGAGTGTGTCGAGGGTGGGGTGGGTGGGTGTGTCGAGGGCAGAGTGGGTGAGTGTGTCGAGGGTGGGGTGGGTGGGTGTGTCGAGGGTGGGGTGGGTGGGTGTGTCGAGGGCGGAGTGGGTGAGTGTGTCGAGGGTGGGGTGGGTGGGTGTGTCGAGGGTGGTGTGGGTGAGTGTGTCGAGACCGGGGTGGGTAAGTGTGTCGAGGGTGGGGTGGGTGTGTCGAGGGTGGGGTGGGTGTGTTGAGGGCGGGGTGAGTGTTTCGGGGGTGGGGTGGGTAAGTGTGTCGAGGGTGGGGTGGGTGTGTCGAGGGTGGGGTGGGTGTGTTGAGGGCGGGGTGAGTGTGTCGAGGGCGGGGTGAGTGTGTCGAGGGTGGGGTGGGTGTGTCGAAAGTTGGTGAGTGTGACGAGGTGGGTTGTGTGGGTGTGTATAGGGTGGGGTGGGTGTGTCGAGGGTGGGGTGGGTGTGTCGGGTGTAGGTGAGTGTGTCGAGGGTGGTGTGGGTGTGTCGAAGGTGGGTGGGTGTGTCGAGGGTGGGGTGGGTGGGTGTGTCGAGGGCGGAGTGGGTGAGTGTGTCGAGGGTGGGGTGGGTGGGTGTGTCGAGGGTGGTGTGGGTGAGTGTGTCGAGACCGGGGTGGGTAAGTGTGTCGAGGGTGGGGTGGGTGTGTCGAGGGTGGGGTGGGTGTGTCGGGGGTGGGGTGGGTGTGTCGGGGGTAGGTGAGTGTGTCGAGGGTGGTGTGGGTGGGTGTGTCGAGGGCGGGGTGGGTGGGTGTGTCGAGGGTGGGGTGGGTGGGTGTGTCGAGGGTGGGGTGGGTGGGTGTGTCGAGGGCGGGGTGGGTGGGTGTGTCGAGGGCGGGGTGGGTGGGTGTGTCGAGGGTAGGTGAGTGTGTCGAGGGCGGGGTGGGTGAGTGTGTCGAGACCGGGGTGGGTAAGTGTGTCGAGGGTGGGGTGGGTGTGTCGAGGGTGGGGTGGGTGTGTCGAGGGCGGGGTGAGTGTGTCGAGGGCGGGGTGGGTAAGTGTGTCGAGGGCGGGGTGGGTGGGTGTGTCGAGGGCGGGGTGGGTAAGTGTGTCGAGGGCGGGGTGGGTGAGTGTGTCGAGGGCGGGGTGAGTGTGTCGAGGGTGGGGTGGGTAAGTGTGTCGAGGGCGGGGTGGGTGAGTGTGTCGAGGGCGGGGTGGGTGAGTGTGTCGAGGGCGGGGTGAGTGAGTGTGTCGAGGGTGGGGTGGGTGTGTTGAGGGCGGGGTGAGTGTTTCGGGGGTGGGGTGGGTAAGTGTGTCGAGGGTGGGGTGGGTGTGTCGAGGGTGGGGTGGGTGTGTTGAGGGCGGGGTGAGTGTGTCGAGGGCGGGGTGAGTGTGTCGAGGGTGGGGTGGGTGTGTCGAAAGTTGGTGAGTGTGACGAGGTGGGTTGTGTGGGTGTGTATAGGGTGGGGTGGGTGTGTCGAGGGTGGGGTGGGTGTGTCGGGTGTAGGTGAGTGTGTCGAGGGTGGTGTGGGTGTGTCGAAGGTGGGTGGGTGTGTCGAGGGTGGGGTGGGTGGGTGTGTCGAGGGCGGAGTGGGTGAGTGTGTCGAGGGTGGGGTGGGTGGGTGTGTCGAGGGTGGTGTGGGTGAGTGTGTCGAGACCGGGGTGGGTAAGTGTGTCGAGGGTGGGGTGGGTGTGTCGAGGGTGGGGTGGGTGTGTCGGGGGTGGGGTGGGTGTGTCGGGGGTAGGTGAGTGTGTCGAGGGTGGTGTGGGTGGGTGTGTCGAGGGCGGGGTGGGTGGGTGTGTCGAGGGTGGGGTGGGTGGGTGTGTCGAGGGTGGGGTGGGTGGGTGTGTCGAGGGCGGGGTGGGTGGGTGTGTCGAGGGCGGGGTGGGTGGGTGTGTCGAGGGTAGGTGGGTGTGTCGAGGGCGGGGTGGGTGGGTGTGTCGAGGGTAGGTGAGTGTGTCGAGGGCGGGGTGGGTGAGTGTGTCGAGACCGGGGTGGGTAAGTGTGTCGAGGGTGGGGTGGGTGTGTCGAGGGTGGGGTGGGTGTGTCGAGGGCGGGGTGAGTGTGTCGAGGGCGGGGTGGGTAAGTGTGTCGAGGGCGGGGTGGGTGGGTGTGTCGAGGGCGGGGTGGGTAAGTGTGTCGAGGGCGGGGTGGGTGAGTGTGTCGAGGGCGGGGTGAGTGTGTCGAGGGTGGGGTGGGTAAGTGTGTCGAGGGCGGGGTGGGTGAGTGTGTCGAGGGCGGGGTGGGTGAGTGTGTCGAGGGCGGGGTGGGTGGGTGTGTCGAGGGCGGGGTGGGTAAGTGTGTCGAGGGCGGGGTGGGTGAGTGTGTCGAGGGCGGGGTGAGTGTGTCGAGGGTGGGGTGGGTAATTGTGTCGAGGGTGGGGTGGGTGGGTGTGTCGAGGGCGGGGTGGGTGAGTGTGTCGAGGGTGGGGTGGGTAAGTGTGTCGAGGGCGGGGTGGGTGGGTGTGTCGAGGGTGGGGTGAGTGTGTCGAGGGTGGGGTGGGTAAGTGTGTCGAGGGCGGGGTGTGTGAGTGTGTCGAGGGCGGGGTGAGTGTGTCGAGGGCGGGGTGGGTGGGTGTGTCGAGGGCGGGGTGGGTAAGTGTGTCGAGGGCGGGGTGGGTGAGTGTGTCGAGGGTGGGGTGGGTAAGTGTGTCGAGGGTGGGGTGGGTCGGTGTGTCGAGGGCGGGGTGAGTGAGTGTGTCGAGGGCGGGGTGAGTGTGTCGAGGGCGGGGTGGGTGGGTGTTTCGAGGGCGGGGTGGGTAAGTGTGTCGAGGGCGGGGTGGGTGGGTGTGTCGAGGGCGGGGTGGGTGAGTGTGTCAAGGGCGGGGTGGATGTGTCGAGGGCGGGGTGGGTAAGTGTGTCGAGGGCGGGGTGGGTGGGTGTGTCGAGGGCGGGGTGGGTGAGTGTGTCAAGGGTGGGGTGGGTGAGTGTGTCGAGGGCGGGGTGGGTATGTCGAGGGTGGGGTGGGTGAGTGTGTCGAGGGCGTGGTGGGTGTGTCGAGGGCGGGGTGGGTGTGTCGAGGGTGGGGTGGGTGGGTGTGTCGAGACCGGGGTGGGTGGGTGTGTCGAAGGTGGGGTGGGTGAGTGTGTCGAGGGCGGGGTGGGTGAGTGTGTCGAGGGTGGGGTGGGTGAGTGTGTCGAGGGCGGGGTGAGTGAGTGTGTCGAGGGTGGGGTGGGTGAGTGTGTCGAGGGCGGGGTGAGTGTGTCGAGGGTGGGGTGGGTGTTTCGAAGGTTGGTGAGTGTGTCGAAGGTGGTGTGGGTGGGTGTGTCGAGGGCGGGGTGGGTGTGTCGAGGGTGGGGTTGGTGTGTTGAGGGTGGGGTGGGTGTGTCGAGGGTGGGGTGGGTGTGTCGAGGGTGGGGTGGGTGTGTCGAGGGTAGGGTGAGTGTGTCGAGGGCGGGGTGGGTGTGTCGATGGTGGGGTGGGTGTGTCGGGGGTGGGGTGGGTGTGTCGGGGGTAGGTGAGTGTGTCGAGGGTGGTGTGGGTGTGTCGAAGGTGGGTGGGTGGGTGTGTCGAGGGTGGGGTGGGTGGGTGTGTCGAGGGTGGGGTGGGTGAGTGTGTCGAGGGCGGGGTGGGTGGGTGTGTCGAGGGTGGGGTGGGTGGGTGTGTCGACGGTGGGGTGGGTGGGTGTGTCGAGGGTGGTGTGGGTGTGTCGAGGGCGGGGTGGGTGGGT
The DNA here is from genome assembly GCF_037043375.1 of Chiloscyllium plagiosum. Taxonomy (NCBI): domain Eukaryota; kingdom Metazoa; phylum Chordata; class Chondrichthyes; order Orectolobiformes; family Hemiscylliidae; genus Chiloscyllium; species Chiloscyllium plagiosum. The sequence goes on along the minus strand of NW_028270139.1, from coordinate 177,258,004 downwards.
GTGTCGAGGGCGGGGTGGGTAAGTGTGTCGAGGGCGGGGTGGGTAAGTGTGTCGAGGGCGGGGTGGGTAAGTGTGTCGAGGGCGGGGTGGGTAAGTGTGTCGAGGGTGGGGTGGGTAAGTGTATCGAGGGCGGGGTGGGTAAGTGTGTCGAGGGTGGGGTGGGTGGGTGTGTCGAGGGTGGGGTGGGTGTGTCGAGGGCGGGGTGGGTGTTTCGAGGGTGGGGTGGGTGTGTCGAGGGTGGGGTGAGTGTGTCGAGGGCGGGGTGGGTGTGTCGAGGGTGGGGTGGGTGGGTGTGTCGAGACCGGGGTGGGTGGGTGTGTCGAGGGCGGGGTGAGTGGGTGTGTCGAGGGTGGGGTGGGTGAGTGTGTCGAGGGTGGGGTGGGTAAGTGTGTCGAGGGCGGGGTGGGTGAGTGTGTCGAGGGCGGGGTGAGTGTGTCGAGGGTGGGGTGGGTGGGTGTGTCGAGGGCGGGGTGGGTGGGTGTGTCGAGGGCGGGGTGGGTAATTGTGTCGAGGGTGGGGTGGGTGGGTGTGTCGAGGGCGGGGTGAGTGTGTCGAGGGTGGGGTGGGTAAGTGTGTCGAGGGTGGGGTGGGTGGGTGTGTCGAGGGTGGGGTGAGTGTGTCGAGGGTGGGGTGGGTAAGTGTGTCGAGGGCGGGGTGTGTGAGTGTGTCGAGGGCGGGGTGAGTGTGTCGAGGGCGGGGTGGGTGGGTGTGTCGAGGGCGGGGTGGGTGGGTGTGTCGAGGGCGGGGTGGGTGAGTGTGTCAAGGGCGGGGTGGGTGTGTCGAGGGTGGGGTGGGTGTGTCGAGGGCGGGGTGGGTGAGTGTGTCGAGGGTGGGGTGGGTGAGTGTGTCGAGGGCGGGGTGGGTGAGTGTGTCAAGGGCGGGGTGGGTGTGTCGAGGGCGGGGTGGGTGGGTGTGTCGAGGGCGGGGTGGGTGAGTGTGTCGAGACCGGGGTGGGTGGGTGTGTCGAGGGCGGGGTGGGTGAGTGTGTCGAGGGTGGGGTGGGTGGGTGTGTCGAGGGCGGGGTGGGTGTGTCGAGGTTGGGGTGGGTGGGTGTGTCGAGACCGGGGTGGGTGGGTGTGTCGAGGGTGGGGTGGGTGGGTGTGTCGAGACCGGGGTGGGTGGGTGTGTCGAGGGCGGGGTGGGTGAGTGTGTCGAGGGTGGGGTGGGTGAGTGTGTCGAGGGCGGGGTGAGTGTGTCGAGGGTGGGGTGGGTGTTTCGAAGGTTGGTGAGTGTGTCGAAGGTGGGGTGGGTGGGTGTGTCGAGGGCGGGGTGGGTGTGTCGAGGGTGGGGTTGGTGTGTTGAGGGTGGGGTGGGTGTGTCGAGGGTGGGGTGGGTGTGTCGAGGGTGGGGTGGGTGTGTCGAGGGTAGGGTGAGTGTGTCGAGGGCGGGGTGGGTGTGTCGAGGGTGGGGTGGGTGTGTCGGGGGTGGGGTGGGTGTGTCGGGGGTAGGTGAGTGTGTCGAGGGTGGTGTGGGTGTGTCGAAGGTGGGTGGGTGGGTGTGTCGAGGGTGGGGTGGGTGGGTGTGTCGAGGGTGGGGTGGGTGGGTGTGTCGACGGTGGGGTGGGTGGGTGTGTCGAGGGTGGTGTGGGTGGGTGTGTCGAGGGCGGGGTGGGTAAGTGTGTCGAGGGCGGGGTGGGTAAGTGTGTCGAGGGTGGGGTGGGTAGGTGTGTCGAGGGTGGGGTGGGTAAGTGTGTCGAGGGCGGGGTGGGTAAGTGAATCGAGGGTGGGGTGGGTAAGTGTTTCGAGGGTGGGGTGGGTGGGTGTGTCGAGGGTGGGGTGGGTGTGTCGAGGGCGGGGTGGGTGTTTCGAGGGTGGGGTGGGTGTGTCGAGGGTGGGGTGAGTGTGTCGAGGGCGGGGTGGGTGTGTCGAGGGTGGGGTGGGTGGGTGTGTCGAGACCGGGGTGGGTGGGTGTGTCGAGGGCGGGGTGGGTGGGTGTGTCGAGGGTGGGGTGGGTGAGTGTGTCGAGGGTGGGGTGGGTGGGTGTGTCGAGGGTGGGGTGGGTGGGTGTGTCGAGACCGGGGTGGGTGGGTGTGTCGAGGGTGGGGTGGGTGAGTGTGTCGAGGGTGGGGTGGGTGGGTGTGTCGAGGGTGGGGTGGATGGGTGTGTCGAGGGTGGGGTGGGTGAGTGTGTCGAGGGTGGGGTGGGTGGGTGTGTCGAGGGCGGAGTGGGTGAGTGTGTCGAGGGTGGGGTGGGTGGGTGTGTCGAGGGTGGGGTGGGTGGGTGTGTCGAGGGCGGAGTGGGCGAGTGTGTCGAGGGTGGGGTGGGTGGGTGTGTCGATGGTGGTGTGGGTGAGTGTGTCGAGACCGGGGTGGGTAAGTGTGTCGAGGGTGGGGTGGGTGTGTCGAGGGTGGGGTGGGTGTGTTGAGGGCGGGGTGAGTGTTTCGGGGGTGGGGTGTGTAAGTGTGTCGAGGGTGGGGTGGGTGTGTCGAGGGTGGGGTGGGTGTGTTGAGGGCGGGGTGAGTGTGTCGAGGGCGGGGTGAGTGTGTCGAGGGTGGGGTGGGTGTGTCGAAGGTTGGTGAGTGTGACGAGGTGGGTTGTGTGGGTGTGTATAGGGTGGGGTGGGTGTGTCGAGGGTGGGGTGGGTGTGTCGGGTGTAGGTGAGTTTGTCGAGGGTGGTGTGGGTGTGTCGAAGGTGGGTGGGTGTGTCGAGGGTGGGGTGGGTGGGTGTGTCGAGGGCGGAGTGGGTGAGTGTGTCGAGGGTGGGGTGGGTGGGTGTGTCGAGGGTGGTGTGGGTGAATGTGTCGAGACCGGGGTGGGTAAGTGTGTCGAGGGTGGGGTGGGTGTGTCGAGGGTGGGGTGGGTGTGTCGGGGGTGGGGTGGGTGTGTCGGGGGTAGGTGAGTGTGTCGAGGGTGGGGTGGGTGTGTCGAGGGTGGGGTGGGTGTGTCGAGGGTGGGGTGGGTGTGTCGAGGGTGGGGTGGGTGTGTCGGGTGTAGGTGAGTGTGTCGAGGGTGGTGTGGGTGTGTCGAAGGTGGGTGGGTGTGTCGAGGGTGGGGTGGGTGGGTGTGTCGAGGGCGGAGTGGGTGAGTGTGTCGAGGGTGGGGTGGGTGGGTGTGTCGAGGGTGGTGTGGGTGAATGTGTCGAGACCGGGGTGGGTAAGTGTGTCGAGGGTGGGGTGGGTGTGTCGAGGGTGGGGTGGGTGTGTCGGGGGTGGGGTGGGTGTGTCGGGGGTAGGTGAGTGTGTCGAGGGTGGTGTGGGTGGGTGTGTCGAGGGCGGGGTGGGTGGGTGTGTCGAGGGTGGGGTGGGTGGGTGTGTCGAGGGTGGGGTGGGTGGGTGTGTCGAGGGCGGGGTGGGTGGGTGTGTCGAGGGCGGGGTGGGTGGGTGTGTCGAGGGTAGGTGAGTGTGTCGAGGGCGGGGTGGGTGTGTCGAGGGTGGGGTGGGTGTGTCGAGGGCGGGGTGAGTGTGTCGAGGGCGGGGTGGGTGGGTGTGTCGAGGGTGGGGTGAGTGAGTGTGTCGAGGGTGGGGTGGGTGGGTGTGTCGAGGGCGGGGTGGGTAAGTGTGTCGAGGGCGGGGTGGGTAAGTGTATCGAGGGCGGAGTGGGTGGGTGTGTCGAGGGCGGGGTGGGTAAGTGTGTCGAGGGCGGGGTGGGTGAGTGTGTCGAGGGCGGGGTGAGTGTGTCGAGGGTGGGGTGGGTAAGTGTGTCGAGGGCGGGGTGGGTGAGTGTGTCGAGGGCGGGGTGAGTGTGTCGAGGGTGGGGTGGGTAAGTGTGTCGAGGGCGGGGTGGGTGAGTGTGTCGAGGGCGGGGTGGGTGAGTGTGTCGAGGGTGGGGTGGATGGGTGTGTCGAGGGTGGGGTGGGTAAGTGTGTCGAGGGCGGGGTGGGTGAGTGTGTCGAGGGCGGGGTGAGTGTGTCGAGGGTGGGGTGGGTAAGTGTGTCGAGGGTGGGGTGGGTGAGTGTGTCGAGGGCGGGGTGAGTGTGTCGAGGGTGGGGTGGGTGGGTGTGTCGAGGGCGGGGTGGGTGAGTGTGTCGAGGGTGGGGTGGGTAAGTGTGTCGAGGGCGGGGTGGGTGGGTGTGTCGAGGGTGGGGTGAGTGTGTCGAGGGTGGGGTGGGTAAGTGTGTCGAGGGCGGGGTGTGTGAGTGTGTTGAGGGCGGGGTGAGTGTGTCGAGGGCGGGGTGGGTGGGTGTGTCGAGGGCGGGGTGGGTAAGTGTGTCGAGGGCGGGGTGGGTGAGTGTGTCGAGGGTGGGGTGGGTAAGTGTGTCGAGGGTGGGGTGGGTCGGTGTGTCGAGGGCGGGGTGGGTAAGTGTGTCGAGGGCGGGGTTTGTGAGTGTGTCGAGGGCGGGGTGAGTGTGTCGAGGGCGGGGTGGGTAAGTGTGTCGAGGGCGGGGTGGGTGGGTGTGTCGAGGGCGGGGTGGGTGAGTGTGTCAAGGGCGGGGTGGGTGTGTCGAGGGTGGGGTGGGTGAGTGTGTCGAGGGTGGGGTGGGTGGGTGTGTCGAGGGCGGGGTGGGTGGGTGTGTCGAGGGCGGGGTGGGTGAGTGTGTCGAGGGTGGGGTGGGTGGGTGTGTCGAGTGCGGGGTGGGTGTGTCGAGGGCGGGGTGGGTGTGTCGAGGGTGGGGTGGGTGGGTGTGTCGAGACCGGGGTGGGTGGGTGTGTCGAGGGTGGGGTGGGTGGGTGTGTCGAGACCGGGGTGGGTGGGTGTGTCGAGGGCGGGGTGGGTGAGTGTGTCGAGGGTGGGGTGGGTGAGTGTGTCGAGGGCGGGGTGAGTGTGTCGAGGGTGCGGTGGGTGTTTCGAAGGTTGGTGAGTGTGTCGAAGGTGGGGTGGGTGGGTGTGTCGAGGGCGGGGTGGGTGTGTCGAGGGTGGGGTTGGTGTGTTGAGGGTGGGGTGGGTGTGTCGAGGGTGGGGTGGGTGTGTCGAGGGTGGGGTGGGTGTGTCGAGGGTAGGGTGAGTGTGTCGAGGGCGGGGTAGGTGTGTCGAGGGTGGGGTGGGTGTGTCGGGGGTGGGGTGGGTGTGTCGGGGGTAGGTGAGTGTGTCGAGGGTGGTGTGGGTGTGTCGAAGGTGGGAGGGTGGGTGTGTCGAGGGTGGGGTGGGTGGGTGTGTCGAGGGTGGGGTGGGTGGGTGTGTCGACGGTGGGGTGGGTGGGTGTGTCGAGGGTGGGGTGGGTGTGTCGAGGGCGGGGTGGGTGGGTGTGTCGAGGGTGGGGTGGGTAAGTGTGTCGAGGGCGGGGTGGGTAAGTGTGTCGAGGGTGGGGTGGGTAAGTGTGTCGAGGGCGGGGTGGGTAAGTGTGTCGAGGGTGGGGTGGGTAAGTGTGTCGAGGGCGGGGTGGGTAAGTGTGTCGAGGGTGGGGTGGGTGGGTGTGTCGAGGGTGGGGTGGGTAAGTGTGACGAGGGCGGGGTGTGTAAGTGTGTCGAGGGTGGGGTGGGTGGGTGTGTCGAGGGTGGGGTGGGTGAGTGTGTCGAGGGCGGGGTGGGTGAGTGTGTCGAGGGCGGGGTGAGTGAGTGTGTCGAGGGCGGGGTGGGTGGGTGTGTCGAGGGCGGGGTGGGTGAGTGTGTCGAGGGCGGTGTGGGTGAGTGTGTCGAGGGCGGGGTGAGTGAGTGTGTCGAGGGTGGGGTGGGTGGGTGTGTCGAGGGCGGGTTGGGTGAGTGTGTCGAGGGTGGGGTGGGTGGGTGTGTCGAGGGCGGGATGGGTAAGTGTGTCGAGGGCAGGATGGGTAAGTGTGTCGAGGGTGGGGTGGGTGTGTCGAGGGTAGGGTGGGTGTGTCGAGGGTGGTGTGGGTGTGTCGAGTGTGGGGTTGGTGTGTCGAGGGTGGGGTGGGTGTGTCGAGGGTGGGGTTGGTGTGTCGAGGGTGGGGTGGGTGTGTCGAGGGTGTGGTGGGTGTGTCGAGGGTGGGGTGAGTGTGTCGAGGGTGGGGTGAGTGTGTCGAGGGTGGGGTGGGTGTGTCGAGGATTTGGTGAGTGTGTCGAGGGTGGGGTGGGTGTGTCGAGGGTGGGGTGAGTGTGTCGAGGGTGGGGTGGGTGTGTCGAGGGTCGGGTGAGTGTGTCGAGGGCGGGGTGGGTGTGTCGAGGGTAGGGTGAGTGTGTCGAGGGTGGGGTGGGTTTGTCGAGGGTGTCGAGGGTGGGGTGGGTAAGTGTGTCGAGGGCGGGGTTGGTGGGTGTGTCGAGACCGGGGTGGGTGGGTGTGTCGAGGGTGGGGTGGGTGGGTGTGTGGAGGGCGGGGTGGGTTGGTGTGTCGAGGGTGGTGTGGGTGTGTCGAGGGTGGGGTTGGTGTGTCGAGGGTGGGGTGGGTGTGTCGAGGGTGGGGTGGGTGTGTTGAGGGCGGGGTGGGTGTGTCGTGTGTAGCGTGAGTGTGTCGAGGGCGGGGTGGATGTGTCGAGGGTAGGGTCTGTGTGTCGAGGGTGGGGTGGGTGTGTCGAGGGTGGGGTGAGTGTGTCGAGGGTGGGGTGGGTGTGTCGAGGGTGGGGTGTGTGTGTCGAGGGTGGGGTGGGTGTGTCGAGGGCGGGGTGAGTGTGTCGAGGGTGGGGTGGGTGTTTCGAAGGTTGGTGAGTGTGTCGAAGGTGGGGTGGGTGGGTGTGTCGAGGGTGGGGTTGGTGTGTTGAGGGTGGGGTGGGTGTGTCGAGGGTGGGGTGGGTGTGTCGAGGGTGGGGTGGGTGTGTCGAGGGTAGGGTGAGTGTGTCGAGGGCGGGGTAGGTGTGTCGAGGGTGGGGTGGGTGTGTCGGGGGTGGGGTGGGTGTGTCGGGGGTAGGTGAGTGTGTCGAGGGCGGGGTAGGTGTGTCGAGGGTGGGGTGGGTGTGTCGAGGGTGGGGTGGGTGTGTCGAAGGTGGGAGGGTGGGTGTGTCGAGGGTGGGGTGGGTGGGTGTGTCGAGGGTGGGGTGGGTGGGTGTGTCGACGGTGGGGTGGGTGGGTGTGTCGAGGGTGGGGTGGGTGTGTCGAGGGCGGGGTGGGTGGGTGTGTCGAGGGTGGGGTGGGTAAGTGTGTCGAGGGCGGGGTGGGTAAGTGTGTCGAGGGCGGGGTGGGTAAGTGTGTCGAGGGTGGGGTGGGTAAGTGTGTCGAGGGCGGGGTGGGTAAGTGTGTCGAGGGTGGGGTGGGTAAGTGTGTCGAGGGCGGGGTGGGTAAGTGTGTCGAGGGCGGGGTGGGTAAGTGTGTCGAGGGTGGGGTGGGTGGGTGTGTCGAGGGTGGGGTGGGTAAGTGTGACGAGGGCGGGGTGTGTAAGTGTGTCGAGGGTGGGGTGGGTGGGTGTGTCGAGGGTGGGGTGGGTGAGTGTGTCGAGGGCGGGGTGGGTGAGTGTGTCGAGGGCGGGGTGAGTGAGTGTGTCGAGGGCGGGGTGGGTGGGTGTGTCGAGGGCGGGGTGGGTGAGTGTGTCGAGGGCGGTGTGGGTGAGTGTGTCGAGGGCGGGGTGAGTGAGTGTGTCGAGGGTGGGGTGGGTGGGTGTGTCGAGGGCGGGATGGGTAAGTGTGTCGAGGGCAGGATGGGTAAGTGTGTCGAGGGTGGGGTGGGTGTGTCGAGGGTAGGGTGGGTGTGTCGAGGGTGGTGTGGGTGTGTCGAGTGTGGGGTTGGTGTGTCGAGGGTGGGGTGGGTGTGTCGAGGGTGGGGTTGGTGTGTCGAGGGTGGGGTGGGTGTGTCGAGGGTGTGGTGGGTGTGTCGAGGGTGGGGTGAGTGTGTCGAGGGTGGGGTGAGTGTGTCGAGGGTGGGGTGGGTGTGTCGAGGATTTGGTGAGTGTGTCGAGGGTGGGGTGGGTGTGTCGAGGGTGGGGTGAGTGTGTCGAGGGTGGGGTGGGTGTGTCGAGGGTAGGGTGAGTGTGTCGAGGGCGGGGTGGGTGTGTCGAGGGTAGGGTGAGTGTGTCGAGGGTGGGGTGGGTTTGTCGAGGGTGTCGAGGGTGGGGTGGGTAAGTGTGTCGAGGGCGGGGTTGGTGGGTGTGTCGAGACCGGGGTGGGTGGGTGTGTCGAGGGCGGGGTGGGTGAGTGTGTCGAGGGTGGGGTGGGTGGGTGTGTGGAGGGCGGGGTGGGTTGGTGTGTCGAGGGTGGTGTGGGTGTGTCGAGGGTGGGGTTGGTGTGTCGAGGGTGGGGTGGGTGTGTCGAGGGTGGGCTGGGTGTGTTGAGGGCGGGGTGGGTGTGTCGTGGGTAGCGTGAGTGTGTCGAGGGCGGGGTGGATGTGTCGAGGGTAGGGTCTGTGTGTCGAGGGTGGGGTGGGTGTGTCGAGGGTGGGGTGAGTGTGTCGAGGGTGGGGTGGGTGTGTCGAGGGTGGGGTGTGTGTGTCGAGGGTGGGGTGGGTGTGTCGAGGGCGGGGTGGGTGTGTCGAGGGTAGGGTGAGTGTGTCGAGGGTGGGGTGAGTGTGTCGAGGGTGGGGTTCGTGTGTCGAGGGTGGGGTGGGTGTGTCGAGGGTGGGGTGAGTGTGTCGAGGGTGGGGTGAGTGTGTCGATGGTGGGGTGGATGAGTGTGTCGAGGGTGGTGTGGGTGGGTGTGTCGAGGGTGGGGTGGGTAAGTGTGTCGAGGGCGGGATGGGTAAGTGTGTCGAGGGCGGGGTGGGTGTGTCGAGGGTGGGGTGGGTGTGTCGAGGGTGGGGTGGGTGTGTCGAGGGTGGGGTGGGTGTGTCGAGGGTAGGGTGAGTGTGTCGAGGGTGGGGTGAGTGTGTCGAGGGTGGGGTTGGTGTGTCGAGGGTGGGGTGGGTGTGTCGAGGGTGGGGTGAGTGTGTCGAGGGTGGGGTGGGTGTGTCGAGGGTGGGGTTGGTGTGTCGAGGGTGGGGTTGGTGTGTCGAGGGTGGGGTGGGTGTGTCGAGGGTGGGGTGAGTGTGTCGAGGGTGGGGTGGGTGTGCCGAGGGTGGGGTGGGTGTGTCGAGGGTGGGGTTGGTGTGTCGAGGGTGGGGTGAGTGTGTCGAGGGTGGGGTGGGTGTGTCGAGGGTGGGGTTGGTGTGTCGAGGGTGGGGTGGGTGTGTCGAGGGTGGGGTGAGTGTGTCGAGGGTGGGGTGAGTGTGTCGTGGGCGGGGTGGGTGTGTCGAGGGTGGGGTTGGTGTGTCGAGGGTGGGGTGGGTGTGTCGAGGGTAGTGTGGGTGTGTCGAGGGTGGGGTTGGTGTGTCGAGGGTGGGGTGGGTGTGTCGAGGGTGGGGTGAGTGTGTCGAGGGTGGGGTGGGTGTGCCGAGGGCGGGGTGGGTGTGTCGAGGGTGGGGTGAGTGTGTCGAGGGTGGGGTGGGTGTGTCGAGGGTGGGGTAGGTGTGTCGAGGGTGGGGTGAGTGTGTCGAGGGTGGGGTGAGTGTGTCGTGGGCGGGGTGGGTGTGTCGAGGGTGGGGTGTGTGTGTCGAGGTTGTGGTGGGTGTGTCGAGGGTGGGGTGGGTGTGTCGGGGGTGGGTTGGGTGTGTCGAGGGCGGGGTTGGTGTGTCGAGGTTGGGGTGGGTGTGTCGAGGGTTGGTGAGTGTGTCGAGGGTGGGGTGGGTGTGTCGAGGGTGGGTGAGTGTGTCGAGGGTGGGTTTGGTGTGTCGAGGGTGGGGTGGGTGTGTCAAGGGTGGGGTTGGTGTGTCGAGGGTGGGGTGAGTGTGTCGAGGGTGGGGTGAATGTGTCGAGGGTTAGGTGAATGTGTCGAGGGTGGGGTGGGTGTGTCGAGGGTGGGGTTGGTGTGTCGAGGGTGGGGTTGGTGTGTCGAGGGTGGGGTTGGTGTGTCGAGGGTGGGGTGGGTGTGTCGAGGGTGTGGTGGGTGTGTCGAGGGTGGGGTGGGTGTGTCGAGGGTGGGGTTGGTGTGTCGAGGGTGGGGTTGGTGTGTCGAGGGTGTGGTGGGTGTGTCGAGGGTGGGGTGGGTGTGTCGAGGGTGGGGTGGGTGTGTCGAGGGTGGGGTGAGTGTGTCGAGGGTGGGGTGGGTGTGTCGAGGGTGGGGTGAGTGTGTCGAGGGTGGGGTGAGTGTGTCGAGGGTGGGGTGGGTGGGTGTGTCGAGGGCGGGGTGGGTGAGTGTGTCGAGGGCGGTGTGGGTGAGTGTGTCGAGGGCGGGGTGAGTGAGTGTGTCGAGGGTGGGGTGGGTGGGTGTGTCGAGGGCGGGATGGGTAAGTGTGTCGAGGGCGGGATGGGTAAGTGTGTCGAGGGTGGGGTGGGTGTGTCGAGGGTAGGGTGGGTGTGTCGAGGGTGGTGTGGGTGTGTCGAGTGTGGGGTTGGTGTGTCGAGGGTGGGGTGGGTGTGTCGAGGGTGGGGTTGGTGTGTCGAGGGTGGGGTGGGTGTGTCGAGGGTGTGGTGGGTGTGTCGAGGGTGGGGTGAGTGTGTCGAGGGTGGGGTGAGTGTGTCGAGGGTGGGGTGGGTGTGTCGAGGGTGGGGTGAGTGTGTCGAGGGTGGGGTGGGTGTGTCGAGGGTGGGGTGAGTGTGTCGAGGGTGGGGTGGGTGTGTCGAGGGTGGGGTGAGTGTGTCGAGGGTGGGGTGGGTGTGTCGAGGGTGGGGTTGGTGTGTCGAGGGTGGGGTTGGTGTGTCGAGGGTGGGGTGGGTGTGTCGAGGGTGGGGTGGGTGTGTCGAGGGTGGGGTGGGTGTGTCGTGGGTGGGGTTGGTGTGTCGAGGGTGGGGTGGGTGTGTCGAGGGTGGGGTTGGTGTGTCGAGGGTGGGGTGGGTGTGTCGAGGGTGGGGTTGGTGTGTCGAGGGTGGGGTGGGTGTGTCGAGGGTGGGGTGGGTGTGTCGAGGTTGGGGTGAGTGTGTCGAGGGTGGGGTGGGTGTGTCGAGGGTGGGGTTGGTGTGTCGAGGGTGGGGTGGGTGTGTCGAGGGTGGGGTTGGTGTGTCGAGTGTGGGGTGGGTGTGTCGAGGGTGGGGTTGGTGTGTCGAGGGTGGGGTGAGTGTGTCGAGGGTGGGGTGGGTGTGTCGAGGGTGGGGTGGGTGTGTTGAGGGTGGGGTTGGTGTGTTGAGGGTGGGGTGGGTGTGTCGAGGGTGGGGTTGGTGTGTCGAGGGTGGGGTGAATGTGTCGAAGGTGGGGTGGGTGTGTCTAGGGTGGGGTGAGTGTGTCGAGGGTGGGGTGGGTGTGTCGAGGGTAGGGTGGGTGTGTCGATGGTGGGGTTGGTGTGTTGAGGGTGGGGTGGGTGTGACGAGTGTGGGGTGGGTGTGTCAAGGGTGGGGTTGGTGTGTTGAGGGTGGGGTGAATGTGTCGAGGGTGGGGTGGGTGTGTCGAGGATGGGGTGGGTGTGTCGAGGGTGGGGTGGGTGTGTCGAGGGTGGGGTGGGTGTGTCGAGGGTGGGGTTGGTGTGTCGAGGGTGGGGTGAATGTGTCGAAGGTGGGGTGGGTGTGTCTAGGGTGGGGTGAGTGCGTCGAGGGTGGGGTGGGTGTGTCGAGGGTGGGGTGGGTGTGTCGATGGTGGGGTGAGTGTGTCGAGGGTGGGGTGAGTGTGTCGAGGGTGGGGTGGGTGTGTCGAGGGTGGGGTGAATGTGTCGAAGGTGGGGTGGGTGTGTCTAGGGTGGGGTGAGTGTGTCGAGGGTGGGGTGGGTGTGTCGAGGGTGGGGTGGGTGTGTCGAGGGTGGGGTGAGTGTGTCGAGGGTGGGGTGAGTGTGTCGAGGGTGGGGTTGGTGTGTCGAGGGTGGGGTGAGTGTGTCGAGGGTGGGGTGGGTGTGTCGAGGGTGGGGTGAGTGTGTCGAGGGTGGGGTGAGTGTGTCGAGGGTGGGGTTGTTGTGTCGAGGGTGGGGTTGGTGTGTCGAGGGTGGGGTGGGTGTGTCGAGGGTGGGGTGAGTGTGCCGAGGGTTGGGTGAGTGTGTCGAGTGTGGGGTTGGTGTGTCGAGGGTGGGGTTGGTGTGTCGAGGGTGGGGTGGGTGTGTCGAGGGTGGGGTGAGTGTGTCGAGGGTGGGGTGGGTGTGTCGAGGGTGGGGTGGGTGTGTCGAGGGTGGGGTGGGTGTGTCGAGGGTGGGGTTGGTGTGTCGAGGGTGGGGTTGGTGTGTCGAGGGTGGGGTGGGTGTGTCGAGGGTGGGGTAGGTGTGTCGAGGGTGGGGTTGGTGTGTCGAGGGTGGGGTGGGTGTGTCGAGGGTGGGGTGGGTGTGTCGAGGGTGGGGTGGGTGTGTCGAGGGCGGGGTGAGTGTGTCGAGGGTGGGGTGGGTGTGTCGAGGGTGGGGTGGGTGTGTCGAGGGTGGGGTTGGTGGGTGTGTCGAGTGTGGGGTGAGTGTGTCGAGGGTGGGGTGAGTGTGTCGAGGGTGGGGTGGGTGTGTCGAGGGTGGGGTTGGTGTGTCGAGGGTGGGGTGAGTGTGTCGAGGGTGGGGTGGGTGTGTCGAGGGTGGGGTGAGTGTGTCGAGGGTGGGGTGAGTGTGTCGAGGGTGGGGTGGGTGTGTCGAGGGTGGTGTGGGTGTGTCGAGGATGGGGTGTGTGTGTCGAGGGTGGGGTGGGTGTGTCGAGGGTGGGGTGGGTGTGTCGTGGGTGGGGTTGGTGTGTCGAGGGTGGGGTGAGTGTGTCGAGGGTGGGGTGAGTGTGTCGAGGGTGGGGTGGGTGTGTCGAGGGTGGGGTGAATGTGTCGAAGGTGGGGTGGGTGTGTCTAGGGTGGGGTGAGTGTGTCGAGGGTGGGGTGGGTGTGTCGAGGGTGGGGTGGGTGTGTCGATGGTGGGGTGAGTGTGTCGAGGGTGGGGTGGGTGTGTCGAGGGTGGGGTGAATGTGTCGAAGGTGGGGTGGGTGTGTCTAGGGTGGGGTGAGTGTGTCGAGGGTGGGGTGGGTGTGTCGAGGGTGGGGTGGGTGTGTCGAGGGTGGGGTGAGTGTGTCGAGGGTGGGGTGAGTGTGTCGAGGGTGGGGTGGGTGTGTCGAGGGTGGGGTGGGTGTGTCGAGGGTGGGGTTGGTGGGTGTGTCGAGGGTGGGGTGAGTGTGTCGAGGGTGGGGTGAGTGTGTCGAGGGTGGGGTGGGTGTGTCGAGGGTGGGGTGAGTGTGTCGAGGGTAGGGTGAGTGTGCCGAGGGTGGGGTTGTTGTGTCGAGGGTGGGGTTGGTGTGTCGAGGGTGGGGTGGGTGTGTCGAGGGTGGGGTGAGTGTGCCGAGGGTTGGGTGAGTGTGTCGAGGGTGGGGTTGGTGTGTCGAGGGTGGGGTGGGTGTGTCGAGGGTGGGGTTGGTGTGTCGAGGGTGGGGTTGGTGTGTCGAGGGTGGGGTGGGTGTGTCGAGGGTGGGGTGAGTGTGTCGAGGGTGGGGTGGGTGTGTCGAGGGTGGGGTTGGTGTGTCGAGGGTGGGGTTGGTGTGTCGAGGGTGGGATGGGTGTGTCGAGGGTGGGGTAGGTGTGTCGAGGGTCGGGTTGGTGTGTCGAGGGTGGGGTGGGTGTGTCGAGGGTGGGGTGGGTGTGTCGAGGGTGGAGTTGGTGGGTGTGTCGAGGGTGGGGTGGGTGTGTCGAGGGTGGGGTTGGTGTGTTGAGGGCGGGGTGAGTGTGTCGAGGGTGTGGTGGGTGTGTCGAGGGTGGGGTGGGTGTGTCGAGGGTGGGGTTGGTGGGTGTGTCGAGGGTGGGGTGAGTGTGTCGAGGGTGGGGTGGGTGTGTCGAGGGTGGGGTGGGTGTGTCGAGGGTGGGGTTGGTGTGTCGAGGGTGGGGTGGGTGTGTCGAGGGTGGGGTGGGTGTGTCGAGGGTGGGGTTGGTGGGTGTGTCGAGGGTGGGGTGAGTGTGTCGAGGGTGGGGTGGGTGTGTCGAGGGTGGGGTTGGTGTGTCGAGGGTGGGGTGAGTGTGTCGAGGGTGGGGTTGGTGGGTGTGTCGAGGGTGGGGTGAGTGTGTCGAGGGTGGGGTGGGTGTGTCGAGGGTGGGCTTGGTGTGTCGAGGGTGGGGTGAGTGTGTCGAGGGTGGGGTGGGTGTGTCGAGGGTGGGGTGAGTGTGTCGAGGGTGGGGTGAGTGTGTCGAGGGTGGGGTGAGTGTTTCGAGGGTGGGGTTGGTGTGTCGAGGGTGGGGTGGGTGTGTCGAGGGTGGGGTGAGTGTGTCGAGGGTGGGGTGGGTGTGTCGAGGGTGGGGTGGGTGTGTCGAGGGTGGGGTGAGTGTGTCGAGGGTGGGGTGAGTGTGTCGAGGGTGGGGTTGGTGTGTCGAGGGTGGGGTTGGTGGGTGGGTGGTGAAGCTGTAACATGAGATACTTGTTTTAAATTTACCGAACTGATGATGATTTCTTGTTTTTTAATCATTTATTGGAGTATTTTCTTCTGTCTACAGTTCAGATATTGTCAAAACGATGACCATATCTTTGTGGATTATTCCAAATCCCTACAAGCCAATCAACGATGATGTCCAAATCCACTCCATCGACTGTTTTCCCCTGGACAATATTGAAGAAGCTGCAGATGGGAAATCGATGGCTTCTGCCTCACACCCATGTTCCTCAAAAGAATTTCTGAAAGACTGATCAGATCATCCTCAACTCCAGGTTCCTGCCTTTTCCTAATCCATTGCAGATCGACGTCCCTGTGTTAATTAAAACCAAAACATCCCGAGAGGAGCACCTCAACTCATAATCTGATAAAGACGTGTGACAAGGAGTGTAACATACCTCTCACCCCCACAATCTGTTACAAAGGAGTGTTTCAATGAAATGAAATCTTTTCACTCACTCGAAATCAACAAGTAACAATTTATTTATCTAACTCCAACAATGAACAAATTAACAGAATTCCTAGCAAACTGAACAATTACTCCTGAACAACTACCTATTCCTGAACTGAAATAAATTCTATTGGTATACTGTTTCAAAAATACAGGTCCCACTAATATAAAGCCAGGCAATAAGAGAATAATAAATTAAAACCAAGTCTCTGAAAGTTCACACAGAGTATGTCTTCTGGAATGCCTGTATCTTTTTCCTGATCACAAATACCTTTGTTCTGCTGTTTTGCTTTTGGGGATGTTTGCATTGCAATGTCTTCTGTTCTGAACACATCGTCTGTCAAACTCTTCTGTCTGAAATGCCTTCTCCGTCACTTTCTGCTGTCGGGATATTCACGAAATGTACCGTGTACCTTTATGAATAGATGTTTTTTCTCTGAGAGCTGGGAAGTTCTTATCTCTTCAGATGGCAGTTGGCCCTCCCTTCACTGTCCAATGACCCCCGGCCTTTATCCCCGTGATTACATATTCACTTCTTTACAACCAGATTGATTTAAAGTTGTCACCACCATCAGATTTGAATTTAATTGGTCCTTAATCTCTAAGTGTCTTTTTAAATTAATTGGCTGTATTTAAACTGTTGTCTGGTTAAAAATGCTGCTTGTGCCAGCTAATTCAATGGCTTTTTGATACAATGTGCCTGTACTTTCACTGCTGTTCAAAAATCCATTTCTGAAGATAACAACATTTTTTAAAGAGACCACGCAATACTTTCCCCCACTTTACCATTTTTATACACCAACTTCATTACACCATCACCACTTCAGAAAAAAATGAACCATCATGGTAAAAAGATGGCTTCATTTCTTTTCTCCTCAATCTTAACACTATCATTACAAAATACATGGGTCATTAATCTAAAGTTACACTTTTCATACTAATCCCACATACATATACAACATTTTTCTTGTAAACCTGCAATAACAAATCTGCAAGAACATTTTTATGATCTGCAACATGTATAATTTGTAAATTAAAAACCTGTCACATAAAACTCCAACAAAATAGTCTCATGTTTCTTGTCATGAATTCAACTGGGACAACACTACTATTATAGGACAAGGCAAACAGAGAACAG
Source organism: Chiloscyllium plagiosum (assembly GCF_037043375.1). Lineage (NCBI taxonomy): Eukaryota > Metazoa > Chordata > Chondrichthyes > Orectolobiformes > Hemiscylliidae > Chiloscyllium > Chiloscyllium plagiosum. Next base: position 177,242,466 of record NW_028270139.1, on the reverse strand, counting down.
CCAGGGAATTCCTAGAAGCATGGCACTCATCCACAGATTCTATCAATAAGCACATTGACCTGGACCCAATATACCGGCCACTGCAGCGGACAGCTGGAACTGACAACCGGAAGCGGCAGGGACAGGCCACTATAAACACCGGAGGAAACACCACAGAAGCGCTTCGCAGGAGGCTCCCAAGCACTGAGGATGTCACCTAGACAGGGGACGAAACATTTGCAACACAAATTCCCAGCTTGGCGAACAGAACCACAGCAACGAGCACCCGAGCTACAAATCTTCTCCCAAACTTTGAATTGAAATGTTGTAAGGCCAGTGTCACATTCAACAACTCTTGTTCGATGGTGGAGGAGTTTCTCTGGTGGATATGAGTTTCTTTGGCCTTTCAATTCTGCCACAGTCTTTCTGCATCAACACAGTCCCAACCCCTACATCGCTGGCACCAATCACCATTTTAAAGGGCTTTAAGAAATTTGGTGTGGCTAAAACTGGTGCGGTGGTTAAGACGGCTTTTAAATTCACAAATGCCTCCTGGCATTGTTCTGTCCACTGAAATTTTGTGTTCAGCAGGGCCATCGTGCTACTAAAGTTTGGGACTAACTTCCAGTAGAACCCACTCAGTCCCAAACACTGAAGTACCTCTCTCTCTTCAAAGATAGTCTTGAAAATTCCTTGATGGTCTTCGTCTTCACATTCCTCGGGTCATCATTCCATGTCTGACATTATGTACCAAGAATATAATTTTTGCCTGAATGAATTCAGTTTTTGTTAAATTTATAACCAGTTTTGCCTCCTGTAGTTTTTCAAAGAGCTCTGTCAAATGTGCCATATGATCTTTCCATGAATGGCTAAAGATCACTAAGTCATCGATATGGTTGGCACAATTGGTCAAACCTCCCACAACTCTTTTCATGAGTCTTTGGAATGCGGCTGGTGTGTTCTTCATTCCAAAGAGAATCACTTTGAATTGATATAGCCCATTTGGGGTTACAAACACAGAAACTTTGTTCACTCTTTCTGATAAAGGTACTTATAGTAACCACACAGTAAGTCCAACCGTGTGATGTAAGTGGCTTGTCCAACTTTTTCTCCACAATCCTCCGGCTGAAGAATTGGGTATGAGTCTCATTTAGTTAGGACGATGACCTTCAGGCTTTGGAACCAACATAATTGGTGAACTCCACTCGCTCTAACTCAGATCGATGATGTCTTCTAGGAACATTGCTTTAACTTCCTTCTGTGCCTGTGCTGCTTTGAGAGGATTAAGCCTGTAGGGGGTGTTTTATCAGAACAGCCTTCCCTACATCAACCCCATGCACGACAGTATTAGTCCACTCCAGTCAATTCTAACATATGTCCTCATACTCCTGCAACAAAGCTTTCAAATCAGTTCTCTTGTCTTGAGACAGATAGGTTACTATCCTATCTCATTCCTTCAAGTCCTCCTCATTAGTCAATCTACTCTGAACCACATCAAAATCCAAATCTTCTGGATTTGATTCCTCAATCTGAGAGGCACGAACTAATACTTTTTCCTCCTGTTCCCTTTCCAAAGATACTGGTTTATTACTGCCTGTGCTCTCCTGCCAGTTCCCACATATGGGACTTTTCCACACTGGATGGTCTCCACCTGGGCCTGACTGGAACCAATGTCCTCAGGGCACTTTTGTTAACACTGTTGGGGAGGGTTTAAACTAATGTGGCAGAGGGATGGAAACCAAATGAGGAGGTTGGTGGACAGGAAGGAGGCAGTAACTAAAGCCTGTAAGGAACTAGATAATGAAGTCAGTGTGACTAAGGGGACGAGGAGACAGGGAGCAGAGGATGAACGCAGAGGGACTGGTGATCTGAGGGGCATTTATTTTAATGTGAAAAATGTAGTAGGTAAGGCAAATAAACTTAGGGCTTTGATTAGTACCTGGGAGTATTATTTGCTATTACTGAGACTTGTTTGAGGGAAGGGCATGATTGGCAACTAAACATCCCAGAGTATCGATGCTTCAGGCAGGATAGAGAGGGAGGTAAAAGGGGTGGAGGAGTTGTATTACTGGTCAGAGAGGATATCACAGCTGTGCTGAAGGATGGCACCATGGATGACTCGCGCAGTGAGGCAATATGGGCAGAGCTCAGAAATAGGAAGGGTGCGTTAACAATGTTGGGGCTGTACCACAGGCCTCCCAACAGTGAGTGTGAGATAGAGGTACAAACAAGTAAACAAACTATGGAAAGATTCAGGAGCAACAGGGTGGTGGTGACGGGAGATTTTAATTTTCCCAACATTGACTGGGATACACTTAGTATTAGAGGTTTAGTTGGAGCAGAATTTGTAAGGAGCATCCAGGAGGGTTCTAGAGCAGGATGTAAATACTCCAACTCGGGAAGGGGCCATACTGGACCTGGTGTTGGGGAATGAGCCCGGCCGGGTGGTTGAAGTTTCAGTAAGGGATTACTTTGGGAATAGGGATCACAATTCCATAAGTTTTAGGATACTCATGGACAAAAGACGAGAATGGTTCTATAGGAAGAGTGCTAAACTGGGGAAAGGCCAACTATACCAACATTCGGCAGGAGCTGGGGAATGTGGATTGGGAGCAGCTGTTTGAAGGGAAATCCACATTCGATATGAGGGAGGCTTTTAAAGAGAGGTGATTAGACTTCAGGACAGACATGTTCCTGTGAAAATGAGAGATGGAAATGGCAAGATTAGGGAACCATGGATGACAGGTGAAATTGAGAGACTAGCTAAGAGGAAAAAAAAAGCATACATCAGGTCGAGGCGATGGAAAACAGATGAAGCTTTAACAGGATATCGGGATTGCAGGATCGATCTGAATTGAGGAATTAAGAGGGTCAAAAAGGGTAATGAGATGTCCTTAGCCAGCAGGGTTCAGGAAAGCCCCAAAACCTTTAATTCATATATAAGGAGCAAGAGGGTAAGATGTACTGGGTAGACTAGAGGTTATTAAGGTGTTCAAATCCCCTGGACTGGGTGGGATCTATCTCAGGTTGCTGAGGGAGGCGAGAGAGGAAATAGCCGGAGCCCTGACAGATATCTTTGTGGCATCCTTAAATACAGGTGAGGTGCAGGAGGACTGGAGGGTTGCTCATGTTGTCCCCCTGTACAAGAAGGGTAGTAGGGATATTCCGGGTAACTACAGACCAGTGAGCCTGATGTCGGTGGTGTGAAAGTTGCTGGAGAGGGTACTGAGGGATAGGGTCTATTTCTGTTTGGAAAAGAATAGGTTTATCAGTGATAAGCAACATGGTTTTGTGCAGGGGAGATTATGCCTTACCAACTTAATAGAGTTCTTCGAGGAAGTGACCAAGTTGATAGATGAAGGAAGGGCTGTTGATGTCATATTCAGGGACTTTAGTAAGGCATTTGATAAGGTTCCCCATTGTAGACTAATGGAGAAAGTCAAGTCACATGGTGTGCAGGGTGTTCTAGCGAGGTGGATAAAGAACTGGTTGAGCAACAGGAGACAGAGAGTAGTAGTTGAAGGGAGTTTCTCGAAATGGAGAAAGGTGACCAGTGGTGTTCCACAGGGATCAGTGCTGGGGCCAGTGTTGTTTGTGATATACATAAATGATCTGGAAGAGGGCACTGTTGGTATGATCAGCAAGTTTGCAGATGACACAAAGATTGGTGGAGAAGCAGAAAGCATAAGGGTCTGTCAGAGAATACAGGAGGATATAGATAGACTGGAGAGTTGGACGGAAAAGTGACAGATGGATTTCAATCCACACAAATGTGAGGTGATGCATTTAGGCAAGTCTGATTCTAGAGCGAATTATACAATGAATGGAAGAGCCTTGGGAAAAGTTGATGGGCAGAGAGATCTGGGAGTGCAGGTCCATTGTACCCTGAAGGTTGCTGCACAGGTGGACAGAGTGGTCAAGAAGGCATATGGTACGCTTGCCTTCATTGGACGGGGTATTGAGTATAAGAGCTGGCAAGTCATGTTAACATTGTACAAGACATTGGTTCGGCCGCATTTAGAATACGGTGTACAGTTCTGGGCACCACATTATCAAAAGGATGTGGACGCTTTGGAGAGGGTGCAGAGAAGGTTTACGAGGATGCTGCCTGGTGTGGAAGGTGCTAACTATGAAGGGAGGTTGAGTAGGTTAGGTTTATTTTCATTAGAAAAAAGGAGATTGAGGGGGGACCTGATTGAGGTTTACAAAATAATGAAGGGTATAGACAGGGGGGATAGAGACAAGCTTTTTCCCAGGGTGAAGGATTCAATAACGAGAGGTCACGCTTTCAGGGTGAGAGGTGGAAAGTTTAAGGGGGATACACGCGGCAATACCTCACACAGAGGGTGGTGGGTGTCTGGAACACGTTACCAGCAGAGGTGGTAGAGGCAGGCATGGTAGATTCATTTAAGGTGCGTCTGGACAGATGCCTGAGTAGGTGGGGAGCAGAGGGATACAGATGATTAGGAATTGTCCGACAGGTTTAGACAATGGATTTGGATCAGCTCAGGCCTGGAGGGCCGAAGGGCCTGTTCCGGGGCTGTAAATTTTCTTTGTTCTTTGTTCTTGTTCTTTGAGGGAAAGGGTTGGCTCACTCAAGGACAAAAAGGAGGAAAGTTAACAGATATCTTTGCAGCATCCTTGAACATGGGTGAGGTCCCGGAAGATTGGCGAATTGCGAATGTTGTCCCCTTGTTTAAGAAGGGTAGCAGGGATATGCCAGGTAATTACAAAATATATCCTGTATATTCTGTAGAAGATACTAGGGGATAGGATATATTCCCATTCGGAGGGAAATGGGCTTATCAGTGATAGACAACATGGTTTTGTGCAGGGAAGGTCATGTCTTATTAAGTTAATAGAGTTCTCAAAGGAAGTGACAAATTTGATTGATGAGGGAAGGACTGTAGATGTCATATACATGAGCTTTAGTGAGGTATTTGATAAGGTTCCCCATGGTAGGCTGATGGAGAGAGTGAAGTCTCATGGGGTCCAGGGTGTACCAGCTAGATGGATAGAGAACTGGCTAAGCAACGGGAGACAGAGAGTAGTCATGGGAGGGAGCTTCTCAAAATGGAGACTGTGACCAGTGGTGTTCCAGAGGGGCAATGTTGCTTGTGATTTACATAAATGATTTGGAGGAAGGTAAAGGCGGTCTGATTAGAAAGTTTGCAGATGACAATAAGATTGGTGGAGTAGCAGATAGTGAAGGGGACTGTCAGAGAATACAGCAGAATATAGGTAGGTTGGAGAGTTGGGGGGAGAAACGGCAGATGGAGACCAATCCGGGCAAATGCGAGGTGATGCATTTTGGAAGATCCAACTCAAGAGCAAACTATACAGTAAATGGAAAGGTCCTGGGGAAAATTGATGTCTAGACATAAAAATCACACAACACCAGGTTATAGGCCAACAGGTTTATTTGGAAGCACTAGCTTTCTGAGTGCCACTCCTTCATTAGGTGGATAAACACTGATGAAGGAGCAGCACTCTGAAAGCTAGTGCTTCCAAATAAACCTGTTGGCCTATAACCTGGTGTTGTGTGATTTTTAACTTTGTCCACCCCAGTCCAACACCGGCACCTCTACTTCATGATGTCCAGAGAGATCTGGGTGTTCAGGTCCATTATTCCCTGAAGGTCAATAGTGTGGTCAAGAAGGCATAGGGCATGCTTTCCTTCATCAGACAGGGGATTGACTACAAGGGTTGGCAGGTCATGGTACAGTTGTAGAAGACTTTGGTTTGGGCACATTTGGAATACTGTGTACAGTTCTGGTCACCACATTACCAAAAGGATGTGGATGCTTTAGAGAGGGTGCAGAGGATGTTGCCTGGTATGGAGGGCAGTAGCTATGAAGAGAGGTTGAGTAGATTAGGATTATTTTCATTGGAAAGATGGAGGTTGAGGGGGGACCTGATTGAGGCCAACAAGATCATGACAGGTATTGACAGGGTAGATAGCAATTACTCAATTACTCAGGGTCATGAGTTCAAGGTGAGAGGGGAAATCCTTTACACAGAGGATGGTGGGGGCCTGGAACACATCCCCAGTGGAGGTGGTAGAGGCAGGCTCGATAGCATCATTGATGATGGATCTAGACAGATACATGAATGGGCAGGGAGCAGAGGGATACAGACCCTTAGAAAATAGAGAGTGGCACGGTGGCTCAGTGGTTAGCACTGCTGCTTCATAGCACCAGAGACAGGCAACTGACTGTGTGGAGTTTGCACATTCTCCCCGTGTCTGCGTGGGTTTCCTCCGGGTGCTCCAGTTTCCTCCCACAGTCCAAAAATGTGCAGGTCGGGTGAATTGGCCAAGCTGTATTGCCCATGGTGTTCAGGGATATATGGATTTGGTGCACCAGTCAGGGGAAGATGTAGGGGAATGGGATACTCTTTGGAGAGTTGGTGTGAACTTGTTGGGCTGAAAGGCATGTTTCCATACTGTAGGGATTCTATGATTCCAAAACAGGTGACAGGTTTAGATCGAGGATCTGGATCGGCGCAGGCTTGGAGAGACAACTGGCCTGTTCCTCCTCTGTCATTTTCTTTATTTTTTGAAAATTCAACCACATCCTTGTGCAATCCAGGACAGTAGCAATGCTTTTGTACCTTAGCCTTCCTCATGCTAAGTGACCTCCCACTGGTAATTGATGTGCTACCTGTAACACTTCCTGTCTGTATGCTACCGCTAACACAATCTGGTGCACTTCGGACTATATCTCCTCTGCAATAACTAGCAAGGTCTCCATTATTACCTCAGGATTCTATCCCTGAGATAATAACCCCATGGAATGCATTCTGATTCCTTTACTCGAGTGGGCTTATGGTATAAATCTTTTTTTGTCTCACCTTTTTGTTGTAACTTCAGTAATCTTTCAGAACTAAACACCTCTCCCTGTGCCTCTACCTACTCAAGTTCTTCCTTTCCCATTTCATCAAACAGGGTGTCAGCGAACCAGACCTCAACTCCTTTGTCTCTCCCTTTGGCTTTTCCTTCTTGCTTTCATTTATGACAGTGGGAGCTTCTTACCACACAGTTCCCTTGTTTTCCTTCAGCTTCTCCATTACAAGGGGCGTCACTCCCACCTTGGATCCTGCTAGGTCATTCCCAAAAACTGTATTCCTGGAATACAGTTCTCTCCATTTCTCCTGCACCCTCTGGGAATATTTCAGATGGAGTGCAAATACTTTCATCCCTTGCTATTAGAGACTGACTAGCTCCCGTATCTCTCAATATTTTCACTTCTTTACCTACTCCCCCTGCTCAAGCTGAATAAATCTTACACACACAGGTAATGTCTTTGAAAAGATCAGGTGCTACCTTACTCTCCGGCCTATGGCTAGGCTGTGCACTCACCTTCAGCTCCTCGACTGCCTTTGGGCTTTCCTTAACTAATCCCACTGGTTCAGCCTCCATTAACACATCCTTTTTCCCAGTATCTTTCTTAAACCCCCAGCACTGTGACTGCGTGTGTCCCACCTTATTACAATGAACATTTTTCCCATATGGTAAACTGTTCCCAGTGTGATCTACCTTTTGTTTTTCAGTGAAGGATCTTCCTCTTTCCCAATTTCTATCCCTAAGGGAATGAGATTGCTGTCAGTAGCTAGGTATTGATTTAATCACTAAAGCATATCAATCCTCCATCTGTGTAGCTCTCCTCGCTGTTGAACTTTCTGTTCCTCAGTATGAGTTTTTATCATTTCTGGAAGTGAGTTTGTAAACTCCTCCAGCAGCAGAATAACCTCTCTAAGAGCCTCATTGTCTTGTCTGTCTTTAATACTCTCACTCATCTATCAAAGTTGCGATGTTTAATTTTTTTCAAACCCGACATAAGTCTGACCTCATAGAATCATAGATTCCCTACAGTGTGGAAACAGGCCCTTTGGCCCAACAAGTCCACACTGACCCTCCGAAGACTATCACACCCAAAACCTACTCCCCTACCCTATTACTCTACATTTCCCCTGACTAATACACCTAACCTACACATCCCTGTGGGCAATTTAGCATGGCCAGTTCACCTAACCTGCACATCTTTGGATTGTGGGAGGAAACCAGAGCACCCAGAGAAAACCCACAGAGAGAGTCACCCGAGGCTGGGATTGAACCTGGGTCCCTGGTGCAGTGAGGCAGCTGTGGTGACCATTGAGCCACCGTGCCCCCCCACCTCCCTAAACTCCCTATAGAAGTTTGTTGACTCTCATTATTCCATTTCTTGAAGGCTTCCCACTTTCCAGCCATCATGGTTCCTTCTTCATGTTTCTGAACTGTTGTCTATATGTTTCTGGTACTCATTTATAGGCAATTAAAGTAGCTCATTTCACATCTTCATGTTCTCTTCACCACTCATCTGACCGCTGCAAACACCTCATTAGTACTGCCTACCCCATTACCCACGGTCTCTAGCCAATTGTGAGCAATACAGGCAGATCACAGAGTTAATTAGCATAGATCAGTAAATAATAGGTAAACAGCAACAATAACAAAAACACAGGTACAGGCAAATATTGAGAGTTTGTGAGTCCATTCAGTATTCTAACAAGAGTAGGGTAGGAACTGTTTCGAAACCGGCTGGTGCGTGTGTTCAGGTTTCTGTACCTTCTCCCCGACGGTAGAGGTTGTAGAAAAACATTGCCAGGGTGGGGTGGATCTTTGAGAATGCTGGCGGCCTTTCCTTGACAGTGGGACTGCGAGATGGATTCTATAGATGGGAGGTTGGCCTTTGTGATTGTCTGGGCCGAGTTCACCACTCTCTGTAACCGTCTCCAATCTTGAATGGTACAGTTGCCATACCAGGTAGTGATACATCCAGACTGAATGCTTTCAGTGGTGCACCTATAAAAGTTGGCGAGGGTATTCACCGCCATCCCAAATTTCCTCAGCTGCCTGAGGAAGAAGAGACGTTGTTGGGCCTTTGTAACCAGTACGTCCACATGAAGAGTCCAAGAAAGCTTGTTGTGGATGACCACTCCCAGGAGCTTGACACTCTCCACTCGTTCCACCTCTGTGCTGTTAATGTGTAGGGGGGCACATGAGTAACATCCCGCCGAAAGTCAATAATGAGATCCTTGGTTTTGCCGGCATTGAGAGCGAGGTTGCTCTCAGTGCACCATTTTTCCAGGTCCTGTGTACAGTCTGTTTTGTCACCATCTGAGATTTGACCGACTATGGTGCTGTCATCAGCAAACTTTCACATGGCATTAAGTAATGTTTGTACAAATGGTTGAAGAGTGTGGTGCTGGAAAAGCACAGCTGGTCAGGCAGCATCTGAGGAGCAGGAGAGTCGACATTTTGAGTATAAGCCCTTCATCAGGAATGATGGGCCCAAGGAGGCTGAGAGAGAAAAGGGAGGGGGATGGGGCTGGGGAGAAGGTCTCCATATACCTTGACATTGTCCTATCCTGCTTGGTCCAGGATCTTCCCATCTACATTCAGGACACCACCCATGCCCTCCACCTCCTTTAAGACTTTCATTTCCCCGGCCCCCTCTGCCTTACCTTCACCCTGGACACCTAGTCCCTATACACATCAATTCGCTAGGACAAAGGTCTCCAAGCCCTCCATTTCCTCCTCTCACGCTGTCCCAAGTACCCTTCCACCGACATCCACCTGGCTGAACTGGTACTCACCCACAACAACCTCTCCTTCCAACCGTCCCACTTTCTCCAGACCAAAGGGGTAGCCACAGGCACCCACATGGTCCCCAGCTCTGTCTGCCTGTTTGTTGGGTATGTGGAACAGTCCATCTTCCATAGCCACACCAGCACCACAGCCCCCCACATCTGTTCCTCCACTACATCAATGACTGCATCAGCGCCACCCTGTGCTCCCACGAGGAGATTAAACAGTTTGTCAACTTCACAGATACCTTCCACCCTGAACTCAAGTTCACCTGGACCATCTTGGGCACGTCCCTCTCCTTCCTGGACCTCTCCATCTCAGACTGTGGTAACCGACTCGACAGGGACACCTATTGCAAACGCACCGACTCCCACAGCTAGCTGGATTACACCTCTTCCCAACCTACCTCCTGCAAAAATGCCATCCCGTATTCCCAATACCTCCGCCTCTGCCGTATCTGCTCCCAGGAGGACCCGTTCCACCACAGAACACACCAGATGGCCTCCTTCTTTAAAGACCGCAATTTCCCCTCCCACGTGGTTAAAGATGCCCTCCAACGCATCTCAGCACCGCCCTCATGACCTGTCGCACCTGTCTGCTCCACTCTCTTCTCTGACCTATCACCTTTCCCCCCCACTCCCATCCACCTATCAGACTCTCAGCTACCTTCCCTTAGCCCCACCCTTCTTCCCATTTATCTCTCCATCTCCTTGGGCCCACCCCCCATTCTTGATGAAGGGTTTATGCTCGAACTGTTGATCCCCCTGCTCCTCGGATGCTGCCTGACCTGCTGTGCTTTTCCAGCACCACACTCTGGACTTGCAGTCCTCACTTTCTCCCAGGTGTGTATACATCCATACCCGGCTTGGGCCATGATGGGTTTGCTCATCACCACTACCCTCCTCACTAAGCCTACCTTCTACCTTCACCTCCATCCTGTTACACAACTTTCCTGGCTGATTGCTAACTGCTGAAATTTAAACTCTCTTTCTTTCTCCTTTCCTTGTGATTTGAATCTTCTTTGCTTTCCTTTATTACACCCAGTCTTTTAAATTCACTAACTGCAATTGGCTCAGTTGTGATGTAATTTTCTCAAACACCATTGTCCTTGCCTGTTTCTCTGTTGTACCGAAGTGCTTGGCCAACTCCATTACCATTTCAGCTTTCCTATTTTCCCCAAGTTAAATCCAGTTTTAGCTTGTCTGCTAATTCTAAAAGTATATCCTTCATCTGTCTTTCTAAACTTCCTTGGCAAATTCGGGAAGCATCTTCAGCCCCCAGAATGGCTCTAGCAATCTGGAGAGCCATTTCCCCCACTTTTGATTTAACCAAGAAGGTGTAACCAAAATTAAACAGATTGTCTACTTAAGATCAAAAGACAAAGGAGTGGAATTAAGACCATTCGGCCCATCGGGCCCACTCATGGCTGATTAGAATTTCAACGCCACTTACCCACACTCTCCCCATAGCCTTTAATTCCTTGCGCGATTAAGAATTTATCACCCTCTACCTTGAAGACATTTAACCTCCTGGTCTCCACTTACGTTTTATTTAAAGATCTAGGTCACTAGTTGCCAAATCTGAAGAAATCTGCTGGGACCTTTCACAACTAAATGTGTCCAAATCCGTCCAAATCTGTTCAGATCTACACAGATCCGGGACATGAACCAGCCAGATCCCTCTGTCAAACTCTTCTGTCTGAAATGCCTTCTCCGTCACTTTCTGCTGTCGGGATATTCACGAAATGTACCGTGTACCTTTATGAATAGATGTTTTTTCTCTGAGAGCTGGGAAGTTCTTACCTCTTCAGATGGCAGTTGGCCCTCCCTTCACTGTCCAATGACCCCCGGTCTTTATCCCCGTGATTACATATTCATTTCTTTACAACCAGATTGATTCAAAGTTGTCACCACCATCAGATTTGAATTTAATTGGTCCTTAATCTCCATGTCAATTTGTGTGCCAGCACTTTAACTGCTGTTCAGAAATTCATTGTAACTCCAAGTACTGAAAAGAGCACCATCTCTGAAAGAGACGATGTAGTGCTTTCCCCTGTTTTACCAACTTTGTAACATCATCACCCCCAATTCCCTTCCTGATTAAAAACCTCTCTATCTCTGCCTGGATTGTACCAATGACCCAGCCTCGATAGCTGTCGGTGATAAAGAATTCCACAGATTCACTCCCCTCTGAACAAATGGCTCCCCAGCTCTGTCTTCATTGCCCCAGCTTGATACTGGTCCTTAACTCTCCTACACAGGGGGAAACAGCCTCTGCACCCACCCTGACAAGTTCCTTCACCATCTTCGATGCTTCAATGAGGTCACCTCTCATTCTTCTAAACTTGGTCAGGAGTTACACAATACCAAGTTATAGTCCAACAGGTTTCCTTGTAATCACAAGCTGTTGGAGTGTTGTCCTTTGTCAGATGAAGACTGTCCACCCCAGTCCAACACCAGCACCTCTACATCTTCTAAACTCTGATGTGTACAGGCCGAACGTAATCAAGCTTCCCTCATCAGACAGTCCGTCCCCAGGAGCAGCCGAGTGAAGCTCCTCTGGCCTGTCTCCGATACCAGTCTGTTCCCCTCGATCAGAACCCAAACTGTTCACGGTGATCGAGCTGGGACTGGACTGGGCTGTTGTACTATTTCAGGAAAAAAAACTCCCACTTTTAGCGTCCATTCCCTTTGAAATAAAGACCTACCTTCCATTTGCCTTCCCTGTTATCTGCTGAGCTTGGATACCAGTTTATTGTGCTTCATAGATGGAGACTCCCTCTGATCTGTAGCTCCTTTGCAATCTTTCTCCATTTAAATAATATTCAGCTCATATGGAGTCATCCAGCACAGAAACAGGCCCTTCAGCCCATCATGTCTCTGCTGACCAACAAACACCAAACTGCACTCACCCTCTGGACAGGCCCTTGGTCTGGAGCTGACTACACCCTGTCATTATCCAAACATTTCCTCAATGTTGCTCCTGTATTCTTCCTGCCAAAGAGCAGGCGGGAAGGTACATGGTGAAGGTGACACAGAGAGTTTATAGAGGGATATAACGGGAAAAGACATGGCAGCTGGAAGGCCATGTGGGAAGTGTGAGCTGATGCTGTCTGAATGGTACCGTATTCTCGTTGAGTTAATTGGTTCAAATAGTTGCTAAAGGAGGGAACCAGTTACTGGTTCCTGGTGTGAGACATCACCAACTCTCAGAATTGTTAGCGTGTAGAGCGTGGCCATTCAGCCCATCGTTCCACACCTGTTCTATCCCCAAAGGCAACCTCCTGCCTTTGCCCTATATCTGGTGCACCATAATAACCCAAATACTCACCCCATGCCAATCCAGGTTCCTGAACTGAGCTAGTCCCATTTGCCTGTGTTTGGTTCATGTCCCTCGAAACCTTTCCTCTCCATGTACCTGTCTAAATGTTATAACTGAATTCACCTCTCCCACTTCCTCTGGCAGCCTGTTCCATAAACACACCCTTCTCTGGGTGGAAATGTTGCCCTTCAGGTCCAGTTTAAGACTTTCCCTTCTCACCTTAAACCTATGCTGTCCAGTTTTGGACTCCCCTACCCTGGGGGAAGACCTTAACTATTCTACCAACCAAAGTGCATCACTCCACACGTCTCTGCACTGAACGCCATCTGCCACCTATTCCCCCTCTCCACCAACCTCTCTGTGACCTTCTAGACTTCCACACTGCCCTCCGCACAGTCGATAGTTCTTCCAAGTGCAGTGGGATCTGTAGGCAGTAGGTGGACACCATGGTCTATCGCATGGAGAGAAAATAGATCTCCAAGGAACCTCAACTCAACATCTGAAACATCCAAGAAAATAAAACAGACAGCAGAGGTTCAGAGTGTACCCAGGCTTTTGTGTAGTCTACTGTCTAGGCGGCACGGTGGCACAGTGGTTATCACTGCTGCCTCACAGCGCCAGAGACCCGGGTTCAATTCCCGCCTCAGGCGACTGACTGTGTGGAGTTTGCACGTTCTCCCCGTGTCTGCGTGGGTTTCCTCCGGGTGCTCCGGTTTCCTCCCACAGTCCAAAGATGTGCAGATCAGGTGAATTGGCCATGCTAAATTGCCCGTAGTGTTAGGTAAGGGGTAAATGTAGGGGTATGGGTGGGTTTCGCTTCGGCGGCTCGGTGTTGGGCCGAAGGGCCTGTTTCCACACTGTAATCTAATCTAATCTAATCTAGTCTGTTGCTGAAATAAGGAATGACATCTTGTGTTCATACCTGCTCATTGTTTATGCTGATTAAACCTGATAACTTCGTTCCAATTTGATGGTTCACTTTTTATTTATTTATCACATCTGCTTTCTCTCAAGGTCTGTCAAGCCTGGTTTACAAAGGATGTTCAAGATTGCATTAGATTAAAAGAAAAAGTTTATAAAGTTTCCAGAAATAGCTGTAAACCTGAGGACTGGGAGGTTTGTAGAATACAGCAAAGGAACTGATTAGGAAAGGGAGAACATGAATGCGATCGTGTAACACTCAGAGAAATGGAGAGTCAATGCTTCGATGGCGATATAACCAGGAAATCTTTGGCTAAAATGAAGGTAAGGCCATGACAACAGAGTGCAGAGAAGTTATATGGGGGGGGGGGGGGGGGGGTACAGAGAAATGGCAGAGACGCTCACTGATCACTCTGTGTCTGAGGACAATGCAAGAAACCTTCCAGAATGAAAGATCCAAGCGGTGAAGAAGAAAGAGGAGTTAGAGGAAATCAGGATTAGGGAGAAGGTTGTACTGGGGAAATGAATGAGCCGGGCAGGTTATAAATCCCCAGGAGCTGATGGTTTATATCCCAGAGTGTTGCAACGAGTGGCTGTTTTGGTGAATATCTTCAGAGATTCTCGAGATCCTGAAATGAGTCCTATGGATTGGAAGTGGGATTGTAGTATTCAGCTACAGGGCGATGGGGTTGTTTGGTGCATGTGCCTCAGAGATGTTCCCTGAATGTTTCACGAGTTGGCATTCTGTCCCCCCAGTGTAGAGGAGAGGAGACCAGACCAAGAGCAATAGATACAGTAGTTAAGGTGTTTGGAAGTGCAGGAAAATCTCTGTCGGATGTAGAAGGATCCTTTGGGGTCTTGGACAGAGGTGGGGGGGGGGGGAACCACTGTGACTCTCCCTCCCACTCTGCCAAGGACATGCAGGTCCTGGGACTTCTCCACCACCAAATCCAAGCCACCCAACGCCTGGAGGAAGAACAGCTCACCTTCCGCTGTCGGACCCTCCAACCACACAGCCAGCTTTATCCCAGATCCAACTCCTCAACTTGGCACCATCCTCTTGACTTGTCCTACTTGCCCATCTTCCTTCCCACCTATTCGGTCTGCCCTCCTCTGACCTACCACCATCACCCCCCAACTTCATCTACTGAGCACATTCCTAGCTACCTCCATCCCCCAGGCTCACCCTTCATCCTATTTAACTCTCACCTCCCTCTCCCACCACCAGTTTTCATCAGGGTCAGCATGGTTCTCTGAAGGCAAATCATGTTTGACTAATTTGCTAGAGTTCTTTCAAGATGTAACAAGCAAAGTGGGTAATGGGGATCCGGTAGATGTAATGTATCTGGACTTCCAGAAAGCGTTTGATAAGATGCTGCAGAAAATGTCAATTCACAAGGTTGCATCATATGGGATTAAGGATAATTTATTAGCCGGGATAGATGACTGGCTGATGGACAAAAGCAGAGAGTCAGGATAGAACATAGAACATTACAGCGCAGTACAGGCCCTTCGGCTCTCGATGTTGCACTGCCCTGTCATACCAATCTGAAGCCCATCTAACCTACACTATTCCATGTATATCCATATGCTGATCTAATGGCCATTTAAATGCCCTTAAAGTTGGCGATTCTACTACTGTTGCAGGCAGGGTGTTCCACGTCCATACCACTTTCTAAGTAAAGAATCTCCCTCTGACAGCTGTCCTCTATCTATCTCCCCTCAATTTAAAGCTATGCCCCCTCGTGTTTGCTGTCCCCATACTTGGAAAAAGGCTCTCCCTGTCCACCCTATCTAACCCTCTGATTATCTTGTATGTCTCTATTAAGTCACCTCTCAACCTTCTTCTCTCCAACAAAAACAGCCTCAAGTCCCTCAGCCTTTCCTTGTAAGACCTTCCCTCCATACCAGGCAACATCCTGGTAAATCTCCTCTGAACCCTTTCCAAAACTTCCACATCGTTCTGAGAATGCAGTGACCAGAACAGCTGTAGCATAACCTCATGGCTCTGAAACTGAATCCCTCTACCAATAAAAGCTAACACACCATATGCCTTCTCAACAATCCTATCAACCTGGGTCACAACTTTCAGGGATCTGTGTACATGGACACTGAGATCTCTCTGCTCATCCACACTACCAAGAATCTTACCATTGGCCCAGTACTCAGTATTCCTGTTGCTCCTTCCAAAGTGAATCACCTCACACTTTTCTGCATTAAACTCCATTTGCCATCTCTCAGCCCAGCTCTGCAGCTTATCAATGTCTCTCTGTAACCTCCAACATCCTTCGTCATGATCCACAACTCCACCGACCTTAGTGCCATCTGCAAATTTACTAACCCATCCTTCTACGCCCTCATCCAGGTCATTTATAAAAATGACAAACAGCAGTGGCCCCAAAACACAAGTAACTAAACTCCAGGATGAACATTTCCCATCAACCACCACCCTCTGTCTTCTTTCAGCTCGCCAATTTCTGATCCAAACCGCTCAACCACCTTCAGTCCCATGCCTCCGTATTTTATGCAATAATCTACAGAGGGGAACATTATCAAACGCCTTACTGAAATCCATATATACCAGATAAACTGCTTTACCCTCATCTACCTGTTTGGTCACCTTCTCAAAGAACTCAATAAGGTTTGTGAGGCACAACATACACTTCACAGAAGGGTAGATAATGTTGACTATCTATAATCAATGATTATAAATCCTATCTCATAACCATTTCTAACACTTCACCTACAACCGAAGTAAGGCTCATGAAGGTGCCCTGGCACAACCCTGCCTGACAGGTACATGCTTATTTTGAACACACAGTAGCTGTTCCTTGACAAAACCCCACACTCCACATTTCAATTGTGCCCAAACCGTGCAGTTTCCTTCCCCATCCTATGGATCCTAAATCTTGCCTAATCGCACCATAATGGCCTTTCCCTCAGTGACAACTCTTGCCCTGCAGTATATACCTATCCCTTTTTATCGCTAAAGTAAACTGAACTGAATTGTGATTACTATCACCAAGGTGCTCACAAACTTCCAACACAAAAACCACACGTCAGTCACGCTGTATAACAGCACCACCACGCCCCCCCCCCCCGTCACACTCTATACCAGACCCCATGTCACACTCTATAACAGTCTCCCCCGTCACACTCTATAACAGTCCCCCGTCACAGTCTATAACAGTCCCCCTGTCACACTCTATAACAGTCCCCCCGTCACACTCTATAACAGTCCCCCCATCACACTCTATAACAGTCCCCCCGTCACACTCTATAACAGTCCCCCCCGTCACACTCTATAACAGTCCCCCCGTCACACTCTATAACAGTCCCCCCCGTCACACTCTATAACAGTCCCCCCGTCACACTCTATAACAGTCCCCCGTCACACTCTATAACAGTCCCCCCGTCACAGTCTATAACAGTCCCCCTGTCACACTCTATAACAGTCCCCCGTCACACTCTATAACAGTCCCCCCCGTCACACTCTATAACAGTCCCCCGTCACACTCTATAACAGTCCCCCCCACGTCACACTCTATAACAGTCCCCCCGTCACACTCTATAACAGTCCCCCCCACGTCACACTCTATAACAGTCCCCCCCGTCACACTCTATAACAGTCTCCCCCGTCACACTCTATAACAGTCCCCCGTCACACTCTATAACAGTCCCCCCGTCACAATCTATAACAGTCCCCCCCGTCACACTCTATAACAGTCCCCCGTCACACTCTATAACGGTCCCCCCCGTCACAGTCTATAACAGTCCCCCCCGTCACACTCTATAACAGTCCCCCCCCCCGTCACACTCTATAACAGTCCCCCCCGTCACACTCTATAACAGTCCCCCCCGTCACACTCTATAACAGTCCCCCCGTCACACTCTATAACAGTCCCACCGTCACACTCTATAACAATCCCCCCCGTCACAGTCTATAACAGTCCTCCCGTCACACTCTATAACAGTCCCCCCGTCACACTCTATAACAGTCCCCCAATCACACTCTATAACAGTCCCCCCGTCACACTCTATAACAATCCCCCCCGTCACACTCTATAACAGTCCCCCGTCACATTCTATAACAGCACCCCCCCGTCACACTCTATAACAGGCCCCCCGTCACACTCCATAACAGACCCCCGTCACACTCTATAACAATCCCCCGGTCACACTCTATAACAGTCCCCCAATCACACTCTATAACAGTCCCCCCGTCACACTCTATAACAGTCCCCCCGTCACACTCTATAACAGTCCACCCGTCACACTCTATGACAGTCCCCCCGTCACACTCTATAACAGTCCCCCCCGTCACACTCTATAACAGTCCCCCCCGTCACAGTCTATAACAGTCCCACCATCACACTCTATAACAATCCCCCCCGTCACAGTCTATAACAGTCCCCCCCGTCACACTCTATAACAGTCCCCCCCCGTCACACTCTATAACAGTCCCCCGTCACCCTCTATAACAGTCCCCCCATCAGACTCTACAACAGCCCCCGGTCACACTATATAACAGACCCCCGTCACACTCTATATCCGTCCCCCCCCCGTCAAACTCTATAACAGTCCCCCGTCACACTCTATAACAGTCCCCCCGTCACACTCTATAACAGTCCCCCCGTCACACTCTATAACAGTCCCCCCCCCGTCACACTCTATAACAGTCCCCCCGTCACACTCTATAACAGTCCACCCGTCACACTCTATAACAGTCCCCCCCGTCACACTCTATAACAGTCCCCCGTCACACTCTATAACAGTCCCCCCGTCACACTGTATAACAGTCCCCCCGTCACACTCTATAACAGTCCCCCCGTCACACTGTATAACAGTCCCCCCGTCACACTCTATAACAGTCCCCCCGTCACACTCTATAACAGTCCCCCCCCGTCACACTCTATAACAGTCCCCCGTCACCCTCTATAACAGTCCCCCCATCAGACTCTACAACAGCCCCCCGTCACACTATATAACAGACCCCCGTCACACTCTATATCCGTCCCCCCCCGTCAAACTCTATAACAGTCCCCCGTCACACTCTATAACAGTCCCCCCCCCGTCACACTCTATAACAGTCCCCCCCGTCACACTCTATAACAGTCCACCCGTCACACTCTATAACAGTCCCACCGTCACACTCTATAACAATCCTCCCCGTCACAGTCTATAACAGTCCACCCGTCACACTCTATAACAGTCCCCCCCCGTCACACTCTATAACAGTCCCCACCGTCACACTCTATAACAGTCCCCCGTCACACTCTATAACAGTCCCCCCGTCACACTCTATAACAGTCCCCCCGTCACACTCTATAACAGTCCCCCAATCACACTCTATAACAATCCCCCGGTCACACTCTATAACAGTCCCCCAATCACACTCTATAACAGTCCCCCCGTCACACTCTATAACAGTCCCCCCGTCACACTCTATAACAGTCCACCCGTCACACTCTATGACAGTCCCCCCGTCACACTCTATAACAGTCCCCCCCGTCACACTCTATAACAGTCCCCCCCGTCACAGTCTATAACAGTCCCACCGTCACACTCTATAACAATCCCCCCCGTCACAGTCTATAACAGTCCCCCCCGTCACACTCTATAACAGTCCCCCCCGTCACACTGTATAACAGTCCCCCCGTCACACTCTATAACAGTCCCCCCGTCACACTGTATAACAGTCCCCCCGTCACACTCTATAACAGTCCCCCCGTCACACTCTATAACAGTCCCCCCCCGTCACACTCTATAACAGTCCCCCGTCACCCTCTATAACAGTCCCCCCATCAGACTCTACAACAGCCCCCCGTCACACTATATAACAGACCCCCGTCACACTCTATATCCGTCCCCCCCCGTCAAACTCTATAACAGTCCCCCGTCACACTCTATAACAGTCCCCCCCCCGTCACACTCTATAATAGTCCCCCCCGTCACACTCTATAACAGTCCACCCGTCACACTCTATAACAGTCCCACCGTCACACTCTATAACAATCCTCCCCGTCACAGTCTATAACAGTCCACCCGTCACACTCTATAACAGTCCCCCCCCGTCACACTCTATAACAGTCCCCACCGTCACACTCTATAACAGTCCCCCGTCACACTCTATAACAGTCCCCCCGTCACACTCTATAACAGTCCCCCCGTCACACTCTATAACAGTCCCCCAATCACACTCTATAACAATCCCCCGGTCACACTCTATAACAGTCCCCCAGTCACACTCTATAACAGTCCCCCCGTCACACTCTATAACAGTCCCCCCGTCACACTCTATAACAGTCCACCCGTCACACTCTATGACAGTCCCCCCGTCACACTCTATAACAGTCCCCCCCGTCACACTCTATAACAGTCCCCCCCGTCACATTCTATAACAGTCCCACCGTCACACTCTATAACAATCCCCCCCGTCACAGTCTATAACAGTCCCCCCCGTCACACTCTATAACAGTCCCCCCCCGTCACACTCTATAACAGTCCCCCGTCACCCTCTATAACAGTCCCCCCATCAGACTCTACAACAGCCCCCCGTCACACTATATAACAGACCCCCGTCACACTCTATATCCGTCCCCCCCCGTCAAACTCTATAACAGTCCCCCGTCACACTCTATCACAGTCCCCCCGTCACACTCTATAACAGTCCCCCCCGTCACACTCTATAACAGTCCCCCCCCGTCACACTCTATAACAGTCCCCCGTCACCCTCTATAACAATCCCCCCATCAGACTCTACAACAGCCCCCGGTCACACTATATAACAGCCCCCGTCACACTCTATATCCGTCCCCCCCCCCGTCAAACTCTATAACAGTCCCCCGTCACACTCTATAACAGTCCCCCCGTCACACTCTATAACAGTCCCCCCGTCACACTCTATAACAGTCCCCCCCCCGTCACACTCTATAACAGTCCCCCCGTCACACTCTATAACAGTCCACCCGTCACACTCTATAACAGTCCCCCCCGTCACACTCTATAACAGTCCCCCGTCACACTCTATAACAGTCCCCCCGTCACACTGTATAACAGTCCCCCCGTCACACTCTATAACAGTCCCCCCGTCACACTGTATAACAGTCCCCCCGTCACACTCTATAACAGTCCCCCCGTCACACTCTATAACAGTCCCCCCCCGTCACACTCTATAACAGTCCCCCGTCACCCTCTATAACAGTCCCCCCATCAGACTCTACAACAGCCCCCCGTCACACTATATAACAGACCCCCGTCACACTCTATATCCGTCCCCCCCCGTCAAACTCTATAACAGTCCCCCGTCACACTCTATAACAGTCCCCCCCCCGTCACACTCTATAACAGTCCCCCCCGTCACACTCTATAACAGTCCACCCGTCACACTCTATAACAGTCCCACCGTCACACTCTATAACAATCCTCCCCGTCACAGTCTATAACAGTCCACCCGTCACACTCTATAACAGTCCCCCCCCGTCACACTCTATAACAGTCCCCACCGTCACACTCTATAACAGTCCCCCGTCACACTCTATTACAGTCCCCCCGTCACACTCTATAACAGTCCCCCCGTCACACTCTATAACAGTCCCCACCGTCACACTCTATAACAGTCCCCCGTCACACTCTATAACAGTCCCCCCGTCACACTCTATAACAGTCCCCCCCGTCACACTCTATAACAGTCCCCCCGTCACACTCTATAACAGTCCCCCCCGTCACACTCTATAACAGTCCACCCCCCCGTCACACTCTATAACAGTCCCCCGTCACACTCTATAACAGTCCCCCGTCACACTCTATAACAGTCCCCCCATCACACTCTATAACAGTCCCCCCCGTCACACTCTATAACAGTCCCCCCCCCGTCACACTCAATAACAGTCCCCCCCGTCACACTCTATAACAGTCCCCCCGTCACACTCTATAACAGTCCCCCCCGTCACACTCTATAACAGTCTCCCCCGTCACAGTCTATAACTGTCCCCCCGTCACACTCTATAACAGTCCCCCCGTCACACTCTATAACAGTCCCCCCTGTCACACTCTATAACAGTCCCCCCGTCACACTCTATAACAGTCCCCCCGTCACACTCTATAACAGTCCCCCCCGTCACACTCTATAACAGTCCCCCGTCACACTCTATAACAGTCCCCCGTCACACTCTATAACAGTCCCCCCGTCACACTCTATAACAGTCCCCCCCGTCACACTCTATAACAGTCCCCCGTCACACTCTATAACAGTCCCCCCCGTCACACTCTATAACAGTCTCCCCCGTCACACTCTATAACTGTCCCCCCGTCACACTCTATAACAGTCCCCCCGTCACACTCTATAACAGTCCCCCCTGTCACACTCTATAACAGTCCCCCCGTCACACTCTATAACAGTCCCCCCGTCACACTCTATAACAGTCCCCCGTCACACTCTATAACAGTCCCCCCCGTCACACTCTATAACAGTCTCCCCCGTCACACTCTATAACTGTCCCCCCGTCACACTCTATAACAGTCTCCCCCGTCACACTCTATAACTGTCCCCCCGTCACACTCTATAACAGTCCCCCCGTCACACTCTATAACAGTCCCCCCTGTCACACTCTATAACAGTCCCCCCGTCACACTCTATAACAGTCCCCCCGTCACACTCTATAACAGTCCCCCCTGTCACACTCAATAACAGTCCCCCCCGTCACACTCTATAACAGTCCCCCCCGTTACACTCTATAACAGACCCCCGTGACACTATATAACAGTCCCCCCGTCACACTCTATAACAGTCCCCTGTCACACTCTATACCAGTCCCCCCCCGTCACACTCTACAACAGTCCCCCTGTCACACTCTATAACAGTCCCCCCCCCGTCACAGTCTATAACAGTCCCCCCCGTCACACTCTATAACAGTCCCCCCCCGTCACACTCTATAACAGTCCCCCCCCGTCACCCTCTATAACAGTCCCCCCATCAGACTCTACAACAGCCCCCCGTCACACTCTATAACAGTCCCCCCCGTCACACTCTATAACAGTCCCCCCCGTCACACTCTATAACAGTCCCCCCCGTCACACTCTATAACAGTCCCCCCCCGTCACACTCTATATCCGTCCCCCCCCGTCAAACTCTATAACAGTCCCCCGTCACACTCTATATCCGTCCCCCCCCGTCAAACTCTATAACAGTCCCCCCGTCACACTCTATATCCGTCCCCCCCCCGTCAAACTCTATAACAGTCCCCCCGTCACACTCTATAACAGTCCCCCCCGTCACACTCTATAACAGTCCCCCCCCCGTCACACTCAATAACAGTCCCCCCCGTCACACTCTATAACAGTCCACCCGTCACACTCTATAACAGTCCCCCCGTCACACTCTATAACAGTCCCCCCGTCACAGTCTATAACAGTCCCCCCCGTCACACTCTATAACAGTCCCCCCGTCACACTCTATAACAGTCCCACCGTCACACTCTATAACAGTCCCCTGTCCCACTCTATAACAGTCCACCCGTCACACTCTATAACAGTCCCCCCGTCACACTCTATAACAGTCCCCCCGTCACACTCTATAACAGTCCCCCCCACGTCACACTCTATAACAGTCCCCCCCGTCACACTCTATAATAGTCCCCCCCGTCACACTCTATAACAGTCCCCCCCCCGTCACACTCTATAACAGTCCCCCCGTCACACTCTATAACAGTCCCCCCGTCACACTCTATAACAGTCCCCCCCCGTCACACTCTATAACAGTACCCCCGTCACACTCTATAACAGTCCCACCGTCACACTCTATAACAATCCTCCCCGTCACAGTCTATAACAGTCCACCCGTCACACTCTATAACAGTCCCCCGTCACACTCTATAACAGTCCCCCCATCACACTCTATAACAGTCCCCCCCCCGTCACACTCTATAACAGTCCCCACCGTCACACTCTATAACAGTCCCCCGTCACACTCTATAACAGTCCCCCCGTCACACTCTATAACAGTCCCCCCGTCACACTCTATAACAGTCCCCACCGTCACACTCTATAACAGTCCCCCCGTCACACTCTATAACAGTCCCCCCCGTCACACTCTATAACAGTCCCCCCCGTCACACTCTATAACAGTCCCCACCGTCACACTCTATAACAGTCCCCCGTCACACAATATAACAGTCCCCCGTCACACTCTATAACAGTCCCCCCCCGTCACACTCTATAACAGTCCCCCCATCACACTCTATAACAGTCCCCCCCGTCACACTCTATAACAGTCCCCCCCGTCACACTCTATAACAGTCCCCACCGTCACACTCTATAACAGTCCCCCCGTCACACTCTATAACAGTCCCCCCCCCGTCACACTCTATAACAGTCCCCCCATCACACTTTATAACAGTCCCCCCCGTCACACTCTATAACAGTCCCCCCCGTCACACTCTATAACAGTCCCCCCCCCGTCACACTCTATAACAGTCCCCCCATCACACTCTATAACAGTCCCCCCCGTCACACTCTATAACAGTCCCCCCCGTCACACTCTATAACAGTCCCCACCATCACACTCTATAACAGTCCCCCGTCACACTATATAACAGTCCCCCGTCACACTCTATAACAGTCCCACCGTCACACTCTATAACAGTCCCCACCGTCACACTCTATAACAGTCCCCCGTCACACTCTATAACAGTCCCCCCGTCACACTCTATAACAGTCCCCCCCGTCACAGTCTATAACAGTCCCCCGTCACACTCTATAACAGTCCCACCATCACACTCTATAACAGTCCCCCGTCACACTCTATAACAGTCCCCCCGTCACACTCTATAACAGTCCCCCCCGTCACACTCTATAACAGTCCCCACCGTCACACTCTATAACAGTCCCCGTCACACTATATAACAGTCCCCCGTCACACTCTATAACAGTCCCCCCGTCACACTCTATAACAGTCCCCCCCGTCACAGTCTATAACAGTCCCCCGTCACACTCTATAACAGTCCCACCATCACACTCTATAACAGTCCCCCGTCACACTCTATAACAGTCCCCCCCGTCACACTCTATAACAGTCCACACCGTCACACTCTATAACAGTCCCCCGTCACACTATATAACAGTCCCCACCGTCACACTCTATAACAGTCCCCACCGTCACACTCTATAACAGTCCCCCGTCACACTCTATAACAGTCCCCACCGTCACACTCTATAACAGTCCCCCGTCACACTCTATAACAGTCCCCCCGTCACACTCTATAACAGTCCCCCCGTCACACTCTATAACAGTCCCCCCCGTCACACTCTATAACAGTCCCCCGTCACACTCTATAACAGTCCCCCCGTCACACTCTATAACAGTCCCCCCGTCACACTCTATAACAGTCCCCCCCGTCACACTCTATAACAGTCCCCCGTCACACTCTATAACAGTCCCCCCGTCACACTCTATAACAGTCCCCCCGTCACACTCTATAACAGTCCCCCCCGTCACACTCTATAACAGTCCCCCCGTCACACTCTATAACAGTCCCCCCCGTCACACTCTATAACAGTCCCCCCGTCACACTCTATAACAGTCCCCCCGTCACACTCTATAACAGTCCCCCCCGTCACACTCTATAACAGTCCCCCCGTCACAATCTATAACAGTCTCCCGTCACACTCTATAACAGTCCCCCCGTCACACTCTATAACAGTCCCCACCGTCACACTCTATAACAGTCCCCCGTCACACTCTATAACAGTCCCCACCGTCACACTCTATAACAGTCCCCACCGTCACACTCTATAACAGTACCCCCGTCACACTCTATAACAGTCCACCCGTCACACTCTATAACAGTCCACCCGTCACACTCTATAACAGTCCCCCCGTCACACTCTATAACAGTCCCCCCGTCACACTCTATAACAGTCCCCCGTCACACTCTATAACAGTCCCCCCCGTCACACTCTATAACAGTCCCCACCGTCACACTCTATAACAGTCCCCACCGTCACACTCTATAACAGTCCCCCGTCACACTCTATAACAGTCCCCCCGTCACACTCTATAACAGTCCCCACCGTCACACTCTATAACAGTCCCCCGTCACACTCTATAACAGTCCCCACCGTCACACTCTATAACAGTCCCCACCGTCACACTCTATAACAGTCCCCCCGTCACACTCTATAACAGTCCCCCCGTCACACTCTATAACAGTCCCCCCCGTCACACTCTATAACAGTCCCCCCGTCACACTCTATAACAGTCCCCCCGTCACACTCTATAACAGTCCCCCCCGTCACACTCTATAACAGTCCCCCCCCCGTCACACTCAATAACAGTCCCCCCCGTCACACTCTATAACAGTCCCCCCCGTCACACTCTATAACAGTCCCCCCGTGACACTCTATAACAGTCCCCCGTCACACTCTATAACAGTCCCCCCGTCACAATCTATAACAGTCCCCCCGTCACACTCTATAACAGACCCCCCCGTCACACTCTATAACAGTCCCCCCCCCGTCACACTCAATAACAGTCCCCCCCGTCACACTCTATAACAGTCCCCCCCGTCACACTCTATAACAGTCCCCCCCCCGTCACACTCTATAACAGTCCCCCCCGTCACACTCTATAACAGTCCCCCCGTCACAATCTATAACAGTCCCCCGTCACACTCTATAACAGTCCCCCCGTCACACTCTATAACAGTCCCCACCGTCACACTCTATAACAGTCCCCCGTCACACTCTATAACAGTCCCCACCGTCACACTCTATAACAGTCCCCACCGTCACACTCTATAACAGTCCCCCCGTCACACTCTATAACAGTCCACCCGTCACACTCTATAACAGTCCACCCGTCACACTCTATAACAGTCCCCCCGTCACACTCTATAACAGTCCCCCCGTCACACTCTATAACAGTCCCCCGTCACACTCTATAACAGTCCCCCCCGTCACACTCTATAACAGTCCCCACCGTCACACTCTATAACAGTCCCCACCGTCACACTCTATAACAGTCCCCCGTCACACTCTATAACAGTCCCCCCGTCACACTCTATAACAGTCCCCACCGTCACACTCTATAACAGTCCCCCGTCACACTCTATAACAGTCCCCCCGTCACACTCTATAACAGTCCCCCCCGTCACATTCTATAACAGTCTCCCCCGTCACACTCTATAACTGTCCCCCCGTCACACTCTATGACAGTCCACCCGTCACACTCTATAACAGTCCCCCCTGTCACACTCTATAACAGTCCCCCCCGTTACACTCTATAACAGACCCCCGTGACACTATATAACAGTCCCCCCGTCACACGCTATAACAGTCCCCCCGTCACACTCTATAACAGTCCGCCCCGTCACACTCTATAACAGTCCCCCCCCGTCACACTCTACAACAGTCCCCCCGTCACACTATATAACAGTCCCCCCCCGTCAGACTCTATAACAGTCCCCCCCGTCACACTCTATAACAGTCCCCCCGTCACACTATATAACAGTCCCCCCCCGTCACACTCTATAACAGTCCCCCCCCCGTCACAGTCTATAACAGTCCCACCGTCACACTCTATAACAATCCCCCCCGTCACAGTCTATAACAGTCCCCCCCGTCACACTCTATAACAGTCCCCCCCGTCACACTCTATAACAGTCCCCCCCGTCACAATCTATAACAGTCCCCCCCGTCACACTCTATAACAGTCCCCCCCGTCACACTCTATAACAGTCCCCCGTCACACTCTATAACAGTCCCCCGTCACACTCTATAACAGTTCCCCCGTCACACTCTATAACAGTCCCCCCCCGTCACACTCTATAACAGTCCCCCCCGTCACAGTCTATAACAGTCACACCGTCACACTCTATAACAATCCCCCCCGTCACAGTCTATAACAGTCCCCCCCGTCACACTCTATAACAGTCCCCCCCCGTCACACTCTATAACAGTCCCCCGTCACCCTCTATAACAGTCCCCCCATCAGACTCTACAACAGCCCCCCGTCACACTATATAACAGACCCCCGTCACACTCTATATCCGTCCCCCCCCGTCAAACTCTATAACAGTCCCCCGTCACACTCTATAACAGTACCCCCGTCACACTCCATAACAGCCCCCCGTCACACTCTATAACAGTCCCCCCCTTCACACTCTATAACAGTCCCCCCCCCGTCACACTCTATAACAGTCCCCCCCGTCACACTCTATAACAGTCCCCCCGTCACACTCTATAACAGTCCCCCCCGTCACACTCTATAACAGTCCCCCCCCCCGTCACACTCTATAACAGTCTGCCCCGTCACACTCTATAACAGTCCACCCGTCACACTCTATAACAGTCCCCCCGTCACACTATATAACAGTCCCACCGTCACACTCTATAACAATCCCCCCCGTCACAGTCTGTAACAGTCCTCCCGTCACACTCTATAACAGTCCCCCCGTCACACTCTATAACAGTCCCCCAATCACACTCTATAACAGTCCCCCCGTCACACTCTATAACAATCCCCCCCGTCACAGTCTATAACAGTCCCCCCGTCACACTCCATAACAGCCCCCCGTCACACTCTATAACAGTCCCCTCCGTCACGCTCTATAACAGTCCCCCCGTCACACTCTATAACAGTCCCCCGTCACATTCTATAACAGCACCCCCCCGTCACACTCTATAACAGTCCCCCCGTCACACTCTATAACAGTCCCCCATCACACTCTATAACAGTCCCCCCGTCACACTCCATAACAGCCCCCCGTCACACTCTATAACAGTCCCCCCCGTCACACTCCATAACAGCCCCCCGTCACACTCTATAACAGTGCCCTCCGTCACACTCTATAACAGTCCCACCGTCACACTCTATAACAATCCCCCCCGTCACAGTCTATAACAGTCCTCCCGTCACACTCTATGACAGTCCCCTCGTCACACTCTATAACAGTCCCACCGTCACACTCTATAACAATCCCCCCCGTCACAGTCTATAACAGTCCTCCCGTCACACTCTAAAGCAGTCCCCCCGTCACACTCTATAACAGTCCCCCAATCACACTCTATAACAGTCCCCCCGTCTCACTCTATAACAGTCCCCCCGTCACACTCTATAACAGTCCCCCAATCACACTCGAGAACAGTCCCCCCGTCACACTCTATAACAGTCCCTCCGTCACACTCTATAACAGTCCCCCCCGTCACACTCTATGACAGTCCCCCCGTCACACTCTATAACAGTCCCCCCCGTCACACTCTATAACAGTCCCCCCCGTCACAGTCTATAACAGTCCCACCGTCACACTCTATAACAATCCCCCCCGTCACAGTCTATAACAGTCCCCCCCCGTCACACTCTATAACAGTCCCCCGTCACCCTCGAGAACAGTCCCCCCATCAGACTCTACAACAGCCCCCCGTCACACTATATAACAGACCCCCGTCACACTCTATATCCGTCACCCCCCGTCAAACTCTATAACAGTCCCCCGTCACTCTCTATGACAGTCCCCCCGTCACACTCTATAACAGTCCCCCCCGTCACACTCTATAACAGTCCCCCCCGTCACACTCTATAACAGTCCCACCGTCACACTCTATAACAGTCCCCCCGTCACACTCTATAACAGTCCCCCCCCATCACACTCTATAACAGTCCCCCCCCGTCACACTCCATAACAGCCCCCCGTCACACTCGACAACAGTCCCCTCCGTCACACTCTATAACAGTCCCACCGTCACACTCTATAACGATCCCCCCCGTCACAGTCTATAACAGTCCTCCCGTCACTCTATAACAGTCCCCCCCGTCACACTCTATAACAGTACCCCCGTCACACTCTATAACAGTCCCCCCGTCACACTCTATAACAGTCCCCCCCGTCACACTCTATCACAGTCCCCCCGTCACACTCTATAACAGTCCCCCAATCACACTCTATAACAGTCCCCCCGTCACACTCTATAACAGTCCCCCCGTCACACTCTATAATAGTCCCCCGTCACACTCTATAACAGTCCCCCCCACGTCACACTCTATAACAGTCCCCCCCGTCACACTCCATAACAGCCCCCCGTCACACTCTAAAACAGTCCCCCACGTCACACTCTATAACAGTCCCCCCCGTCACACTCCATAACAGCCCCCCGTCACACTCTATAACAGTCCCCCCCGTCACACTCTATAACAGTCCCCCGTCACACTCTATAACAGTCCCCCCCCGTCACACTCTATAACAGTCCCCCGTCACACTCTATAACAGTCCCCCGTCACACTCTATAACAGCCCCCCGTCACACTCTATAACAGTCCCCCGTCACACTCTATAACAGTCCCCCGTCACACTCTATAACATTCCCCCCCGTCACACTCTATAACAGTCCCCCCGTCACACTCTATAACAGTCCCCCCCGTCACACTCTATAACAGTCCCCCGTCACACTCTATAACAGTCCCCCCGTCACACTCTATAACAGTCCCCACCGTCACACTCTATAACAGTCCCCCGTCACACTCTATAACTGTCCCCCCGTCACACTCTATAACAGTCCCCCCATCACACTCTATAACAGTCCCCCCCCGTCACACTCTATAACAGTCCCCCCCGTCACACTCTATAACAGTCCCCCCGTCACACTCTATAACAGTCCCCCCCGTCACACTCTATAACAGTCCCCCCATCACACTCTATAACAGTCCCCCCCGTCACACTCTATAACAGTCCCCCCGTCACACTCTATAACAGTCCCCCGTCACACTCTATAACAGTCCCCCCGTCACACTCTATAACAGTCCCCCCATCACACTCTATAACAGTCCCCCCCGTCACACTCTATAACAGTCCCCCCATCACACTCTATAACAGTCCCCCGTCACACTCTATAACAGTCCCCCCGTCACACTCTATAACAGTCCCCCCCGTCACACTCTATAACAGTCTCCCCCGTCACACTCTATAACAGTCCCCCCGTCACACTCTATAACAGTCCCCCCCGTCACACTCTATAACAGTCCCCCCATCACACTCTATAACAGTCCCCCCCGTCACACTCTATAACAGTCCCCCCGTCACACTCTATAACAGTCCCCCGTCACACTCTATAACAGTCCCCCCGTCACACTCTATAACAGTCCCCCCATCACACTCTATAACAGTCCCCCCCGTCACACTCTATAACAGTCCCCCCATCACACTCTATAACAGTCCCCCGTCACACTCTATAACAGTCCCCCCGTCACACTCTATAACAGTCCCCCCCGTCACACTCTATAACAGTCCCCCCCGTCACACTCTATAACAGTCCCCCCGTCACACTCTATAACTGTCCCCCCGTCACACTCTATAACAGTCCCCCCGTCACACGCTATAACAGTCCCCCCTGTCACACTCTATAACAGTCCCCCCCGTTACACTCTATAACAGACCCCCGTCACACTCTATAACAGTCTCCCCCGTCACACTCTATAACAGTCCCCCGTCACACTCTATAACAGTCCCCCCATCACACTCTATAACAGTCCCCCCCGTCACACTCTATAACAGTCCCTCCGTCACACTCTATAACAGTCCCCCGTCACACTCTATAACAGTCCCCCCGTCACACTCTATAACAGTCCCCCCCGTCACACTCTATAACAGTCTCCCCCGTCACACTCTATAACTGTCCCCCCCGTCACACTCTATAACAGTCCCCCCCGTCACACTCGATAACAGTCCCCCCCGTCACACTCTATAACAGTCCCCCGTCACACTCTATAACAGTCTCCCCCGTCACACTCTATAACAGTCCCCCCGTCACACTCTATAACAGTCCCCCCATCACACTCTATAACAGACCCCCCCGTCACACTCTATAACAGTCCCCCCGTCACACTCTATAACAGTCCCCCGTCACACTCTATAACAGTCCCCCGTCACACTCTATAACTGTCCCCCCCGTCACACTCTATAACAGTCTCCCCCGTCACACCCTATAACTGTCCCCCCGTCACACTCTATAACAGTCTCCCCCGTCACACTCTATAACTGTCCCCCCGTCACACTCTATAACAGTCCCCCCGTCACACTCTATAACAGTCTCCCCCGTCACACTCTATAACTGTCCCCCCGTCACACTCAATAACAGTCCCCCCCGTCACACTCTATAACAGTCTCCCCCGTCACACTCTATAACTGTCCCCCCGTCACACTCTATAACAGTCCCCCGTCACACTCTATAACAGTCCCCCCGTCACACTCTATAACAGTCCCCCCCCGTCACACTCTATAACAGTCCCCCCCCGTCACACTCTATAACAGTCCCCCGTCACCCTTTATAACAGTCCCCCCATCAGACTCTACAACAGCCCCCCGTCACACTCTATAACAGTCCCCCCCGTCACACTCTATAACAGTCCCCCCCGTCACACTCTATAACAGTCCCCCCCCGTCACACTCTATATCCGTCCCCCCCCATCAAACTCTATAACAGTCCCCCGTCACACTCTATATCCGTCCCCCCCCGTCAAACTCTATAACAGTCCCCCCGTCACACTCTATATCCGTCCCCCCCCCGTCAAACTCTATAACAGTCCCCCGTCACACTCTATAACAGTCCCCCCGTCACACTCTATAACAGTCCCCCCCGTCACACTCTATAACAGTCCCCCCCCCGTCACACTCTATAACAGTCCCCCCGTCACACTCTATAACAGTCCACCCGTCACACTCTATAACAGTCCCCCCGTCACACTCTATAACAGTCCCACCGTCACACTCTATGACAGTCCCCTGTCACACTCTATAACAGTCCACCCGTCACACTCTATAACAGTCCCCCCGTCACACTCTATAACAGTCCCCCCCGTCACACTCTATGACAGTCCCCCCGTCACACTCTATAACAGTCCCCCGTCACACTCTATAACAGTCCCCCCGTCACACTCTATGACAGTCCCCCCGTCACACTCTATAACAATCCCCCCCGTCACAGTCTATAACAGTCCCCCCCGTCACACTATATAACAGACCCCCGTCACACTCTATATCCGTCCCCCCCCGTCAAACTCTATAACAGTCCCCCGTCACACTCTATAAGAGTCCCCCCCACGTCACACTCTATAACAGTCCCCCCCGTCACACTCTATAATAGTCCCCCCCGTCACACTCTATAACAGTCCCCCCCCCGTCACACTCTATAACAGTCCCCCCCGTCACACTCTACAACAGTCCACCCGTCACACTCTATAACAGTCCCCCCATCAGACTCTATAACAGTCCCACCGTCACACTCTATAACAATCCCCCCCGTCACACTCTATATCCGTCCCCCCCCGTCACACTCTATAACAGTCCCCCCCGTCACACTCTATAACAGTCCCCCCCGTCACACTCTATAACAGTCCCCCCATCAGACTCTATAACAGTCCCACCGTCACACTCTATAACAGTCCCCCCCGTCACACTCTATAACAGTCCCCCCCCGTCACACTCTATAACAGTTCACCCCGTCACACTCTATAACAATCCCCCCCATCACACTCTATAACAGCCCCCCCCGTCACACTCTATAACAATCCTCCCCGTCACAGTCTATAACAGTCCACCCGTCACACTCTATAACAGTCCCCCGTCACACTCTATAACAGTCCCCCGTCACACTCTATAACAGTCCCCCCGTCACACTCTATAACAGTCCCCCCCGTCACACTCTATAACAGTCCCCCCGTCACACTCTATAACAGTCCCCCGTCACACTCTATAACAGTCCCCCGTCACACTCTATAACAGTCCCCCCGTCACACTCTATAACAGTCCCCCCCGTCACACTCTATAACAGTCCCCCGTCACACTCTATAACAGACCCCCGTCACACTCTATAACAGTCCCCCCCGTCACACTCTATAACAGTCCCCCCGTCACACTCTATAACAGTCCCCCCGTCACACTCTATAACAGTCCCCACCGTCACACTCTATAACAGTCCCCCCCGTCACACTCTATAACAGTCCCCCCCGTCACACTCTATAACAGTCCCCCCGTCACACTCTATAACAGTCCACCCCGTCACACTCTATAACAGTCCCCCCCGTCACACTCTATAACAGTCCCCCCCGTCACACTCTATAACAGTCCCCCCCGTCACACTCTATAACAGTCCCCCGTCACACTCTATAACAGACCCCCGTCACACTCTATAACAGTCCCCCCCGTCACACTCTATAACAGTCCCCCCGTCACACTCTATAACAGTCCCCCCGTCACACTCTATAACAGTCCCCCCCGTCACACTCTATAACAGTCCCCCCGCCGTCACACTCTATAACAGTCCCCACCGTCACACTCTATAACAGTCCCCCGTCACACTCTATAACAGTCCCCCCGTCACAATCTATAACAGTCCCCACCGTCACACTCTATAACAGTCCCCACCGTCACACTCTATAACAGTCCCCCCGTCACACTCTATAACAGTCCCCCCGTCACACTCTATAACAGTCCCCCCCGTCACACTCTATAACAGTCCCCCCGCCGTCACACTCTATAACAGTCCCCACCGTCACACTCTATAACAGTCCCCCCGTCACACTCTATAACAGTCCCCCCGTCACAATCTATAACAGTCCCCACCGTCACACTCTATAACAGTCCCCCCGTCACACTCTATAACAGTCCCCCCCGTCACACTCTATAACAGTCCCCCCCGTCACACTCTATAACAGTCCCCCCCCGTCACACTCTATAACAGTCCCCACCGTCACACTCTATAACAGTCCCCCGTCACACTCTATAACAGTCCCCCCGTCACACTCTATAACAGTCCCCCCGTCACACTCTATAACAGTCCCCCAATCACACTCTATAACAATCCCCCGGTCACACTCTATAACAGTCCCCCCGTCACACTCTATAACAGTCCCCCAATCACACTCTATAACAGTCCCCCCGTCACACTCTATAACAGTCCCCCCGTCACACTCTATAACAGTCCACCCGTCACACTCTATGACAGTCCCCCCGTCACACTCTATAACAGTCCCCCCCGTCACACTCTATAACAGTCCCCCCCGTCACAGTCTATAACAGTCCCACCGTCACACTCTATAACAATCCCCCCCGTCACAGTCTATAACAGTCCCCCCCGTCACACTCTATAACAGTCCCCCCCCGTCACACTCTATAACAGTCCCCCGTCACCCTCTATAACAGTCCCCCCATCAG
Source organism: Chiloscyllium plagiosum (assembly GCF_037043375.1). Lineage (NCBI taxonomy): Eukaryota > Metazoa > Chordata > Chondrichthyes > Orectolobiformes > Hemiscylliidae > Chiloscyllium > Chiloscyllium plagiosum. Next base: position 177,207,418 of record NW_028270139.1, on the reverse strand, counting down.
ACTCTACAACAGCCCCTCGTCACACTATATAACAGACCCCCGTCACACTCTATATCCGTCCCCCCCCGTCAAACTCTATAACAGTCCCCCGTCACACTCTATCACAGTCCCCCCGTCACACTCTATAACAGTCCCCCCCGTCACACTCTATAACAGTCCCCCCCCGTCACACTCTATAACAGTCCCCCGTCACCCTCTATAACAATCCCCCCATCAGACTCTACAACTGCCCCCGGTCACACTATATAACAGACCCCCGTCACACTCTATATCCGTCCCCCCCCCGTCAAACTCTATAACAGTCCCCCGTCACACTCTATAACAGTCCCCCCGTCACACTCTATAACAGTCCCCCCGTCACACTCTATAACAGTCCCCCCCCCGTCACACTCTATAACAGTCCCCCCGTCACACTCTATAACAGTCCACCCGTCACACTCTATAACAGTCCCCCCCGTCACACTCTATAACAGTCCCCCGTCACACTCTATAACAGTCCCCCCGTCACACTGTATAACAGTCCCCCCGTCACACTCTATAACAGTCCCCCCGTCACACTGTATAACAGTCCCCCCGTCACACTCTATAACAGTCCCCCCGTCACACTCTATAACAGTCCCCCGTCACCCTCTATAACAGTCCCCCCATCAGACTCTACAACAGCCCCCCGTCACACTATATAACAGACCCCCGTCACACTCTATATCCGTCCCCCCCCGTCAAACTCTATAACAGTCCCCCGTCACACTCTATAACAGTCCCCCCCCCGTCACACTCTATAACAGTCCCCCCCGTCACACTCTATAACAGTCCACCCGTCACACTCTATAACAGTCCCACCGTCACACTCTATAACAGTCCCCCCGTCACACTCTATAACAGTCCCCACCGTCACACTCTATAACAGTCCCCCGTCACACTCTATAACAGTCCCCCCCCCGTCACACTCTATAACAGTCCCCCCCGTCACACTCTATAACAGTCCACCCGTCACACTCTATAACAGTCCCACCGTCACACTCTATAACAGTCCCCCCGTCACACTCTATAACAGTCCCCACCGTCACACTCTATAACAGTCCCCCCCCGTCACACTCTATAACAGTCCCCCGTCACACTCTATAACAGTCCCCCCGTCACACTCTATAACAGACCCCCCCCCGTCACACTCTATAACAGTCCCCCGTCACACTCTATAACAGTCCCCCCCGTCACACTCTATAACAATCCTCCCCGTCACAGTCTATAACAGTCCACCCGTCACACTCTATAACAGTCCCCCCCCGTCACACTCTATAACAGTCCCCACCGTCACACTCTATAACAGTCCCCCCGTCACACTCTATAACAGTCCCCCGTCACACTCTATAACAGTCCCCCCGTCACACTCTATAACAGTCCCCCCGTCACACTCTATAACAGTCCCCACCGTCACACTCTATAACAGTCCCCCCGTCACACTCTATAACAGTCACCCCCGTCACACTCTATAACAGTCCCCCGTCACACTCTATAACAGTCCCCCCCGTCACACTCTATAACAGTCCCCCGTCACACTCTATAACAGTCCCCCCGTCACACTCTATAACAGTCCCCCGTCACACTCTATAACAGTCCCCCCATCACACTCTATAACAGTCCCCCCCGTCACACTCTATAACAGTCCCCCGTCACATTCTATAACAGTCCCCCCGTCACACTCTATAACAGTCCCCCGTCACACTCTATAACAGTCCCCCCATCACACTCTATAACAGTCCCCCCCATCACACTCTATAACAGTCCCCCCGTCACACTCTATAACAGTCCCCACCGTCACACTCTATAACAGTCCCCCCGTCACACTCTATAACAGTCCCCACCGTCACACTCTATAACAGTCCCCCGTCACACTCTATAACAGTCCCCCCGTCACACTCTATAACAGTCCCCCCATCACACTCTATAACAGTCCCCCCGTCACACTCTATAACAGTCCCCCGTCACACTCTATAACAGTCCCCCCGTCACACTCTATAACAGTCCCCCCGTCACACTCTATAACAGTCCCCCCATCACACTCTATAACAGTCCCCCCGTCACACTCTATAACAGTCCCCCCGTCACACTCTATAACAGTCCCCCGTCACACTCTATAACAGTCCCCCCGTCACACTCTATAACAGTCCCCCCCGTCACACTCTATAACAGTCCCCCCGTCACACTCTATAACAGTCCCCCCCGTCACACTCTATAACAGTCCCCCCCGTCACACTCTATAACAGTCCCCCCCCGTCACACTCTATAACAGTCCCCACCGTCACACTCTATAACAGTCCCCCGTCACACTCTATAACAGTCCCCCCGTCACACTCTATAACAGTCCCCCCGTCACACTCTAGAACAGTCCCCACCGTCACACTCTATAACAGTCCCCCGTCACACTCTATAACAGTCCCCCCGTCACACTCTATAACAGTCCCCCCCGTCACACTCTATAACAGTCCCCCCGTCACACTCTATAACAGTCCCCCCCGTCACACTCTATAACAGTCCCCCCGTCACACTCTATAACAGTCCCCCCGTCACACTCTATAACAGTCCCCCCTGTCACACTCTATAACAGTCCCCCCGTCACACTCAATAACAGTCCCCCCCGTCACACTCTATAACAGTCCCCCCCGTTACACTCTATAACAGACCCCCGTCACACTATATAACAGTCCCCCCGTCACACTCTATAACAGTCCCCTGTCACACTCTATACCAGTCCCCCCCCGTCACACTCTACAACAGTCCCCCGTCACACTCTATAACAGTCCCCCCGTCACACTGTATAACAGTCCCCCCGTCACACTCTATAACAGTCCCCCCGTCACACTATATAACAGTCCCCCCGTCACACTCTATAACAGTCCCCCCGTCACACTCTATAACAGTCCCCCGTCACCCTCTATAACAGTCCCCACATCAGACTCTACAACAGCCCCCCGTCACACTATATAACAGACCCCCGTCACACTCTATATCCGTCCCCCCCCGTCAAACTCTATAACAGTCCCCCGTCACACTCTATAACAGTCCCCCCCCCGTCACACTCTATAACAGTCCCCCCCGTCACACTCTATAACAGTCCACCCGTCACACTCTATAACAGTCCCACCGTCACACTCTATAACAGTCCCCCCGTCACACTCTATAACAGTCCCCACCGTCACACTCTATAACAGTCCCCCGTCACACTCTATAACAGTCCCCCCCCCGTCACACTCTATAATAGTCCCCCCCGTCACACTCTATAACAGTCCACCCGTCACACTCTATAACAGTCCCACCGTCACACTCTATAACAGTCCCCCCGTCACACTCTATAACAGTCCCCACCGTCACACTCTATAACAGTCCCCCCCCGTCACACTCTATAACAGTCCCCCGTCACACTCTATAACAGTCCCCCCGTCACACTCTATAACAGACCCCCCCCCGTCACACTCTATAACAGTCCCTCCGTCACACTCTATAACAATCCTCCCCGTCACAGTCTATAACAGTCCACCCGTCACACTCTATAACAGTCCCCCCCCGTCACAGTCTATAACAGTCCACCCGTCACACTCTATAACAATCCTCCCCGTCACAGTCTATAACAGTCCACCCGTCACACTCTATAACAGTCCCCCCCCGTCACACTCTATAACAGTCCCCACCGTCACACTCTATAACAGTCCCCCCGTCACACTCTATAACAGTCCCCCGTCACACTCTATAACAGTCCCCCCGTCACACTCTATAACAGTCCCCCCGTCACACTCTATAACAGTCCCCCCCGTCACACTCTATAACAGTCCCCACCGTCACAGTCTATAACAGTCCCCCGTCACACTCTATAACAGTCCCCACCGTCACACTCTATAACAGTCCCCCCGTCACACTCTATAACAGTCCCCCCCGTCACACTCTATAACAGTCCCCCGTCACACACTATAACAGTCCCCACCGTCACACTCTATAACAGTCCCCCCGTCACACTCTATAACAGTCCCCCCCGTCACACTCTATAACAGTCCCCCGTCACACTCTATAACAGTCCCCCCGTCACACTCTATAACAGTCCCCCGTCACACTCTATAACAGTCCCCCCATCACACTCTATAACAGTCCCCCCCGTCACACTCTATAACAGTCCCCCGTCACATTCTATAACAGTCCCCCCGTCACACTCTATAACAGTCCCCCGTCACACTCTATAACAGTCCCCCCATCACACTCGATAACAGTCCCCCCCATCACACTCTATAACAGTCCCCCCGTCACACTCTATAACAGTCCCCACCGTCACACTCTATAACAGTCCCCCCGTCACACTCTATAACAGTCCCCACCGTCACACTCTATAACAGTCCCCCGTCACACTCTATAACAGTCCCCCCGTCACACTCTATAACAGTCCCCCCATCACACTCTATAACAGTCCCCCCGTCACACTCTATAACAGTCCCCCGTCACACTCTATAACAGTCCCCCCGTCACACTCTATAACAGTCCCCCCGTCACACTCTATAACAGTCCCCCCATCACACTCTATAACAGTCCCCCCGTCACACTCTATAACAGTCCCCCCGTCACACTCTATAACAGTCCCCCGTCACACTCTATAACAGTCCCCCCGTCACACTCTATAACAGTCCCCCCCGTCACACTCTATAACAGTCCCCCCGTCACACTCTATAACAGTCCCCCCCGTCACACTCTATAACAGTCCCCCCCGTCACACTCTATAACAGTCCCCCCCCGTCACACTCTATAACAGTCCCCACCGTCACACTCTATAACAGTCCCCCGTCACACTCTATAACAGTCCCCCCGTCACACTCTATAACAGTCCCCACCGTCACACTCTATAACAGTCCCCCGTCACACTCTATAACAGTCCCCCCGTCACACTCTATAACAGTCCCCCCCGTCACACTCTATAACAGTCCCCCCGTCACACTCTATAACAGTCCCCCCCGTCACACTCTATAACAGTCCCCCCCCCCGTCACACTCTATAACAGTCCCCCCCGTCACACTCTATAACAGTCTCCCCCGTCACACTCTATAACAGTCCCCCGTCACACTCTATAACAGTCCCCCCATCACACTCTATAACAGTCCCCCCCGTCACACTCTATAACAGTCCCCCGTCACACTCTATAACAGTCCCCCCCGTCACACTCTATAACAGTCTCCCCCGTCACACTCTATAACTGTCCCCCCGTCACACTCTATAACAGTCCCCCCGTCACACTCTATAACAGTCCCCCCGTCACACTCTATAACAGTCCCCCCGTCACACTCTATAACAGTCCCCCCGTCACACTCTATAACAGTCCCCCCGTCACACTCTATAACAGTCCCCCCGTCACACTCTATAACAGTCCCCACTGTCACACTCTATAACAGTCCCCCCGTCACACTCTATAACAGTCCCCCCGTCACACTCTATAACAGTCCCCACTGTCACACTCTATAACAGTCCCCCCGTCACACTCTATAACAGTCCCCCCGTCACACTCTATAACAGTCCCACCGTCACACTCTATAACAGTCCCCCCCCGTCACACTCTATAACAGTCCCCCCGTCACACTCTATAACAGTCCCCCCCGTCACACTCTATAACAGTCCCCCCGTCACACTCTATAACAGTCCCCCCGTCACACTCTATAACAGTCCCCCCGTCACACTCTATAACAGTCCCCCCCGTCACACTCTATAACAGTCCCCACCGTCACAGTCTATAACAGTCCCCCCGTCACACTCTATAACAGTCCCCCGTCACACTCTATAACAGTCCCCCCGTCACACTCTATAACAGTCCCCCCGTCACACTCTATAACAGTCCCCCCGTCACACTCTATAACAGTCCCCCCGTCACACTCTATAACAGTCCCCCCGTCACACTCTATAACAGTCCCCACTGTCACACTCTATAACAGTCCCCACGTCACACTCTATAACAGTCCCCCCGTCACACTCTATAACAGTCCCCCCGTCACACTCTATAACAGTCCCCCCGTCACACTCTATAACAGTCCCCACTGTCACACTCTATAACAGTCCCCCCGTCACACTCTATAACAGTCCCCCCGTCACACTCTATAACAGTCCCCACTGTCACACTCTATAACAGTCCCCCCGTCACACTCTATAACAGTCCCCCCGTCACACTCTATAACAGTCCCCACTGTCACACTCTATAACAGTCCCCCCGTCACACTCTATAACAGTCCCCCCGTCACACTCTATAACAGTCCCCCCCGTCACACTCTATAACAGTCCCCCCGTCACACTCTATAACAGTCCCCACTGTCACACTCTATAACAGTCCCCCCGTCACACTCTATAACAGTCCCCCCGTCACACTCTATAACAGTCCCCCCGTCACACTCTATAACAGTCCCCCCGTCACACTCTATAACAGTCCCCCCGTCACACTCTATAACAGTCCCCACTGTCACACTCTATAACAGTCCCCACGTCACACTCTATAACAGTCCCCCCGTCACACTCTATAACAGTCCCCCCGTCACACTCTATAACAGTCCCCCCTGTCACACTCTATAACAGTCCCCCCGTCACACTCTATAACAGTCTCCCCCGTCACACTCTATAACTGTCCCCCCGTCACACTCTATAACAGTCTCCCCCGTCACACTCTATAACAGCCCCCCGTCACACTCTATAACAGTCCCCCCCCGTCACACTCTATAACAGTCCCCCCCCCGTCACACTCTATAACAGTCCCCCCGTCACACTCTATAACAGTCCCCCCTGTCACACTCTATAACAGTCCCCCCGTCACACTCAATAACAGTCCCCCCCGTCACACTCTATAACAGTCCCCCCCGTTACACTCTATAACAGACCCCCGTGACACTATATAACAGTCCCCCTGTCACACTCTATACCAGTCCCCCCGTCACACTCAATAACAGTCCCCCCCGTCACACTCTATAACAGTCCCCCCATCACACTCTATAACAGTCCCCCCCCCGTCACACTCTATAACAGTCCCCCGTCACACTCTATAACAGTCCCCCCGTCACACTCTATAACAGTCCCCCCGTTACACTCTATAACAGACCCCCGTGACACTCTATAACAGTCCCCCCCGTTACACTCTATAACAGACCCCCGTGACACTATATAACAGTCCCCCCGTCACACTCTATAACAGTCCCCCCGTCACACTCTATAACAGTCCCCTGTCACACTCTATACCAGTCCCCCCGTCACACTCTATAACAGTCCCCCCCGTCACACTCAATAACAGTCCCCCCCGTCACACTCTATAACAGTCCCCCCCGTTACACTCTATAACAGACCCCCGTGACACTCTATAACAGTCCCCCGTCACACTCTATAACAGTCCCCTGTCACACTCTATAACAGTCCCCCCGTCACACTCAATAACAGTCCCCCCCGTCACACTCTATAACAGTCCCCCCCGTTACACTCTATAACAGACCCCCGTGACACTCTATAACAGTCCCCCCCGTTACACTCTATAACAGACCCCCGTGACACTATATAACAGTCCCCCCGTCACACTCTACAACAGTCCCCCTGTCACACGATATAACAGTCCCCCCCCGTCACACTCTATAACAGTCCCCCCCCCGTCACAGTCTATAACAGTCCCCCCCGTCACACTCTATAACAGTCCCCCCCCGTCACACTCTATAACAGTCCCCCCCCGTCACCCTCTATAACAGTCCACCCATCAGACTCTACAACAGCCCCCCGTCACACTCTATAACAGTCCCCCCCGTCACACTCTATAACAGTCCCCCGTCACAGTCTATAACAGTCCCCCCCGTCACACTCTATAACAGTCCCCCCCGTCACACTCTATAACAGTCCCCCCCGTCACACTCTATAACAGTCCCCCCCCGTCACACTCTATATCCGTCCCCCCCTGTCAAACTCTATAACAGTCCCCCGTCACACTCTATATCCGTCCCCCCCCGTCAAACTCTATAACAGTCCCCCCGTCACACTCTATAACAGTCCCCCCCGTCACACTCTATAACAGTCCCCCCCCCGTCACACTCTATAACAGTCCCCCCCGTTACACTCTATAACAGTCCCCCCGTCACACTCTATAACAGTCCCCCCGTCACACTCTATAACAGTCCCCCGTCACACTCTATAACAGTCCACCCGTCACACTCTATAACAGTCCCCCCGTCACACTCTATAACAGTCCCACCGTCACACTCTATAACAGTCCCCTGTCACACTCTATAACAGTCCACCCGTCACACTCTATAACAGTCCCCCCGTCACACTCTATAACAGTCCCCTGTCACACTCTATACCAGTCCCCCCCCGTCACACTCTACAACAGTCCCCCTGTCACACGATATAACAGTCCCCCCCCGTCACACTCTATAACAGTCCCCCCCCCGTCACAGTCTATAACAGTCCCCCCCGTCACACTCTATAACAGTCCCCCCCCGTCACACTCTATAACAGTCCCCCCCCGTCACCCTCTATAACAGTCCCCCCATCAGACTCTACAACAGCCCCCCGTCACACTCTATAACAGTCCCCCCCGTCACACTCTATAACAGTCCCCCGTCACAGTCTATAACAGTCCCCCCCGTCACACTCTATAACAGTCCCCCCCGTCACACTCTATAACAGTCCCCCCCGTCACACTCTATAACAGTCCCCCCCCGTCACACTCTATATCCGTCCCCCCCCGTCAAACTCTATAACAGTCCCCCGTCACACTCTATATCCGTCCCCCCCCGTCAAACTCTATAACAGTCCCCCCGTCACACTCTATAACAGTCCCCCCCGTCACACTCTATAACAGTCCCCCCCCCGTCACACTCAATAACAGTCCCCCCCGTCACACTCTATAACAGTCCACCCGTCACACTCTATAACAGTCCCCCCGTCACACTCTATAACAGTCCCCCCGTCACACTCTATAACAGTCCCCTGTCACACTCTATAACAGTCCACCCGTCACACTCTATAACAGTCCCCCCCGTCACAGTCTATAACAGTCCCCCCCCGTCACAGTCTATAACAGTCCCCCGTCACAGTCTATAACAGTCCCCCCCGTCACACTCTATAACAGTCCCCCCGTCACACTCTATAACAGTCCCACCGTCACACTCTATAACAGTCCCCTGTCACACTCTATAACAGTCCACCCGTCACACTCTATAACAGTCCCCCCGTCACACTCTATAACAGTCCCCCCCACGTCACACTCTATAACAGTCCCCCCCGTCACTCTCTATAATAGTCCCCCCCGTCACACTCTATAACAGTCCCCCCCCCGTCACACTCTATAACAGTCCCCCCGTCACACTCTATAACAGTCCCCCCCCGTCACACTCTATAACAGTCCACCCGTCACACTCTATAACAGTACCCCCGTCACACTCTATAACAGTCCCACCGTCACACTCTATAACAATCCTCCCCGTCACAGTCTATAACAGTCCACCCGTCACACTCTATAACAGTCCCCCGTCACACTCTATAACAGTCCCCCCGTCACACTCTATAACAGTCCCCCCCCCCGTCACACTCTATAACATTCCCCACCGTCACACTCTATAACAGTCCCCCGTCACACTCTATAACAGTCCCCCCGTCACACTCTATAACAGTCCCCCCGTCACACTCTATAACAGTCCCCACCGTCACACTCTATAACAGTCCCCCCGTCACACTCTATAACAGTCCCCCCCGTCACACTCTATAACAGTCCCCCCGTCACACTCTATAACAGTCCCCACCGTCACACTCTATAACAGTCCCCCGTCACACTATATAACAGTCCCCCGTCACACTCTTTAACAGTCCCCCCCCCGTCACACTCTATAACAGTCCCCCCATCACACTCTGTAACAGTCCCCCCCGTCACACACTATAACAGTCCCCCCCGTCACACTCTATAACAGTCCCCCCCGTCACACTCTATAACAGTCCCCCTCGTCACACTCTATAACAGTCCCCCCGTCACACTCTATAACAGTCCCCCCCCCGTCACACTCTATAACAGTCCCCCCATCACACTCTATAACAGTCCCCCCCGTCACACTCTATAACAGTCCCCCCCGTCACACTCTATAACAGTCCCCCCCCCGTCACACTCTATAACAGTCCCCCCATCACACTCTATAACAGTCCCCCCCGTCACACTCTATAACAGTCCCCCCCGTCACACTCTATAACAGTCCCCACCATCACACTCTATAACAGTCCCCCGTCACACTATATAACAGTCCCCCGTCACACTCTATAACAGTCCCACCGTCACACTCTATAACAGTCCCCCGTCACACTCTATAACAGTCCCCCCGTCACACTCTATAACAGTCCCCCCCGTCACAGTCTATAACAGTCCCCCGTCACACTCTATAACAGTCCCACATCACACTCTATAACAGTCTCCCGTCACACTCTATAACAGTCCCCCCCGTCACACTCTATAACAGTCCCCACCGTCACACTCTATAACAGTCCCCACCGTCACACTCTATAACAGTCCCCCGTCACACTATATAACAGTCCCCACCGTCACACTCTATAACAGTCCCCCCGTCACACTCTATAACAATCCCCCCCGTCACAGTCTATAACAGTCCCCCCGTCACACTCCATAACAGCCCCCCGTCACACTCTATAACAGTCCCCTCCGTCACGCTCTATAACAGTCCCCCCGTCACACTCTATAACAGTCCCCCGTCACATTCTATAACAGCACCCCCCCGTCACACTCTATAACAGTCCCCCCGTCACACTCTATAACAGTCCCCCATCACACTCTATAACAGTCCCCCCGTCACACTCTATAACAGTCCCCCCGTGACACTCTATAACAGTCCCCCCCGTCACACTCTATAACAGTCCCCCCGTCACACTCTATAACAGTCCCCCCGTCACACTCTATAACAGTCCCCCCCGTCACATTCTATAACAGTCTCCCCCGTCACACTCTATAACTGTCCCCCCGTCACACTCTATGACAGTCCCCCCGTCACACTCTATAACAGTCCCCCCTGTCACACTCTATAACAGTCCCCCCCGTTACACTCTATAACAGACCCCCGTGACACTATATAACAGTCCCCCCGTCACACTCTATAACAGTCCCCCGTCACACTCTATAACAGTCCCCCCGTCACACTCTATAAAAGTCCGCCCCGTCACACTCTATAACAGTCCCCCCCCGTCACACTCTACAACAGTCCCCCCGTCACACTATATAACAGTCCCCCCCGTCACACTCTATAACAGTCCCCCCCCCGTCACAGTCTATAACAGTCCCACCGTCACACTCTATAACAATCCCCCCCGTCACAGTCTATAACAGTCCCCCCCGTCACACTCTATAACAGTCCCCCCCCGTCACACTCTATAACAGTCCCCCCCGTCACAGTCTATAAAAGACCCCCCCGTCACACTCTATAACAGCCCCTCTGTCACACTCTATAACAGTCCCCCCCGTCACACTCTATAACAGTCCCCCGTCACACTCTATAACAGTCCCCCGTCACACTCTATAACAGTTCCCCCGTCACACTCTATAACAGTGCCCCCCCGTCACACTCTATAACAGTCCCCCCCGTCACAGTCTATAACAGTCACACCGTCACACTCTATAACAATCCCCCCCGTCACACTCTATAACAGTCCCCCCCCCGTCACACTCTATAACAGTCCCCCCCCGTCACACTCTATAACAGTCCCCCGTCACCCTCTATAACAGTCCCCCCGTCACACTATATAACAGTCCCACCGTCACACTCTATAACAATCCCCCCCGTCACAGTCTGTAACAGTCCTCCCGTCACACTCTATAACAGTCCCCCCGTCACACTCTATAACAGTCCCCCAATCACACTCTATAACAGTCCCCCCGTCACACTCTATAACAATCCCCCCGGTCACAGTCTATAACAGTCCCCCCCGTCACACTCCATAACAGCCCCCCGTCACACTCTATAACAGTCCCCTCCCTCACGCTCTATAACAGTCCCCCCGTCACACTCTATAACAGTCCCCCGTCACATTCTATAACAGCACCCCCCCGTCACACTCTATAACAGTCCCCCCGTCACACTCTATAACAGTCCCCCATCACACTCTATAACAGTCCCCCCGTCACACTCCATAACAGCCCCCCGTCACACTCTATAACAGTCCCCCCCGTCACACTCCATAACAGCCCCCCGTCACACTCTATAACAGTGCCCTCCGTCACACTCTATAACAGTCCCACCGTCACACTCTATAACAATCCCCCCCGTCACAGTCTATAACAGTCCTCCCGTCACACTCTATAACAGTCCCCTCGTCACACTCTATAACAGTCCCACCGTCACACTCTATAACAATCCCCCCCGTCACAGTCTATAACAGTCCTCCCGTCACACTCTATAACAGTCCCCCCGTCACACTCTATAACAGTCCCCCAATCACACTCTATAACAGTCCCCCCGTCTCACTCTATAACAGTCCCCCCGTCACACTCTATAACAGTCCCCCAATCACACTCGAGAACAGTCCCCCCGTCACACTCTATAACAGTCCCTCCGTCACACTCTATAACAGTCCCCCCCGTCACACTCTATGACAGTCCCCCCGTCACACTCTATAACAGTCCCCCCCGTCACACTCTATAACAGTCCCCCCCGTCACAGTCTATAACAGTCCCACCGTCACACTCTATAACAATCCCCCCCGTCACAGTCTATAACAGTCCCCCCCCGTCACACTCTATAACAGTCCCCCGTCACCCTCGAGAACAGTCCCCCCATCAGACTCTACAACAGCCCCCCGTCACACTATATAACAGACCCCCGTCACACTCTATATCCGTCACCCCCCGTCAAACTCTATAACAGTCCCCCGTCACACTCTATGACAGTCCCCCCGTCACACTCTATAACAGTCCCCCCCGTCACACTCTATAACAGTCCCCCCCGTCACACTCTATAACAGTCCCACCGTCACACTCTATAACTGTCCCCCGTCACACTCTATAACAGTCCCCCCCCATCACACTCTATAACAGTCCCCCCCCGTCACACTCTCTAACAGTCCCCCCCATCACACTCCATAACAGCCCCCCGTCACACTCTATAACAGTCCCCTCCGTCACACTCTATAACAGTCCCACCGTCACACTCTATAACGATCCCACCCGTCACAGTCTATAACAGTCCTCCCGTCACTCTATAACAGTCCCCCCCGTCACACTCTATAACAGTACCCCCGTCACACTCTATAACAGTCCCCCCGTCACACTCTATAACAGTCCCCCCCGTCACACTCTATCACAGTCCCCCCGTCACACTCTATAACAGTCCCCCAATCACACTCTATAACAGTCCCCCCGTCACACTCTATAACAGTCCCCCCGTCACACTCTATAATAGTCCCCCGTCACACTCTATAACAGTCCCCCCCATGTCACACTCTATAACAGTCCCCCCCGTCACACTCCATAACAGCCCCCCGTCACACTCTATAACAGTCCCCCACGTCACACTCTATAACAGTCCCCCCCGTCACACTCCATAACAGCCCCCCGTCACACTCTATAACAGTCCCCCCCGTCACACTCTATAACAGTCCCCCGTCACACTCTATAACAGTCCCCCCGTCACACTCTATAACAGTCCCCCCGTCACACGCTATAACAGTCCCCCCTGTCACACTCTATAACAGTCCCCCCCGTTACACTCTATAACAGACCCCCGTCACACTCTATAACAGTCTCCCCCGTCACACTCTATAACAGTCCCCCGTCACACTCTATAACAGTCCCCCCGTCACACTCTATAACAGTCCCCCCCGTCACACTCTATAACAGTCCCTCCGTCACACTCTATAACAGTCCCCCGTCACACTCTATAACAGTCCCCCCGTCACACTCTATAACAGTCCCCCCCGTCACACTCTATAACAGTCTCCCCCGTCACACTCTATAACTGTCCCCCCCGTCACACTCTATAACAGTCCCCCCCGTCACACTCTATAACAGTCCCCCCCGTCACACTCTATAACAGTCCCCCGTCACACTCTATAACAGTCTCCCCCGTCACACTCTATAACAGTCCCCCGTCACACTCTATAACAGTCCCCCCATCACACTCTATAACAGTCCCCCCCGTCACACTCTATAACAGTCCCCCCGTCACACTCTATAACAGTCCCCCGTCACACTCTATAACAGTCCCCCGTCACACTCTATAACTGTCCCCCCCGTCACACTCTATAACAGTCTCCCCCGTCACACTCTATAACTGTCCCCCCGTCACACTCTATAACAGTCTCCCCCGTCACACTCTATAACTGTCCCCCCGTCACACTCTATAACAGTCCCCCCCGTCACACTCTATAACAGTCTCCCCCGTCACACTCTATAACTGTCCCCCCGTCACACTCAATAACAGTCCCCCCCGTCACACTCTATAACAGTCTCCCCCGTCACACTCTATAACTGTCCCCCCGTCACACTCTATAACAGTCCCCCGTCACACTCTATAACAGTCCCCCCGTCACACTCTATAACAGTCCCCCCCCGTCACACTCTATAACAGTCCCCCCCCGTCACACTCTATAACAGTCCCCCGTCACCCTTTATAACAGTCCCCCCATCAGACTCTACAACAGCCCCCCGTCACACTCTATAACAGTCCCCCCCGTCACACTCTATAACAGTCCCCCCCGTCACACTCTATAACAGTCCCCCCCCGTCACACTCTATATCCGTCCCCCCCCGTCAAACTCTATAACAGTCCCCCCGTCACACTCTATATCCGTCCCCCCCACCGTCAAACTCTATAACAGTCCCCCGTCACACTCTATAACAGTCCCCCCGTCACACTCTATAACAGTCCCCCCCGTCACACTCTATAACAGTCCCCCCCCCGTCACACTCTATAACAGTCCCCCCGTCACACTCTATAACAGTCCACCCGTCACACTCTATAACAGTCCCCCCGTCACACTCTATAACAGTCCCACCGTCACACTCTATAACAGTCCCCTGTCACACTCTATAACAGTCCACCCGTCACACTCTATAACAGTCCCCCCGTCACACTCTATAACAGTCCCCCCCGTCACACTCTATGACAGTCCCCCCGTCACACTCTATAACAGTCCCCCGTCACACTCTATAACAGTCCCCCCGTCACACTCTATGACAGTCCCCCCGTCACACTCTATAACAATCCCCCCCGTCACAGTCTATAACAGTCCCCCCCGTCACACTATATAACAGACCCCCGTCACACTCTATATCCGTCCCCCCCCGTCAAACTCTATAACAGTCCCCCGTCACACTCTATAAGAGTCCCCCCCACGTCACACTCTATAACAGTCCCCCCCGTCACACTCTATAATAGTCCCCCCCGTCACACTCTATAACAGTCCC
This sequence comes from Chiloscyllium plagiosum, assembly GCF_037043375.1. Taxonomy (NCBI): domain Eukaryota; kingdom Metazoa; phylum Chordata; class Chondrichthyes; order Orectolobiformes; family Hemiscylliidae; genus Chiloscyllium; species Chiloscyllium plagiosum. The sequence goes on along the minus strand of NW_028270139.1, from coordinate 177,191,979 downwards.
CCCCCCGTCACACTCTATAACAGTCCCCCCCGTCACACTCTACAACAGTCCACCCGTCACACTCTATAACAGTCCCCCCATCAGACTCTATAACAGTCCCACCGTCACACTCTATAACAATCCCCCCCGTCACACTCTATATCCGTCCCACCCCGTCACACTCTATAACAGTCCCCCCCGTCACACTCTATAACAGTCCCCCCCGTCACACTCAATAACAGTCCCCCAATCAGACTCTATAACAGTCCCACCGTCACACTCTATAACAATCCCCCCATCAGACTCTATAACAGTCCCACCGTCACACTCTATAACAATCCCCCCCGTCACACTCTATATCCGTCCCCCCCCGTCAAACTCTATAACAGTCCCCCCGTCACACTCTATATCCGTCCCCCCCCGTCACACTCTATAACAGTCCCCCCCGTCACACTCTATAACAGTCCCCCCCCGTCACACTCTATAACAGTCCCCCCCGTCACAGTCTATAAAAGTCCCCCCCGTCACACTCTATAACAGCCCCTCTGTCACACTCTATAACAGTCCCCCCCGTCACACTCTATAACAGTCCCCCGTCACACTCTATAACAGTCCCCCGTCACACTCTATAACAGTTCCCCCGTCACACTCTATAACAGTGCCCCCCCGTCACACTCTATAACAGTCCCCCCCGTCACAGTCTATAACAGTCCCACCGTCACACTCTATAACGATCCCACCCGTCACAGTCTATAACAGTCCTCCCGTCACTCTATAACAGTCCCCCCCGTCACACTCTATAACAGTACCCCCGTCACACTCTATAACAGTCCCCCCGTCACACTCTATAACAGTCCCCCCCGTCACACTCTATCACAGTCCCCCCGTCACACTCTATAACAGTCCCCCAATCACACTCTATAACAGTCCCCCCGTCACACTCTATAACAGTCCCCCCGTCACACTCTATAATAGTCCCCCGTCACACTCTATAACAGTCCCCCCCATGTCACACTCTATAACAGTCCCCCCCGTCACACTCCATAACAGCCCCCCGTCACACTCTATAACAGTCCCCCACGTCACACTCTATAACAGTCCCCCCCGTCACACTCCATAACAGCCCCCCGTCACACTCTATAACAGTCCCCCCCGTCACACTCTATAACAGTCCCCCGTCACACTCTATAACAGTCCCCCCGTCACACTCTATAACAGTCCCCCGTCACACTCTATAACAGTCCCCCCGTCACACTCTATAACAGTCCCCACCGTCACACTCTATAACAGTCCCCCGTCACACTCTATAACTGTCCCCCCGTCACACTCTATAACAGTCCCCCCATCACACTCTATAACAGTCCCCCCCCGTCACACTCTATAACAGTCCCCCCCGTCACACTCTATAACAGTCCCCCCGTCACACTCTATAACAGTCCCCCCGTCACACTCTATAACAGTCCCCCCATCACACTCTATAACAGTCCCCCGTCACACTCTATAACAGTCCCCCCATCACACTCTATAACAGTCCCCCCGTCACACTCTATAACAGTCCCCCCATCACACTCTATAACAGTCCCCCCCGTCACACTCTATAACAGTCCCCCCGTCACACTCTATAACAGTCCCCCGTCACACTCTATAACAGTCCCCCCGTCACACTCTATAACAGTGCCCCCCGTCACACTCTATAACAGTCTCCCCCGTCACACTCTATAACTGTCCCCCCGTCACACTCTATAACAGTCCCCCCGTCACACGCTATAACAGTCCCCCCTGTCACACTCTATAACAGTCCCCCCCGTTACACTCTATAACAGACCCCCGTCACACTCTATAACAGTCTCCCCCGTCACACTCTATAACAGTCCCCCGTCACACTCTATAACAGTCCCCCCATCACACTCTATAACAGTCCCCCCCGTCACACTCTATAACAGTCCCTCCGTCACACTCTATAACAGTCCCCCGTCACACTCTATAACAGTCCCCCCGTCACACTCTATAACAGTCCCCCCCGTCACACTCTATAACAGTCTCCCCCGTCACACTCTATAACTGTCCCCCCCGTCACACTCTATAACAGTCCCCCCCGTCACACTCTATAACAGTCCCCCCCGTCACACTCTATAACAGTCCCCCGTCACACTCTATAACAGTCTCCCCCGTCACACTCTATAACAGTCCCCCGTCACACTCTATAACAGTCCCCCCATCACACTCTATAACAGTCCCCCCCGTCACACTCTATAACAGTCCCCCCGTCACACTCTATAACAGTCCCCCGTCACACTCTATAACAGTCCCCCGTCACACTCTATAACTGTCCCCCCCGTCACACTCTATAACAGTCTCCCCCGTCACACTCTATAACTGTCCCCCCGTCACACTCTATAACAGTCTCCCCCGTCACACTCTATAACTGTCCCCCCGTCACACTCTATAACAGTCCCCCCCGTCACACTCTATAACAGTCTCCCCCGTCACACTCTATAACTGTCCCCCCGTCACACTCAATAACAGTCCCCCCCGTCACACTCTATAACAGTCTCCCCCGTCACACTCTATAACTGTCCCCCCGTCACACTCTATAACAGTCCCCCGTCACACTCTATAACAGTCCCCCCGTCACACTCTATAACAGTCCCCCCCCGTCACACTCTATAACAGTCCCCCCCCGTCACACTCTATAACAGTCCCCCGTCACCCTTTATAACAGTCCCCCCATCAGACTCTACAACAGCCCCCCGTCACACTCTATAACAGTCCCCCCCGTCACACTCTATAACAGTCCCCCCCGTCACACTCTATAACAGTCCCCCCCCGTCACACTCTATATCCGTCCCCCCCCGTCAAACTCTATAACAGTCCCCCCGTCACACTCTATAACAGTCCCCCCCCGTCACACTCTATAACAGTCCCCCCCGTCACACTCTATAACAGTCCCCCCGTCACACTCTATAACAGTCCCCCATCACACTCTATAACAGTCCCCCCCCGTCACACTCTATAACAGTCCCCCCCGTCACACTCTATAACAGTCCCCCCGTCACACTCTATAACAGTCCCCCATCACACTCTATAACAGTCCCCCCCCGTCACACTCTATAACAGTCCCCCCCGTCACACTCTATAACAGTCCCCCCGTCACACTCTATAACAGTCCCCCATCACACTCTATAACAGTCCCCCCCCCGTCACACTCTATAACAGTCCCCCCCGTCACACTCTATAACAGTCCCCCCGTCACACTCCATAACAGCCCCCCGTCACACTGTATAACAGTCGTCCCCGTCACACTCCATAACAGCCCCCCGTCACAATCTATAACAGTCCCCTCCGTCACACTCTATAACAGTCCCACCGTCACACTCTATAACGATCCCCCCCGTCACACTCTATAACAGTCCCCCCGTCACACTCTATAACAGCCCCCCGTCACACTCTATAACAGTCCCCCCCCGTCACACTCTATAACTGTCCCCCCGTCACACTCCATAACAGTCCCCCCGTCACACTCTATGACAGACCCCCCGTCACACTCTATAACAGTCTCCCCCGTCACACTCTATAACAGTCTCCCCCGTCACACTCTATAACAGTCCCCCGTCACACTCTATAACAGTCCCCCCGTCACACTCTATAACAGTCCACCGTCACACTCTATAACAGTCCCTCCCCCGTCACACTCAATAACAGTCCCCCCGTCACACTCTATAACAGTCCCCCCCGTCACACTCTATAACAGTCCCCCCAGTCACACTCTATAACAGTCCCACCGTCACACTCTATAACAGTCCCCCCCGTCACACTCTATAACAGTCCCCCGTCACACTCTATAACAGTCCCCCCGTCACACTCTATAACAGTCCCCCCGTCACACTCTATAACAGTCCCCCCCCCGTCACACTCTATAACAGTCCCCCCATCACACTCTATAACAGTCCCCCCCGTCACACTCTATAACAGTCCCCCCATCACACTCTATAACAGTCCCCCCCGTCACACTCTATAACAGTCTCCCCCGTCACACTCTATAACAGTCCCCCCGTCACACTCTATAACAGTCCCCCCGTCACACTCTATAACAGTCCCCCCGTCACACTCTATAACAGTCCCACCCGTCACACTCTATAACAGTCCCCCCCGTCACACTCTATAACAGTCCCCCCGTCACACTCTATAACAGTCCCCCCCGTCACACTCTATAACAGACCCCCCCGTCACACTCTATAACAGCCCCCCGTCACACTCTATAACAGTCCCCCCCGTCACACTCTATAACAGTCCCCCCGTCACACTCTATAACAGTCCCCCCGTCACACTCTATCACAGTCCCCCCGTCACACTCTATAATAGTCCCCCGTCACACCCTATAACAGTCCCCCCCGTCACACTCTATCACAGTCCCCCCGTCACACTCTATAACAGTCCCCCCGTCACACTCTATAACAGTCCCCCCGTCACACTCTATAATAGTCCCCCGTCACACCCTATAACAGTCCCCCCCACGTCACACTCTATAACAGTCCCCCCCGTCACACTCCATAACAGCCCCCCGTCACACTCTATAACAGTCCCCCCCGTCACACTCTATAACAGTCCCCCCCGTCACACTCTATAACAGTCCCCCCCGTCACACTCCATAACAGCCCCCCGTCACACTCTATAACAGTGCCCTCCGTCACACTCTATAACAGTCCCACCGTCACACTCTATAACAGTCCCCCGTCACACTCTATAACAGTCCCCCGTCACACTCTATAACAATCCCCCCCGTCACAGTCTATAACAGTCCTCCCGTCACACTCTATAACAGTCCCCCCGTCACACTCTATAACAGTCCCACCGTCACACTCTATAACAATCCCCCCCGTCACAGTCTATAACAGTCCTCCCGTCACACTCTATAACAGTCCCCCCGTCACACTCTATAACAGTCCCCCAATCACACTCTATAACAGTCCCCCCGTCACACTCTATAATAGTCCCCCGTCACACCCTATAACAGTCCCCCCCACGTCACACTCTATAACAGTCCCCCCCGTCACACTCCATAACAGCCCCCCGTCACACTCTATAACAGTCCCCCCCGTCACACTCTATAACAGTCCTCACCGTCACACTCTATAACAGTCCCCCCGTCACACTCTATAACAGTCCCCCCGTCACACTCTATAACAGTCCCCCCCGTCACACTCTATGACAGACCCCCCGTCACACTCTATAACAGTCCCCCCCGTCACACTCTATAACAGTCCCCCCGTCACACTCTATAACAGTCCCCCCGTCACACTCTATAACAGTCCCCCCCGTCACACTCTATAACAGTCCCCCCGTCACACTCTATAACAGTCCCCCCCGTCACACTCTATAACAGTCCCCCCCGTCACACTCTATAACAGTCCCCCCGTCACACTCTATAACAGTCCCCCCGTCACACTCTATAACAGTCCCCCGTCACACTCTATAACAGTCCCCCGTCACACTCTATAACAGTCCCCCCGTCACACTCTATAACAGTCCCCCGTCACACTCTATAACAGTACCCCCGTCACACTCTATAACAGTCCCCCCCGTCACACTCAATAACAGTCCCCCCCGTCACACTCTATAACAGTCTCCCCCGTCACACTCTATAACAGTCTCCCCGTCACACTCTATAACAGTCCCCCCATCACACTCTATAACAGTCCCCCCATCACACTCTATAACAGTCCCCCCGTCACACTCTATAACAGTCCCCCGTCACACTCTATAACAGTCCCCCGTCACACTCTATAACAGTCCCCCCGTCACACTCTATAACAGTCCACCGTCACACTCTATAACAGTCCCCCCCCCGTCACACTCAATAACAGTCCCCCCCGTCACACTCTATAACAGTCTCCCCCGTCACACTCTATAACAGTCCCCCCGTCACACTCTATAACAGTCCCACCGTCACACTCTATAACAGTCCCCCCGTCACACTCTATAACAGTCCCCCCATCACACTCTATAACAGTCCCCCCATCACACTCTATAACAGTCCCCCCCGTCACACTCTATAACAGTCCCCCGTCACACTCTATAACAGTCCCCCCGTCACACTCTATAACAGTCCCCCCGTCACACTCTATAACAGTCCCCCCCCCGTCACACTCTATAACAGTCCCCCCATCACACTCTATAACAGTCCCCCCCGTCACACTCTATAACAGTCCCCGCGTCACACTCTATAACAGTCCCCCCATCACACTCTATAACAGTCCCCCCGTCACACTCTATACCAGTCCCCCCGCCACACTCTATAACAGTCCCCCGTCACACTCTATAACAGTCCCCCCCGTCACACTCTATAACAGTCCCCCCCGTCACACTCTATAACAGTCCCCCCCGTCACACTCTATAACAGTCCCCCCCGTCACACTCTATAACAGTCCCCCCCGTCACACTCTATAACAGCCCCCCGTCACACTCTATAACAGTCCCCCCCGTCACACTCTATAACAGTCCCCACCGTCACACTCTATAACAGTCCCCCCCCCACACTCTATAACAGTCCCCCCATCACACTCTATAACAGTCCCCCCCGTCACACTCTATAACAGTCCCCCCCGTCACACTCTATAACAGTCCCCACCGTCACACTCTATAACAGTCCCCCCGTCACACTCTATAACAGTCCCCCCCGTCACACTCTATAACAGTCTCCCCATCACACTCTATAACAGTCCCCCACGTCACACTCTATGACAGTCCCCCCCGTCACACTCTATAACAGTCCCCCCATCACACTCTATAACAGACCCCCGTCACACTCTATAACAGTCCCCCCCGTCACACTCTATAACAGTCCCCCGCGTCACACTCTATAACAGTCCCCCCCGTCACACTCTATAACAGTCCCCCCATCACACTCTATAACAGTCCCCCCCGTCACACTCTATAACAGCCCCCCGTCACACTCTATAACAGTCCCCCCCGTCACACTCTATAACAGTCCCCCCGTCACACTCTATAACAGTCCCCCCCCCGTCACACTCTATAACAGTCCCCCCATCACACTCTATAACAGTCCCCCCCGTCACACTCTATAACAGTCCCCCGCGTCACACTCTATAACAGTCCCCCCATCACACTCTATAACAGTCCCCCGTCACACTCTATAACAGTCCCCCGTCACACTCTATAACAGTCCCCCCGTCACACTCTATAACAGTCCACCGTCACACTCTATAACAGTCCCCCCCCCGTCACACTCAATAACAGTCCCCCCGTCACACTCTATAACAGTCCCCCCATCACACTCTATAACAGTCCCCCGTCACACTCTATAACAGTCCCCACCGTCACACTCTATAACAGTCCCCCCCGTCACACTCTATAACAGTCCCCCCGTCACACTCTATAACAGTCCCCCGTCACACTTTATAACAGTCCCCCCGTCACACTCTATAACAGTCCCCCCATCACACTCTATAACAGTCCCCCCCGTCACACTCTATAACAGTCCCCCCGTCACACTCTATAACAGTCCCCCGTCACACTCTATAACAGTCCCCCCGTCACACTCTATAACAGTCCCCCCCGTCACACTCTATAACAGTCCCCCCCCCTGTCACACTCTATAACTGTCCCCCCATCACACTCTATAACAGTCCCCCCCGTCACACTCTATAACAGTCCCCCCGTCACACTCTATAACAGTCCCCCCGTCACACTCTATAACAGCCCCCCGTCACACTCTATAACAGTCTCCCCCGTCACACTCTATAACAGTCCCCCCATCACACTCTATAACAGTCCCCCCCGTCACACTCTATAACAGTCCACCCGTCACACTCTATAACAGTCCCCCGTCACACTCTATAACAGTCCCCCCGTCACACTCTATAACAGTCCCCCCGTCACACTCTATAACAGCCCCCCGTCACACTCTATAACAGTCCCCCCGTCACACTCTATAACAGTCCCCCGTCACACTCTATAACAGTCCCCCCCATCACACTCTATAACAGTCCCCCCGTCACACTCTATAACAGTCTCCCCCGTCACACTCTATAACTGTCCCCCCGTCACACTCTATAACAGTCCCCCCGTCACACGCTATAACAGTCCCCCCTGTCACACTCTATAACAGTCCCCCCCGTTACACTCTATAACAGACCCCCGTCACACTCTATAACAGTCTCCCCCGTCACACTCTATAACAGTCCCCCGTCACACTCTATAACAGTCCCCCCATCACACTCTATAACAGTCCCCCCGTCACACTCTATAACAGTCCCACCCGTCACACTCTATAACAGTCTCCCCCGTCACACTCTATAACTGTCCCCCCGTCACACTCTATAACAGTCCCCCGTCACACTCTACAACAGTCCCCCCGTCACACGCTATAACAGTCCCCCCTGTCACACTCTATAACAGTCCCCCCCGTTACACTCTATTACAGACCCCCGTGACACTCTATAACAGTCCCCCCGTCACACTCTAAAACAGTCCCCCCCGTTACACTCTATAACAGACCCCCGTGACACTCTATAACAGTCCCCCCCCCGTCACACTCTATAACAGTCCCCCCGTCACACTCTATAACAATCCCCTGTCACACTCTATAACAGTCAACCTCCTCTCACTCTATAACAGTCCCCCGTCACACTCTATAAATGTCCCCCCGTCACACTGTATAACAGTCCCCCCGTCACACTCTATAACTGTCCCACCGTCACACTCTATAACAGTCCCCCCCCGTCACACTCTATAACAGTCCCCCCGTCACACTCTATAACAATCCCCTGTCACACTCTATAACAGTCAACCTCCTCTCACTCTATAACAGTCCCCCGTCACACTCTATAACAGTCCCCCCTGTCACACTCTATAACAGTCCCCCCCGTCACAATCTATCACAGTCCCCCCCGTCACACTCTATAACAGTCCCCCGTCACACTCTATAACAGTCCCCCCGTCACAGTCTCTCAAAGTCCCCCCCGTCACACTCTATAACAGCCCCCCTGTCACACTCTATAACAGTCCCCCCCGTCACACTCTAAAACAGTCCCCCGTCACACTCTATACCAGTCCCCCCCGTCACACTCTATAACAGTCCCCCCCCGTCACACTCTATAACAGTCCCCCCGTCACACTCTATAACAGTCCCCCCCGTCACAGTCTATAACAGTCCCCCCCGTCACACTCTATAACAGTCCCCCCGTCACACTCTATAACAGTCCCCCCCGTCACACTCTATAACAGTCCCCCCCGTCACACTCTATAACAGTCCCCCCCCGTCACACTCTATAACAGTCCCCCCGTCACACTCTATAACAGTCCCCCCCGTCACAGTCTATAACAGTCCCCCCCGTCACACTCTATAACAGTCCCCCGTCACACTCTATAACAGTCCCCCCCGTCACAGTCTATAACAGTCCCCCCCGTCACACTCTAAAACAGTCCCCCGCCACACTCTATAACAGTACCCCGTCACACTCTATAACAGTCCCCCCCGTCACACTCTATAACAGTCCCCCCCCGTCACACTCTATAACAGTCCCCCCCGTCACAGTCTATAACAGTCCCCCCCGTCACACTCTATAACAGTCCCCCCCGTCACACTCTATAACAGTCCCCCCCCGTCACACTCTATAACAGTCCCCCCCGTCACACTCTATAACAGTCCCCCCCGTCACAGTCTATAACAGTCCCCCCCGTCACACTCTATAACAGTCCCCCCCGTCACACTCTATAACAGTCCCCCCCGTCACAGTCTATAACAGTCCCCCCCGTCACACTCTATAACAGTCCCCCTCCGTCACACTCTATAACAGTCCCCCCCGTCACACTCTATAACAGTCCCCCCCCGTCACACTCTATAACAGTCCCACCGTCACACTCTATAACAGTCCCCCCGTTACACTCTATAACAGTCCCACCCGTCAAACTCTCTAACATTCCCCCCCGTCACAGTCTATAACAGTCCCCCCGTCACTCTATAACAGAACCCCCCCGTCACACTCTATAACAGCCCCCCCCGTCACACTCTATAACAGTCCCCCATCACACTCTATAACAGTCCCCCCGTCACACTCTATAACAGTCCCCCCATCACACTGTATAACAGTCCCCCATCACACTCTATAACAGTCCCCCCGTCACACTCTATAACAGTCCCCCCATCACACTGTATAACAGTCCCCCATCACACTCTATAACAGTCCCCCCGTCACACTCTATAACAGTCCCCCCATCACACTCTATAACAGTCCCCCCCACGTCACACTCTATAACAGTCCCCCCATCACACTGTATAACAGTCCCCCATCACACTCTATAACAGTCCCCCCGTCACACTCTATAACAGTCCCCCATCACACTCTATAACAGTCCCCCAGTCACACTCCATAACAGCCCCCCGTCACACTCTATAACAGCCCCCCGTCACACTCCATAACAGCCCCCCCATCACACTCTATAACAGCCCCCCGTCACACTCTATAACAGTCCCCCCGTCACACTCCATAACAGCCCCACCGTCACACTCTATAACAGTCCCCCGTCACACTCTATAACAGTCCCCCCGTCACACTCCATAACAGCCCTCCGTCACACTCTATAACAGTCCCCCCCGTCACACTCTATAACAGTCCCCCCGTCAAACTCAATAACAGCCACCCCATCACACTCTATAACAGTCCCCCGTCACACTCTATAACAGTCCCCCAGTCACACTCTATAAGAGTCCCCCCCGTCACAGTCTATAACAGTCCCCCCGTCACACTCTATAACAGTCCCCGCCGTCACACTCCATAACAGCCCCCCGTCACACTCTATAACAGTCCCCCTCGTCACACTCTATAACAGTCCCCCCGTCACACTCTATAACAGTCCCCCCGTCAAACTCAATAACAGCCACCCCGTCACACTCTATAACAGTCCCCCTGTCACACTCTATAACAGCCACCCCGTCACACTCCATAACAGTCCCCCCCGTCACACTCTATAACAGTCCCCCCGTCACACTCTATAACAGCCCCCCGTCACACTCTATAACAGTCCCCCCGTCACACTCTATAACAGTCCCCCCCGTCACACTCTATAACAGTCCCCCGTCACACTCTATAACAGTCCCCCCCCCGTCACACTCTATAACAGTCCCCCCATCACACTCTATAACAGTCCACCCCCGTCACACTCTATAACAGTCCCCCGTCACACTCTATAACAGTCCCCCCGTCACACTCTATAACAGTCCCCCGTCACACTCTATAACAGTCCCCCCCCCGTCACACTCTATAACAGTCCCCCCATCACACTCTGTAACAGTCCCACCGTCACACTCTATAACAGTCCCCCCCGTCACGCTCTATAACAGTCCCCCCCGTCACACTCTATAACAGTCCCCCCGTCACACTCTATAACAGTCCCCCCGTCACACTCTATAACAGTCCCCCCCCGTCACACTCTATAACAGTCCCCCCCGTCACACTCTATAACTGTCCCCCGTCACACTCTATAACAGTCCCCCCCGTCACACTCTATAACAGTCCCCCCGTCACACTCTATAACAGTCCCCCCCGTCACACTCTATAACAGTCCCCCGTCACACTCTATAACAGTCCCCCGTCACACTGTATAACAGTCCCCCCGTCACACTCTATAACAGTCCCCCCGTCACACTCTATAACAGTCCCACCGTCACACTCTATAACAGTCCCCTGTCACACTCTATAACAGTCCCCCCCGTCACAGTCTATAACTGTCCCCCGTCACACTCTATAACAGTCCCCCCCGTCACACTCTATAACAGTCCCCCCGTCACACTCTATAACAGTCCCCTGTCACACTCTATAACAGTCCCCCAAATCAGCCTCACAGGTCCGTGTAATGTATTTACAAATCAGTCTCACAGGTATGTATCCTCTTTTCACAAATCAGCCTCACAAAACTGTGTACTTTATTTACATATCAGCCTCACATGACTGTGTACTATATTTACAAATCAGTCTCAAATGTCTGTGTACTGTATTCACAAATCAGTTTCACAGGTCTGTATACTTTATTCACAAATCAGTCTCACAGGACTGTGTACTGTATTCACAAATCAGCATCACAGGTCTGTACACTGGATTCACAAATCAGTCTCACAGGTCTGTGTACTGTGTTCACAAATCAGCCTCACAGATCTGTATATTGTATTCACAAATCAGCCTCACAGGTCTGTACACTGTATTCACAAATCAGTCTCACAGGACTGTGTACTGTATTCACAAATCAGTCTCACAGGTCTGTGTACTGTGTTCACAAATCAGTCTCACAGGACTGTGTACCGTATTCACAAATCAGCCTCACAGGTCTGTACACTGTATTCACAAATCAGCCTCACAGGACTGTGTACTGTATACACAAATCAGCTACAGGTCTGGACACTGTATTCACAAATCAGCCTCACAGGTCTGTACAATGTATTCACTAACCAGCCTCACAGTTCTGTGTAATGTATTCACAAATCAGTCTCACAGGTCTTTACAATGTATTCACAAATCAGCCTCACAGGACTGTGTAATGTCTTTACAAATCAGCCTCACAGGACTGTATAGTGTATTCACAAATCAGTCTCACAAGTCTGTACACTGTATACACAAATCAGCCTCACAGGTCTGTACACTGTATACACAAATCAGTCTCACAAGTCTGTACACTGTATTCACAAATCAGCCTCACAGGACTGTGTACTTTCTTTACAAATCAGCCTCACAGGTCTGTGTACTGTATCCACAAATCAGTCTCACAGGACTGTACACTGTATTCACAAATCAGCCTCACAGGTCTGTACACTGTATACACAAATCAGCCTCACAGGTCTGTATACTGTGTTCACAAATCAGCCTCACAGGACTGTGTACTGTATTCACAAATCAGCCTCACATGTCTGCGTACAGTATTCACAAATCAGCCTCACAAGTCTGTGTACTGTGTTCACAAATCAGCCTCACGGGACTGTGTACTGTATTCACAAATCAGTCTCACAGGTCTGCGTACTGTATTCACAATTCAGCCTCACAGGATTGTGTACTGCATTCACAAATGAGCCTCACAGGTCTGTACACTGTATTCACAAATCAGCCTCACAGGTCTGTACGCTGTATTCACAAATCAGGCTCACAGGTCTGTACACGGTATTCACAAATCAGTCTCACAGGTCTGTACACTGTATTCACAAATCAGTCTCACAGGTCTGTACGCTGTATTCACAAATCAGGCTCACAGGCCTGTACACGGTATTCACAAATCAGCCTCACAGGTCTGTACACTGTGTTCTCAAATCAGTCTCACAGGTCTGTGTACTGTATTCACAAATCAGCCTCACAGGTCTGTACACTGTATTCACAAATCAGTCTCACAGGACTGTGTACTGTGTTCACAAATCAGCCTCACAGATCTGTACACTATATTCACAAATCAGTCTCACAAGTCAGTATACTGTATTCACAAATCATTCTCGCAGGTCTGTGTACTGTATTCACAAATCAATCTCACATGACTGTGTACTGTATTCACAAATCATTCTCATAGGTCTGTGTACTGTATTCACAAATCAATCTCACATGACTGTGTACTGTATTCACAAATCATTCTCACAGATCTGTGTACTGTATTCACAAATCAATCTCACAGGACTGTGTACTTTATTCACAAATTTGCCTCACAGGTCTGTACACTGTATTCACAAATCAGCCTCACAGGACTGTGTACTGTATTCACAAATCAGCCTCACAGATCTGTATATGTTATTCACAAATCAGCCTCACAAGTCAGTATACTGTATTCACAAATCATTCTCACAGGTCTGTGTACTGTATTCACAAATCATTCTCACAGGTCTGTGTACTGTATTCACAAATCAATCTCACATGACTGTGTACTGTATTCACAAATCATTCTCACAGGACTGTGTACTGTATTCACAAATCAGCCTCACAGGTCTGTACACTGTATTCACAAATCATTCTCACAGGTCAGTACACTGTATTCACAAATCAGCCTCACAGGCCTGTACACTGTATTCACAAATCAGCCTCACAGGACTGTGTACTGTATTCACAAATCAGCCTCACTGGTCTGTACACTGTATTCACAAATCAGTCTCACAGGACTGTGTACTGTATTCACAAATCAGCCTCACATGTCTGCGTACAGTATTCACAAATCAGCCTCACAAGTCTGTATACTGTGTTCACAAATCAGCCTCACGGGACTGTGTACTGTATTCACAAATCAGTCTCACAGGACTGTGTACTGTATTCACAAATCAGCCTCACTGGTCTGTGCACTGTATTCACAAATCAGTCTCACAGGACAGTGTACTGTATTCACAAATCAGTCTCACAGGTCTGTACACTGTATTCACAAATCAGTCTCACAGGACTGTGTACTGGATTCATAAATCAGCCTCACAGGTCTGTACACTATATTCACAAATCAGTCTCACAGGTCAGTATACTGTACTCACAAATCAGTCACACAGGTCTGCACACTGTATTCACAAATCAGTCTCACAGGTCTGTACACTGTATTCACAGATCAGTCTCACAGGACAGTGTACTGTATTCACAAATCAGCCTCACAGGTCTGTACACTGTATTCACAAATTAGTCTCACATTTCTGTGTACTGTATTCACAATCAGCCTCACAGCACTGTGTACTGTATTCACAATCAGCCTCACAGGACTGTGTACTGAATTCACAAATTAGCATCACAGGACTGTATACTATATACACAGATCAGTCTCACAGTTCTGTACACTGTATTCACAAATCAGTCTCACAGGACTGTGTACTGTATTCACAAATCAGCCTCACAGGTCTGTACACTGTATTCACAAAGCAGCCTCACAGGTCAGTACACTGTATTCTCAAATCAGCCTCACAGGTCTGTACACTGTATTCACAAATCAGCCTCACAGGACTGTGTACTGTATTCACAAATCAGCCTCACAGGACTGTATACTACATACACAGATCAGTCTCACAGGTATGTACACTGTATTCACAAATCAGTCTCACAGGACTGTACACTGTATTCACAAATCAGTGTCACAGGACTGTACACTGTATTCACAAATCAGTCTCACAGGTCTGTACACGGTATTCACAAATCAGTCTCACAGGTCTGTACACTGTATTCACAAATCAGTCTCACAGGACTGTGTACTGTGTTCACAAATCAGCCTCACAGGTCTGTACACTATATTCACAAATCAGTCTCACAAGTCAGTATACTGTACTCACAAATCAGCCTCACAGGTCTGTGTACTGTATTCACAAATCATTCTCACAGGTCAGTGTACTTTATTCACAAATTCGCCTCACAGGTCTGTGTACTGTATTCACAAATCATTCTCACAGGTCAGTGTACTTTATTCACAAATTCGCCTCACAGGTCAGTAGACTGTATTCACAAATCAGCCTCACAGGTCAGTAGACTGTATTCACAAATCAGCCTCACAGGTCTGTGTACTGTATTCACAAATCAGCCTCACAGGTCTGTACACTGTATTCACAAATCATTCTCACAGGTCAGTGTACTTTATTCACAAATCAGCCTCACAGGTCTGTACACTGTATTCACAAATCAATCTCACAAGACTGTGTATTGTATTCACAAATCAGCCTCACAGGTCTGTACACAGTATTCACAAATCATTCTCACAGGTCTGTGTACTGTACTCAAAATCAGCCTCACAGGTCTGTGTACGTTATTCACAAATCAGCCTCACAGGTTTGTGTATTGTATTCACAAATCATTCACACAGGACTGTCTACTGTATTCACAAATCAGTCCCACAGGACTATACACTGTATTCACAAATCAGACTCACAGGTCAGTGTACTGTACTCAAAATCAGCCTCACAGGTCTGTACACTGTATCTAAAAATCAGCCTCACAGGTCTGTTCACTGTGTTCAGAAATCAGTCTCACAGGACTGTGTACTATATTCACAAATCAACCTCACAGGTCTGTGTAATGTATTCACAAATAATTCTCACAGGACTGTATCCTGTATTCACAAATCAGCCTCACAGATCTGTACATTATATTCACAAATCAGTCTCACACGTCTGTGTACTGCATTCACAAATCAGCCTCACAGGACTGTGTACTGTATTCACAAATGATTCTCACAGTTCAGTATGCTGTATTCACAAATCAGTCTCACACGTCTGTGTACTGCATTCACAAATCAGCCTCACAGGACTGTACACTGTATTCAGAAATCAGTCAAAACGGTCTGTACACTGTATTCACAAATCACTCTCACAGGTCTGTGTACTGTATTCACAAATCAGTCTCACAGGTCTGTATACTGTATTCACAAATCAGCCTCACAGGTCTGTACACTGTATTCACAAATCAGCCTCACAGGACTGTGTCCTGTATTCACAAATCAGTCTCACAGGTCTGTTTACTGTATTCACAAATCAGCCTCACAGGACAGTATACTGTATTCACAAATCAGTCTCACACGTCTCTGTACTGTATTCACAAATCAGTCTCACAGGACTGTGTACTGTATTCACAAATCAGCCTCACAAGTCTGTATACTGTGTTCACAAATCAGTCTCACAGGTCTGTACACTGTATTCACAAATCAGTCTCACAGGACTGTGTACTGTATTCACAAATCAGTCCCGCAGGACTGTGTACTGTATTCACAAATCATTCTCACAGGACTGTGTACTGTTTACAAATCATTCTCACAGGATTGTGTACTGTATTCACAAATCAGCCTCACAGGACTGTACACTGTATTCTCAAATCAGCCTCACAGGTCTGTACACTGTATTCTCAAATCAGCCTCACAGGTCTGTGTACTGTATTCACAAATCAGCCTCACAGGACTGAACACTGTATTCACAAATCAGCCTCACAGGACTGAACACTGTATTCACAAATCAGTCTCACAGGTCTGTACACTGTATTCTCAAATCAGTCTCACAGGACTGTACACTGTATTCTCAAATCAGCCTCACAGGTCTGTACACTGTATTCACAAATCATTCTCACAGGTCTGTGTACTGTATTCACAAATCATTCTCACAGGTCTGTGTACTGTATTCACAAATCAGCCTCACAGGTCTGTATACTGTATTCACAAATCATTCTCACAGGTCTGTGTACTGTATTCACAAATCAGCCTCACAGGTCTGTATACTGTATTCACAAATCAGCCTCACAGGACTGTATACTGTATTCACAAATCAGCCTCACAGGACTGTATACTGTATTCACAAATCAGTCTCACAGGACTGTGTACTGTATTTACAAATCAGCCTCACAGGACTGTGTACTGTATTCACAAATCAGCCTCACAGGTCAGTCCACTGTATTCACAAAAGGATACCCCCGCAACTTCATCAACAGATGCCTAAGAGAAAGACCACGGAACGAGGACATACCGCAACCCAAAGGACTACCCACACTACCATACATCAGGAGCATTTCGGAACTGACAGCCAGACTACTGCGACCCCTAGGACTCATAACGGCACACAAACCAACAGCCACACTCAGACAACAACTCACCAGAACGAACGACCCGATACCCAACATGAGCAAAAGCAATGTAGTGTACAAAATCCCATGCAAGGACTGCACAAAACACTATATAGGACAAACAGGAAGACAGCTAACGATCCGCATCCATGAACATCAACTAGCCACGAAACGACCAGCCATCCTTAGTAGCCACACACGCAGACAACAAGCAACATGAATTCGACTGGGACAACACTACCATTATAGGACAAGCCAAACAGAGAACAGCCAGGGAATTCCTAGAGGCATGGCACTCATCCACAGATTCAATCAACAAGCACATCGACCTGGACCCAATATACCGGCCACTACAGCGGACAGCTGGAACTGACAACCGGAAGCGGCAGGGACAGGCCACTATAAACACCAGAGGAAACATCAAAGAAGCGCTTCGCAGGAGGCTCCCAAGCACTGAGGATGTCGCCTAGACAGGGGACGAAACGTTTGCAACAAAAACTTCCAGCTCGGCGAACAGAACCACAACAACTGAACACTGTATTCACAAATCAGTCTCATGGGTCTGTACACTGTATTCTCAAATCAGTCTCACAGGTCTGTGTACTGTATTCACAAATCAATCTCACAAGACTGTGTACTGTATTCACAAATCAGCCTCACAGGTCTGTGTACTGTATTCACCAATCAGTCTTAGAGGACTATGTACTGTGTTCACAAATCAGTCCCACAGGTCTGTGTACTGTATTCACAAATCATTCACACAGGACTGTGTACTGTATTCACAAATCAGTCTCACAGGTCTGTGTACTGTACTCAAAATCAGCCTCACAGGTCTGTGTACATTATTCACAAATCAGCCTCACAGGTTTGTGTATTGTATTCACAAATCATTCACACAGGACTGTGTACTGTATTCACAAATCAGTCTCACAGGACTGTGTACTGTGTTCACAAATCAGTCCCACAGGACTGTACACTGTATTCACAAATCAGACTCACAGGTCAGTGTACTGTACTCAAAATCAGCCTCACAGGTCTGTACACTGTATCTAAAAATCAGCCTCACAGGGCTGTTCACTGTGTTCAGAAATCAGTCTCACAGGACTGTGTACTATATTCACAAATCAACCTCACAGGTCTGTGTAATGTATTCACAAATAATTCTCACAGGACTGTGTACTGTATTCACAAATCAGCCTCACAGGTCTGTACACTATATTCACAAATCAGCCTCACAGGACTGTGTACTGTATTCACAAATCAGCCTCACAGGTCTGTGTACTGTATTCACAAATCAGCCTCACAGGTCTGTGTACTGTGTTCACAAATCAGTCTCACAGGTCTGTACACTGTATTCACAAATCAGCCTCACAGGACTGTGTACTGTATTCAGAAATCAGTCAAAACGGTCTGTACACTGTATTCACAAATCACTCTCACAGGTCTGTGTACTGTATTCACAAATCAGTCTCACAGGTCTGTTTACTGTATTCACAAATCAGCCTCACAGGTCTGTACACTGTATTCACAAATCAGTCTCACACGTCTCTGTACTGTATTCACAAATCAGCCTCACAGGTCTGTACACTGTATTCACAAATCAGTCTCACAGGACTGTGTACTGTATTCACAAATCAGCCTCACAAGTCTGTACACTGTATTCGCAAATCAGCCTCACAGGTCTGTACACTGTATTCACAAATCAGTCTCACAGGTCTGTATACTGTATTCACAAATCAGTCTCACAGGACTGTGTACTGTTTACAAATCATTCTCACAGGTCTGTGTACTGTATTCACAAATCAGTCCCACAGGTCTGTTCACTATATTCACAAATCAGCCTCACAGGTCAGTATACTGTATCCAAAAATCAGCCTCATAGGTCTGTACACTGTATTCACAAATCAGTCCCACAGGTCTGTTCACTATATTCACAAATCAGCCTCACAGGTCAGTATACTGTACTCAAAATCAGCCTCATAGGTCTGTACACTGTATTCACAAATCAGTCTCACAGGACTGTGTACTGTATTCAGAAATCAGCCTCACTGGACTGTACACTGTATTCACAAATCAGTCTCACAGGTCTGTGTACTGTATTCACAAATCAGCCTCACAGGTCTGTACACTGTATTCACAAATCAGCCTCACAGGTCTGTGTAATGTATTCACAAATAATTCTCACAGGACTGTATACTCTATTCTCAAATCAGTCTCACAGGTCTGTGTACTCTATTCACAAATCAGCCTCACAGGTCTGTACACTGTCTTCACAAATCAGTCTCACAGGACTTTGTACTGTATTCACAAATCAGCCTCACAAATCTGTACACTGTATTCACAAATCAGTCACACAGGTCTGTACACTGTATTCTCAAATCTGTCTCACAGGACTGTTTCCTGTATTCACAAATCAGTCTCACAGGTCTGTGCACTGTATTCTCAAATCAGTATCACAGGACTGTATACTGTATTCACAAATCAGCCTCACAGGTCTGCACACTGTATTCCCAAATCAGTCTCACAGGACAGTGCACTGTATTCTCAAATCAGTCCCACAGGACTGTGTACTGTATTCACAAATCAGTCTCACAGGTCTGTGTACTGTATTCTCAAATCAGTCTCCCAGGTCTGTGTACTGTATTCACAAATCAGTCTCACTGGTCTGTGTACTGTATTCACAAATCAGTCTCACAGGTCTGTACACTGTCTTCACAAATCAGTCTCACAGGACTTTGTACTGTATTCACAAATCAGCCTCACAAATCTGTACACTGTATTAACAAATCAGCCTCACAGGTCTGTACACTGTATTCTCAAATCAGAATCACAGGACTGTTTACTGTATTCACAAATCAGCCTCACAGGTCTGTACACTGTATTCACAAATCAGCCTCACAGGTCTGTACACTGTATTCCCAAATCAGTCTCACAGGAATGTGCACTGTATTCACAAATCATTCTCACAGGTCTGTGTACTGTATTCACAAATACGTCTCACAGGTCTGTGTACTGTATTCTCAAATCAGTCTCACAGGACTGTGTACTGTATTCACAAATCATTCTCACAGGACTGTGTACTGTATTCACAAATCAGTCGCACAGGACTGTGTACAATATTCACAAATCAGTCTCACAGGACTGTACACTGTATTCTCAAATCAGCCTCACAAGACTGTGTACTGTATTCACAAATCAGTCGCACAGGACTGTGTACTGTATTCTCAAATCAGTGTCACAGGACTGTACACTGTATTCTCAAATCAGCCTCACAAGACTGTGTACTGTATTCACAAATCAATCTCACAGGTCTGTACACTGTATTCTCAAATCTGTCTCACAGGTCTGTGTACTGTATGCTCAAATCAGTCTCACAGGACTGTGTACTGTATTCTCAAATCAGTCTCCCAGGTCTGTGTACTGTATTCACAAATCAGTCTCACAGGTCTGTACACTGTTTTCCCAAATCAGCCTCACAAGACTGTGTACTGTATTCACAAATCAATCTCACAGGTCTGTACACTGTATTCTCAAATCAGTCTCACAGGACTGTGTACTGTATTCACAAATGGCCTCACAAGTCAGTATACTGTACTCACAAATCAGTCTCACAGGACTGTGTACTGTATTCACAAATCAGTCTCACAGGACTGTGTACTGTATTCTCAAATCAGTCTCACAGGACTGTGTACTGTATTCACAAATCAGTCTCACAGGACTGTGTACTGTATTCACAAATCAGCCTCACATTTCTGTACACTGTATTCACAAATCAATCTCAAAGGTCTGTGTACTGTATTCTCAAGTCAGTCTCACAGGACTGTGTACTGTATTCTCAAATCAGTCTCACAGGTCTGTACACTGTATTCTCAAATCAGCCTCACAGGACTGTGTACTGTATTCACAAATCAATCTCACAGGTTTGTGTACTGTATTCTCAAATCAGTCTCACAGGACTGTGTACTGTATTCACAAATCAGCCTCACAGATCTGTATACTGTGTTAACAAATCAGCCTCACAGGAATGTTAACTGTATTCACAAATCAGCCTCACAGATCTGTATACTGTGTTCACAAATCAGCCTCACAGGACTGTGTACTGTATTCACAAATCAGTCTCACAGGTCTGTACACTGTATATGCAAATCAGTCGCACAGGACTGTGTACTGTATTCACAAATCAATCTCACAGGTCTGTACACTGTATTCACAAATCAGTCTCACAGGACTGCGTACTGTATTCACAAATCAGTCTCACAGGTCTGTGTTCTGTGTTCACAAATCAGTCTCACAGGTCTCTACACTGTATTCTCAAATCAGCCTCACAGGTCTGTCCACTGTATTCACAAATCATTCTCACAGGACTGTATACTGTATTCACAAATCAGCCTCACAGGTCTGTCCACTGTATTCACAAATCATTCTCACAGGTCTGTACACTGTATTCACAAAGCAGCCTCTCAGGTCAGTATACTGTATTCAAAAATCAGTCTCACAGGTCTGTGCACGGTATTCACAAATCAGTCTCACAGCTCTGTACACTGTATTCACAAATCAGCCGCACGGGTCTGTATACTGTATTCACAAATCAGTCTCAGAGGACTGTGTATTGTATTCACAAATCAGTCTCACAGGACTGTGTACTGTATTCACAAATCAGTCTCACAAGTCTGTACACTGTATTCTCAAATCAGCCGCACAAGACTGTGTACTGTATTCACAAATCAATCTCACAGGTCTGTACACTGTATTCTCAAATCAGTCTCACAGGACTGGGTACTGTGTTCACAAATCAGCCTCACAGGACTGTGTACTGTATTCACAAATCAGCCTCACAGATCTGCATACTGTATTCACAAATCAGCCTCACAGGACTGTGTACTGTATTCTCAAATCAGTCTCACAGGTCTGTACACTGTATATGCAAATCAGTCTCACAGGACTGTGTACTGTATTCACAAATCAATCTCACAGGTCTGTACACTGTATTCACAAATCAGTCTCACAGGACTGCGTACTGTATTCACAAATCAGCCGCACGGGTCTGTATAGTGTATTCTCAAATCAGTCTCAGAGGACTGTGTGCTGTTTTCACAAATCAGCCTCACAGATCTGTATACTGTATTCACAAATCAGCCACACAGGACTGTGTACTGTGTTAACAAATCAGTCTCACAGGTCTGTGTTCTGTATTCACAAATTCGCCTCACAGGTCTGCACAATGTATTCACAAATCAGTCTCACAGGACTGTGTACAATATTCACAAATCAGCCTCACTGGTCTGTACACTGTATTCACAAATCAGTCTCACCAGGTCTGTACACTGTATTCACAAATCAGTCTCACCAGGTCTGTACACTGTATTCACAAATCAGCTTCACAGGACTGTGTGCTGTATTCACAAATCAGCCTCACTGGTCTGTACACTGTATTCACAAATCAGTCTCACCAGGTCTGTACACTGTATTCACAAATCAGTCTCACCAGGTCTGTACACTGTATTCACAAATCAGCTTCACAGGTCTGTGTACTGTATTCACAAATCAGTCTCACAGGTCTGTGTACTGTATTCACAAATCAGCCTCACAGGTCTGTACACTGTATTCACAAATCAGCCTCACAGGTCTGTACACTGTATTCACAAATCAGTCTCACAGGTCTGTGTGCTGTATTCACAAATCAGTCTCACAGGTCTGTGTGCTGTATTCACAAATCAGCCTCACAGGTCTGTACACTGTATTCACAAATCAGTCTCACAGGTCTGTGTACTGTATTCATAAATCATTCTCACAGGACTGTACACTGTATTCACAAATCAGTCAAAACGGTCTGTACACTGTATTCACAAATCAGCCTCACAGGTCTGTGTACTGTATTCACAAATCAGCCTCACAGGTCTGTGTACTGTATTCACAAATTCGCCTCACAGGTCTGTACCCTGTATTCACAAATCAGCATCACAGGTCAGTGTCCTGTAATCACAAATTATCCTCACAGGGCTGTGTACTGTATTCACAAATTATCCTCACAGGGCTGTGTACTGTATTCACAAATCAGTCTCACAGGGCTGTGTTCTGTATTCACAAATCAGTCTCACAGGTCTGTACACTGTATTCACAAATCATTCTCACAGGACTGTACACTGTATTCACAAATCAGTCAAAACGGTCTGTGTACTGTATTCACAAATCAGCCTCACAGGGCTTTGTTCTGTCTTCACAAATTCCCCTCACAGGTCTGTACCCTGTATTCACAAATCAGCATCACAGGTCTGTGTAATGTATTCACAAATAATTCTCACAGGACTGTGTACTGTATTCACAAATCATCCTCACAGGGCTGTGTACTGTATTCACAAATCAGCCTCACAGGACTGTGTACTGTATTCACAAATGATTCTCACAGTTCAGTATACTGTATTCACAAATCAGCCTCACAGGTCTGTACACTGTATTCACAAATCAGTCTCACAGGTCTGTGTGCTGTATTCACAAATCAGTCTCACAGGTCTGTGTGCTGTATTCACAAATCAGTCTCACAGGTCTGTACACTGTATTCACAAATCAGTCTCACAGGTCTGTACACTGTATTCACAAATCAGCCTCACAGGTCTGTACACTGTATTCACAAATCAGTCTCACAGGTCTGTGTACTGTATTCATAAATCATTCTCACAGGACTGTACACTGTATTCACAAATCAGTCAAAACGGTCTGTACACTGTATTCACAAATCAGCCTCACAGGTCTGTGTACTGTAATCACAAATTATCCTCACAGGGCTGTGTACTGTATTCACAAATTATCCTCACAGGGCTGTGTACTGTATTCACAAATCAGTCTCACAGGGCTGTGTTCTGTATTCACAAATCAGTCTCACAGGTCTGTACACTGTATTCACAAATCATTCTCACAGGACTGTACACTGTATTCACAAATCAGTCAAAACGGTCTGTACACTGTATTCACAAATCCGCCTCACAGATCTGTCTTCTGTATTCACAAATCAGCCTCACAGGGCTTTGTTCCGTCTTCACAAATTCGCCTCACAGGTCTGTACCCTGTATTCACAAATCAGCATCACAGGTCTTTGTAATGTATTCACAAATAATTCTCACAGGACTGTGTACTGTATTCACAAATCATCCTCACAGGGCTGTGTACTGTATTCACAAATCATCCTCACAGGGCTGTGTTCTGTATTCACAAATCAGCCTCACAGGACTGTGTACTGTATTCACAAATGATTCTCACAGTTCAGTATACTGTATTCACAAATCAGCCTCACTGGACTGTGTTCTGTGTTCACAAATCAGTCTCACAGATCTGTACACTGTATTCACAAATCACTCTCACAGGTCTGTGTACTGTATTCACAAATCAATCTCACAGGTCTGTACACTGTATTCTCAAATCAGTCTCACAGGACTGTGTACTGTATTCACAAATCAATCTCACAGGTCTGTACACTGTATTCTCAAATCAGTCTCACAGGACTGGGTACTGTGTTCACAAATCAGCCTCACAGGACTGTGTACTGTATTCACAAATCAGCCTCACAGATCTGCATACTGTATTCACAAATCAGCCTCACAGGACTGTGTACTGTATTCTCAAATCAGTCTCACAGGTCTGTACACTGTATATGCAAATCAGTCTCACAGGACTGTGTACTGTATTCACAAATCAATCTCACAGGTCTGTACACTGTATTCACAAATCAGTCTCACAGGACTGCGTACTGTATTCACAAATCAGCCACACAGGACTGTGTACTGTGTTAACAAATCAGTCTCACAGGTCTGTGTGCTGTTTTCACAAATCAGCCTCACAGATCTGTATACTGTATTCACAAATCAGCCACACAGGACTGTGTACTGTGTTAACAAATCAGTCTCACAGGTCTGTGTTCTGTATTCACAAATTCGCCTCACAGGTCTGCACAATGTATTCACAAATCAGTCTCACAGGACTGTGTACAATATTCACAAATCAGCCTCACTGGTCTGTACACTGTATTCACAAATCAGTCTCACCAGGTCTGTACACTGTATTCACAAATCAGCTTCACAGGACTGTGTGCTGTATTCACAAATCATTCTCACAGGTCTGTATACTGCATTCACAAATCAGCCTCACAGATCCATGTACTGTATTCACAAATCAGTCTCACAGGTCTGTGTGCTGTATTCACAAATCAGCCTCACAGGTCTGTACACTGTATTCACAAATCAGCCTCACAGGTCTGTACACTGTATTCACAAATCAGTCTCACAGGTCTGTGTGCTTTATTCACAAATCAGCCTCACAGGTCTGTACACTGTATTCACAAATCAGTCTCACAGGTCTGTGTGCTGTATTCACAAATCAGTCTCACAGGTCTGTGTGCTGTATTCACAAATCAGCCTCACAGGTCTGTACACTGTATTCATAAATCATTCTCACAGGACTGTACACTGTATTCACAAATCAGTCAAAACGGTCTGTGTACTGTATTCACAAATCAGCCTCACAGGGCTTTGTTCTGTATTCACAAATTCGCCTCACAGGTCTGTACCCTGTATTCACAAATCAGCATCACAGGTCAGTGTCCTGTCATCACAAATTATCCTCACAGGGCTGTGTACTGTATTCACAAATTATCCTCACAGGGCTGTGTACTGTATTCACAAATCAGTCTCACAGGGCTGTGTTCTGTATTCACAAATCAGTCTCACAGGTCTGTACACTGTATTCACAAATCATTCTCACAGGACTGTACACTGTATTCACAAATCAGTCAAAACGGTCTGTACACTGTATTCACAAATCCGCGTCACAGATCTGTATACTGTATTCACAAATCAGCCTCACAGGGCTTTGTTCTGTCTTCACAAATTCGCCTCACAGGTCTGTACCCTGTATTCACAAATCAGCATCACAGGTCTTTGTAATGTATTCACAAATAATTCTCACAGGACTGTGTACTGTATTCACAAATCATCCTCACAGGGCTGTGTACTGTATTCACAAATCAGCCTCACAGGACTGTGTACTGTATTCACAAATGATTCTCACAGTTCAGTATACTGTATTCACAAATCAGCCTCACAGGTCTGTACACTGTATTCACAAATCAGTCTCACAGGTCTGTGTGCTGTATTCACAAATCAATCTCACAGGTCTGTACACTGTATTCTCAAATCAGTCTCACAGGACTGTGTACTGTATTCACAAATCAGTCTCACAGGACTGTGTACTGTATTCACAAATCAGTCTCACAGGTCTGTGTTCTGTGTTCACAAATCAGTCTCACAGGTCTGTACACTGTATTCACAAATCAGCCTCACAGGTCAGTCCACTGTATTCACAAATCAGCCTCACAGGTCTGTACACTGTATTCACAAATCAGCCTCACAGGTCTGTACACTGTATTCTCAAATCAGCCTCACAGGTCAGTCCACTGTATTCACAAATCATTCTCACAGGACTGTATACTGTATTCACAAATCAGCCTCACAGGTCTGTCCACTGTATTCTCAAATCAGCCTCACAGGTCAGTCCACTGTATTCACAAATCATTCTCACAGGTCTGTACAATGTATTCACAAAGCAGCCTCTCAGGTCAGTATACTGTATTCAAAAATCAGTCTCACAGGTCTGTACACTGTATTCACAAATCAGCCGCACGGGTCTGTATACTGTATTCACAAATCAGTCTCACAGGTCTGTGTACTGTATTCACAAATCAGCCTCACCGGTCTGTACACTGTATTCACAAATCAGCCGCACGGGTCTGTATACTGTATTCACAAATCATTCTCACAGGTCTGTACACTGTATTCACAAATCAGTCTCACAGGTCTGCACACTGTATTCACAAATCATTCTCACAGGTCTGTACACTGTATTCACAAATCATTCTCACAGGTCTGTACACTGTATTCACAAATCAGTCTCACAGGTCTGTACACTGTATTCACAAATCAGTCACACAGGTCTGTACACTGTATTCACAATTCAGCCTCACATGTCTGTACACTGTATTCTGAAATCATTCTCACAGGACTGTACACTGTATTCACAAATCAGCCTCACAGGGCTTTGTTCTGTATTCACAAATTCGCCTCACAGGTCTGTACCCTGTATTCACAAATCAGCCTCACAGGTCTGTACCCTGTATTCACAAATCAGCATCACAGGTCAGTGTTCTGTATTCACAAATCATCCTCACAGGGCTGTGTACTGTATTCACAAATCATGTCTCACAGGGCTGTGTTCTGTATCCACAAATCAGCCTCACAGATCTGTACACTGTGTCCAAAATTCAGCCGCACGGGTCTGTATCCTGTATTCACAAATCAGTCTCACAGATCTGTGTACTGTATTCACAAATCAGCTTCACAGGACTGTGTACTGTATTCACAAATCAGTCTCACAGGTCAGTACACGGTCTTCACAAATCAGCCTCACAGGTCTGTGTACTGTATTCACAAATCAGTCTCACAGGTCTGTGTACTGTATTCACAAATCATCCTCACAGGGCTGTGTACTGTATTCACAAATCATCCTCACAGGGCTGTGTTCTGTATTCACAAATCAGCCTCACAGGACTGTGTACTGTATTCACAAATGATTCTCACAGTTCAGTATACTGTATTCACAAATCAGCCTCACTGGACTGTGTTCTGTGTTCACAAATCAGTCTCACAGATCTGTACACTGTATTCACAAATCACTCTCACAGGTCTGTGTACTGTATTCACAAATCAATCTCACAGGTCTGTACACTGTATTCTCAAATCAGTCTCACAGGACTGTGTACTGTATTCACAAATCAGTCTCACAGGTCTGTGTTCTGTGTTCACAAATCAGTCTCACAGGTCTGTACACTGTATTCTCAAATCAGCCTCACAGGTCAGTCCACTGTATTCACAAATCATTCTCACAGGGCTGTGTACTGTATTCACAAATCATGTCTCACAGGGCTGTGTTCTGTATCCACAAATCAGCCTCACAGATCTGTACACTGTGTCCAAAATTCAGCCGCACGGGTCTGTATCCTGTATTCACAAATCAGTCTCACAGATCTGTGTACTGTATTCACAAATCAGCTTCACAGGACTGTGTACTGTATTCACAAATCAGTCTCACAGGTCAGTACACGGTCTTCACAAATCAGCCTCACAGGTCTGTGTACTGTATTCACAAATTCGCCTCACAGCTCTGTACCCTGTGTTCACAAATCAGCATCACAGGTCAGTGTCCTGTAATCACAAATTATCCTCACAGGGCTGTGTACTGTATTCACAAATTATCCTCACAGGGCTGTGTACTGTATTCACAAATCAGTCTCACAGGGCTGTGTTCTGTATTCACAAATCAGTCTCACAGGTCTGTACACTGTATTCACAAATCATTCTCACAGGACTGTACACTGTATTCACAAATCAGTCAAAACGGTCTGTGTACTGTATTCACAAATCAGCCTCACAGGGCTTTGTTCTGTCTTCACAAATTCGCCTCACAGGTCTGTACCCTGTATTCACAAATCAGCATCACAGGTCTGTGTAATGTATTCACAAATAATTCTCACAGGACTGTGTACTGTATTCACAAATCATCCTCACAGGGCTGTGTACTGTATTCACAAATCATCCTCACAGGGCTGTGTTCTGTATTCACAAATCAGCCTCACAGGACTGTGTACTGTATTCACAAATGATTCTCACAGTTCAGTATACTGTATTCACAAATCAGCCTCACTGGACTGTGTTCTGTGTTCACAAATCAGTCTCACAGATCTGTACACTGTATTCACAAATCACTCTCACAGGTCTGTGTACTGTATTCACAAATCAATCTCACAGGTCTGTACACTGTATTCTCAAATCAGTCTCACAGGACTGTGTACTGTATTCACAAATCAGTCTCACAGGTCTGTGTTCTGTGTTCACAAATCAGTCTCACAGGTCTGTACACTGTATTCTCAAATCAGCCTCACAGGTCAGTCCACTGTATTCACAAATCATTCTCACAGGGCTGTGTACTGTATTCACAAATCATGTCTCACAGGGCTGTGTTCTGTATCCACAAATCAGCCTCACAGATCTGTACACTGTGTCCAAAATTCAGCCGCACGGGTCTGTATCCTGTATTCACAAATCAGTCTCACAGATCTGTGTACTGTATTCACAAATCAGCTTCACAGGACTGTGTACTGTATTCACAAATCAGTCTCACAGGTCAGTACACGGTCTTCACAAATCAGCCTCACAGGTCTGTATACTGCATTCACAAATCAGCCTCACAGGTCCATGTCCTGTATTCACAAATCAGCCTCACAGGTCTGTACATTGTATTCACAAATCAGCCTCACAGGTCTGTACACTGTATTCACAAATCAGTCTCACAGGTCTGTACACTGTATGCAAAAATCAGCCTCACCGGTCTGTACACTGTATTCACAAATCAGCCTCACAGGTCTGTACACTGTATTCTCAAATCAGTCTCACAGGTCTGTACACTGTATTCACAAATCAGTCTCACAGGTCAGTATACTGTATTCTCAAATCAGTCTCACAGGTCTGTGTACTGTATTCACAAATCAGTCTCACAGGTCTGTTCAATGTATTCACAAATCAGCATCACAGGGCTGTGTACTGTATTCACAAATCAGCCTCACACATCTGTATACTGTGTTCACAAATCATCCTCACAGGTCTGTAGAATGTATTCACAAAGCAGCCTCACAGGTCAGTATACTGTATTCTCAAATCAGCCTCACAGGTCTGTACCCTGTATTCACAAATCAGCCTCACAGGTCTGTACCCTGTATTCACAAATCAGCATCACAGGTCAGTGTTCTGTATTCACAAATCATCCTCACAGGGCTGTGTACTGTATTCACAAATCATGTCTCACAGGGCTGTGTTCTGTATCCACAAATCAGCCTCACAGATCTGTACACTGTGTCCAAAATTCAGCCGCACGGGTCTGTATCCTGTATTCACAAATCAGTCTCACAGATCTGTGTACTGTATTCACAAATCAGCTTCACAGGACTGTGTACTGTATTCACAAATCAGTCTCACAGGTCAGTACACGGTCTTCACAAATCAGCCTCACAGGTCTGTGTACTGTATTCACAAATCAGTCTCACAGGTCTGTGTACTGTATTCACAAATCATCCTCACAGGGCTGTGTACTGTATTCACAAATCATCCTCACAGGGCTGTGTTCTGTATTCACAAATCAGCCTCACAGGACTGTGTACTGTATTCACAAATGATTCTCACAGTTCAGTATACTGTATTCACAAATCAGCCTCACTGGACTGTGTTCTGTGTTCACAAATCAGTCTCACAGATCTGTACACTGTATTCACAAATCACTCTCACAGGTCTGTGTACTGTATTCACAAATCAATCTCACAGGTCTGTACACTGTATTCTCAAATCAGTCTCACAGGACTGTGTACTGTATTCACAAATCAGTCTCACAGGTCTGTGTTCTGTGTTCACAAATCAGTCTCACAGGTCTGTACACTGTATTCTCAAATCAGCCTCACAGGTCAGTCCACTGTATTCACAAATCATTCTCACAGGGCTGTGTACTGTATTCACAAATCATGTCTCACAGGGCTGTGTTCTGTATCCACAAATCAGCCTCACAGATCTGTACACTGTGTCCAAAATTCAGCCGCACGGGTCTGTATCCTGTATTCACAAATCAGTCTCACAGATCTGTGTACTGTATTCACAAATCAGCTTCACAGGACTGTGTACTGTATTCACAAATCAGTCTCACAGGTCAGTACACGGTCTTCACAAATCAGCCTCACAGGACTGTGTACTGTATTCACAAATTCGCCTCACAGCTCTGTACCCTGTGTTCACAAATCAGCATCACAGGTCAGTGTCCTGTAATCACAAATTATCCTCACAGGGCTGTGTACTGTATTCACAAATTATCCTCACAGGGCTGTGTACTGTATTCACAAATCAGTCTCACAGGGCTGTGTTCTGTATTCACAAATCAGTCTCACAGGTCTGTACACTGTATTCACAAATCATTCTCACAGGACTGTACACTGTATTCACAAATCAGTCAAAACGGTCTGTGTACTGTATTCACAAATCAGCCTCACAGGGCTTTGTTCTGTCTTCACAAATTCGCCTCACAGGTCTGTACCCTGTATTCACAAATCAGCATCACAGGTCTGTGTAATGTATTCACAAATAATTCTCACAGGACTGTGTACTGTATTCACAAATCATCCTCACAGGGCTGTGTACTGTATTCACAAATCATCCTCACAGGGCTGTGTTCTGTATTCACAAATCAGCCTCACAGGACTGTGTACTGTATTCACAAATGATTCTCACAGTTCAGTATACTGTATTCACAAATCAGCCTCACTGGACTGTGTTCTGTGTTCACAAATCAGTCTCACAGATCTGTACACTGTATTCACAAATCACTCTCACAGGTCTGTGTACTGTATTCACAAATCAATCTCACAGGTCTGTACACTGTATTCTCAAATCAGTCTCACAGGACTGTGTACTGTATTCACAAATCAGTCTCACAGGTCTGTGTTCTGTGTTCACAAATCAGTCTCACAGGTCTGTACACTGTATTCTCAAATCAGCCTCACAGGTCAGTCCACTGTATTCACAAATCATTCTCACAGGGCTGTGTACTGTATTCACAAATCATGTCTCACAGGGCTGTGTTCTGTATCCACAAATCAGCCTCACAGATCTGTACACTGTGTCCAAAATTCAGCCGCACGGGTCTGTATCCTGTATTCACAAATCAGTCTCACAGATCTGTGTACTGTATTCACAAATCAGCTTCACAGGACTGTGTACTGTATTCACAAATCAGTCTCACAGGTCAGTACACGGTCTTCACAAATCAGCCTCACAGGTCTGTATACTGCATTCACAAATCAGCCTCACAGGTCCATGTCCTGTATTCACAAATCAGCCTCACAGGTCTGTACATTGTATTCACAAATCAGCCTCACAGGTCTGTACACTGTATGCAAAAATCAGCCTCACCGGTCTGTACACTGTATTCACAAATCAGCCTCACAGGTCTGTACACTGTATTCTCAAATCAGTCTCACAGGTCTGTACACTGTATTCACAAATCAGTCTCACAGGTCAGTATACTGTATTCTCAAATCAGTCTCACAGGTCTGTGTACTGTATTCACAAATCAGTCTCACAGGTCTGTTCAATGTATTCACAAATCAGCATCACAGGGCTGTGTACTGTATTCACAAATCAGCCTCACACATCTGTATACTGTGTTCACAAATCATCCTCACAGGTCTGTAGAATGTATTCACAAAGCAGCCTCACAGGTCAGTATACTGTATTCTCAAATCAGTCTCACAGGTCAGTATACTGTATTCTCAAATCAGTCTCACAGGACAGTGTACTGTATTCACAAATCATCCTCACAGGTCTGTACACTGTATTCACAAAGCAGCCTCACAGGTCAGTATACTGTATTCTCACATCAGTCTCACAGGTCTGTACACTGTATTCACAAATCAGTCTCACAGGTCAGTATACTGTATTCTCAAATCAGTCTCACAGGGCTGTGTACTGTATTCACAAATCAGCCTCACAGGTCTCTACACTGTATTCACAAATCAGCCTCACAAGTCTCTACACTGTATTCACAAATCAGCCTCACAGGTCTCTACACTGTAATCACAAATCAGTCAAAACGGTCTGTACACAGTATTCACAAATCAGCCTCACAGGTCTGTGTACTGTATTCTCAAATCTGCCTCACAGGTCTGTGTATTGTATTCACAAATCAGCCTCACAGGTCTGTACACTGTATTCACAAATCAGTCTCAGAGGACTGTGTACTGTATTCACAAATCAGCCTCACTGGTCTGTACACTGTTTTCAGAAATCAGTCTCACAGGTCTGTACACTGCATTCACAAATCAGCCGCACGGGTCTGTATACTGTATTCACAAATCAGTCTCACAGATCTGTGTACTGTATTCACAAATCAGTCTCACAGGTCTGTGTCGTGTATTCACAAATCAGCCTCACAGGTCTGTACACTGTATGCAAAAATCAGCCTCACCGGTCTGTGTACTGTATTCACAAATCAGCCTCACAGGTCTGTATACTGTATTCACAAATCAGCCTCACAGGTCTGTACACTGTATTCACAAATCCGTCTCACAGGACTGTGTACTGTATTCACATATCATTCTCACAGGTCTGTACACTGTATTCACAAATCAGTCTCAGAGGTCTGCACACTGTATTCTAAAATCAGTCTGACAGGTCTGTACACTGAATTCTGAAATCATTCTCACCGGTCTGTGTACTGTATTCTAAAATCAGTCTCACAGGTCTGTACACTGTATTCTGAAATCATTCTCACAGGACTGTGTACTGTATTCACAAATCATCCTCACAGGGCTGTGTACTGTATTCACAAATCATGTCTCACAGGTCTGTACCCTGTATTCACAAATCAGCATCACAGGTCTGTGTAATGTATTCACAAATAATTCTCACAGGACTGTGTACTGTATTCACAAATCATCCTCACAGGGCTGTGTACTGTATTCACAAATCAGCCTCACAGGACTGTGTACTGTATTCACAAATGATTCTCACAGTTCAGTATACTGTATTCACAAATCAGCCTCACTGGACTGTGTTCTGAGTTCACAAATCAGTCTCACAGATCTGTACACTGTATTCACAAATCAGCATCACAGGTCAGTGTACTGTATTCACAAATTATCCTCACAGGGCTGTGTACTGTATTCACAAATCATCCTCACAGGGCTGTGTTCTGTATTCACAAATCAGCCTCACAGGACTGTGTACTGTATTCACAAATGATTCTCACAGTTCAGTATACTGTATTCACAAATCAGCCTCACTGGACTGTGTTCTGTGTTCACAAATCAGTCTCACAGATCTGTACACTGTATTCACAAATCAGCCTCACTGGTCTGTACACTGTATTCACAAATCATCTCACAGGTCTGTACACTGTATTCTCAAATCAGTCTCACAGGACTGTGTACTGTATTCACAAATCAGTCTCACAGGTCTGTGTTCTGTGTTCACAAATCAGTCTCACAGGTCTGTACACTGTATTCTCAAATCCGCCTCACAGGTCTGTCCACTGTATTCACAAATCATTCTCACAGGACTGTATACTATATTCACAAATCAGCCTCACAGATCTGTCCACTGTATTCACAAATCATTCTCACAGGTCTGTACACTGTATTCACAAAGCAGCCTCTCAGGTCAGTATACTGTATTCTAAAATCAGTCTCACAGGTCTGTGCACGGTATTCACAAATCAGTCTCACAGCTCTGTACACTGTATTCACAAATCAGCCGCACGGGTCTGTATACTGTATTCACAAATCAGTCTCAGAGGACTGTGTACTGTATTCACAAATCAGCCTCACAGATCTGTATACTGTATTCACAAATCAGTCTCACAGGTCAGTACACGGTCTTCACAAATCAGCCTCACTGGACTGTGTACTGTATTCACAAATCAGCCTCACCGGTCTGTGGACTGTATTCACATATCATTCTCACAGGTCTGTACACTGTATTCACAAATCAGTCTCACAGGTCTGCACACTGTATTCACAAATCAGTCTCACAGGTCTGCACACTGTATTCTAAAATCAGTCTCACAGGTCTGTACACTGTATTCACAATTCAGCCTCACATGTCTGTACACTGTATTCTGAAATCATTCTCACAGGACTGTACACTGTATTCACAAATCAGCCTCACAGGTCTGTACCCTGTATTCACAAATCAGCATCACAGGTCTGTGTACTGTATTCACAAATCAGCCTCACAGGTCTCTACACTGTATTCACAAATCAGCCTCACAGGTCTCTACACTGTATTCACAAATCAGTCAAAACGGTCTGTACACAGTATTCACAAATCAGCCTCACAGGTCTGTGTACAGTATTCTCAAATCAGCCTCACAGGACTGCCCACTGTATTCACAAATCATTCTCACAGGACTGTATACTGTATTCTCAAATCAGCCTCACTGGTCTGTACACTGTTTTCAGAAATCAGTCTCACAGGTCTGTGTACTGTATTCACAAATCAGCCGCACGGGTTTTAGATGAGATTACATTACAGCGTGGAAACAGGCCCTTCGGCCCAACAAGTCCACACCGACCCGCCGAAGCGCAACCCACCCATACCCCCACATTCACCCCTTACCTAACACTACGGGCAATTTAGCATGGCCAATTCACCTAACATGCACATCTTTGTGACTGTGGGAGGAAACCGGAGCACCCGGACGAAACCCACGCAGACACAGGGAGAACGTGCAAACTCCACACAGTCAGTCGCCTGAGGCGGGAATTGAACCCGGGTCTCTGGCGCTGTGAGGCAGCAGTGCTAACCACTATGCCACTGTGCCGCCCACTGTGCCGCCCACCGTCAGTATACTGTATTCACAAATCAGTCTCACAGATCTGTGTACTGTATTCACAAATCAGCTTCACAGGACTGTGTACTGTATTCACAAATCAGTCTCACAGGTCAGTACACGGTCTTCTCAAATCAGCCACACAGGTCTGTGTACTGTATTCACAAATCAGTCTCACAGGTCTCCACACTGTATTCACAAATCAGCCTCACAGGTCTGTGTCGTGTATTCACAAATCAGCCTCACAGGTCTGTACACTGTATGCAAAAATCAGCCTCACCGGTCTGTGTACTGTATTCACAAATCAGCCTCACAGGTCTGTACACTGTATTCACAAATCAGTCTCACAGGTCTGTACACTGTATTCACAAATCAGTCTCATAGGACTGTATACTGTATTCACAAATCAGTCTCACAGGTCTGTGTACTGTATTCACAAATCAGCCTCGCAGGTCTGTACACTGTATTCACAACTCAGTCTCACAGATCTGTATACTATGTACACAAATCAGCCTCACAGGACTGTAAAATATATACACAGATCAGTCTCACAGGTCTGTACACTGTATTCACAAATCAGCCTCACAGGTCTGTACACTGTATTCTCAAAGCAGTCTCACAGGACTGTGTACTGTATTCACAAATCAGCCTCACAGGACTGTGTACTGTATTCACAAATCAGCCTCACAGGTCTGTACATTGTATTCACAAACCAGCCTCACAAGTCAGTATACTGTACTGACAAATCAGTCTCACAGGACTGTGTACTGTCTTCACAAATCAGTCTCACAGGACTGTGTACTGTATTCACAAATCAGCCTCACAGGTCTGTACACTGCATTCACAAATCAGCCTCACAGGTCTGTGTCGTGTATTCACAAATCAGTCTCACAGGACTGTGTACTGTCTTCACAAATCAGTCTCACAGGACTGTGTACTGTATTCACAAATCAGCCTCACAGGTCTGTACACTGTATTCACAAATCAGCCTCACAGGTCTGTACCCTGTATTCACAAATCAGTCTCACAGGACTGTGTACTGTCTTCACAAATCAGTCTCACAGGACTGTGTACTGTATTCACAAATCAGCCTCACAGGTCTGTACACTGCATTCACAAATCAGCCTCACAGGTCTGTGTCGTGTATTCACAAATCAGTCTCACAGGACTGTGTACTGTATTCACAAATCAGTCTCACAGGACTGTGTACTGTATTCACAAATCAGCCTCACAGGTCTGTACACTGTATTCACAAATCAGTCTCACAGGACTGTGTACTGTATTCACAAATCAGCCTCACAGGTCTGTACACTGCATTCACAAATCAGCCTCACAGGTCTGTGTCGTGTATTCACAAATCAGCCTCACAGGACTGTATAATATATACACAAATCAGTCTCACAGGTCTGTACACTGTATTCTCAAAGCAGTCTCACAGGTCTGTGTACTGTATTCACAAAACAACCTCACAGGTCTGTGTACTGTATTCACAAAACAGCCTCACAGGTCTGTACACTGTATTCACAAATCAGTCTCACAGGTCTGTACACTGTATTCTCAAAGCAGTCTCACAGGACTGTGTACTGTATTCACAAATCAGTCTCACAGGTCTGTACCCTGTATTCTCAAAGCAGTCTCACAGGACAGTGTACTGTATTCACAAATCAGCCTCACTTGTCTGTACACTGTATTCAAAAATCAGTCTCTCAGGTCTGTACACTGTATTCTCAAATCAGTCTCACAGGTCAGTACACGGTCTTCACAAATCAGCTTCACAGGTCTGTATACTGTATTCACAAATCAGTCTCACAGGACTGTGTACTGTATTCACAAATCATCCTCACAGGTCTGTGTACTGTATTCACAAATCAGTCTCACAGATCTGTATACTGCATTCACAAATCAGCCTCACAGGTCCATGTCCTGTATTCACAAATCAGCCTCACAGGTCTGTACACTGTATTCTCAAATCAGTCTCACAGGTCTGTACACTGTATTCACAAATCAGCCTCACAGGTCAGTATACTGTATTCTCAAATCAGTCTCTCAGGTCTGTACACTGTATTCAGCCTCAGGCTGATTTGTGAATACAGTGTACAGACCTGTGAGGCTGATTTGTGAATACAGTACACAGTCCTGTGAGACTGATTTGTGAATACAGTATACAGACCTGTGAGGCTGATTTGTGAATACAGTGTACAGACCTGTGAGACTGATCTGTGTATATACTACACAATCCTGTGAGGCTGATTAGTGAATATAGTGTACAGACCTGTGAGACTGATCTGTGTATATATTATACAGTACTGTGAGGCTGATTTGTGAATATAGTGTACAGACCTGTGAGACTGATTTGTGTATATATTATACAGTCCTTTGCGGCTGATTTTTGGATACAATATACAGACCTGTGAGGCTGATTTTGAGTATAGTACACTGACCGGTCAGGCGAATCTGTGAATACAGTGTACAGACCTGTGAGACTGATCTGTGTATGTAGTATACAGTCCTGAGAGGCTGATTTGTGAATACAGTATACAGACCTGTGAGGCTGATTTGAGAATACAGTACACAGACCTGTGAGACTGATTTGTGAGTACAGTGTACAGACCTGTGAGGCTGCTTTGTGAATACAGTGTACAGACCTGTGAGACTGATTTAAGAATACAGTATACTGACCTGTGAGACTGATTTGTGAATACAGTAAACAGACCTGTGAGACTGATTTGTGAGTACAGTGTACAGACCTGTGAGGCTGATTTGTAAATACAGTGTACAGACCTGTGAGACTGATTTGTGAATACAGTGTACAGACCTGTGAGACTGATTTGAGAATACAGTGTACAGACCTGTGAGGCTGATTTGTGAATACAGGACATGGACCTGTGAGGCTGATTTGTGAATGCAGTATACAGACCTGTGAAGCTGATTTGTGAAGACCGTGTACTGACCTGTGAGACTGATTTGAGAATACAGTGTACAGACCTGTGAGACTGATTTGAGAATACAGTATACTGACCTGTGAGACTGATTTGTGAATACAGTGTACAGACCTGAGAGACTGATTTGAGAATACAGTATACTGACCTGTGAGGCTGATTTGTGAATACAGTGTACAGACCTGTGAGACTGATTTGAGAATACAGTGTACAGACCTGTGAGGCTGATTTGTGAATAGAGGACATGGACCTGTGTGGCTGATTTGTGAATGCACACTGTATTCTAAAATCAGTCTCACAGGTCTGTACACTCTATTCTGAAATCATTCTCACAGGACTGTACACTGTATTCACAAATCAGCCTCACAGATCTGTACACTGTATTCTGAAATCATTCTCACAGGACTGTACACTGCATTCACAAATCAGTCTCACAGGTCTGTTTACTGTTTTCACAAATCAGCCTCACAGATCTGTACACTATATTCACAAATCAGTCTCACAGGACTGTGTACTGTATTCACAAATCATCCTCACAGGTCTGTGTACTGTATTCACAAATCAGTCTCACAGATCTGTGTACTGTATTCACAAATCAGCTTCACAGGACTGTGTACCGTATTCACAAATCAGCCTCACAGGTCAGTACACGGTCTTCACAAATCAGCTTCACAGGTCTGTATACTGCATTCACAAATCAGCCTCACAGGTCCATGTCCTGTATTCACAAATCAGCCTCACAGGTCTGTACACTGTATTCTCAAATCAGTCTCACAGGTCTGTACACTGTATTCACAAATCAGCCTCACAGGTCAGTATACTGTATTCTCAAATCAGTCACACAGGTCTGTACACTGTATTCACAAATCAGCCTCACAGGTCAGTATACTGTATTCTCAAATCAGTCTCTCAGGTCTGTAAACTGTATTCACAAATCAGTCTCACAGGTCAGTATACTGTATTCTCAAATCAGTCACACAGGTCTGTACACTGTATTCACAAATCAGCCTCACAGGTCTGTACACTGTATTCTCAAATCCGTCTCACTGGTCTGTACACTGTATTCACAAATCAGCCTCACAGGACAGTGTACTGTATTCACAAATCAGCCTCACATGTCTGTACACTGTATTCAAAAATCAGTCTCACAGTTCTGTACACTGTATTCTCAAATCAGTCTCACAGGTCTGTACACGGTCTTCACAAATCAGCTTCACAGGTCTGTACACTGCATTCACAAATCAGCCTCACAGGTCCATGTCCTGTATTCACAAATCAGCCTCACAGGTCTGTACACTGTATTCACAAATCAGCCTCACAGGTCAGTACACTGTATTCACAAATCAGCTTCACAGGTCTGTATACTGCATTCACAAATCAGCCTCACAGGTCTGTGTACTGTATTCACAAATCAGCCGCACGGGTTTTAGATGAGATTACATTACAGCGTGGAAACAGGCCCTTCGGCCCAACAAGTCCACACCGACCCGCCGAAGCGCAACCCACCCATATCCCCACATTCACCCCTTACCTAACACTACGGGCAATTTAGCATGGCCAATTCACCTGACCTTGCACATCTTTGTGACTGTGGGAGGAAACCGGAGCACCCGGAGGAAACCCACGCAGACACAGGGAGAACGTGCAAACTCCACACAGTCAGTCGCCTGAGGCGGAATTGAACCCGGGTCTCTGGCGCTGTGAGGCAGCAGTGCTAACCACTATGCCACTGTGCCGCCCACCGTCAGTATACTGTATTCACAAATCAGTCTCACAGATCTGTGTACTGTATTCACAAATCAGTCATACAGATCTGTGTACTGTATTCACAAATCAGCTTCACAGGACTGTGTACTGTATTCACAAATCAGTCTCACAGGTCAGTACACGGTCTTCACAAATCAGCCACACAGGTCTGTGTACTGTATTCACAAATCAGTCTCACAGGTCTCTACACTGTATTCACAAATCAGCCTCACAGGTCTGTGTCGTGTATTCACAAATCAGCTTCACAGGACTGTGTACTGTATTCACAAATCAGTCTCACAGGTCAGTACACGGTCTTCACAAATCAGCCACACAGGTCTGTGTTCTGTATTCACAAATCAGTCTCACAGGTCTCTACACTGTATTCACAAATCAGCCTCACAGGTCTGTGTCGTGTATTCACAAATCAGCTTCACAGGACTGTGTACTGTATTCACAAATCAGTCTCACAGGTCAGTACACGGTCTTCACAAATCAGCCACACAGGTCTGTGTACTGTATTCACAAATCAGTCTCACAGGTCTCTACACTGTATTCACAAATCAGCCTCACAGGTCTGTGTCGTGTATTCACAAATCAGCCTCACAGGTCTGTACACTGTATTCACAAATCAGTCTCACAGGACTGTGTACTGTATTCACATATCATTCTCACAGGTCTGTACACTGTATTCACAAATCAGTCTCAGAGGTCTGCACACTGTATTCTAAAATCAGTCTCACAGGTCTGTACACTCTATTCTAAAATCAGCCTCACAGGTCTGTACACTGTATTCTGAAATCATTCTCACAGGACTGTACACTGCATTCACAAATCAGTCTCACAGGTCTGTTTACTGTTTTCACAAATCAGCCTCACAGATCTTTAGATTAGATTAGATTAGATTACAGTGTGGAAACAGGCCCTTCGGCCCAACAAGTCCACACCGCCCCGCCGAAGCGAAACCCACCCATACCCCTACATTTACCCCTTACCTAACACTACAGGTAATTTAGCATGGCCAATTCCCCTGACCCTGCACATCTTTGGATTGTGGGAGGAAACCGGAGCACCCGGAGGAAACCCACGCAGACACGGGGAGAACGTGCAAACTCCACACAGTCAGTCGCCTGAGGCGGGAATTGAACCCGGGTCTCTGGTGCTGTGAGGCAGCAGTGCTAACCACTGTACCACCGTGCCGCCCATAAATCTGTACACTATATTCACAAAAGAGTCTCACAGGACTGTGTACTGTATTCACAAATCAGTCTCACAGGTCTGTATACTGTATTCACAAATCAGTCTCACAGATCTGTGTACTGTATTCACAAATCAGCTTCACAGGACTGTGTACCGTATTCACAAATCAGTCTCACAGGTCTGTATACTGTATTCTCAAATCCGTCTCACTGGTCTGTAAACTGTATTCACAAATCAGTCTCACAGGTCAGTATACTGTATTCTCAAATCAGTCACACAGGTCTGTACACTGTATTCACAAATCAGTCTCACAGGTCTGTACACTGTATTCACAAATCAGTCTCACAGGTCAGTATACTGTATTCTCAAATCCGTCTCACTGGTCTGTACACTGTATTCACAAATCAGCCTCACAGATCTGTACACTGTATTCAAAAATCAGTCTCACAGGTCTGTACACTGTATTCACAAATCAGCTTCACAGGTCTGTATACTGCATTCACAAATCAGCCTCACAGGTCTGTATACTGCATTCACAAATCAGCCTCACAGGTCCATGTCCTGTATTCACAAATCAGCCTCACAGGTCTGTACACTGTATTCTCAAATCAGTCTCACAGGTCTGTACACTGTATTCACAAATCAGCCTCACAGGTCAGTATACTGTATTCTCAAATCAGTCTCTCAGGTCTGTAAACTGTATTCACAAATCAGTCTCACAGGTCAGTATACTGTATTCTCAAATCAGTCACACAGGTCTGTACACTGTATTCACAAATCAGTCTCACAGGTCAGTATACTGTATTCTCAAATCCGTCTCACTGGTCTGTACACTGTATTCACAAATCAGCCTCACAGATCTGTACACTGTATTCAAAAATCAGTCTCACAGGTCTGTACACTGTATTCTCAAATCAGTCTCACAGGTCAGTACACGGTCTTCACAAAT
This sequence comes from Chiloscyllium plagiosum, assembly GCF_037043375.1. Taxonomy (NCBI): domain Eukaryota; kingdom Metazoa; phylum Chordata; class Chondrichthyes; order Orectolobiformes; family Hemiscylliidae; genus Chiloscyllium; species Chiloscyllium plagiosum. The sequence continues at coordinate 177,149,155 of NW_028270139.1, read as the reverse complement.
CAGCTTCACAGGTCTGTATACTGCATTCACAAATCAGCCTCACAGGTCCATGTCCTGTATTCACAAATCAGCCTCACAGGTCTGTACACTGTATTCTCAAATCAGTGTCACAGGTCTGTACACTGTATTCACAAATCAGCCTCACAGGTCAGTACACGGTCTTCACAACTCAGCCTCACAGGTCCATGTCCTGTATTCACAAATCAGCCTCACAGGTCTGTACACTGTATTCTCAAATCCGTCTCACAGGTCTGTACACTGTATTCACAAATCAGCCTCACAGGTCAGTATACTGTATTCTCAAATCAGTCTCTCAGGTCTGTACACTGTATTCACAAATCAGTCTCACAGGTCAGTATACTGTATTCTCAAATCAGTCTCACAGGTCTGTACACTGTATTCACAAATCAGCCTCACAGGTCTGTACACTGTATTCACAAATCAGTCTCACAGGTCAGTATACTGTATTCTCAAATCAGTCTCACAGGTCTGTACACTGTATTCACAAATCAGCCTCACTGGTCTGTACACTGTATTCACAAATCAGCCTCACAGGACTGTGTACTTTATTCATAAATCATCCTCACAGGTCTGTACACTGTATTCACAAATCAGTCTCACAGGTCTGTACACTGTATTCACAAATCATCCTCACAGGACTGTGTACTTTATTCATAAATCATCCTCACAGGTCTGTACACTGTATTCACAAATCAGTCTCACAGGTCTGTACACTGTATTTACAAATCATCCTCACAGGTCTGTACACTGTACTCACAAATCAGTCTCACAGGTCTGTTTACTGTATTCACAAATCAGTCTCACAGGTCAGTATACTGTATTCTCAAATCAGTCTCACTGGTCTGTACACTGTATTCACAAAGCAGCCTCACAGGTCAGTATACTGTATTCTCAAATCAGCCTCACAGGTCTGTAGACTGTATTCACAAATCAGCCTCACAGGTCTGTGTTCTGTATTCACAAATTCGCCTCACAGGTCTGTACACTGTATTCACAAATCAGCCTCACAGGTCTGTGTACTGTATTCACAAATCAGCCTCTCAGGACTGTACACTACATACACAGATCAGTCTCACAGGTCTGTACACTGTATTCACAAATCAGTCTCACAGGTCTGTACACTGTATTTACAAATCAGTCTCACAGGTCAGTGTACTGTATTCACAAATCATCCTCACAGGACTGTGTACTTTATTCATAAATCATCCTCACAGGTCTGTACACTGTATTCACAAATCAGTCTCACAGGTCTGTACACTGTATTTACAAATCAGCCTCACAGGTCTGTACACTGTACTCACAAATCAGTCTCACAGCTCTGTTTACTGTATTCACAAATCAGTCTCACAGGTCTGTACACTGTATTCACAAATCAGTCTCACAGGTCAGTATACTGTATTCTCAAATCAGCCTCACAGGTCTGTACACTGTATTCACAAATCAGCCTCACAGGTCTGTGTACTGTATTCACAAAGCAGCCTCTCAGGACTGTATACTACATACACAGATCAGTCTCACAGGTCTGTACACTGTATTCACAAATCAGTCTCACAGGTCTGTGTACTGTATTCACAGATTCGCCTGACCGGTCAGTGTACTGTACTCAAAATCAGTCTCACAGGTCTGTATATTGTATCCAAAAATCAGCCGCAAAGGACTGTATAATATATACACAGATCAGTCTCACAGGTCTGTACACTATATTCACAAATCAGTCTCACAGGATTGTGTAGTATATACACAGATCAGTCTCACAGGTCTGTATACTGTATTCACAAATCAGTCTCACAGGACTGTGTACTGTATTCACAAATCAGCCTCACAGGTCTGTACACTGTATTCACAAATCAGTCTCACAGGACTGTGTACTGTATTCACAAATCAGCCTCACAGGTCTGTACACTGTATTCACAAATCAGTCTCACAGGACAGTGTACTGTGTTCACAAATCAGCCTCACAGGACTGTGTACTGTATTCACAAATCAGCCTCACAGGTCTGTACACTGTACTCACAAATCAGTCACACAGGTCTGCACACTGTATTCACAAATCAGTCTCACAGGTCTGTACACTGTATTCACAAATCAGTCTCACAGGACTGTGTACTGTATTCACAAATCAGCCTCACAGGACTGTGTACTGTATTCACAAATCAGCCTCACAGGTCTGTACACAATATTCACAAATCAGTCTCACAGGTCTGTACACTGTGTTCACAAATCAGTCTCACAGGTCAGAACACTGTGTTCACAAATCAGCCTCACAGGACTGTGTACTGTATTCACAAATCAGCCTCACAGGTCTGTACACTGTACTCACAAATCAGTCACACAGGTCTGCACACTGTATTCACAAATCAGTCTCACAGGTCTGTACACTGTATTCACAAATCAGTCTCACAGGACTGTACACTGTATTCACAAATCAGTCTCACAGGTCTGTGTACTGTATTCACAAATCAGCCTCGCAGGTCTGTACACTGTATTCACAACTCAGTCTCACAGATCTGTATACTGTACTCACAAATTAGTCTCACAGGACAGTGTACTGTATTCACAAATCAGTCTCACAGGACTGTACACTGTATTCACAAATCAGTCTCACAGGACTGTATACTGTATTCACAAATCAGTCTCACAGGTCTGTGTACTGTATTCACAAATCAGCCTCGCAGGTCTGTACACTGTATTCACAACTCAGTCTCACAGATCTGTATACTATATACACAAATCAGCCTCACAGGACTGTAAAATATATACACAGATCAGTCTCACAGGTCTGTACACTGTATTCACAAATCAGCCTCACAGGTCTGTACACTGTATTCTCAAAGCAGTCTCACAGGACTGTGTACTGTATTCACAAATCAGCCTCACAGGACTGTGTACTGTATTCACAAATCAGCCTCACAGGTCTGTACATTGTATTCACAAACCAGCCTCACAAGTCAGTATACTGTACTGACAAATCAGTCTCACAGGACTGTGTACTGCCTTCACAAATCAGTCTCACAGGACTGTATACTGTATTCACAAATCAGTCTCACAGGACTGTGTACTGTATTCACAAATCAGCCTCACAGGTCTGTACACTGCATTCACAAATCAGCCTCACAGGTCTGTACACTGTATTCACAAATCAGCCTCACAGGACTGTATAATATATACACAAATCAGTCTCACAGGTCTGTACACTGTATTCTCAAAGCAGTCTCACAGGTCTGTGTACTGTATTCACAAAACAACCTCACAGGTCTGTGTACTGTATTCACAAATCAGCCTCACAGGTCTGTACACTGTATTCACAAATCAGTCTCACAGGTCTGTACACTGTATTCTCAAAGCAGTCTCACAGGACAGTGTACTGTATTCACAAATCAGCCTCACATGTCTGTACACTGTATTCACAAATCAGCCTCACATGTCTGTACACTGTATTCAAAAATCAGTCTCACAGGTCCGTGTACTGCATTCACAAATCAGTCTCCCAAGTCTGTACACTGTATTCACAAATCAGTCTCACAGGTCTGTGTACTGTATTCATAAATCAGTCTCACAGGTCAGTATACTGTATTCACAAATCAGTCTCACAGGACTGTACACTGTATTCACAAATTCGCCTCACCGGTCAGTGTACTGTACTCAAAATCAGCCTCACAGGTCTGTACATTGTATCCAAAAATCAGCCGCACAGGACTGTATAATATATACACAAATCAGTCTCACAGGTCTGTGTACTATATTCACTAGGAGAAAGTGAGGTCTGCAGATGCTGGAGATCAAAGTTGAAACTTTATTGCTGGAACAGCACAGCAGGTCAGGCAGCATCCAGGGAACAGGAGATTCGACGTTTCGGGCACAGGCCCTTCTTCAGGAATGAGCAGAGAGTGTTCAGCAGGAGAAGATAAAAGGTAGGGAGGAGGGACTTGGAGGAGGGGCATTGGAAATGTGATAGGTGGAAAGAGGTCAAGGTGAGGGTGATAGGTCGGAGTAGGATGGAGGCGGAGAGGTCAAGAAGAAGACTGCAGGTCAGGAAGGCGGTGCCGGGCTGGAGGGATCCGGCTGAGACAAGGTGGGGGGAGGGGGGATGAAGAAACTGGTGAAGTCCAAGTTTTTCCCCTGCGGTTGGAGGGTTCCCAGTCGGAAGATAAGACGCTCCTCCTCCGACCGTCGGGTTGTTGTGGTTTGGCGGTGGATGAGTCCAATGACCTGCATATCCTCGGTGGAGTGGGAGGGGGAGTTGAAATGCTGTGCTACAGGTTGGTTGGGTTGGTTCGTACGGGTGGCCCAGAGGTGCTCTCTGAAACGCTCCGCAAGTAGGCGGCCTGTCTCCCCAATATAGAGGAGGCCACACCGGCTGCAGCGGATGCAGTAGATGATGTGGGTGGAGGTGCAGGTGAATCTGTGGCGGATATGGAAGTTTCCTTTGGGGTCTTGGAGAGAAGTGAGGGGGGAGGTGTGGGCGCAAGTGTTGCACCTCCTGCGGTTGCAGGGGAAGGTGCCGGGAGTGGAGGTTGGGTCGTTGGGGGGTGTGGATCTGACAAGGGAGTCGCGGAGGGAGTGGTCTCTACGGAAAGCTGATAGGGGAGGGGAGGGAAATATATCCTTGGTGGTGGGGTCCGTTTGGAGGTGGCGGAAGTGACGGCGGATGATGCGCTGTACATGGAGATTGGTGGGGTGGTAGGTGAGGACCAGTGGGGTTCTGTCCTGGTGGCGGTTGGAGGGGCGGGGATAAAGGGCGGAGGAGCGGGAAGTGGAAGAGATGCGGTGGAGGGCACCGTCGACCACGTCGGGGGGGAAATTGCGGTCCTTGAAGAAGGAGGCCATCTGTGTTGTACGTATTTTGAACTGGTCCTCCTGGGAGCAAATGCGGCGGAGACGAAGGAATTGGGAGAATGGGATGGCGTTTTTACAGGGGGCAGGATGGGAGGAGGTGTAGTCCCAGGTAGCTGTGGAAGTCGGTCGGTTTGTAGTAGATGTCCGTGTTGATTCGGTCGCCTGAGATAGAAATAGAAAGGTCTAGGAAGGGGGAGGGAGGAGTCCGAGACTGTCCAGGTGAATTTGAGGTCGGGGTGGAAGGTGTTAGTGTAGTGGATGAACTGTTCAACCTCCTCGTGGGAGCACGAGGTAGCGCCGATACAGTCATCAATGTAGCGAAGGAAAAGATGGGGGGTGGGGCCAGTGTAGTTGCGGAAGATGGACTGTTCCACATACCCTACGAAGAGGCAGGCATAGCTGGGGCCCCTGCGGGGTGCCCATGGCTACTCCTTTCGTTTGGAGAAAGTGGGAGGATTGGAAAGAAAAGTTGTTCAGGGTGAGGACCAGTTCGGTCAGTCGAAGGAGGGTGTCGGTGGAAGGGTACTGGGTGGTACGGCGGGAAAGGAAGGAAGCGGAGGGCTTTGAGTCCTTCGTGATGGGGGATGGAGGTGTACAGGGACTGGATGTCCATGGTGAAGATAAGGCGTTGGGGACCGGGGAAGCAAAAATCCTGGAGCAGGTGGAGGGCATGGGTGGTGTCACGGACGTAGGTGGGGAGTTCTTGGACTAAGGGGGACAGGACGGTGTCAAGGTATGCAGAGATGAGTTCGGTGGGGCAGGAGCAGGCTGAGACGATGGGTCGTCCGGGGCAGTCAGGTTTGTGGATTTTGGGCAGGAGGTAGAAGCGGGAGGTGCGGGATTGTGGGACTATGAGGTTGGAGGCGGTGGATGGGAGGTCCCCCGAGGTGATGAGGTTATGGATGGTCTGGGAGATGATGGTTTGGTGGTGGGGGGTGGGGTCATGGTCAAGGGGGCAGTAGGAGGAGGTATCTGCGAGCTGGCGTTTGGCCTCAGCGGTGTAGAGGTCGGTGCGCCAAACTACTACCGCGCCTCCCTTGTCTGCTGGTTTGATGGTGAGGTTGGGGTTGCAACAGAGGGAGTGGAGGGCTGCGCGTTCCGAGGGTGAGAGGTTGGAGTGGGTGAGAGGGGTGGGGGGAGTTCAGGTGGCGGTTAATATCGCGGCGGCAGTTGGCTATGAAGAGGTCGAGGGCAGGTAGGAGGCCAGCACGGGGTGTCCAGGTGGATGGGGTGTGTTGGAGGCGGGAGAAAGGGGTCGTCAGAGGGTGGGCGAGAGTCTTGGTTAAAGAAGTAGGCGCGGAGGCGAAGGCGGCGGAAGAATTGTTTCGATGTCACGCCGCGTGTTGAATTCATCAATCCGGGAGCGTAGGGGAATGAAGGTGAGGCCTCTGCTGAGGACTGATCTTTCATCCTCAGAGAGGGGTAGGTCTGGAGGGATAGTGAAAACACGGCAGGGATGGGAGCTAGGACCTGGTGTGGGGCTGGAGCTGGGTGTGGGGGCGGGGTTAGGCCCTGTGGGCGGGGATGGAGATCGGCGGGGGGGCGGGGTTGGGCGTGGTGGACGGAACGCGGCGGGGGGGCGGGGTTAGGAGCGGTGACGGAACGCGGGCCGGGGGGGCGGGGTTAGGAGCGGTGACGGAACGCGGCGGGGGGGGCGGGGTTAGGAGCGGTGACGGAACGCGGCCGGGGGGCGGGGTTAGGAGCGGTGACGGAACGCGGCGGGGGGGCGGAGACACATGCGGCGATGTCCGAATGCAGGTCGCTGACGTCACTGGGGGCGGAAGTAGCTGCGGCGACCACGGAGACAGAGTTCTTCCCCATACTCGCGGAGGTCCTGTACACCCCCATCCCCCATCACGAAGGACTCAAAGCACTCCGCTTCTTCCTTTCCCGCCGTACCGACCAGTACCCTTCCACAGACACCCTCCTTCGACTGACCGAACTGGTCCTCACCCTGAACAACTTTTCTTTCCAATCCTCCCACTTCCTCCAAACCAAAGGAGTAGCCATGGGCACCCGCATGGGCCCCAGCTATGCCTGCCTCTTCGTAGGATATGTGGAACAATCCATCTTCCGCACCTACACTGGCCCCACCCCCCACCTTTTCCTCCGCTACATCGATGACTGTATCGGCGCTACCTCGTGCTCTCCCACGAGGAGGTTGAACAGTTCATCCACTTCACCAACACCTTCCACCCCGACCTCAAATTCTCCTGGACCGTCTCAGATTCCTCCCTCTCCTTCCTAGACCTTTCTATTTCTATCTCAGGCGACCGAATCAACACGGACATCTACTACAAACCGACCGACTTCCCACAGCTACCTGGACTACACCTCCTCCTACCCTGCCCCCTGTAAAAACGCCATCCCATTCTCCCAATTCCTTCGTCTCCGCCGCATCTGCTCCCAGGAGGACCAGTTCAAAATACGTACAACACAGATGGCCTCCTTCTTCAAGGACCGCAATTTCCCCCCCGACGTGGTCGACGGTGCCCTCCACCGCATCTCCTCCACTTCCCGCTCCTCCGCGCCCTTGAGCCCCCGCCCCTCCAACCGCCACCAGGACAGAACCCCACTGGTCCTCACCTACCACCCCACCAATCTCCATGTACAGCGCATCATCCGCCGTCATTTCCGCCACCTCCAAACAGACCCACCACCACCAAGGATATATTTCCCTCCCCTCCCCTATCAGCTTTCCGTAGAGACCACTCCCTCCGCGACTCCCTTGTCAGATCCATACCCCCCACCAACCCAACCTCCACTCCCAGCACCTTCCCTTGCAACCGCAGGAGGTGCAACACTTGCGCCCACCACCTCCCCCCTCACTTCTCTCCAAGGCCCCAAAGGAAACTTCCATATCCGCCACAGATTCACCTGCACCTCCACCCACATCATCTACTGCATCCGCTGCAGCCGGTGTGGCCTCCTCTATATTGGGGAGACAGGCCGCCTACTTGCGGAGCGATTCAGGGAGCACCTCTGGGCCACCCGGACGAACCAACCCAATCACCCTGTAGCACAGCATTTCAACTCCCCCTCCCACTCCACCGAGGATATGCAGGTCATTGGACCTCATCCACCGCCAAACCACAACAACCCGACGGTCGGAGGAGGAGCGTCTTATCTTCCGACTGGGAACCCTCCAACCACAGGGGATGAACTTGGACTTCACCAGTTTCTTCATCCCCCCTCCCCCCACCTTGTCTCAACCGAATCCCTCCAGCCTGGCACCGCCTTCCTGACCTGCAGTCTTCTTCTTAAACCTCTCCGCCTCCATCCTACTCCGACCTATCACCCTCACCTTGACCTCTTTCCACCTATCACATTTCCAACTCCCCTCCTCCAAGTCCCTCCTCCCTACCTTTAATCTTCTCCTGAACACTCTCTGCTCATTCCTGAAGAAGGGCCTGTGCCCGAAACGTCGAATCTCCTGTTCCCTGGATGCTGCCTGACCTGCTGTGCTGTTCCAGCAATAAAGTTTCAACTACTATATTCACTAATCAGCCTCACAGGACTGTGTAGTATATACACAGATCAGTCTCACAGGTCTGTACACTGTATTCACAAATCAGTCTCACAGGACTGTGTACTGTATTCACAAATCAGCCTCACAGGACTGTACACTGTATTTACAAATCAGCCTCACAGGTCTGTACACTGTACTCACAAATCAGTCTCACAGGTCTGTTTACTGTATTCACAAATCAATACTGTATTCTCAAATCAGTCTCACTGGTCTGTACACTGTATTCACAAAGCAGCCTCACAGGTCTGTGTACTGTATTCACAAAGCAGCCTCTCAGGACTGTATACTACATACACAGATCAGTCTCACAGGTCTGTACACTGTATTCACAAATCAGTCTCACAGGTCTGTGTACTGTATTCACAGATTCGCCTGACCGGTCAGTGTACTGTACTCAAAATCAGTCTCACAGGTCTGTATATTGTATCCAAAAATCAGCCGCAAAGGACTGTATAATATATACACAAATCAGTCTCACAGGTCTGTACACTGTATTCACAAATCAGCCTCACAGGTCTGTACACTGTATTCACAAATCAGTCTCACAGGTCAGTATGCTGTATTCTCAAATCCGTCTCACTGGTCTATACACTGTATTCACAAATCAGCCTCACAGGACTGTGTACTTTATTCATAAATCATCCTCACAGGTCTGAACACTGTATTCACAAATCAGTCTCACAGGTCTGTACACTGTATTCTCAAATCAGCCTCACAGGTCTGTACACTGTATTCTCAAATCAGCCTCACAGGTCTGTGTACTGTATTCACAAAGCAGCCTCTCAGGACTGTATACTACATACACAGATCAGTCTCACAGGTCTGTACACTGTATTCACAAATCAGTCTCACAGGTCTGTGTACTGTATTCACAGATTCGCCTGACCGGTCAGTGTACTGTACTCAAAATCAGTCTCACAGGTCTGTATATTGTATCCAAAAATCAGCCGCAAAGGACTGTATAATATATACACAGATCAGTCTCACAGGTCTGTGTACTATATTCACTAATCAGCCTCACAGGATTGTGTAGTATATACACAGATCAGTCTCACAGGTCTGTACACTGTATTCACAAATCAGCCTCACAGGTCTGTATACTGTATTCACAAATCAGTCTCACAGGACTGTGTACTGTATTCACAAATCAGCCTCACAGGTCTGTACACTGTATTCACAAATCAGTCTCACAGGACTGTGTACTGTATTCACAAATCAGCCTCACAGGTCTGTACACTGTATTCACAAATCAGTCTCACAGGACAGTGTACTGTGTTCACAAATCAGCCTCACAGGACTGTGTACTGTATTCACAAATCAGCCTCACAGGTCTGTACACTGTACTCACAAATCAGTCTCACAGGTCTGCACACTGTATTCACAAATCAGTCTCACAGGTCTGTACACTGTATTCACAAATCAGTCTCACAGGACTGTGTACTGTATTCACAAATCAGCCTCACAGGACTGTGTACTGTATTCACAAATCAGCCTCACATGTCTGTACACAATATTCACAAATCAGTCTCACAGGTCAGAACACTGTGTTCACAAATCAGTCTCACAGGTCTGTACAATGTGTTCACAAATCAGTCTCACAGGTCAGAACACTGTGTTCACAAATCAGTCTCACAGGTCTGTGTACTGTATTCACAAATCAGCCTCACAGGTCTGTACACTGTACTCACAAATCAGTCACACAGGTCTGCACACTGTATTCACAAATCAGTCTCACAGGTCTGTACACTGTATTCACAAATCAGTCTCACAGGACTGTACACTGTATTCACAAATCAGTCTCACAGGTCTGTGTACTGTATTCACAAATCAGCCTCGCAGGTCTGTACACTGTATTCACAACTCAGTCTCACAGATCTGTATACTGTACTCACAAATTAGTCTCACAGGACAGTGTACTGTATTCACAAATCAGTCTCACAGGACTGTACACTGTATTCACAAATCAGTCTCACAGGACTGTATACTGTATTCACAAATCAGTCTCACAGGTCTGTGTACTGTATTCACAAATCAGCCTCGCAGGTCTGTACACTGTATTCACAACTCAGTCTCACAGATCTGTATGCTATATACACAAATCAGCCTCACTGTAAAATATATACACAGATCAGTCTCACAGGTCTGTACACTGTATTCACAAATCAGCCTCACAGGTCTGTACACTGTATTCTCAAAGCAGTCTCACAGGACTGTGTACTGTATTCACAAATCAGCCTCACAGGTCTGTACATTGTATTCACAAATCAGCCTCACAGGACTGTGTACTGTATTCACAAATCAGCCTCACAGGTCTGTACATTGTATTCACAAACCAGCCTCACAAGTCAGTATACTGTACTGACAAATCAGTCTCACAGGACTGTGTACTGCCTTCACAAATCAGTCTCACAGGACTGTATACTGTATTCACAAATCAGTCTCACAGGACTGTGTACTGTATTCACAAATCAGCCTCACAGGTCTGTACACTGCATTCACAAATCAGCCTCACAGGTCTGTACACTGTATTCACAAATCAGCCTCACAGGACTGTATAATATATACACAAATCAGTCTCACAGGTCTGTACACTGTATTCTCAAAGCAGTCTCACAGGTCTGTGTACTGTATTCACAAAACAACCTCACAGGTCTGTACACTGTATTCACAAATCAGTCTCACTGGTCTGTACACTGTATTCTCAAAGCAGTCTCACAGGACAGTGTACTGTATTCACAAATCAGCCTCACATGTCTGTACACTGTATTCAAAAATCAGTCTCACAGGTCCGTGTACTGCATTCACAAATCAGTCTCCCAAGTCTGTACACTGTATTCACAAATCAGTCTCACAGGTCTGTGTACTGTATTCATAAATCAGTCTCACAGGTCAGTATACTGTATTCACAAATCAGTCTCACAGGACTGTACACTGTATTCACAAATTCGCCTCACCGGTCAGTGTACTGTACTCAAAATCAGCCTCACAGGTCTGTACATTGTATCCAAAAATCAGCCGCACAGGACTGTATAATATATACACAAATCAGTCTCACAGGTCTGTGTACTATATTCACTAGGAGAAAGTGAGGTCTGCAGATGCTGGAGATCAAAGTTGAAACTTTATTGCTGGAACAGCACAGCAGGTCAGGCAGCATCCAGGGAACAGGAGATTCGACGTTTCGGGCACAGGCCCTTCTTCAGGAATGAGCAGAGAGTGTTCAGCAGGAGAAGATAAAAGGTAGGGAGGAGGGACTTGGAGGAGGGGCGTTGGAAATGTGATAGGTGGAAAGAGGTCAAGGTGAGGGTGATAGGTCGGAGTAGGATGGAGGCGGAGAGGTCAAGAAGAAGACTGCAGGTCAGGAAGGCGGTGCCGGGCTGGAGGGATCCGGCTGAGACAAGGTGGGGGGAGGGGGGATGAAGAAACTGGTGAAGTCCAAGTTCATCCCCTGTGGTTGGAGGGTTCCCAGTCGGAAGATAAGACGCTCCTCCTCCGACCGTCGGGTTGTTGTGGTTTGGCGGTGGATGAGTCCAATGACCTGCATATCCTCGGTGGAGTGGGAGGGGGAGTTGAAATGCTGTGCTACAGGGTGATTGGGTTGGTTCGTCCGGGTGGCCCAGAGGTGCTCTCTGAATCGCTCCGCAAGTAGGCGGCCTGTCTCCCCAATATAGAGGAGGCCACACCGGCTGCAGCGGATGCAGTAGATGATGTGTGTGGAGGTGCAGGTGAATCTGTGGCGGATATGGAAGTTTCCTTTGGGGCCTTGGAGGGAGGTGAGGGGGGAGGTGTGGGCGCAAGTGTTGCACCTCCTGCGGTTGCAAGGGAAGGTGCCGGGAGTGGAGGTTGGGTCGGTGGGGGGTGTGGATCTGACAAGGGAGTCGCGGAGGGAGTGGTCTCTACGGAAAGCTGATAGGGGAGGGGAGGGAAATATATCCTTGGTGCTGGAGTCTGTTTGGAGGTGGCGGAAGTGACGGCGGATGATGCGCTGTACATGGAGATTGGTGGGGTGGTAGGTGAGGACCAGTGGGGTTCTGTCCTGGTGGCGGTTGGAGGGGCGGGGTTCAAGGGCAGAGGAGCGGGAAGTGGAGGAGATGCGGTGGAGGGCACCGTCGACCACGTCGGGGGGGAAATTGCGGTCCTTGAAGAAGGAGGCCATCTGTGTTGTACGTATTTTGAACTGGTCCTCCTGGGAGCAGATGCGGCGGAGACGAAGGAATTGGGAGAATGGGATGGCGTTTTTACAGGGGGCAGGATGGGAGGAGGTGTAGTCCAGGTAGCTGTGGGAGTCGGTAGGTTTGTAGTAGATGTCCGTGTTGATTCGGTCGCCTGAGATAGAAATAGAAAGGTCTAGGAAGGGGAGGGAGGAGTCCGAGACTGTCCAGGTGAATTTGAGGTCGGGGTGGAAGGTGTTAGTGTAGTGGATGAACTGTTCAACCTCCTCGTGGGAGCACGAGGTAGCGCCGATACAGTCATCAATGTAGCGAAGGAAAAGATGGGGGGTGGGGCCAGTGTAGTTGTGGAAGATGGATTGTTCCACATACCCTACGAAGAGGCAGGCATAGCTGGGGCCCATGCGGGTGCCCATGGCTACTCCTTTTGTTTGGAGAAAGTGGGAGGATTGGAAAGAAAAGTTGTTCAGGGTGAGGACCAGTTCGGTCAGTCGAAGGAGGGTGTCGGTGGAAGGGTACTGGTTGGTACGGCGGGAAAGGAAGAAGCGGAGGGCTTTGAGTCCTTCGTGATGGGGGATGGAGGTGTACAGGGACTGGATGTCCATGGTGAAGATAAGGCGTTGGGGACCGGGGAAGCAAAAATCCTGGAGGAGGTGGAGGGCGTGGGTGGTGTCACGGACGTAGGTGGGGAGTTCTTGGACTAAGGGGGACAGGACGGTGTCAAGGTATGCAGAGATGAGTTCGGTGGGGCAGGAGCAGGCTGAGACGATGGGTCGTCCGGGGCAGTCAGGTTTGTGGATTTTGGGCAGGAGGTAGAAGCGGGCGGTGCGGGGTTGTGGGACTATGAGGTTGGAGGCGGTGGATGGGAGGTCCCCCGAGGTGATGAGGTTATGGATGGTCTGGGAGATGATGGTTTGGTGGTGGGAGGTGGGGTCATGGTCAAGGGGGCAGTAGGAGGAGGTATCTGCGAGCTGGCGTTTGGCCTCAGCGGTGTAGAGGTCGGTGCGCCAAACTACTACCGCGCCTCCCTTGTCAGCTGGTTTGATAGTGAGGTTGGGGTTGCAACAGAGGGAGTGGAGGGCTGCGCGTTCCGAGGGTGAGAGGTTGGAGTGGGTGAGAGGGGTGGGGGAGTTCAGGTGGCGGTTAATATCGCGGCGGCAGTTGGCTATGAAGAGGTCGAGGGCAGGTAGGAGGCCAGCACGGGGTGTCCAGGTGGATGGGGTGTGTTGGAGGCGGGAGAAGGGGTCGTCAGAGGGTGGGCGAGAGTCTTGGTTAAAGAAGTAGGCGCGGAGGCGAAGGCGGCGGAAGAATTGTTCGATGTCACGCCGCGTGTTGAATTCATTAATCCGGGAGCGTAGGGGAATGAAGGTGAGGCCTCTGCTGAGGACTGATCTTTCATCCTCAGAGAGGGGTAGGTCTGGAGGGATGGTGAAAACACGGCCCTGGTGTGGGGCTGGAGCTGGGTGTGGGGGCGGGGTTAGGCCTGTGGGCGGGGATGGAGATCGGCGTGGGGGCGGGGTTAGGAGCGGTGACGGAACGCGGCGGGGGGGCGGGGTCAGGCGTGGTGACGGAACGCGGCGGGGGGGCGGGGTTAGGAGCGGTGACGGAACGCGGCCGGGGGGCGGGGTTAGGAGCGGTGACGGAACGCGGCGGGGGGGCGGAGACACATGCGGCGATGTCCGAATGCAGGTCGCTGACGTCACTGGGGGCGGAAGTAGCTGCGGCGACCACGGAGACAGAGTTCTTCCCCATACTCGCGGAGGTCCTGTACACCCCCATCCCCCATCACGAAGGACTCAAAGCCCTCCGCTTCTTCCTTTCCCGCCGTACCGACCAGTACCCTTCCACTGACACCCTCCTTCGACTGACTGAACTGGTCCTCACCCTGAACAACTTTTCTTTCCAATCCTCCCACTTCCTCCAAACCAAAGGAGTAGCCATGGGCACCCGCATGGGCCCCAGCTATGCCTGCCTCTTCGTAGGATATGTGGAACAATCCATCTTCCACAACTACACTGGCCCCACCCCCCACCTTTTCCTCCGCTACATCGATGACTGTATCGGCGCCGCCTCGTGCTCCCACGAGGAGGTTGAACAGTTCATCCACTTCACCAACACCTTCCACCCCGACCTCAAATTCTCCTGGACCGTCTCAGACTCCTCCCTCTCCTTCCTAGACCTGTCCATTTCTATCTCGGGCGACCGAATCAACACAGACGTTTACTATAAACCGACCGACTCCCACAGCTACCTGGACTACACCTCCTCCCATCCTGCCCCCTGTAAAAACGCCATCCCATTCTCCCAATTCCTTCGTCTCCGCCGCATCTGCTCCCAGGAGGACCAGTTCAAAATACGTACAACACAGATGGCCTCCTTCTTCAAGGACCGCAATTTCCCCCCCGACGTGGTCGACGGTGCCCTCCACCGCATCTCTTCCACTTCCCGCTCCTCTGCCCTTGAGCCCCGCCCCTCCAACCGCCACCAGGACAGAACCCCACTGGTCCTCACCTACCACCCCACCAATCTCCATGTACAGCGCATCATCCGCCGTCATTTCCGCCACCTCCAAACAGACCCCACCACCAAGGATATATTTCCCTCCCCTCCTCTATCAGCTTTCCGTAGAGACCACTCCCTCCGCGACTCCCTTGTCAGATCCACACCCCCCACCGACCCAACCTCCACTCCCGACACCTTCCCTTGCAACCGCAGGAGGTGCAACACTTGCGCCCACACCTCCCCCCTCACTTCTCTCCAAGGCCCCAAAGGAAACTTCCATATCCGCCACAGATTCACCTGCACCTCCACCCACATCATCTACTGCATCCGCTGCAGCCGGTGTGGCCTCCTCTATATTGGGGAGACAGGCCGCCTACTTGCGGAGCGATTCAGAGAGCACCTCTGGGCCACCCGGACGAACCAACCCAATCACCCTGTAGCACAGCATTTCAACTCCCCCTCCCACTCCACCGAGGATATGCAGGTCATTGGACTCATCCACCGCCAAACCACAACAACGCGACGGTCGGAGGAGGAGCGTCTTATCTTCCGACTGGGAACCCTCCAACCACAGGGGATGAACTTGGACTTCACCAGTTTCTTCATCCCCCCTCCCCCCACCTTGTCTCAGCCGGATCCCTCCAGCCTGGCACCGCCTTCCTGACCTGCAGTCTTCTTCTTAACCTCTCCGCCTCCATCCTACTCCGACCTATCACCCTCACCTTGACCTCTTTCCACCTATCACATTTCCAACTCCCCTCCTCCAAGTCCCTCCTCCCTACCTTTAATCTTCTCCTGAACACTCTCTGCTCATTCCTGAAGAAGGGCCTGTGCCCGAAACGTCGAATCTCCTGTTCCCTGGATGCTGCCTGACCTGCTGTGCTGTTCCAGCAATAAAGTTTCAACTACTATATTCACTAATCAGCCTCACAGGACTGTGTAGTATATACACAGATCAGTCTCACAGGTCTGTACACTGTATTCACAAATCAGTCTCACAGGACTGTGTACTGTATTCACAAATCAGCCTCACAGGTCTGTACACTGTATTCACAAATCAGTCTCACAGGACAGTGTACTGTATTCACAAATCAGTCACACAGGTCTGCACACTGTATTCACAAATCAGTCTCACAGGTCTGTACACTGTATTCACAAATCAGTCTCACAGGACTGTGTACTGTATTCACAAATCAGCCTCACAGGTCTGTACACTGTATTCACAAATCAGTCTCACAGGACAGTGTACTGTATTCACAAATCAGTCACACAGGTCTGCACACTGTATTCACAAATCAGTCTCACAGGTCTGTACACTGTATTCACAAATCAGTCTCACAGGTCTGTATACTGTATTCACAAATCAGTCTCACTGGTCTGTACACTGTATTCACAAATCAGTCTCACAGGACTGTGTACTGTATTCACAAATCAGCCTCACAGGACTGTGTACTGTATTCACAAATCAGCCTCACATGTCTGTACATTATATTCACAAATCAGTCTCACAGGTCAGTATACTGTACTCACAAATTAGTCTCACAGGACAGTGTACTGTATTCACAAATCAGTCTCACAGGACTGTACACTGTATTCACAAATCAGATCACAGGACTGTATACTGTATTCACAAATCAGTCTCACAGGTCCGTGTACTGTATTCACAAATCAGCCTCACAGGTCTGTACACTGTATTCACAAATCAGACTCACAGGACTGTATAATATATACACAAATCAGCCTCACAGGTCTGTACACTGTATTCACAAATCAGTCTCACAGGTCTGTGTACAATATTCACTAATCAGCCTCGCAGGTCTGTACACTGTATTCACAAATCAGTCTCACAGATCTGTATACTATATACACAAATCAGCCTCACAGGACTGTAAAATATATACACAGATCAGTCTCACAGGTCTGTACACTGTATTCACAAATCAGCCTCACAGGTCTGTACATTGTATTCACAAACCAGCCTCACAAGTCAGTATACTGTACTCACAAATCAGTCTCACAGGACTGTGTACTGTATTCACAAATCAGCCTCACAGGTCTTTACACAGTATTCACAAATCAGTCTCACAGGTCTGTACACTGTATTCACAAATCAGCCTCACTGGTCTGTACACTGTATTCTCAAAGCAGTCTCACAGGACTGTGTACTGTATTCACAAATCAGTCTCACAGGTCTGTACACTGTATTCACAAATCAGCCTCACTGGTCTGTACACTGTATTCTCAAAGCAGTCTCACAGGACTGTGTACTGTATTCACAAATCAGTCTCACAGGTCTGTACACTGTTTTCGCAAATCAGTCTCACAGGTCTGTACACTGTACTCACAAATCAGTCTCACAGGACTGTGTACTGTATACACAAATCAGCCTCACAGGTCTGTACACTGTATTCACAAATCAGTCTCACTGGTCTGTGTACTGTTTTCACAAATCAGCCTCACAGGTCAGTCCACTGTATTCACAAATCAGCCTCACAGGTCTGTACACTGTATTCACAAATCAGCCTCACAGGTCTGTGCACTGTATTCACAAATCAGTCTCACAGGATTGTGTACTGTATTCACAAATCAGCCTCACAGGTCTGTACACTGTATTCACAAATCAGTCTCACAGGATTGTGTACTGTATTCACAAATCAGTCTCACAGGTCTGTACACTGTATTCTCAAAGCAGTCTCACAGGTCTGTGTACTGTATTCACAAAACAGCCTCACAGGTCTGTGTACTGTATTCACAAATCAGTCTCACAGGTCTGTACACTGTATTCACAAATCAGTCTCACAGGTCTGTATACTGTATTCACAAATCAGCCTCGCAAGTCCTTGTACTATATTCACAAATCAGTCTCACAGGTCTGTGTACTGTATTCACAAATCAGCCTCACAGGTCTGTACACTGTACTATGGCGTACTGGCTTTTATTGGTAGAGGAATTGAGTTCCGGAGTCCTGAGGTCATGATGCAGTTGTATAAGACTCTGGTGCGGCCGCATCTGGAGTATTGTGTGCAGTTTTGGTCGCCATACTTTTGGAAGGATGTGGAGGCACTGGAACGGGTGCAGAGGAGTTTACCAGGATGTTGCCTGGTATGGAAGGAAGATCGTATGAGGAAAGACTGAGACACTTGGGGCTGTTTTCATTAGAGAAAAGAAGGTTTAGGGGTGACTTGATTGAGGTGTACAAGATGATTAGGGGGTTAGATAGGGTTGACAGTGTGAACCTTTTCCCGCGTATGGAGTCGGGTATTACAAGGGGGCATAGCTTTAAATTAAGGGGGGGTAGGTATAGGACTGAAGTTAGGGGTAGGTTCTTCACTCAGCGAGTCGTAAGTTCATGGGATGCCCTGCCAGTAGCAGTGGTGGACTCTCCCTCATTATGGGCATTTAAGCGGGCATTGGATAGGTATATGGAGGATAGTGGGTTAGAAAAGGTTAGGTGGGCTTGGATCGGCGCAACATCGAGGGCCAAAGGGCCTGTACTGCGCTGTATTCTTCTATGTTCTATGTTCTATGTTCTACACTGTATTCACAAGTCAGTCTCACAGGTCTGTGTACTGTTTTCACAAATAAGCCTCACAAGTCAGTGCACTATATTCACAAATCAGTCTCACAGGACTGTGTACTGTATTCACAAATCAGCCTCACAGGTCTGTACACTGTATTCACAAATCAGCCTCACATGTCAGTATACTGTACTAACAAATCAGTCTCACAGGACTATGTACTGTATTCACAAATCAGTCTCACAGGTCTGTGTACTGTATTCACACATCAGCCTCACAGGTCTGTACACTGTATTCACAAATCAGTCTCACAGGACTGTGTACTGTATTCACAAATCAGCCTCACAGGTCTGTACACTGTATTCACAAATCAGCCTCACAGGTCTGTACACTGTATTCACAAATCAGTCTCACAGGACTGTGTACTGTATTCACAAATCAGCCTCACAGGTCTGTACACTGTATTCACAAATCAGTCTCACAGGACTGTGTACTGTATTCACAAATCAGCCTCACAGGTCTGTACACTGTATTCACAAATCAGCCTCACAGGTCTGTACACTGTATTCACAAATCAGTCTCACAGGACTGTGTACTGTATTCACAAATCAGCCTCACAGGTCTGTACACTGTATTCACAAATCAGCCTCACAGGTCTGTACACTGTATTCAGAAATCAGTCTCACAGGTCTGTGTACTGTATTCACAAATCAGCCTCACAGGTCCGTGTACTGCATTCACAAATCAGTCTCCCAAGTCTGTACACTGTATTCACAAATCAGTCTCACAGGTCTGTACACTGTATTCACAAATCAGTCTCACAGGTCAGTATACTGTATTCACAAATCAGTCTCACAGGTCTGTACACTGTATTCACAAATCAGTCTCACTGGTCTGTGTACTGTATTCACAAATCAGCCTCACAGGTCCGTGTACTGTATTCACAAATCAGCCTCACAGGTCTGTACACTGTATTCACAAATCAGCCTCACAGGACTGTATAATATATACACAGATCAGTCTCACAGGTCTGTACACTATATTCACAAATCAGTCTCACAGGTCTGTGTACTATATTCACTAATCAGCCTCACAGGACTGTGTAGTATATACACAGATCAGTCTCACAGGTCTGTACACTGTATTCACAAATCAGCCTCACAGGTCTGTACACTGTATTCTCAAAGCAGTCTCACAGGTCTGTGTACTGTATTCACAAAACAGCCTCACAGGTCTGTACACTGTATTCACAAATCAGCCTCACAGGACTGTATAATATATACACAAATCAGTCTCACAGATCTATACACTGTATTCACAAATCAGTCTCACAGGTCTGTACACTGTATTTACAAATCAGTCTCACAGGTCTGTACACTGTATTCACAAATCAGCCTCACAGGACTGTATAATATATACACAGATCAGTCTCACAGGTCTGTACACTATATTCACAAATCAGTCTCACAGGTCTGTGTACTATATTCACTAATCAGCCTCACAGGACTGTGTAGTATATACACAGATCAGTCTCACAGGTCTGTACACTGTATTCACAAATCAGCCTCACAGGTCTGTACACTGTATTCTCAAAGCAGTCTCACAGGTCTGTGTACTGTATTCACAAAACAGCCTCACAGGTCTGTACACTGTATTCACAAATCAGTCTCACAGGTCTGTGTACTGTATTCACAAATCAGTCTCACAGGTCTGTACACTGTATTCACAAATCAGTCTCACAGGACAGTGTACTGTATTCACAAATCAGTCTCACAGGTCTGTACACTGTATTCACAAGTCAGTCTCACAGGTCAGTGTACTGTTTTCACAAATCAGCCTCACAGGACTGTGTACTGTATTCACAAATCAGCTTCACAGATCTGTACACTATATTCACAAATCAGTGTCACAGGACAGTGTACTGTATTCACAAATCAGCCTCACAGGTCTGTACACTATATTCACAAATTAGTCTCACAGTTCTGTGTCCTGTATTCACAAATCAGCCTCACAGATCTGTACACTATATTCACAAATCAGTCTCACAGGACTGTGTGCTGTATTCACAAATCAGCCTCACAAGTCAGTATACTGTACTCACAAATCAGTCTCACAGGACTGTGTACTGTATTCACAAATCAGCCTCACAGGTCTGTACACTGTATTCACAAATCAGTCTCACAGGACTGTGTACTGTATTCTCAAATCAGCCTCACAGGTCTGTACACTGTATTCACAAATCAGCCTCACAGGTCTGTACACTGTATTCACAAATCAGCCTCACAGGTCTGTACACTGTATTCACAAATCAGCCTCACAGGACTGTATAATATATACACAGATCAGTCTCACAGGTCTGTACACTATATTCACAAATCAGCCTCACAGATCTGTACACTGTATTCACAAATCAGTCTCACAGGACTGTGTACTGTATTCACAAATCAGCCTCACAGGTCTGTACACTGTATTCACAAATCAGCCTCACAGGTCCGTGTACTGTATTCACAAATCAGCCTCACGCGTCTGTACACTGTATTCACAAATCAGCCTCACAGGACTGTATAATATATACACAGATCAGTCTCACAGGTCTGTACACTGTGTTCACAAATCAGCCTCACAGGTCTGTATACTGTATTCACAAATCAGTCTCACAGGACTGTGTACTGTATTCACAAATCAGCCTCACAGGTCTGTACACTGTATTCACAAATCAGTCTCACAGGACTGTGTACTGTATTCACAAATCAGTCTCACAGGTCTGTACATTGTATTCACAAATCAGCCTCACAGATCTGTACACTGTATTCAAAAATCAGTCTCACAGGACTGTGTACTGTATTCACAAGTCAGCCTCACAGGTCTGTACACTGTATTCACAAATCAGCCTCGCCGGTCCTTGTACTGTATTCACAAATCAGCCTCACAGGACTGTATAATATATACACAAATCAGTCTCACAGGTCTGTACACTGTTTTCTCAAAGCAGTCTCACAGGTCTGTGTACTGTATTCACAAATCAGCCTCACAGGTCTGTGTACTGTATTCAGAAATCAGTCTCACAAGTCTGTGTACTGTATTCACAAATCAGCCTCACTGGTCTGTACACTGTATTCACAAATCAGTCTCACAGGTCTGTATACTGTATTCACAATTCAGCCTCGCAGGTCCTTGTACTGTATTCACAAATCAGCCTCGCAGGACTGTATAATATATACACAGATCAGTCTCACAGGTACGTGCACTGTATTCACAAATCAGTCTCACAGGGCTGTGTACAGTATTCACAAATCAGCCTCACAGGACTGTGTACTGTATACACAAATCAGCCTCACAGGTCTGTACACTATATTCACAAATTAGTCTCACAGTTCTGTGTACTGTATTTACAAATCAGCCTCACAGGTCTGTACACTGTATTCACAAATCAGTCTCACAGGACTGTACACTGTATTCACAAATCAGTCTCACAGGTCTGTGTACTGTATTCACAAATCAGCCTCGCAGGTCCTTGTACTGTATTCACAAATCAGTCTCACAGGTCTGTACACTGTATTCACAAATCAGCCTCGCCGGTCCTTGTACTGTATTCACAAATCAGCCTCACAGGACAGTATTATATATACACAAATCAGTCTCACAGGTCTGTACACTGTTTTCTCAAAGCAGTCTCACAGGTCTGTGTAGTGTATTCACAAATCAGCCTCACAGGTCTGTGTACTGTATTCAGAAATCTGTCTCACAAGTCTGTGTACTGTATTCACAAATCAGCCTCACAGGTCTGTACACTGTATTCACAATTCAGCCTCGCAGGTCCTTGTACTGTCTTCACAAATCAGCCTCGCAGGACTGTATAACATATACACAGATCAGTTTCACAGGTCTGTACACTGTATTCACAAATCATCCTCACAGGACTGTATAATATATACACAGAAAAGTCTCACAGGTATGTGCACTGTATTCACAAATCAGTGTCACAGGTCTGTGTACTATATTCACTAATCAGCCTCACAGGACTGTGTACTATATACACAGATCAGTCTCACAGGTCTGCACATTGTATTCACAAATCTGCCTCACAGGTCTGTATACTGTATTCACAAATCAGTCTCACAGGTCTGTACACTGTATTCACAAATCAGCCTCACAGATCTGTACACTGTATTCACAAATCAGCCTCACAGGTCTGTACACTGTATTCACAATTCAGTCTCACAGGTCTGCACATTGTATTCACAAATCAGTCTCACAGGTCTGTATACTGTATTCACAAATCAGCCTCGCAGTTCCGTGTACTGTATTCACAAATCAGCCTCACAGGTGCTTATATATTCCAACCCTCTTGAGATAAATGACAACATTGCATTCGCTTTCTTAATCACGGACTCAACCTGCATGTTTATCTTTAGAGAATCCTCGACTAGCACGCCCAGATCCCTCTGTACTTTGGCTTTATTAATTTTCTCACCGTTTAGAAAGTAGTCCATGCTTCTATTCTTTTTCCCAAAGTGCAAGACCTCGCATTTGCTCACATTGAATTCCATCAGCCATTTCCTGGACCACTCCTCCAAACTGTCTAGATCCTTCTGCAGCCTCCCCACTTCCTCAGTACTACCTGCCTGTCCACCTATCTTTGTATCATCGGCAAACTTCGCTGGAATGCCCCCAGTTCCTTCATCCAGATCATTAATATATAATGTGAACAGCTGTGGACCCAGCACCGAACCCTGCGGGACACCGCTTGTCACCAGCTGCCATTCCGAAAAAGAACCTTTTATCCCAACTCTCTACCTTCTGTCAGACAGCCAATTCTCAATCCACACCAGTAGCTCACCTCGAACACCATGGGCCCTCACCTTGCTCAGCAGCCTCCCGTGTGGAACCTTATCAAAGGCCTTTTGGAAGTCTAGGTAGACCACATCCACTGGGTTTCCCCGGTCTAACCTACTTGTCACTTAACACCAAAGGGATAAAAATGTTAGTGGGACTTGTGTACAAACCATCAAACAGTAGGTGTGAGGTTGAGGATTGTATCAAACTGGAACTTAGAGATTCATGGGGTAAGGATGCATCACTTATTATAGAGGAGTTCAATCTACATATTGATTGGATTAACCAAACTGTAGCAATGTGATGAAGGAGGATTTTCTGAAATGTATGAGGTATGGTCTCCTCGACCAATGTGTCAAGGAACCAACTCGAGAGCAGCCCATTCCAGACTGAGTTTTGTGTAATGAGAGAGAATTAATTAGCAACATTGTGGTGTGAGATCCTTGAGGGAAGAATGACCATAATGTGATAGAATTCTTCATTAAGATGGAGAGTGACACAATTAAATCTGAGACGAGAGTCCTGAACCTAAAGAAAGCTAACTTTAATGGCATGAGGAATTGCATTGTCTCGGATAAGCTGGCCAGGGATACCTAAGGGGTTGACGGTGGATAGGCAATGGCAGACATTTAAAGAAGACTTGAGTGACCTTCAACAACTGTGCATCCTTGCCTGGTGTCAGCGTAAAGTAGGGAAGGTGGCTGAACCATGGTGAACAAGGGAAATCAGGAACAGGGTTAAAGCTGAAGAGTAGGCAGAAACATTGGCCAGAAAAAGCAGCAAACCTGAGGACTGGGAGAAATTTAATCTTTAGCAGAGGAGGGCAATGGGTTTAATTCAGAAAATAGAATATGGAAGTAAGCTTGTGGAAACCATACAAACTGACTGTAAAAGCTTCTGTAGATACATGAAGAGAAAAAGCCTGGCGAAGACAAACGTAGGTCCCTTCCAGTTAGAATCAGGTTTCTCTGCCCTGAAGCTCTTCAACCATGTCGTGGACTTCAACAGTTTCCTCATTTCCCCTTCCCCCACCTCACCCTAGTTCTAAACTTCCAGCTCAGCACTGTCCCCATGACTTGTCCGACCTGCCCAGCTCCTTTTCCACCTATCCACTCCACCCTCCCCCCGCCCCCGACCTATCACCTTCATCCCCTCCCCCACTCATCTATTGTACTCTATGCTACTCTCTCCCCACCCCCACCCTCCTCTAGCTTATCTCTCCATGCTTCAGGCTCTCTGCCTTTATTCCTGATGAAGGGCTTTTGCCCGAAACGTCGATTTTGCTGCTCCTCGGATGCTGCCTGAACTGCTGTGCTCTTCCAGCACCACTGATCCAGAATCTGGTTTCCAGCATCTACAGTCATTGTTTTTACCTCCTAAATTCCTAATGGCCAACAAAGAGCTGGCAGAGCAGCTGAACAAATACTTTGGATCTGTCTTCACTGAGAAGGAAACAAATCACCTTCAGGAAATGCCAGAGGACAGAGAGTCAAGCATGAAGGAGGAACTGAAGGGAATCCTTATTAACCAGGAAATGGGATTGGGGAAATTGATGGGATTAAACCCATAAGGCCCCAGAGCCTGATGCTCTACATCCCAGAATACTCAAGGAATGGTCCTAGAAATAGCAGACACAGTGGTGATCATTTTCCAGCACTCTGTCATCTCTGGAAGAGTTCCAATGGACTGGAGGGTCGCTAATGTAACCCCACTCTTTAAAAAAGGAAGGAGAGAGAAAATGAGGAGTTATCGGCCAGTTAGCCTGAGATCAGTGGTGGGGACAATGCTGGAATCAAATTATTAAGGATGTAATAAATGAGTATTTGGAAAATGGTGACAGGATTGGTCCTACTCAGCATGGATTCACTAAAGGGATACCCTACTTGTCAAATCTCCTTGTTTTTCTATCCTTATTCGAGGTTGTGACCAGTACAGTGGACAAGGTGAATCAGGTCAGAAGTCAACCACACCAGGTTATAGTCCAACAGGTTTATCAGAAATCACAAGCTTTTGGAGCATGGTGAAGGTGTCCATTCCAGTCCAACACCAGCACCACCACATCAAGGGGGAATCAGATGTTGGGGATCTGGCTTTTCCAAAGGCTTTTGACAAGATTCCACACAAGAGATTAATGAGGAAAATTAAAGTTCATGGTATTGGAGGTCATGTGAGGAAGATGCTGAGAGGCTGCAGGGTAACTTGGGGTTACCCTGCTGGGTAACATTGGTTACCCTGCTGGTTGAGAGGACAGATACTTGGGAAATGCAATCTAATGTGGATCAATGGGAGGTTATTTACTTTGGTCACAAAACCAGGAAGGCAGATTATTATCTGAAAGGGGGCAGTTTAGATAAAGGTGAGGGTGCAACGAGACCTGGGTGTCATGGTGGAACAGTCACTGAAGGTTGGCACGCAGGTGCAGCGGGCAGTAATGAAAGCTAATGCCATGCTGGCCTTCATAGTGAGAGGATTAGAGTATTGGAGTCAGGATGTCTTGCTGCAGTTATACAGGGTCTAAGTGAGGCCACACCTTGAGTATTGGTTGGAGGTTTGGTCTCTGAGTCTGAGGAAGGACATTCTTGTTATTGAGGGAGTCCAGTGAAGGTTCACCAGCCTGATACCCGGGATGGCAGGACTGACTTATGAGGAAAGACTGGATCAACTGGGCTTGTACTCACTGGAATTCAGAAGAATGAGGGGAATCTCAGAGAAACCTATAAAATCCTGATGGGACTAGACAGGCTAGGTGTAGGAAGATGTATGTTCCGGATGTTGGGGAAGTCCCGAACTAGGGGTCACAGTGTAAGGATAAGGGGTAAGCCATTCAGGACTGAGATGGGGAAGAATGTCTTCCCTCAGAGCTGTGAATTCTCTCCCACAGGAAGCTGTTGGGGCCAGTTCATTCGATAGATTCAAGAGGGAACTGGACATGGGCCTTGGGGTTAAAGGGATCAAAGGAAAACAGACCCTTCAGCCCAACCCATCAATGCCGACCAGATATCCCAACCCAAGTGGGACACTGAGGCTGCATCGTGTCATGATCATGTTGAATGGTGGGGCAGGCTCAAAGGGCTGAATGGCCTACTCCAACACTGATTTTCAATGTTTCTATATTTTCCCCTGACAGCTCATTCCATACACGCACCCACCCCTTCATGTGAAATGTTTGCCCATCAGGTCCGTTTTAGATCTTTCCCCTCTCATCTTAAATCTATGCTCTCTGGTTTGGGACTGCACTACCCTGAGGAAAACCCCATGGCTATTTATCCTATCCATGCCCCTCATGAATTTATGAACATCTGTAAGGTTACCCGTCAGCCTCCGATGCTCCAGGGAGAAATGTCCCAGCTTATTCTGCCTCTGTTTACATTGGCAGCCTCAGTAATCTCCTTGTAAATCTTCTCTGCATCCTTTTCAGTTTAATAATATCCTAAATATCCTAAAGTGACCAGAATTAGACACAGTGCTCCAAATATGGCCTTATCGATGACTTGTCCAGCTGTAACATGACGTCCAGCACCATTCTAATCTTGACTCTGATCTCTGATCTGCAGCACCCACTTGCACCCTTCTTCCATATCTACCTGGGACTCCACTTACCTGAACTGCAAGTCCCTCATTTCCTCTCCACTCCTTAAGGACCTGGCATTCACCATGAAATGGGACTTTTAAAGACATCACTATTTATTTCCTTCGCGATCATGATTTTCTCCATGATAAATACTGATGACAAATATTCATTTGGCATCTCCTGTGGCTCCACACAGAGATGACCCTGTTGATACAGGTTGTACCTTTTTGGATTCTTCTTTACCGTTTCTACCAAATCTCATGACCCCTTTTTGCCATCTTGATTTCCCTTTAAAGAACACTCATACAGTCATAGAGATGTACAGCATGGAAACAGACCCTTCAGCCCAACCTGTCCATGCCGACCAGATATCCCAACTCAATCTAGTCCCACCTTCCAGCACCTGGCCCATATCCCTCCAAATCCTTCCTATTCATATACCCATCCAAATGCCTCTTAAATGTTGCAATTGTTCCAGCCTCCACCAGATCCTCTGGCAGCTCATTCCATACACGTACCACCCTCTGTGTGAAAAGGTTGCCCATTTAGGTCTCTTTTATATCTTTCCCCTCTCACCCTAAACCTATGCCCTCTAGTTCTGGACTCCCCCATCCCACGGAAAAGACTTTGTCTATTTATCCTATCCATGCCCCTTATGACTTTGAAAACCTCTATCTCATGACCCCTTTTTGCCATCTTGATTTCCATTTAAAGAGCCCCTCAGCTTCCGACGCTCCAGGGAAAACAGCCCCAGCCTGTTCAGTCTCTCCCTATAGCTCAGATCCTCCAACCCTGGCAACCTCCTTGTAAACCTTTTCTGAACCCTTTCAAGTTTCACAACATCTTTCTGATAGGAAGGAGACCAGAATTGCACGCAATATTCCAACAGTGGCCTAACCAATGTCCTGTACAGCCGCAACATGACCTCCCAACCCCTGTACTCAATACTCTGACCAATAAAGGAAAGCATACCAAACACCTTCTGCATCTACCTGAGACTCCACTTTCAAGGAGCTATGAACCTGCACTCCAAGGTCTCTTTGTTCAGCAACACTCCCTAGGACCTTACCATTAAGTGTATAAGTCCTGCTAAGATTTGCTTTCCCAAAATGCAGCACCTTGCATTTATCTGAATTAAACTCCATCTGCCACTTCTCAGCCCATTGGCCCATCTGGTCCAGATCCTGTTGTAATCTGAGGTAACCCTCTTCGCTGTCCACTACACCTCCAATTTTGATGTCATCTGCAAACTTACTAACTGTACCTCTTATGCTCACATCCAAATCATTTATGTAAATGACAAAAAGTAGAGGGCCCAGCACCGATCCTTGTGACACTCCACTGGTCACAGGCCTCCAGCCTGAAAAACAACCCTCAAACACCACCCTCTGTCTTCTACCTTTGAGCCAGTTCTGTATCCAAATGGATAGTTCTCCCCGTTGCTGTGGTTCTGTTCGCCGAGCTGGGAATTTGTGTTGCAGACGTTTCGTCCCCTGTCTAGGTGACATCCTCAGTGCTTGGGAGCCTCCTGTGAAGCGCTTCTGTGGTGTTTCCTCTGGCATTTATAGTGGTCTGTCCCTGCCGCTTCCGGTTGTCAGTTTCAGCTGTCCGCTGTAGTGGCCGGTATATTGGGTCCAGGTCGATGTGTTTGTTGATGGAGTTTGTGGATGAATGCCATGCTTCTGGGAATTCCCTGGCTGTTCTCTGTTTGGCTTGTCCTATAATAGTAGTGTTGTCCCAGTCGAACTCATGTTTCTTGTCGTCTGCGTGTGTGGCTACTAGGGATAGCTGGTCGTGGCGTTTCGTGGCTAGTTGATGTTTATGGATGCGGATCGTTAGCTGTCTTCCTGTTTGTCCTATATAGTGTTTAGTGCAGTCCTTGCATGGGATTTTGTACACTACATTAGTTTTGCTCATGCTGGGTATCGGGTCCTTCATCCTGGTGAGTTGTTGTCTGAGAGTGGCTGTTGGTTTGTGTGCTGTTATAAGTCCTAGTGGTCGCAGTAGTCTGGCTGTCAGTTCAGAAATGTTTTTGATGTATGGTAGTGTGGCTAGTCCTTTGGGTTGTGGCATGTCCTCGTTCCGTTGTCTTTCCCTTAGATGAAATTGCGAGGGTATCCATTTTTGGCGAATACCTTGTACAGGTGTTCCTCTTCCTGTTTTTGCAGTTCTGGTGTGCTGCAGTCTGTTGTGGCCCTTTTGAATAGTGTCTTGATGCAACTTCTTTTGTGTGTGTTGGGGTGGTTGCTCTCGTAGTTCAGGACTTGGTCTGTGTGTGTGGCTTTCCTGTGTACCTTTGTGGTGAATTCTCCATTCGGTGTTCTCTGTACCATCACGTCTAGGAATGGGAGTTGGTTGTCCTTTTCTTCCTCTCTAGTGAATCGGATTCCTGTGAGTGTGGCGTTGATGATCCGGTGTGTGTTCTCTATTTCTGTGTATTTAATGATTACAAAGGTGTCATCCACATAACTGACCCAGAGTTTGGGTTGAATTTGCGGTAAGACTGTTTGTTCTAACCTTTGCATTACCGTTTCTGCTATGAGTCCAGAGATGGGTGAGCCCATGGGTGTGCCGTTGATTTGTTCATATATTTGGTTGTTGAATGTGAAGTGTGTTGTGAGGCACAAGTCCAGTAGTTTGAGTATGCCGTCTTTGTTGATAGGTTCCCCGTCCTGTTGTCTGTTCTGTATGTCCAGCAGGAGAAAGTGA
This sequence comes from Chiloscyllium plagiosum, assembly GCF_037043375.1. Taxonomy (NCBI): domain Eukaryota; kingdom Metazoa; phylum Chordata; class Chondrichthyes; order Orectolobiformes; family Hemiscylliidae; genus Chiloscyllium; species Chiloscyllium plagiosum. Next base: position 177,119,464 of record NW_028270139.1, on the reverse strand, counting down.
GGTCTGCAGATGCTGGAGATCAGAGCTGAAAATGTGTTGCTGGAAAAGCGCAGCAGGTCAGGCAGCATCCAGGGATCAGGAGAATCGATGTTTCGGGCATAAGCCCTTCTTCAGGAATCCAGCAGGTTTGGTATTGTTTCTCTGGCTAGGGTTTTGTCGATAGAGGTGAACCCTGTATTCTATGAGATCTAACCTTGCTAATCAGTCTCCCATGGGGAACCTTGTCGAATGCCTTACTGAAGTCCATATAGATCACATCTACTGCTCTGCCCTCATCAAGCTTCTTTGTTACTTCTTCAAAAAACTCAATCAAGTTTGTGAGATATGATTTCCCACCCACAAAGCCATGTTGACTATCCCGAAACAGTCCTTGCCTTTCCAAATACATGTACATCCTGTCCCCCAGGATTCCCTCCAGCAACTTGCCACCACCGAGGTCAGGCTCACTGGTGTATAGTTCCCTGGCTTGTCCTTACCACCCTTCTTAAACAGTGGCACCACGTTAGCCAACCTCCAGTCTTCTGGCACCTCACCTGTGACTATCGATGATACAAATATCTCAGCAAGAGGCCCAGCAATCACTTCTCTAGCTTCCCACAGAGTTCTAGGGTATACCTGATCAGGTCCTGGGGATTTATCCACCTTTAACCGCTTCAAGACATCCAGCACTTCCTCCTCCTCTGTAATCTGGACATTTTGCAAGATGTCACCATCTATTTCCCTACAGCCTATATCTTCCATATCCATTTCCACAGTAAATACTGATGCAAAATACTCATTTATTATCTCCCCCATTTTCTGTGGCTCCACACAAAGACCGCCTTGCTGATCTTTGAGGGGCCCTATTCCATATCGTATTTCCAACACCCCTCCCCCAAGTCCCTCCTTCCTACCTTTTATCTTAGCCTTCTGGACACACTTTCCTCATTCCTGAAGAAGGGCTCATGCCCAAAACGTCGATTCTCCTGCTCCTTGGGTGCTGCCTGACCTGCTACGCTTTTCCAGCAACACATTTTCGGGCCCTATTCTCTCTCTAGTTACCCTTTTGTCCTTAATATATTTGTAAAAACCCTTTGTATTCTCCTTAATTCTATTTGCCAACGCTACCTCATTTCCCCTTTTTGCCCTCGTGATTTCTCTCTTAAGTATACTCCTACTGCCTTTATACTCTAAGGATTCACTCGATCTATCCTGTCCATACCTGACATCTGCTTCCTTCTTTTTCTTAACCAAACCCTCAATTTCTTTAGTCATCCAGCATTCCCCATACCTACCAGCCTTCCCTTTCACCCTGACAGGAATATACTTTCTCTGGATTCTTGTTATCTCATTTCTGAAGGCTTCCCATTTTCCAGCCGTCCCTTTACCTGCGAACATCTGCTTCCAATCAGCTTTTGAAAGTTCTTGCCTAATACCGTCAAAATTGGCCTTTCTCCAATTTAGAACTTCAACTTTTAGATCTGATCTATCCTTTTCCATCACTATTTTAAAACGAATAGAATTATGTTTGGAAAGTTAAAACCCCCGACCATAACCACCCTATTATTCTTACAGATAGCTGAGATCTCCTGACAAGTTTGTTTCTCAATTTCCCTCTGACTATTGGGGGGGTCTATAATACAATCCCAATAAGGTGATCATCCCTTTCTTATTTCTCAGTTCCACCCAAATAACTTCCCTGGATATATTTCTGGGAATATCCTCCCTCAGCACAGCTGTAATGCTATCCCTTATCAAAAACACCACTCCCCCTCCTCTCTTGCCTCCCTATCTATCCTTCCTGTAGCATTTGTATCCTGGAACATTAAGCTGCCAGTCCTGCCCATCCCTGAGCCATGTTTCTGTAATTGCTATGATATCCCAGTCCCATGTTCCTAACCATGCCCTGAGTTCATCTGCCAACCCTGTTAGGCCCCTTGCATTGAAATAAATGCAGTTTAATTTATTAGTCCTACCTTGTCCCTGCCTGCCCTGACTGTTTGATTCACTTCTGTTCTCAACTGTACCAGTCACAGATTGATCTCTTTCCTCACTATCTCCCTAGGTCCCACCCCCTCTCCACCTTACTAGTTTAAATTCTCCCAAGCAGTCCTAGCAAATATCCCTGCCAGTATATTAGTCCCCTTCCAATTTAGGTGCAATCCGTCCTTCCTGTACAGGTCACTTCTACCCCAAAAGAGATTCCAATGATCCAAAAATGTGAGTCCTTCTCCGATACACCAGCTCCTCAGCCATGCATTCATCTGCTCTATTCTCCTATTCCTGCCCTCACTAGCTTGTAGCACTGGGAGTAATCCAGATATTACTACCCTTGAGGACCTCCTTTTAAAATTTCTGCCTAACTCTCTGTAATCTCCCTTCAGAATCTCAACCTTTTCCCTTCCTATGTCGTTGGTTCCAATGTGGACAATGACCTCTTGCTGGCCCCTCTCCCCCGTGAGAACATTCTGCACCCTCTCTGAGACATCCTTGATCCTGGCACCAGGGAAACAACACACCATTCTGCTTTTTCTCTGCTGGCCACAGAAACATCGGTTTGTACCTCTGACTACAGAATCCCCTAACACAATTGATCTCTTGGAAGCCAACGTACCCCTCGTTGCTTTAGAGCCAGTCTCAATACCAGAAACTTGGCTGTTCATGCTACATTCCCCTGAGAATCCATCACCCCCTGAATTTTCCAAAACAGCATACCTGTTTGAAATGGGTACATCCACAAAAGACTCCTGCCCTAGGTGCCGACCTCTCTTACCCTTCCTGGAGTTAACCCATCTATGTGATTGTCCTTGAGACATCGCACCCCCCCCGCTTCCTATAACTGCCATCCATCACATACTGTTGCTGTTGCAAATTCCTCATCGCTTCTATCTGTCTCTCCAACCGATCCATTCGATCTGATAAGATTCGCATCCAACAGCGTTTATGACAGATATAATCCGCAGTAAACCTTAAACTCTCTTTAAACTCCCACATCTGACAAGAAGTACATATCACTGCAAAGGCCATTTTTGCTCCTTCACAATCTACAGACCCAGAAATAACTCTGTCTTATTCCTCTACAAAACACTGCCCCAGACTGAATTAATAGCTATGGCTCATATTTTAAGTTTAATAAAGAGACTTATGTCAAAAAACATATAATCAAGAAAGAACCCACTGTACTCACTAACACAGCCTTTCTCTTGGACAGACTTAAAACAACAATTAACTTCTCTGAGTCTGTGTTGTGAACTTCGCCCCCAGATTAGTTGTGAAATTCACTGTTTGTTAAATTTCCCAGATGCACTCCGATGTCCAGTGATACACAAATTCAAACAGCAAAGGCAGTAACTGTGCAGGTTTGTTCTCTCTCTCTCTCCTGCACTGACCTCACCATGTGCTTCCTTCCTCTGCTCTTCTCCCTTTTAAAACTGCTGTTGTTTTGACTTTTTTTTCCAAAGTTCTAAAACAATGCAACAGCATATAAAACAGTAATTGCTGCTCCTGGAATTCGAGGAAATCACCTCCAACACCTAAAATACCTTGCTATACAATTCAAAGGATTCATTTGGTCCCAGCTGTCTTTCCCTGACAAATAGCTTTTTCTTGTCCCGAGCCTCAATATCGCTGGTCATGCGGTGTTTTCCTACTCCTGACAGCCTTGCCTTTCACACTAACAGGAACATGCTGTTTCTGAAGTTTTGTTATCTCATTTATGAAAGCGTCTCACTTGCTAAGTGTCCCTTTATCTGCAAACGGCCTCCCCCAGCCAACTTCTGAAATTTCCTGGGTCGAGATTAGAGTGGTGCTGGAAAAGCACAGCAGGTCATGCAGCATCCGAGGAGCAGGAAAACCAACCTTTACATTGGGGACACTTGGAAGCCTTCTCTCAGAGCGCTTTAGGGAACATCTCTGGGACACCCAAACCGATCAACCACACTGCCCCGTGGCCCAACATTTCAACACCCCCTCCCACTCTGCCGAAGACATGGAGGTCCTGGGCCTCCTTCACCGCTGCTCCCTCACCACCAAACGCCTGGAGGAAGAACGCCTCATCTTCCGCCTCGGAACACTTCAACCCCAGGGCATCAATGTGGACTTCACCAGTTTCCTCATTTCCCCTTCCCCCACCTCACCCTAGTTCCAAACTTCCAGCTCTGCACCGTCCTCACACCTGTCCTACCTCCACTCCACCCTCACCCTCCCGACCTAACACCTTCATCCCCACCCCCACTCACTCATTGTACTCTTGGTTACCTTCTCCCCAGCCCCACCCCCCTTCCCATTTATCCCTCCACCCTGGAGGCTCCATGCCTCCTGATGAAGGGCTTTCGCCTAAAGCGTCGATTTTCCTGCTCTTCGGATGCTGCCTGACCTGCTGTGCTTTTCCAGCACCACTCTGATCGAGACTCTGATCTCCAGCATCTGCAGTCCCCACTTTTGTCTTCTGAAAGTTCCTGCCTAATACCATCAGAATTGGCCTTGCCTCAATTTAGGACTTTAACTTGTGGACCAGGCCTATCCTTTTCCATAACTATTTTAAAACTAATAGAATTATGGTCACTGGTCCCAAAGTGCTCCCCCACTAACACCTCAGTCTCTTGCCCTGTCTTATTTCCCAAGAGGAAGTTGAGTTCTTCTACATATTGTTGAGAAAGTTTTCCTGAATGCACTTAATACATTCATCCCCATCTAAGCCATCAAAAACTTGACCTACTCTTGAATATAAGGCAGGATAGCTGACTGAGGTGGCACTGGGGGCAGATGTTCACTGGAAAATGGGAAGCCTTCAGAAATGAGATAACAAGAATCCAGAGAAAGTATATTCCTGTCAGGGTGAATGGGAAGGCTGGGAGGTATTGGGAATGCTGGACGATGAAAGAAAGTGATGGTTTCATTCACAAAAAGAAGGAAGTATATGTCAGGTATAGACAGGATAGATCGAGCGAATCCTTAGAAGAGTATAAAGGCAGTAGGAATATACTTAAGAGGGAAATCAGGAGGGCAAAAAGGGGACATGAAATAACTTTGGCAAATAGAATTAAGGAGAATCCAAAGAGTTTTACAAATGCTTTAAGGACAAAATGGCATCTAGGGAGAGAATAGAGCCCCTCAAAGATCAGCAAGGCAGCCTTGGTTTGGAGCTGGAGGAGATATTAAACGAGTATTTTGGATCAGTGTTTACTGTGGAAAAGGACGTGGAAGAGATGGACTGTAGGGAAATAGATGGTGACATCTTGAAAAATGCCCATATAACAGAGGAGGAAGTGCTGGATGTCTTGAAACGCATAAAAGTAAATAAATCCCCAGGACCTGATCAGGCGTACCCGAGAACTCTGTGGGAATCAAGGGATGTAATTGCTGGGCTCCTTGCTGAGCTATTTATAGACAATAGCCAATAGGTGCAGGAGTAGGTCATTCTGCCCTTCGAGCCAGCACCACCATTCATTATGATCATGGCTGATCATCCTCAATCCGTATCCTGTTCCTGCCTTATCCCCATAACCCATGATTCCACTATCCTTGAGAGCTCTATCCAACTCCTTCTTAAATGAATCCAGAGACTTGGCCTCCACAGCCTTTTGGGGCAGAGCATTCCATACACCCACCACTCTCTGGGTGGATATTTGTATCATCGACAGTCACAGGTGAGGTGCCAGGAGACTGGAGGTTGGCAAACATAGAACATAGAACATAGAAGAATACAGCGCAGTACAGGCCCTTGGGCCCTCGATGTTGCGCCGATCCAAGCCCACCTAAACTACACTAACCCACTATCCTCCATATACCTATCCAATGCCCTCTTAAATGCCCATAAAGAGGGAGAGTCCACCACTGTTACTGGCAGGGCATTCCATGAACTAACGACTCGCTGAGTGAAGAACCTACCCCTAACATCAGTCCTATATCTACCCCCCCTTAATTTAAAGCTATGCCCCCTTGTAATACCCGACTCCATACGCGGGAAAAGGTTCATACTGTCTACCCTATCTAACCCCCTAATCATCTTGTACACCTCAATCAAGTCACCCCTAAACCTTCTTTTCTCTAGTGAAAACAGCCCCAAGTGCCTCAGTCTTTCCTCATACGATTTTCCTTCCATACCAGGCAACATCCTGGTAAACCTCCTCTGCACCCGTTCCAATGCCTCCACATCCTTCCTATAGTATGGCGACCAAAACTGCACACAATATTCCAGATGCGGCCGTACCAGAGTCTTATACAACTGCATCATGACCTCAGGACTCCGGAACTCAATTCCTCTACCAATAAAAGCCAGTACGCCATATGCCTTCCTCACCGCACTATTTACCTGGGTGGCAACTTTCAGAGATCTGTGTACATGGACACCAAGATCCCTCTGTTCATCCACACTACCAAGTATCCGACGATTAGCCCAGTACCCCATCTTTTTGTTATTCTTCCCAAAGTGAATCACCTCACACTTAGCTACATTGAATTCCATCTGCCACCTTTCTGCCCAGCTCTGCAGCTTCTCTATATCCTGCTGTAACCTGCCACATGCTTCCTCACTGTCAACAACTCCTCCGACTTTCGTATCATCCGCAAACTTGCTCACCCAACCTTCTAACCCCTCTTCCAGGTCATTTATAAAAATGACAAACAGCAATGGTCCCAAAACAGATCTTTGCGGAACACCGCTAGTGACGGCACTCCATGAAGAAACTTTGCCATCAACTACTACCCTCTGTCTTCTTCCATCCAGCCAATTCCTAATCCAAACCTCCAATTCACCCTCAATGCCATATCTCCGTATTTTCTGCAGTAGCCTACCATGGGGAACCTTATCAAACGCCTTACTAAAATCCATATATACCACATCTACCGCTTTCCCCTCATCAACCTCCTTCGTCACCTTTTCAAAGAATTCAATAAGGTTTGCGAGGCACGACTTGCCCTTCACAAAACCATGCTGACTATCCTTGATCACATTATTCCTATCCAGATGTGCATAAATCCTATCCCTTACAATTCTCTCTAAGACTTTGCCCACAACAGAAGTGAGACTCACCGGCCTATAGTTACTAGGGCTATCCCTACTCCCCTTTTTGAACAAGGGAACCACATTTGCTATCCTCCAGTCTTCTGGGACTACTCCTGTAGACAAAGAGGACATAAAAATCAAGGCCAATGGCTCTGCAATCTCTTCCCTTGCTTCCCAGAGAATCCTAGGATAAATGCCATCAGGCCCAGGGGACTTATCAATTTTCACCTTTTCCAGGATTTCCAACACCTCTTCTCTACATACCTCAAAGCCATCCATTCTACTTATTTGTGACTCAGTATTCTCATCTACAACAATGCCCTGTTCCTGAGTAAATACTGAAGAAAAGTATTCATTCAGTGTCTCCCCAATCTCTTCCGCCTCCACACGCAACTTCCCACTACTATCCTTGACTGGACCTATTCCTACCCTAGTCATTCTTTTATTCCTAACATACCTATAGAAAGCCTTAGGGTTTTCCCTAATCCTATCGACTAAGGACCTTTCATGTCCCCTCCTTGCTGCTTTTAGCTCTCTCTTCAGGTCCTTCCTGGCTACCCTATAACTCTCAATCGCCCCAATTGAACCTTCACGTCTCATCTTGAGATAGGCCGCCCTCTTCCATTTAACAAGGGATTCCAATTCCTTATTAAACCACGGCTCCCTCGCACGACCCTTTCCTCCCTGCCTGACAGGTACATAATTATCAAGGACACTCAATAGTTGCTCCTTGAACAAGCTCCACATATCATTTACACTCTTGCCTTGGAGTCTACTTTTCCAAGCCACACATCCTAAGTCATGCCTCACAGCATCATAATTTCCCTGACCCCAGCTATAACTCTTGCCCTGTAGTACACACTTATCCCTCTCCATCACGAGTGTAAAAATCACCGAATTATGGTCACTATCCCCAAAGTGCTCACCTACCTCTAATTCTAACACCTGGCCTGGTTCGTTACCCAGAACCAAATCCAGTATGGCCTCACCTCTTGTTGGCCCCAACAAACCTGGTGCCACTGTTTAAGAAGGGCGGTAAAGACAAGCCAGGGAACTATAGACCGGTGAGCCTGACCTCAGTGGTGGGCAAGTTGTTGGAGGGAATCCTAAGGGACAGGATGTACATGTATTTGGAAAGGCAAGGACTGATTAGGGATAGTCAACATGGCTTTGTGGGTGGGAAATCATGTCTCACAAACTTGATTGAGTTTTTTGAAGAAGTAACAAAGAAGATTGATGAGGGCAGAGCAGTAGATGTGATGTATATGGACTTCAGTAAGGCGTTTGACAAGGTTCCCCATGGGAGACTGATTAGCAAGGTTAGATCTCATGGAATACAGGGAGAACTAGACATTTGGATACAGAACTGGCTCAAAGGTAGAAGACAGAGGGTGGTGGTGGAGGGTTGTTTTTCAGACTGGAGGCCTGTGACCAGTGGATTGTCACAAGGATAGGTGCTGAGTTCACGATTTTTCATCATTTATATAAATGATTTGGATGTGAGTATAAGAGTTATAGTTAAAAAGTTTGCAGATGACACCAAAATTGGAGGTGTAGTGGACAGCGAAGAAGGTTCCCTCAGATTACAACAGGGTCTGGATCAGATGGGCCAATGGGCTGAGAAGTGGCAGATGGAGTTTAATTCAGATAAATGCGAGGTGCTGCATTTTGGGAAAGCAAATCTTAGCAGGACTTATACACTTAATGGTGAGGTCCGAGGGAGTGTTGCTGAACAAAGAGACCTTGGAGTGCAGGTTCATAGCTCCTTGAAAGTGGAGTCACAGGTAGATAGGATAGTGAAGAAGGCATTTGGTATGCTTCCCTTTATTGGTCAGAGTATTGAGTACAGGGGTTGGGAGGTCATGTTGCGGCTGTACAGGACATTGGTTAGGCCACTGTTGGAATATCGTGTGCAATTCTGGTCTCCTTCCTATCGGAAAGATGTGAAACCTGTGAAAGATGTGAAAGGGTTCAGAAAAGATTTAAAATGATGTTGCCAGGGTTGGAGGATTTGAGCTTAGGGAGAGGCTGAACAGGCTGGGGCGTTTTTCTCTGGAGCATTGGAGGCTGAGGGGAGACCTTATAGAGGTTTACAAAATTATGAGGGGCATGGATAGGATAAATAGGCAAAGTCTTTTCCCTGCGGTGGGGGAGCCCAGATCTAGAGGGCATAGGTTTAGGGTGAGAGGGGAAAGATATAAAATGGACCTAAGGGGTAACCTTTTAATGCAGAGTGTGGTGTGTATGGAATGAGCTGCCAGAGGATGTGGTGGAGGCTGGTACAATTGCAACATTTAAGAGGCATCTGGATGGGTATATGAATAGGAAGGGTTTGGAGGGATAATGGCTGGGTGCTGGCAGGTGGGATTAGATTGAGTTGAGATATGGACGAGTTGAACTGAAGGGTTTATTTCCGTCTGTATGACTCTATGACTCTAAACCCCGATCACTTTGGCAGTCCCAATCTATGTTTGGAAAGCTATCTGCGATCTTCTTACATGCTCCTCAATTTCCTGCTTACGACTGCAGTCTATAGTATAATGCTCTCAAAGTGATCTCCCTCTTTTTATTTCTCAGTTCTAGCCATGTAACCCCACTCAGGAAAATCGTTCCTTGGTACTGGCATGATGGTTTCCCTCATCAAAAATGCTACTCTTCCTCCAACTCCCAGGCCCACTGTCAAACAAAGATCCATCCCACCCGGGCAATGTTTTTCTATAAGCTCTACCATCGGGGAGAAGGTACAGAAGCTTGAACACACACACCAGCCAGTTTCGAAACAGTTTCTCCCCTACTGTTGTTAGAATACTGAATGGACTCACAAACTCTTAGCATTTACCTGTACCTGGGTTTTGCTTTTGCCGCTGTCTACCTACCTGTATTGCTTGCAAGACAGGTAATTCATTTTTGTAATTTTTTTTCCCCAGCCCCCATGTTGTGTGTGTAGGTGTGAGACACAGTGAAAGACACAAGGTGTACAAATGTTTATTCAGTTTCCACCACCAGGAAAAAAGGAAACACCCAAGGGGCCAGTGACAAGCACTGCCCTTCTTAGAGGGCAATGCTGTGTGATCAAACAGTGAAGGGGAGGGCACAGATTGAATCAAAACAGGGTTGGAGGGGTTGCGGTGCCCACCTTTCCCCGAAAATCTAGAGGGTGATGGTGGACACCGTGTACTTCTTCTCCAGGGACACCCGGGCTCTGACATACCCGCAGAACAGGGGCAGGCAGTCGGCCCGAACGACCCCCTTCATGGCCCGCTGCCTGGACCTGTTGATGGCCAGTTTGGCCAGGCCCAAGAGCCGACCCATGAGGAGGTCCTCTGACCTGCCCTCCCCTCTCCGCACCAGGTGCCCAAAGATCAGGAGTCTGGGACTGAAATGCAACCAGAAACACAGGAGGAGGTTTTTACGGAAATCAAAAATGGAGTGCAAGTGTAGAGGAAGGGTGTTGTTTTCGCAAATGTAGCAAAAAGGGTAGTGATCATAAGCTTAAGCATCGCGCTGACAAACAGGTATAGAGGGCAACTGCAGGCAAAGATCAGATTAGCAAACTTCTGGGAAAACAAGTTTGTGCAGGCAGCAAAGCAGAACAATAGGAAACACTAGCACAGCAAGTGTTAATATAGTTACAAAACGGTTGCAGCTAACGGCCCAAGGAGATAGAAGGAGAATCTAATCAAGGTAAGGAGAAGTCACGTAGGGGCAGTCAGGTCACAAGTCAGGCAGAGAACTAGGGTGATTGGGTAATGTAGGAGTCGGGAGAGGTGACCTCACGCAGCTCAAAGGTATAACTGTATACTTGTTTCAGTGCTCATTGCTCATTTGCTTTAGCATTTGATACCCTTTCTTGCAAGATCATAAAATAAATTGTCTTATTTCCAGTTTTGGTGGTCTTGGCTAATTTTGTTAAGTTTGTTTCTAACAGATTTGGGGGCTCGTCCGGGATCCCAAGCTCCGGTTGCTCGGCATTCTTGGAGAAAAGGAGAAGGTGCACCTAGCTGATTTCAGCGATCTCTAGTTTCCCCTTGTTGCCGTGGCGGCTTTGGGCGAGCGTGATCTGGACGGAAAGACCCTGGAAACAAGACGGGAAGATGCGGCGGATTCGGTCGGGGAACTCTTGTGCACAAGACCCGGGTAAGGAAAGGTCTCTCGAGATATATCCGGGCAACCGGGGATTTGCAACAGTAGTTGTTGTGGGAATTGTCGCGCAGGTAATGGCCGAATTGACACGACCAGATAACTCTGTGCACAGACCAAGGTAAGAAAAGGACCTTTAAGTACTGCCTTGGTGGTCGGGAACATACGAGAAGAACGGGGAATTGGTGATGTCTAAAAATAACATGTAATTGGCCAGATTGATCGGACGGGAAAGGGTGTCAACCTGTTTCTAGCAGCCAGCCTTAGACTGGTTGTTAAGAAGGGAAATCCCCCACGCGAAGGTCAGGAACCTGAAGTGGATGTGGAAGAAGGTGACACCAGACCTCGAAAAGATCAATTAAATTTTAAAAAATGAGAGGCAAGGGAAGTTGTCTTTATAAAGATCGATCTACAGATAATGTTAAACTTGAAGAAATTCAGTCCGACAGTCTCTTGGGGAAAATGTTGGGAAATTGGGAACACAATTCCCGGACGCGGGGGAGGATAAAGTTATAATGATAAGGTATTGTTGTTTTGTCTGGACACAAGAAAGTATTAAGAAACCTGATATCTTTTGGCCCAAATATGGGTCCGATGAAGATTGGCTGTGCCAAGACTTAAATATATATGTTAATAGCAAAGAGAAACAAAGCCGACAAGAGGCTGATTATGCAGCTGTTGGATAGGGAGCCAAAATATGTTCGTCTTAAAAAAGAAAGAAAGGGAGGAAAAGGATGAAAAACCCAAAACTCCCTGTTGGGATCCTTTGTCAAATTTACCTCCCCTTATTACAATAGAAATGACGGTCCGCCATCCCCCGGCGACAGCCGACCGCCGTCCCAGCCCTCTGCACCCCCAGCAGAGGAACCCCCGCAAGAGGAATCTGAAAAAGCCCAGAAGAGGACTCCACTGAGAGTCAGGGTAAGACACGATCAGCAGGAAGGAGAGAAGAAAGGGAACAAGGCGGGGGAACACAGGCATAGCCTCTCAGAGAGGTCCCCATTGGAGACACCGAAACTGGATATGTTAATGCGCCGCTGACCAGTGGGGAGGTCAGGGCCTTTAAAAAGGAAATGAAAAATCTAATTGAGGATCCCGTGGGATTGGGGGAGCAGTTAGACCAGTTTTGGGGGCCAAATTGGTATACCTGGGAGGAAATGATGGCAATTTTGGGGACGTTATTCTCAGGAGAAGAAAGGGGTATGATCAGAAGGGCCGCTCTGAGGGAATGGGAAAAGAGATACTCTCCGAGTGAAGAAGTAACTCCGGCTGAACAAAAATTCCCTAATACAGATCCCCGATGGGAGGGCATGAATGGACATGATAGAGGAAGCATGAGAGACTTTCGGGAAGTGGTGATCTTGGGAATTAAGGAAGCAGCACCAAGATCACAAAACTTTAAGGTTTTTGAAGTGAGGCAGGAGAAAGACAAGGCCCCTTCAGCGTTTCTTCAAAGGCTCAAAGAAGCCACAAGGAAATATTCGGGAATGAATCCTGATGACCCGATGGTGCAAGGACTTTTGAAGGTCCAGTTTGTGACAAAGTCATGGCCGGACATACAAAAGAAATTGCAGAAAATAGATGGATGGAGTGAAAAACAGATGGAAGAGCTGTTACATGAGGCACAGAAAGTGTATGTGAAGAGAGAGGACGAGAAGCAGAAGCAGAAAGGTAAAGTGATGGTGGCGGCAGTAGATGAAATAACAAAGAGGAGATTAGGATCGGGAGATAATAGAAAGGATAAGGATAGAGGAGGACATGAAAGACAAAAGTCAGACATCCAGGGAAGGAGGCAACAGGCGGGATGTTATCGTTGTGGAAAAGTGGGGCATTTTAAACGAGAATGCCCTGGACTAACGCGGGAAAGGGAAACTGTTTCCCTAATGACATTTGATGAGGAATAGGGGAGTCAGGGGTTCCTTCCTCCTGAAACCCACCGGGAACCCTTGATAAATCTAAAGGTGGGTCCTGAAGGGGAGGAGGCAGTGTTTTGGTGGACACGGGAGCGGCACGGTCATCCCGAAGTTTTAGACCTACCGGCGTTAAATTGACCAATAAGAATCTCAGGGTTTCTGGAGTAAAAGGCAAAGGATTCTTAATGCCTATTTTTGAGCCAACGCTAATTAGAGTAAATAATGAGGAAGTGACAGGACAATTATTGTATATTCCCGACATTGGAAGTCATCTATTAGGTAGGGATTTGATTATCTTGTTAGGCTTAAAAATTGGGGTGGAAAATAGTGCAGTGACCGTAAAGATGGCCATGTTAACACCTAGCGACAAAAACCAAATCAGCCCTGATGTATGGGCAAGACCGGGTAATACAGGGCATCTAGGAGAAAGTGAGGACTGCAGATGCTGGAGATCAGAAGTGAAAATTTGTTGGTGGAAAAGCGCAGCAGGTCAGGCAGCATATTTTCCTGAAGAAGGGCTCATGCCCGAAACATCGATTCTCCTGCTCCTTGGATGCTGCCTGACCTGCTGCGCTTTTCCAGCAACACATTTTCAATACAGGGCATCTAACTATTACTCCGATGGTAATTACGTTGATTCAGGAGAAAAAGACAGTTCGGGTTAGACAATACCCCATATCACTGGAAGGTCATAAAGGTCTGCAACCAGTTATATAGTCTTTGTTAAAAACCGGATTGTTAGAACCCTGTATGTCACCCTTTAATACCCCAATACTGCCTGTCTGCAAACCAGACGGAACTTATCAATTAGTGCAGGATCTCAGAGCAATGAACTGATTGGTTCGAACACGACACCCGGTAGTCCCCAATCCATACGCTTTGCTAGGCAAGATACCGTGTGACCACCGCTGGTTTAGTGTAATAGATTTAAAGGATGCATTCTGGGCCTGCCCTCTGGCTCCAGAAAGCCGTGACATGTTTGCCTTTGAGTGGGAAAACCCATACACTGGTAGAAAGCAACAATTCAGATGGATGGTACTTCCCCAGGGATTCACAGAATCACCTAATCTATTCGGGGCAAGTACTGGAACAGGTCCTGGGACAACTTGAGATGCCTAAAAGGACGTCACTATTACAATATGTGGACGACCTACTTGTGTCAGGACGAAAGAGAGACGACGTGAGCTTGGCCACCAATAGGCTGTTAAATTTCCTAGGGCAACAAGATTCAAGAGTATCTAGGAATAAATTGCAATATGTAGAGAAAGAAGTGAAATATTTAGGGCACCTTGTTAGTGAGGGTACTAGGCGAATTAACCCCGAGAGAATTAAAGGGATAGTAGAACTACCCCCTCCTGACCACCAAACGCGAATTACAGAAGTTCTTGGGGCTAGTGGGCTATTGTAGATTATGGATAGAAGCATATGCCCAGAAAACAAAGGGGTTATATTATAAATTGATAGAATCTGAACATGAAAGACTACACTGGACAGAAGAGGAAAAGGAAGGGTTACATGAGTTAAAGCGTAGTTTAATACAAGCTCCGGTGTTGGCCCTTCCCTCCCACGAGAAACCATTTCACCTTTTAGTGACAGTAAATGACGGAGCAGCCCCAGGAGTGTTAACCCAGAAGGGAGGGGGGAGGAGGCAGCCCATAGCCTTCCTGTCCAAGATCTTGGGCCCTGTCTCGAGAGGATGGCCTGAATGTATACAGACAGTAGCAGTCACTACCATACTGGTAGAGGAGAGCCGTAAACTTACATTTGGAGGGGCGCTAGTCGTTAGTACCCCCCATCAAGGCAGAACTGTGCTAAACCAAAAGGCAGGGAGATGGTTGACAGACTCACGAATCTTGAAATACGAAGCCATCCTGATGGAGAGAGATGACCTTGTGTTAGCAACAGACACCTGTCTAAACCCAGCTACCTTCCCATGGAAGGGAGAACCTCTGGACAAACGAGAATTAGAACATGACCGTTTAGATATCATTGAGTATCAGACTAAGGTTAGACCAGATCTAAAAGATATTCCCTTGCATGATGGGGACAGACTGTTTATAGACGGGTCATCAAGAGTAGTATAAGGAAAAAGACACAACAGATATGCAGTAGTGGATGGTACCAAGAACCGAACAGTTGAGGCTGACCGGTTGCCTAACACATGGTCGGCCCAAACTTGTGAGTTGTATGCATTAAACCAAGCTTTAAAACAAATAGAAAATCAGGATGGGACAATTTACACCGACTCTAACTATGCCTATGGGGTGGTCCATACCTTCGGAAAAATATGGCAAGAACGTGGACTAATCAATAGCCGGGGAAAGGAATTAGTATACGAAGAGTTAATAGGACAAGTGTTGACAAGTTTGGAATTACCACGAGA
This sequence comes from Chiloscyllium plagiosum, assembly GCF_037043375.1. Lineage (NCBI taxonomy): Eukaryota > Metazoa > Chordata > Chondrichthyes > Orectolobiformes > Hemiscylliidae > Chiloscyllium > Chiloscyllium plagiosum. The sequence continues at coordinate 177,104,043 of NW_028270139.1, read as the reverse complement.
AACTGCAATAGTTCATGTACCGGGGCACCAAAAGAGGAACACTCTAGAAGCAAGAGGGAATAGGCCAGCAGACGAAGCAGCCAAAGAGGCAGCTATGAACCTTACAGTAACAAAAATACAGGTTCTCACACCCCTAGTGGCGTCTCGTTCCGGGAACCCCGTGGACACAAAGAAAGAGGAAAAAGAATTCCAGGAGGTAGGAGCCACTAAGACAAGTGAAGGAAGATGGAATCTCCCGGATGGGAGGGGAATGTTGAGTAAACCAGTCATGAGAAACATTCCAAATACCCTGCACCAAGGCAGTCATTGGGGCTCTCGAGCTGTGTGTGACAGTGTTAAGGAAGTACGGATGTAAAGGGATATGCACATTAGCCAAGCAGGTATGCTCAGGATGCCCAATTTGCCAAAAGATTAATTAAAAAGATAACAAGAGGAGGGCAAAAAGGTGGAAGGAATCCCGGGGTAAGACCTTTTCAGAGCATACAGGTCGACCATACAGAATTACCCCCCGGTAGGGAAACAAAAGTACTTATTAGTCATAGTAGACCACTTAACCAGGTGGGTGGAAGCTTTCCCAATGTCTTCAGCTACCCCAAAAGGAGTGGTGAAAACCCTCCTTGAACATATCATCCCACGATATGGAATAGTGGAAACTATAGACTCAGACCAAGGTACCCACTTTACTTCTAAGATCTTACAAAGGGGTAATAGCAGGATTAGAAATTTCCTGGGAATTCCATACTCCTTGGCACCCACCCTCCTCTGGACAGGTGGAAAGAATGAATCAAACCTTAAAGAAGCAATGATCAAAGTGAGCCCTAGAGACCCGATTACCGCGGACTAAATGCTTACCTATTGCACTATTACGCATTCGGACAGCCCCCGAGGTGTGATATCAGACTTCCTCCTTATGAAATGATGTTCGGGCTGCCATTCCTGGGAGGGAAGGGAGAGCTACCCATGGTCGAGTTTAATGACAAGTTTTTGAAAAACTATATTGTGGCACTTGACTCTTCATTATCTGTTCTTAGGAATAAAGGCCTTTTGGTACAGACACTGCCACTCGAGTTTGCAGTACATCGGATACGACCGGGTGATTGGGTCCTGATAAAGACCTGGAAGGATACCAAACTACGCCTGAGCTGGGAGGGACCATTCTTAACTCTCTTGACTCCCGAAACAGCCATCCGAGCTGCAGAAAAAGGGTGGGGTCATCACACCCGTGTTAAGGGCCCCGTGGACGCTCCTTCCCCTTCGGCAGAGTGGCAAGCTCATCCTACAGACAACCCTCTGAAAGTCAAGCTGAGCAGGAAGACCAGACTGAAATAAGAGACTTTTAATAGTTGCTGCCATTGATTTTAAAATTTGCTGCCACTGATTGTAAGGGTTGCGTGGACTCACTTCTCCCGGACGACTACAAAAGGGGGAAAGATAGGCAGGAAGGCAGACAGAGGTAAGGGATGGGGGGGTATTGGTATAGTATGGTAATGATAGTCATACTGACGGTTCAAGGAGACAGGAAAAATCATTTTACTTCCCTATGCCAACATTATGCTGAACAAAAGGGACTTACCGACTGTTGGGTCTGTGCAGAGATCCCTCACCATGGTGAATCGGGGATTCCCATCTCGGTAATACCACTTACCAGAAGCGAAGTTTATGATGCCCAACAATTTGACTGGGGCTCAAATAATACAAGGTGGAGATCCGAGAGGGATAACTATAACTCATCCACTCGGGCACGCCTCTGGAGCCCCGCTGGGTACCAGTGGTCAGGGGTCTTGTATTTACACGCCAGGTATGTGAGAATCGCCACACTGTGAGAGACAGAAGGAAGGAAGACAGTCATCCTTCCCCAACATCTCCCTCTGGTCCCTCACACAAACTGTGGGCGGCACGGTGGCACAGTGGTTAGCACTGCTGCCTCACAGCGCCCGAGACCCGGGTTCAATTCCCGCCTCAGGCAACTGACTGTGTGGAGTTTGCACATTCTCCCCGTGTCTGCGTGGGTTTCCTCCAGGTGCTCCGGTTTCCTTCCACAGTCCAAAGATGTGCAGGGTCAGGTGAATTGGCCATGCTAAATTGCCCGTAGTGTTAGGTAAGGGGTAAGTGTAGGGGTATGGGTGGGTTTCGCTTCGGCGGGTCAGTGTGGACTTGTTGGGCCAAAGGGCCTGTTTCCACACTGTAATTAATCTAATAATCTAAACTTTGAGGGATGGCACGGTGGCACAGTGGTTAGCACTGCTGCCTCACAGCGCCAGAGACCCGGGTTCAATTCCTGCCTCAGGCGACTGTCTGTGTGGAGTTTGCATGTTCTCCCCGTGTCTGCGTGGGTTTCCTCCGGGTGCTCCGGTTTCCTTCCACAGTCCAAAGATGTGCAGGGTCAGGTGAATTGGCCATGCTAAATTGCCCCATAGTGTTAGGTAAGGGGTAAATGTAGGAGTATGGGTGGGTTGCACGTCGGTGTGGACTTGTTGGGCCGAAGGGCCTGTTTCCACACTGTAAGTAATCTAATTCGACCCGCCCCTAAAACCCTGGGTCCTATTAATGGACTTAGTGTTCATCTGCCAACAGGAACAGCAAACGCCACTTGTTTCTGTAATCAGAATGATACTGCCCCCTTCCAATTAGGAAAATCATCTTGCGTCTACACTAACCAAGCCACGGCCACAAACATTCCCCCACTATTAAACAGGACCTATTGGATATGCGGGTCCAAGGCATATCCCTATATACTGGGTGAGAAGTACGTATGGAGTGGCGGTTGCACCGACAGTAAATGTTGGGACAATCCAGTAAAAACTCAGACATTACCACAGAAACAAAAAAGCTGGAGTGGCTGCTGTTACCCCGCTTATATTGTCCCCCACCCTGAAAAAGGAAAAGGGAATAAGCCGTAAAATCCAAGAGGTCTCTGAATGGGACCGTTTCTGGTGGACATTATTCCCAAATTATGGCACTGCAAGGGCGGGGAGAGAAATACAGAAACTGGTGGCAAGCCCTTGAAAAATTGGTTAATGATACCGCTGACTCATTTCGAGAAACTGAGTCCCAAACAGTGGCCATAACCACCGAAATGGTGGCCACGAGACTAACAGCTTTACAGAATCGAATAGCTTTAGACTATATCTTGGCCGAAAATGGGGGAACCTGTGCTTTAATCGGGAAAGAATGCTGCACTTTCATCCCAGACACCTCTTCCACAGTGGAAGAAAAGGCAGAGATAATAAGGAAAAAGATAAAAGATATAAGAGAAATTGGGGATGAACTTCGGAAAGATAAAGGAACAGGATGGGGATGGGGTGACTGGGGACTGATGGGTTGGGAAAAGTGGTTAGTCAATCTAGCCAGCTATGGATTATTGATATTAGTGGGTCTGGTGGTAGGGTTCAATGTCCTCAAGTGGATAATGAGCCGACTGATGGCATCCCTTGGGGAGGGGACTCAAATACATCATCAGATGCTTTTACAATCAACAGGTGACGTGCAACAGAGGGAAAGTCAAAGAATGCTCCTAGAATTCGAGAGACGAAAGGGGTAACATGATACCGTGTATAAGATTGTGAACCACTGCACCTAAGGGTGTAAAGAGGCAGAAAGTGCAAAAACAACAAGTTGGAAAAGAAAAGAAATGAGGGAGTTGAGAGAAATGGGGAAGGGTGTTGTTTTCGCAAATGTAGCAAAAAGGGTAGTGATCATAAGCTTAAGCATCGCGCTGACAAACAGGGAAAGAGGGCAGCTGCAGGCAAAGATCAGATTAGCAAACTTCTGGGAAAACAAGTTTGGGCAGGCAGCAAAGCAGAACAATAGGAAACACTAGCACAGCAAGTGTTAATATCGTTACAAAACGGTTGCAGCTAACGGCCCAAGGAGATAGAAGGAGAATCTAATCAAGATAAGGAGAAGTCACGTAGGGGCAGTCAGGTCACAAGTCAGGCAGAGAACTAGGGTGATTGGGTAATGTAGGAGTCGGGAGAGGTGACCTCACGCAGCTCAAAGGTATAACTGTATACTTGCTTCAATGCTCATTGCTCATTTGCTTTAGCATTTGATACCCTTTCTTGCAAGATCATAAAATAAATTGTCTTATTTCCAGTTTTGGTGGTCTTGGCTAATTTTGTTAAGTTTGTTTCTAACAGACTCCTACATAGAGAGCCCTCCATTGGGGATCCCCACCACCTGGTGGCAAATGGGCACGATAAGACATGTCCAGAACAAAGCTTTTCACCGTGTCTTGGTACACATGACAATAAATTCAGTTCATTTCAATACTCCCGTGTTTTTGTCCTCTGTTGCTCACAATCTGTGCTGGGAGTGCTCTAGACTTGCTTTTATACAGTAGACTTTCCCTTCGACAAGAACCAGATTTCACCAGTTTACTTATTTAGTTTAATCAGTTTAATTAGTCACCCTTTTTGTGCAGTAACACTCAGCTTGATTTAACTTTCCTGAGGCCTGAAAGAAAAGAGAAACAGCCCTAAATTGTATCAGGATTTCCTGTGGAGAAAGAAATGGAAGCTAGTGAATGTGAGGAGTTCACTTTCTCAACAGCACCATGTTTCATCAACCAAGTGAAAGAACTACTCATTGGATCACATCAACTCTCTTGGGGGAAGTCTGTTGTCCTCGCTATGATTTCTTGCTCCATCACCAGATTTAGTTCTTCAGTCAGGTTCACAAGTAATGTGCTAAGTCTGCTGTTTCCAATCTGTACCATTCCCCACAAATATCCAGTTTCTCATCCCAGGATCATACACCGATCACAGATGGATACGTATAATGGAATCATACAGTCATAAGATTATTATCGTTGGCTGACAGACGCCTGAATCTGTGGGGAGAAGAAAAGGTTTTTAATGTTTGGAAGAGAATGCACTGTCTTTGCATTTCTTTCTCTATTCTCTCACTGCTCCCTTGCACTGTGGGGAGCACATTTCAAATAACAAGCTGTTTTCACAAAGTTGGTAAAAGTTTAGTTTGCCCTATTAATGACCTTTGTTATAAATTCTAAAATAGTTTATTTATTACATGTTCATGTCATTGGGATGTCGCTGGCTGGGCCAACATTTATTACCCGCCTCTAGTTGCCCCTTGGGAAGGTGGGGCTGAACTGCCTTCTTGAACCGCCTGCAGTCCATGTGCTGGAGAAAGACCCACAATGCCCTGAGGGAGGGAATTCCAGGATCTTGACCCAGTGACAGTGAAGGAACAGCGATGCATTTCCAAGTCAAGATGGTGAGTGGCTCTGAGGGGTGGTGTTCCCATTTCTCAAAGGAACTTCAGTCATAGAGACATAGAGATGTACAGCACGGAAACAGACCCTTCGGTCCAACCCGTCCATGCCGACCAGATATCCCAACCCAATCTAGTCCCACTTGCCAGCACCCGGCCCATATCCCTCCAAACCCTTCCTATTCATATACCCATCCAAATGCCTCTTAAATGTTGTAATTGTACCAGTCTCCACCACATCCTCTGGCAGCTCATTCCATACACGTACCACCCTCTGCGTGAAAAAGTTGCCCCTTAGGTCTCTTTTATATCTTTCCCCTCTCACCCTAAACCTATTTCTGGACTCTCTGATCCCAGGAAAAAGACTTTGTCTATTTATCCTATCCATGCCCCTCATAATTTTGTAAACCTCGATAAGGTCACCCCTCAGCCTCCGACGCTCCAGGGAAAACAGCCCCAGCCTGTTCAGCCTCTCCCTATAGCTCAAATCCTCCAACCCTGGCAACATCCTTGTAAATCTTTTCTGAACCCTTTCAAGTTTCACAACATCTTTCCTATAGGAAGACCAGAATTGCACGCAATATTCCAACAGTGGCCTAACCAATGTCCTGTACAGCCGCAACATGACCTCCCAACTCCTGTACTCAATACTCTGACCAATAAAGGAAAGCATACCAAACGCCTTCTTCACTATCCTATCTACCTGCGACTCCACTTTCAAGGAGCTATGAACCTGCACTCCAAGGTCTCTTTGTTCAGCAACACTCCCTCGGACCTTACCATTAAGTGTATAAGTCCTGCTAAGATTTGCTTTCCCAAAATGTAGCACCTCGCATTTATCTGAAATAAACTCCATCTGCCACTCCTCAGCCCATTGGCCCATCTGGTCCAGATCCTGTTGTAATCTGAAGTAACCCTCTTCGCTGTCCACTACACCTCCAATTTTGGCGTCATCTGCAAACTTACTAACTGTACCTCTTATGCTCACATCCAAATCATTTATGTAAATGACAAAAAGTAGAGGACCCAGCACCGATCCTTGTGGCAATCCACTGGTCACAGGCCTCCAGTCTGAAAGACAACCCTCCACCACCACCCTCTGTCTTCTACCTTTGAGCCAGTTCTGTATCCAAATGGCTACTTCTCCCTGTATTCCATGAGATCTAACCTTGCTGACCAGTCTCCCATGGGGAACCTTGTTGAATGCCTTACTGAAGTCCATATAGATCACATCTACTGCTCTGCCCTCATCAATCTTCTTTGTTACTTCTTCAAAAAACTCAATCACGTTTGTGAGACATGATTTCCCACGCACAAAGCCATGTTCCCAAATCAGTCCTTGCCTTTCCAAATACATGTACATCCTGCCCCTCAGGATTCCCTCCAACAACTTGTCCACCACCGAGGTCAGGCTCACTGGTCTATAGTTCCCTGGCTTGTCTTTACCGCCCCTCTTAAACAGTGGCACCACGTTTGCCAACCTCCAGTCTTCCAGCACCTCACCTGTGACTATCGATAATACAAATATCTCAGCAAGAGGCCCAGCAATCCCTTCTCTAGCTTCCCACCGAGTTCTCGGGTACACCTGATCAGGTCCTGGGGATTTATCCACCTTTAACCGTTTCAAGACATCCAGCACTTCCTCCTCCTCTGTAATCTGGACATTTTGCAAGATGTCACCATCTATTTCCCTACAGTTTATATCTTCCATATCCTTTTCCACAGTAAATACTGATGCAAAATATTCATTTAGTATCTCCCCCATTTTCTGTGGCTCCACACAAAGGCTGCCTTGCTGATCTTTGAGGGGCCCTATTCTCTCCCTCATTACCCTTTTATCCTTAATGTATTTGTAAAAACCCTTTGGATTCTCCTTAATTCTATTTGCCAAAGCTATCCCATGTCCCCATTTTGCCCTCCTGATTTCCCTCTTAAGTATACTCCTACTGCCTTTATACTCTTCTAAGGATTCACTCGATCTATCCTGTCTATACCTGACATATGCTTCCCTCTTTTTCTTAACCAAACCCTCAATTTCTTTAGTCATCCAGCATTCTCTATACCTACCAGCCTTTCCTTTCACCCTGACAGGAATATACTTTCTCTGGATTCTTGTTATCTCATTTCTGAAGGCTTCCCATTTTCCAGCCGTCCCTTTACCTGCGAACATCTGCCTCCAATCAACTTTCGAAAGTTCTTGCCTAATTCCGTCAAAATTGGCCTTTCTCCAATTTAGAACTTTAACTTTTAGATCTGGTCTATCCTTTTCCATCACTATTTGAAAACAAATAGAATTATGGTCACTGACCTCAAAGTGCTCCCCCACTGACACCTCAGTCACCTGCCCTGCCTTATTTCCCAAGAGTAGGTCAATGTTTGCACCTTCTCTAGTAGGTACATCCACATACTGAATCAGGAAATTGTCTTGTACATACTTAAGAAATTCCTCTCCATCTAAACCTTTAACACAATGGCAGTCCCAGTCGATGTTTGGAAAGTTAAAATCCCCTACCATAACTACCCTATTATTCTTACAGATAGCTGAGATCTCCTTACAAGTTTGTTTCTCAATTTCCCTCTGACTATTAGGGGGCCTATAATATAATCCCAATAAGGTGATCATCCCTTTTTTATTTCTCAGTTCCACCCAAATAACCTCTCTGGATGTATTTCCAGGAATACATCAGCACAGCTGTAATCTGGTTATTGAGAGAGTGCAGCGTAGGTTCACGAGGTCAATTCCTGGAATGGCGGGACTACCTTACGCTGAAAGACTGGAGCGACTGGGCCTGTATACCCTTGAGTTTAGAAGATTGAGAGGGGATCTGATTGAGACGTATAAGATTATTAAAGGATTGGAAACTCTGGAGGCGGGAAACATGTTTCCGCTGATGGGTGAGTGCCGAACCAGAGGACACAGCTTAAAAATACGGGGTAGACCATTTAGGACAGAGATGAGGAGAAACTTCTTCACCCAGAGAGTGGTGGCTGTGTGGAATGCTCTGCCCCAGAGGGCAGTGGAGGCCCAGTCTCTGGATTCATTTAAGAGAGTTGGATAGAGCTCTCAAGGATAGTGGAATCAAGGGTTATGGAGATAAGGCAGGAACAGGATACTGATTAGGAATGATCAGCCATGATCATATTGAATGATGATGCAGGCTCGAGGGGCAGAATGGCCTACTCCTGCACCTATTGTCTATTGTCTATTGTAATGCTATCCCTTATCAAAAATGCGCTCCCCCTCCTCTCTTGCCTCCCTTTCTAACCTTCCTGTAGCATTTGTATCCTGGAACATTAAGCTGTCAGTCCTGCCCATCCCTGAGCCATGTTTCCGTAATTGCTATGATATCCCAGTCCCATGTTCCTAACCATGCCCTGAGTTCATCTGCCTTCCCTGTTAGGCTCCTAGCATTGAAATAAATGCAGTTTAATTTGTTAGTCCTACCTTGTCCCTGCCTGCCCTGACTGTTTGACTCACTTCTGATCTCAGCTGTATCTGTTTCAGATTGATCCCTTTCCTCACTATCTCCCTGTGTCCCACCTCCCCCCCACCTTACTAATTTAAATCCTCCTAAGCAGTTCCAACAAATTTCCCTGCCAGTATATTAGTCCCCTTCCAATTTAGGTGCAATCCGTCCTTCCTGTACAGGTCACTTCTTTCCCAAAAGAGATTCCAATGATCCAAAAATGTGAATCCTTCTCCCATACACCAGCTCCTCAGCCATGCATTCATCTGCTCTATTCTCCTATTCCTGCCCTCACTAGCTTGTAGCACTGGGAGTAATCCAGATATTACTACCCTTGAGGACCTCCTTTTAAAATTTCTGCCTAACTCTCTGTAATCTCCCTTCAGAATCTCAACCTTTTTCCTTCCTATGTCGTTGGTTCCAATGTGGACAGTGACCTCCTGCTGGCCCCTCTCCCCCGTGAGAACATTCTGCACCCTCTCTGAGACATCCTTGATCCTGGCACCAGGAAAACAACACACCATTCTGCTTTTTCTCTGCTGGCCACAGAAACATCTGTTTGTACCTCGGACTACAGAATCCCCTAACACAATTGATCTCTTGGAAGTCGACGTACCCCTCGTTGCATTAGAGCCAGTCTCAATACCAGAAACTTTGCTGTTCGTGCTACATTCCCCTGAGAATCCATCATCCCCAACATTTTCCAAAACAGCATACCTGTTTGAAATAGGTATATCCACAAAAGACTCCTGCCCTAGGTGCCGACCTCTCTTACCCTTCCTGGAGTTAACCCATCTACGTGACTGTATCTGAGACTTTCCCCCCTTCCTATAACTGCCATCCATCACATACTGTTGCTGCTGCAAATTTCTCATCGCTTCTATCTGTCTCTCCAACCGATCCATTCGATCTGATAAGATTCGCATCCAACAGCATTTATGGCAGATATAATCCACAGTAAACCTTAAACTCTCTTTAAACTCCCACATCTGACAAGAAGTACATATCACTGCAAAGGCCATTTTTGCTCCTTCACAATCTACAAACCCAGAAAATAACACCGTCTTATTCCTCAACAAAACACTGCCCCAGGTTAAATTAAGAGCTATGGCTTATATTTTAAGTTTAATAAAGAGACTTATCTCCAAAAACATATAATCAAGAAAGAACCCACTGTACTCACGAACACAGCCTTTCTCTTGGACAGACTAAAAACAACAATTAACTTCTCTGAGTCTGTGTTGTGAACTTCGCCCCCAGATTAGTTGTGAAATTCACTGTTTGTTAAATTTCCCAGATGCACTCCGATGTCCAGTGATACACAAATTCAAACAGCAAAGGCAGTAACTGTGCAGGTTTGTTCTCTCTCTCTCTCTCTCTCCTGCACTGACCTCACCATGTGCTTCCTTCCTCTGCTCTTCTCCCTTTTAAAACTGCTGTTGTTTTGACTTTTTTTTCCCTAAAGTTCCAAAACAATGCAACAGCATATAAAACAGTAATTGCTGCTCCTGGAATTCGAGGAAATCACCTCCAACACCTAAAATACCTCAATAAAGGAGCAGCTGGTACAGCCAGAAACGTTTCCTGTCCTCCATCTTGTATTACCCAGCATGTGACCTTACTGCCAAATAGTGTAAGATGTCAGAATGAGTGCATGCCAACCAGGCTGGTGTAGAAAATCAGCCTGTGGCACTGATTGGAGAATTTGGATAAATTCCCATGTGATGATGGTGTGTGATTGGTTGGATATTTCGAGGTAATAAAGTCCTGTACAGATGCTCTTTCTCCTTCTGTGCGGACATTTCACTGCCCAAGGGAAGTACACTGGGGTCAAAGGCTCAAACAATTGGAGGCAGAACCTGAGCTTCTTTTCACTGCCACGCTGCCGTATATGGCGAACACCAACACATCATCCCTGACCATTTGTCTTTGATACCTTGTGTTTGGAAGGTATTGTCATTGTCCATTAGAAATTCAGTTACTCACCTGGTCAGACTGTCAGACTGTTGTGTTTGGAAGTGGATCTTGTAGTCTTGTGGAGAGTTCAATGTCTGCTCTAAATGAAGAAGAAATCACTTTGAGCTGGCTGTACACTGGAGAACCCAGCTTTCCTTTATTGATAATAACTGTCTTGGCTTTCCTTTTCTCTTGTGATTTGCTCATTGCCATGTAACAGATTGCCCACCCCTCATTGTCTATGAAGCACGTGCTGGAATTTGGTAAGTTCTGTACATGTTTTGGAAATGATTGAATCCAATTTGAAAGATTGCACACAGGTTAGGAACATTGGAATTAGGTTGAATTGCCTGCTCCCAATCCTTCCAGCCTGTTCTGCCATTGAACATGATCATGGCTGATCTTCTGCTGGTCTCAGCTCCCTTCTCCTGCCAGCTCCCCATTGCCCTTTATTCTGATTTTCATCAGAAACCTATCTATTTCTTCCGTGAACCTATTTTGTTGATTCTGCTTCCACTGCCCTCTGGGGCAGTGAGTTCCACAGATTCCCAACCCTCTGAGGCAAGTCGTTTCTCCTCATCTCAGTTTTGACCCTACCTGCTCTCACTCTATATCTATGACCTCTTGTTCAAAGAGATTGCCCCAAATAGGGGAACATCTACTCAACGTCTACCTTTTCAGTCCCCTTTGGTGTTTATACGTTAATCAGATTCCCCTATTCTTCTGAACTCCAGTGATTACAAGCCCAGCCTATTTAACTGGCCCTCATACAGCAGCCCTTTCATCCCTCAAACCTGGTGGGAAGCTGCAGTTTGCTCCTGATGTTCCAATGTACGGTTCTGGCAGTAAGCCTGCTCACACAGGACATAATGACAGGAAATGACAACTTGCCATCTGGATCCAGCCCAGGTTTCATCCACAGGGTGGGTCACAGGAAACAGGCTGGCAGGTTCCAATCTCTGGCTGTCCAGCTCTCTGTCCATGATACCCACCATATAGGACAGAAGGGGATTCTTCAATTGGTTCCCAACTGAATGTTCAACATAGCTCGCAAGGCAAATTATAATCTGATGATTGTGTAGCTGCCAACTGACCAGAGTTCATCAGCTATGAACATATTGAATGTGGAGTAGGTTTGAGGGGCTTAATAGACTGATCTTGTGCCTATTTCTCCCTGGCTGGTCTTGAATAATTGATTGATAGATTCCTGATGAAGGGCTTATGTCTGAAACATTGATTCTCCTGCTCCTTGGATGCTGCCTACTCAGCTGTGCTTTTCCAGCACCTGCACTGCTCACTTTCTCCCAGATCGATTCATTGTCACATATACCGATTTACAGTGAAAACCTTTGTTTATAAGCAGTTCAGGAAGCAAGAATGTACAGATCAAAAAGATTTCAACAGAGGGATGCAGGTTACACTGCACGGGGTATGCACTAGACAAGAGCAACATTAGCAAGATCAGCATTAGTTATGGTTGGAGAGTCCATTAATGGACTCTCCATAAGGACCCTCACCAACTTCTACAGATACAGCATTGAGAGCAGACTGTCCGGGTGTATAACGGCCTGATACGGTAACAGCTCTGCCCAGGACCGTAAGAAACTACGGAAGGTTGTGTGCACAGCCCAGACCAGCCCTGAAGAAGGGCTTATGCCCGAAACGTCGATTCTCCTGCTCCTCGGATGCTGCCTGACCTGCTGTGCTTTTCCAGCAACACATTTTTCAACTCTGGTCTCCAGTATCTGCAGTCCTCACTTTCTCAGAGTCCATTAATGACCAGGAAGAAGCTGTTTATGAACCTGTTGGTGCGTGTGTTCAGGCTGCCTGATGGAAGAGGTTGGAGGAGATCATTACCGGGGTGGGAGGGGGCTTGGATGATGTTGGCAGCCTCTCCGTGGCAGTGAGCTGTGTAAACGGTGTCCATGGATGGGAGGGTGGATACCGTGATGGTCTGGGCTGTGCACACAACCTTCTGCAGTTTCTTACGGTCCTGGGCAGAGCTGTTACCGTATCAGGCCGTTATACACCCGGACAGTCTGCTCTCAATGGTGTATCTGTAGAAGTTGGTGAGGGTCCTTATGGACATGCTGAATATCCTGAGCTGCCTGAGGAAGAAGAGGAGTTGTTGTATCTTCTTGACCATCGCATCTACCTGGGAAATCCAGGATAGGTTGTCAGTTATTGTCACTCCGAGGAACGTGATGCTCTTCCTCTCAGCCTCCGCTCCGTTGGTGTAGCTGGGGGCGTGTTCTCCTACTTTCTTCCTGAAGTTAATGATCAGTTTGTTAGTTTTGCTGACATTGAGAGAGAGGTTGTTCTCATTACACCACATCACCAAGCCCTCTATCTCCCTTTTCTATTCTGACTCGTTGTTGTTAGATGTCCATCCTCCCACGGTGCTGTCATCAGCGATCATGTAGATAGGGTTTGTTCAGAGTTTGGCCACACAGCTGTGGGTGTACAGGGAGTACAGGAGGGGGCTGGGAACACATCCTTGGGGGGCTCCAGTGTTGAGGGTCCTCGTGGAGGAGGTGCTGTTGTCTATCCTCACTGCCTGCGGTCTGTGGGTCAGGAAGCTGAGAATCCAGCTGCAGGGGGGGCGGAGCAGACTCCAAGGTCTCGGAGTTTTGAGATCAGTCTGGAGGGGATGATGGTGCTGAAGATGGAACTGGAGTCAATGAGCAGGAATCTGACGTAGGTGTCTTTGGTATCTATTTCTGGAACAATAATATCTTGCCTGAGATATGGAGATGAAAACTGCATACAGTACTCCAGGTGAAGCTTCTGTACAATTGAAGGAAGACTTCACTGTCCCATACTCTCATTCTCTCATACTCAAGGCTAATGCTCTGTTCATCTTCCTAATAACCTGTTGGAAGTTAGCCTTTAGTGCCATATCAACAAGAACACCCAGGTCCCTTTGTACATTGACATTTTCCAGCCTCTCACCATTTCAGAAATACTCTGCACCTCTGTTTCTCTGACCAAAGTGGATAACCTCACATGTTTCCATATTATATTCCATCTGCTGTGTTCTGGCCCATTCACTGAGTCTATCCAAATCCTCCTGAAGCTGCTTTATATCTCTGCTTTACATTGAAGGTGACAGTTTGGGGGCAGTACAGTGGCTCAGTGGTTAGCATTGCTGCCCCACAGTGCCAGGCACCTCGGTTCGATTCCAGCTTCGGGCAACTGTCTGGGTGGAATTACAGAGATCCTTACCTTAGAGCAGATGATGTTTCTATTGTAGGAGTTGGTCTCCTTGCTTTGGTGCATATCAATTTCTTCTTCATCAGGAACCACAACAGGAAGCTAATCAGGGCCATCAGAAACACAAATAGCGCAGCCATTGGCACAATCCAAGTCCAGGTACTGAGTGTGTCTGGGAGATAGGAAGAACAGGTTAGTCTACAGCACCCACACCGGAGAACCGAGAATCTATCTGCAGCAGTCATTCTCCAATAGCAATTAGCTAACAGACTACACACAGTACTTGGCATGAGGCTCAGACATATTCCTCAGTAATCTGTCAGGAGATGTTAACATGCACCTCAGGAACAAATGGGACATGAGCGCAGGGCTCCTGGCTCAGAGGCAGGGACACTACTACTGCACCACAAGAGCATTGGTACCTCTTGTACATCCTGTTCAACCACTTTTCACCGGTACACCCTTAGGTCCACAGATACTTTGCATTTGAAAGACAATAAAGCAGACAGTTCCCCAGTCCATAGTAACACATCGACCTCCACATGCTACCCTGCTTCACATCTCCAATAACCAGGCAACCTCCTCCTGAACAGCATCCTTACCGACTGCCCCATTTTACTCATACTGAGGCTCCTCATTTCCCTCCTGGTCACATTTCATCCCTCCATCTCATTCACACATACTGTCAGCAATTTTAACATACTGGAGCCAGGTTGGGATTTGAGACCGCAGTGAAGTAATGAACGTTATGTTGGGTCAGCTCCTTAACCTGATCCCACCTATGCCTGATGTTGCTGGGAGCGAACTGCTCGAGGAACAGAGAAACCAACTGAGGCTGAGATGGTCCCCACCAGGAGGTGAGGTACTGAGGTTAAAACCTGATCACTACTGCAGCCAACTCCATCAACAAACACATTGAGTTAGACCCCCCCATCTACCACCCTCTGAGAAAAAGAACCGGAAATGACATCGCCACAGGAAATTATATCATCAGCCCAAAGAAACCCAAACATATAAATAAAAAGCAGGAATCATGTACACTGCTTCGCCTGAGGTCCACTGAAGATGTTACCGAGTATGGTGACAAAACATCTGGAAATGAACCTCCCAGCTCAGCGAGCAAATCTACATCCAGAACCCTCAACCTGAGCTACAAATCTTCTCAAAACTCACTTTTGTTTCATTAATACATATGATGTAGACCTTTGTTCATTTCAATGTAATACGTGAAATTAACTTTTGTTTCATTAATAAATACAACGTAGACCTTCATTCAGGCTCTACTATACTTTGTGTTAGGCTTTTGGGAGAGTTTTGAGCGATCATGAGTGATATCTTCTGCTGATCTGTCCCTAACTCCACTTTTCCTCTAGGCCCCTTTATTTCTTTTAAGCAATTTTCAATTAAATGCGATTTCACTGGAACACAACTTGGGGCTTATAGGAGAACTACCTGTACCAGGGACAAACAAGGGGGTGCCAGAGCTTTCTTCAGTCAGTCAGCACTGAGCCTCTGTGATTGTACTGAGGTTCTGCTCTGGCCTTGGCAAAACATAGTTCTCCCACTGTCAGCTGATACTATTTCTACACCCTCTGACTAACCTGATCTGTACTCAACTCACAGCAGAATCCAAACCCTGAACAGTCAATCTCACTCTGCAGTGATGCTCCCCAGAACATCCAGCACATAATTCTAAAAAAGGTCACTGAGCTGAGCTCAAACTGCTCGGTTTAACTGTGAGATTTAACCAACAAAAAACTCATCAGCAAGATCACTGATATTTCAAAAGGTTGCGATGCACAAATGCCAGGCAATAACCATCACCAATAAGAGACAATCTAACCACCGCCCCTTGACATTCGATGGTATTACCATCACTGAATAACCTACTGTCAACATCCTGGGGGTTATCGTTGACCAGAAACTCAACAGCACTCACCACATCAACACAGAGGATACAACAGCAGGACAGAGACTAGGGATACTGCAGTGAGTAACTCACCTCCTGACTCCCCAAAGTCTGTCCACCATCTACAAGGCACAAGGCAGGAGTCTGATAGAATACTCCCCACTTGCCCTGGATGGATGCAGCCCCAACAACACTCAAGAAGCTTGACACTAAAATTTGGGATGACGAGTCTAAGCTGAAAATGTGTTGCTAGAAAAGCGCAGCAGGTCAGGCAGTATCCAGGGAACAGGAGAATCGACGTTTCGGGCATAAGCCCTTCTTCACGAAATTGGGCTGTAAGTCTAACAATGACTATGAAACCACTGCTGATTGTCAGGAGAGATTGAACAGTTTCGGCGGATACTGTCTGGAATTTAGAAGAATGTAGTGAGATTGAGTTGAGATATTCAAGATGATAAAAGGTGTGGATAAAATAGACATGGAGCAGATGTTTCTAGGCCGAGGGGGCATAGCCTTAGGATAAGGGAGAGCACATTTAAAACAGAGTTGAGGAGAAACTACTTCTCCCAAGGGCTTGTGAACCTGTGGAGTTTGCTACCCCAGTGGATGCTGGGACAGTGAGTTGTTAGGCTGATATATAATTGGTAATGGGCTGAAGGGTTATGTGGAGAAGGCAGGAAAATGGGAGTGAGGAATATTTCAGCCATGATAGAATGGTGGAGCAGTCTCAATAAGCCAAATTCTGGCCTAAAACCTGCATATCTTCTGACTTTATGCTAAAACATTGAAAATTATGTTTTACTCCCAGATGTGAACATGTTAACTGGATGAAGATAGTTGTACTTTCACAGATACAAGTGCTACTGTGAATGACAGATATGCACCCCATTATCCTGCCCCCTCTCCCCTCAATTCTGCCCCTATATCTTATAGGAACCGATTAACCCAATAATCCAGTTGCGAATGGATTCACAAGTCCTGAATCAAACCTAAAGGAGGTCTGCAGAACAGCAATTGACGTGTTTGCCTCATTCTTCTAATATCTCAGGGACAACATTATAAGGAATCAGGAAAAAACTTCTCTGAGTCTCCAAAGACAGTCTTTGAAGAACCAAAGTTTCACATTCTTTGATTAAAAACAACATGATATGGAGGTGCTGGTTTGGACCAAGATGGACAAAGTCACATGACACCAGGTTATAGTCCAACATGTTTTTTGGAATCAAAAGCTTTCAGAGCGCTGCTCCTCCTGAGGTGAAGAGGTTGTCATGTAATTTCAGTGCAACATCGAGGGCTGAATGGCCTGTTCTGTGCTGTATTGTTCTATGTTCTATGTAAAAACCCATTTGATTCACTAATACCCTTCAGGGAAGGAAATCTGCCATCGTCACCAGGTCTGGGCTACATGTAACTCCAGACCCACAGCAATGTGGTTGACTCTCTGTCTGGGCAATTGGAGATACAGAAAAAACACTAGCCTGGCCACTGACGTCCACATCTCATCAATGATTAAAAAAAAACGAGGACAAAGCAACCCACTTTACTGGCATCGTCTTGACAAGCATGCACACCCTCCACCACCAACACTCAGTAACAGCAGTATGTACTATCTATAACATGCGCTGCAGAAATTCACCACAGATCCTCAGACAGCACCTGGATTCTGGGTAATCCAAGTTGAAGGATGCCAAGAATTTCTGGCTGTAACAGGCTGCTCCTGTTTTGAGGTATTTTAGGTGTTGAAGGTGATTTCCCGAATTCGAGGAGCGGAAATTGCGGTTTTATATGCTGTTGCATTGTTTTGGAGAAAAACAAAAGTCAAAACAACGGCATTTTTTAAAAGGGAGAGGAACAGACAAAGGCAGCATATGGTCAGGTCAGTGCAGGAGAGAGAAAAAACAAACAAACTGCTAACTGACACAGCAGTGAACCTGCACAGTTACTGTCTTTGCTGCTTGAATTCATGTATTGCTGGGCATTGGAACAGGTCTGGGAAAATTAACAAACAGAGAAATTCACAACTAATCTTGGAGGAACCTGTTTGGGAGAGGTCACAGCACTGAAACAGATCAGTGAATAGTTTAAGCATGGCCTTGCTGTTAGTCTGCAATGGTGAGTAGAGTGGCTTCTTTCTTGATTATATGTTTTATTGAGATATGTCTCTTGATTAAACTTAAAAATATAAGTCATAAGTATTAAGTTAGCCTGGACCAGTGTTTTGTTGAGGAATAAGACACTGCTATGTTCTTGGTCTGCAGATTGAAAGAAGCAAAATGGTCTTTAGTGAAGTGGTACACTCTTCTTGTCGAATGTGGGAGTTTAGGGAGTGTTTATGTGAAACACATACACTAAACACCACTAAATTCATCAGCAATATCATCAAGCTAGTGGACCTATGCCTTACCACCCACTTCACCTTCAACAACAAAACCTACAGACAAACCAACAGAACCCCCATAGGATCTCCGATATCAGGGTTCTCAGCAGAGACAGTAATGCTCTGCCAACCATCCAACCCAAACTCTGGGTCCATTACCTGGATGACACCTTTTTCATCACCAAACGAATCAAATTAGAGGAAACCTTCAAGTCCATCAATAATACCCTTAGTGGAATAAAATTCACTAAACAGGAGGAAAACAACAACAAACTGCCATTCCTAGATGTCGCAGTAGAGCAAACAGCCAATGGGGAACTTCAAACCAGTGCCTACAGGAAAACAACACATACGGACCAAATACTGAACTACAGAAGCAATTATCCCAACATCTACAAATGAAGCTGCATTAGAACATTATTTCAATGAGCCACCACACACTGCAGCACAGAGGAACTACGCAGAGCAGAGGAAAATCACCCATACTGTGTATTCAAAAAGAATGGGTACCCAATGAACACATTTTGCCGATTTCTCAGCAACAAACCCAAACAAGCAGACAAAACACGTCCAGAAACCCTAGCCACTCTCCCCTACATCAAAGACATCTCTGAAATGACTGCCAGACTACTCAGACCCCTTGGCATCACGGTAGCCCACAAACCCACCAACACACTAAAACAGCAGCTAATGAACTTGAAAGACCCTATACAGACAACAAGAAAAAAATAATGTCATTTACAAATACCGTGCAAGGACTGTAACAAACACTACATTAGACAAACAGGCAGAAAACTAGCCACCAGGATACATGAACATCAACCAGCCACAAAACGACATGATCCTCTCTCACTAGTATCCTCACATACAGATGAGGAAGGACACCAGTTCGACTGGGACAACACATCCATCCTACAACAAGCCAAACAGAGACATGCACATGAATTCCTAGAGGCATGGCATTCCAACCAGAACTCTATCAACAAACACATCGAGTTAGACCCCATCTACCACCCCCTGAGAAAAGGAACAGGAAGTGACATCACCACAGGAAATAACATCATCACAGAAAATTACATCACCAACCCAAAGAAACTCAAACATATAAATAGAAAGCAGGAATTTTCAGCAGTGCTTTGCCTGAGGCCCACTGAAGATATTACCTTGTAGGGTAACAAAATGTCTGGAAATGAACCTTTCAGCTCAGCGAGCAAACCTACATCCAGAGTTTGTGTTACTGAGGATTGTATCTGCAATAAATGCCATTGGTTGCAAATCCGATCAGATCAACTGGATTGGTTAGACCAACAGTTACAGCAATGATGATTTTACAAGAGCAAGGGGATGTGATGGATGGCAGTTATAGGAAGGGAGAAAAGTTGCAAATACAATCAGGTAAATGGGTCAACTCTAGGAAGGGTAAGAGAGGTAGGCACCTAGTGCAGGAGTCTCCTGTGGCTATCCCCATTTTAAACAAGTAAACTGCTTTGGAAAATGGATTCTCAGGGGAACATAGCACGAACAGCCAAGTTTCTGGTATTGAGACTAGCTCCAATGCAATGAGGGGTACATTAGCTTCCAAGAGATCAATTGTGTTAGGGGACTCTCTAGTCCGAAGTACAGACAGACGTTTCTGTGGCCAACAGAGACAAAGCAGAGTGGTGCGTTGTTTCCCTAGTGCCAGGATCAAGGATATCTCAGAGAGGGTGCAGAATGTTCTCACAGGGGAGAGGGGTCAGCAGGAGGTCATTGTCCACATTGGAACCAATGACATAGGAAGGGAAAAGGTGGAGATTATGAAGGGAGAAGAGAGAGGAGGCAGGAATTTAAAAAGGAGGTCCTCGACAGTAATAATACCTGGATTATTCTGGGTACTGTGAGATAGTGAGGGTAGGAATAGGAGGAGAGAGTAGATGAATGCATTGCTGAGGAGCTGGTGTATGGGAGAAGGATTCACATTTTTGGATCATTAGAATCTCTGCTGGGATAGAAGTGCTGGATGTCTTGAAATGCAAAAAAGGTGGATAAATTCCCAGGACCTGATCAGGTGTATCCAAGAACTCTGTGGGAAGCTAGAGAAATGCTTGTTGGGCCTCTTACTGAGACATTTGTATCATTGATAGTCACAGGTGAGGTCCCGGAAGACATGAAGTTAGCTAACGTGGTGCCGCAATTTAAGAAAGGTAATGAGGACAGGCCAGGGAACGATACACTGTTGAGACTGGCGTGGGTATTGGGCAAGTTAGATTAGATTAGACTCCCTACAATGTGGAAACAGGCCCTTTGGCCCAACCACCAACACTCCGAAGAGTAAACCACCCAGACCCATTTCCTTCTGACTAATGCACCTAACACAATGGGCAATTGCGAGGTTTGTGAAGGTTTGTAGCTCAGGTTGAGGTTTAAGGTGTAGGTTTGCTCACTGAGCTGTAGGTTTGATATCCAGACGTTTCATTACCTGGCTAGGTAACATCATCAGTGGCGACCTCCAAGTGAAGCGAAGCTGTTGTCTCCTGCTTTCTATTTATATCTTTCTCCTGGATGGGGTTCCTGGGGTTTGTGGTGATGTCATTTCCTGTTCGTTTTCTGAGGGGTTGATAGATGGTATCTAGATCTATGTGTTTGTTCATGGCGTTGTGGTTGGAGTGCCAGGCCTCGGAGGAATTCTCTGGCATGTCTTTGCTTAGCCTGTCCCAGGCTAGATGTGTTGTCCCAGTCGAAATGGTGGTTTTATTTCATCTGTGTGTTGGGCTATGAGGGGGAGAGGGTCATGTCTTTTTGTGGCTAGCTGGTGTTGGTATATCTTGGTGCCTAACTTTCTTCCTGTTTGTCCTACATAGTGTTTGTGGCAGTCCTTGCATGGAATTTTGTAGATGACGTTGGTTTTGTCCATGGGTTGTACTGGGTCTTTTAAGTTTGTTAGTTTTTGTTTGAGAGTGTTGGTGGGTTTGTGTGCTACTAGGATTCCGAGGGGTCTCAGTAGTCTGGCTGTCATTTCTGAAACTTCTTTGATATATGGTAAGGTGGTTAGGGTTTCTGGCTGTGTTTGGTCTGCTTGTCGTGGTTTGTTCTTGAGGAATCTGCGCACTGTGTTTTTTGAGTATCTGTTCTTCTTCAAAGTTTGTGAGAATATTTGTAGCTCGGGTGCTCGTTGCTGTGGTTCTGTTCACCGAGCTGGAAGATTTTGTTGCAAACGTTTCATCCCCTGTCTAGGTGACATCCTCAGTGCTTGGGAGCCTCCTGTGAAGCGCTTCTGTGGTGTTTCCTCCGGCATTTATAGTGGCCAGTCCCTGCCGCTTCCGGTTGTCAGTTTCAGCTGTCCGCTATAGTGGCCGATATATTGGGTCCAGGTCGATGTGTATGTTGATGGAGTTTGTGGATGAGTGCCATGCTTCTAGGAATTCCCTGGCTGTTCTGTGTTTGGCTTGTCCTATAATGGTAGTGTTGTCCCAGTCAAATTCATGTTGCTTGTCGTCTGCGTGTGTGGTCGTGGCGTTTCGTGGCTAGTTGATGTTCATGGATGCGGATCGTTAGCTGTCTTCCTGTTTGTCCTATATAGTGTTTTGCGCAGTCCTTGCATGGGATTTTGTACACTACATTAGTTTTGCTCATGCTGGGTATCGGGTCCTTCGTTCTGGTGAGTTGTTGTCTGAGAGTGGCTGTTGGTTTGTGTGCTGTTATAAGTCCTAGTGGTCGCAGTAGTCTGGCTGTCATTTCAGAGATGGTTCTTGATGTATGGTAGTGTGGCTAGTCCTTTGGGTTGCGGCATGTCCTCGTTCCGTTGTCTCTCCCTTAGGCATCTGTTGATGAAGTTGCGAGGATATCCGTTTTTGGCGAATACCTTGTAGAGGTGTTCCTCTTCCTCTTTTTGCCGTTCTGGTGTACTGCAGTGTGTTGTGGCTCTTTTGAACAGTGTCCTGATGCAACTTCGTTTGTGTGTGTTGGGGTGGTTGCTCTCGTAGTTCAGGACTTGGTCTGTGTGTGTGACTTTCCTGTATACCTTTGTGGTGTAAGGTATACAGGAAAGTCACACACACAGACCAAGTCCTGAACTACGAGAGCAACCACCCCAACACACACAAACGAAGTTGCATCAGGACACTGTTCAAAAGAGCCACAACACACTGCAGTACACCAGAACGGCAAAAAGAGGAAGAGGAACACCTCTACAAGGTATTCGCCAAAAACGGATATCCTCGCAACTTCATCAACAGATGCCTAAGGGAGAGACAACGGAACGAGGACAACCCAAAGGACTAGCCACACTACCATACATCAAGAACATCTCGGAAATGACAGCCAGACTACTGCGACCACTAGGACTTATAACAGCACACAAACCAACAGCCACCCTCAGACAACAACTCACCAGAACGAAGGACCCGATACCCAGCATGAGCAAAACTAATGTAGTGTACAAAATCCCATGCAAGGACTGCACAAAACACTATATAGGACAAACAGGAAGACAGCTAACGATCCGCATCCATGAACATCAACTAGCCACGAAACGCCACGACCACACACGCAGACGACAAGCAACATGAATTTGACTGGGACAACACTACCATTATAGGACAAGCCAAACAATGAACAGCCAGGGAATTCCTAGAAGCATGGCACTCATCCACAAACTCCATCAACATACACATCGACCTGGACCCAATATACCGGCCACTACAGCGGACAGCTGAAACTGACAACCGGAAGCGGCAGGGACAGGCCACTATAAATGCCGGAGGAAACACCACAGAAGCACTTCACAGGAGGCTCCCAAGCACTGAGGATGTCACCTAGACAGGGGACGAAACGTTTGCAACAAAAATTTCCAGCTCGGCGAACAGAACCACAACATCTGTTTTTCTTGAATACGTTGTACAGGTGGTTCTCTGTTTTCCGAAGTTCGTCTGTGCTGCAGTGTGTGGTGGCTCGTTGGAATAGTGTTCTGATCCAGCTTCGTTTGTGTGTGTTGGGATGGTTGCTGGTGTAGTTAAGCATTTGGTCAGTGTTTGTCGGTTTTCTGTATACGCAGGTTTGTAATTCTCCCTTGTCCTTTCTTTCTACTGTGACGTCCAGAAATGCGAGTTTGTTGTCGATTTCTTCCTCCTTGGTGAACTTTATGCCTGTGAGGGTGTTGTTGATGATGTTAAATGTCTCTTCTATCTTGTTTTGTTTTGTGATAACAAACGTGTCATCTACATAGCGGACCCATCGTCCAACGAAAACACCATGAAGCTGGTGGACCTGTGCCTCACCACCCACTTCACTTTCACTTTCAACAACATAGTCTACAAACAAACCAACGGCACACCCATGGGATCTCCGCTATCAGGATTCATAGCAGAAGCAGTAATGCAAAGGCTAGAACAAACAACCCTACCAACTATCAAACCAAAAATCTCCGTCCGCTACGTGGATATCAAACCTACAGCTCAGCAAGCAAACCTACATTCTAAACTATGGGCAATTTAGCATGGCCAATTCACCTGGCCTGCACTTTTATTTTTGGACTGTGGGAGGAAACCGGAGCACCCGGAGGAAACCCACACAGACATGGGGAGAATGTGCAAACTCCACACAGAGAGTCGCCTGAGGCTGGAATCAAACCTGGGACCTTGGTGCTGTGAGGCAGCAGTGCTCACCACTGAGCCACCATGCTGCCCATATTATTGGAGGAAATCTTGAGGGACAGGATATAAATGAATTTGGAAAGGCAAGGATTGATTAGGGGTAGTCAACATGGCTTTGTGCGTGGGAGATCATGTCTCACAAACTTGATTGAGTTTTTTGAAGAAGTAATAAAGAGGATTGATGAGGGCAGAGCAGTAGATGTGATCTATATGGACTTCAGTAAGGCGTTCGACAAGGTTCCCCATGGGAGACTGAGAAGCAAGGTTAGATCTCATGGAATACAGGGAGAACTAGCCATTTGGGTACAGAACTGGCTCAAAGGTAGAAGACAGAGGGTGGTGGTGGAGGGTTGATTTTCAGACTGGAGGCCTGTGACCAGTGGAGTGCTGCAAGGATCGGTGTTGAGTCCACTACTTTTCGTATTTATGTAAATGACTTGGAGCATAGAGACATGGTTAGTAAGTTTGCAGATAACACCAAAATTGGAGGTGTAGTGGACAGCGAAGAGAATTACCTCAGATTACAACCGGATCTTGACCAGATGGGCCAATGGGCAGAGAAGTGGCAGATGGAGTTTAATTCAGATAAATGTGAGGTGCTGCATTTTGGGAAAGCAAATCTTAGCAGGACTTATACACTTAATGGTAAGGTCCTGGGGAGTGTTGCTGAACAAAGAGACCTTGGAGTGCAGGTTCATAGTTCCTTGAAAGTGGAGTCGCAGGTAGATAGGATAGTGAAGGTGGTGTTTGGTATGCTTTCCTTTATTGGTCAGAGTATTGAGTACAAGAGTTGGGAGGTCATGTTGCGGCTGTGCAGGATGTTGGTTAGGCCACTGTTGGAATATTGCGTGCAATTCTGGTCTCTTTCCTATCGGAAAGATGTTGTGAAACTTGAAAGGGTTCAGAAAAGATTTACAAGGATGTTGCCAGGGTTGGAGGATCTGAGCTACAGGTAGAGGCTGAACAGGCTGGGGCTGCTCTCCCTGGAGCGTCAGAGGCTGAGGGGTGACCTTATAGAGGTTTATAAAATTATGAGGGGCATGGATAGGATAAATAGACAAAGTCTTTTCCATGGGATCGGGGTGTCCAAAACTGGAGGGCATAGGTTTAGGGTGAGAGGGGAAAGATATAAAAGAGACCTAAGAGGCAACATTTTCACTCAGAGGGTGGTACGTGTATGGAATGAGCTGCCAGAGGATGTGGTGGAGGCTGGTACAATTGCAACATTTAAGAGGCATTTGGATGGGGACATGAATAGGAAGGATTTGGAGGGATATGGGCTGGGCGCTGACAGGTGGGACTAGATTGGGTTGGGATATCTGAGCTGAAAATGTGTTGCTGGAAAAGCGCAGCAGGTCAGGCAGCATCCAAGGAACAGGAGAATCGAAGTTTCAGGCATAAGCCCTTCTCTGGTCGGCATGGATGGGTTGGACCGAAGGGTCTGTTTCCGTGCTGTACATCTCTCTGACTTTGACTCTATGACCACTTCCATCTGGAAGGCCAACGACAGCAGATACATGGGAACACCCCCACCTTCAAGTTCCCCTCCAAGCCACTCACCATCCTGACTTGGAAAGATATCACTATTCCTTCACTGTCACTGAGTCAAAATCCTGGAATTCTCCCCAAGGGCATTGTGGGTCAACCCACAGCACATGGACTGCAGTGATTCAAGAAGGCAGCTCACCCCACCTTCTCAGGGGGCAACTAGGGATGGGTAATAATGCCCACGTCTCATGAATGAAAAGAAAATTACAATTAAACGGCAAGATGTTTTGCAGGAGTTATCTTACCTGATGTTTGGGTCGTACTTGGCAATGTGGGGATGCTTGGCTTAGTTCCTTTTGTCTCAGGTGATGGAGCTGTGTGAAGTGAAAACCAGGAACATCTTTAATCAGTGTGCAGTTCTGTTCATGTCCTGAGTCACTCACTTCCTTCCTTCCTCCCTCCCTCCCTCACTCCCTGCCAGTTTGAGGCTCAGGCTGCAATGAGTTTGGAGTGACTCCTGCAGCACCAAGACCTTCCTCTGTGTCTCCATCAGAACTTGCATTTCTTCTGACTTCCTGCTGAAATATCCAAAGGTATGTTCTCATCCCAGATGGGAGCATCTTAACTGAATGAAGGTAGTTGTACTGTAACAGTTACAGGTGCGACTGTGAATGACAGATATTAGATTAGATTACATTACAGTGTGGAAACAGGCCCTTCGGCCCAACAAGTCCACACTGACCCGCCGAAGCGAAACCCACCCATACCCCTACATTTACCCCTTACCTAACACTACGGGCAATTTAGCATGGCCAATTCACCTGACCCTGCACATCTTTGGACTGTGGGAGGAAACCAGAGCACCCGGAGGAAACCCACGCAGACACGGGGAGAACGTGCAAACTCCACACAGTCAGTCTCCTGATTCGGGAATTGAACCCGGGTCTCAGGCGCTGTGAGGCAGCAGTGCTAACCACTATGCCACCGTGCCGCCCACAAAGTGCAATCAAACCACACCGCACCCCCCCCTTCCCCAGGTCCTGCGCTCCTGCCCCACCCCCCCTCACACCCCTCACCATCCAGGGAAAGGACTTTTGAAGTTGCTTCGGATATAAGATCAGGTAGAACAGAAGAAATACGCTATTCAGGCCATTAAGTTAAAGAGTTACAGAGATGTTCAGCATGGAAACAGACTCTTCGGTCCAACCCGTCCATGCTGACCAGATATCCCAACTCAACCTAGTCCCACCTGCCAGCACCCGGCCCATATCCCTCCAAACCCTTCCTATTCATATACCCATCCAAATGCCTCTTAAATGTTGCAATTGTACCAGCCTCCACCACTTCTTCTGGCAGCTCATTCCATACACGTACCACCCTCTGCGTGAAAAAGTTGCCCCTTAGGTCTCTTTATATCTTTCCCCTCTCACCCTAGACCTATGCCCTCTAGTTCTGGGATCCCTGACCCTAGGGAAAAGACTTTGCCTATTTACCTTATCCATGCCCCTCATGACTTTGTAAACCACTATAAGGTCACCCCTCAGCCTCCGACACTCCAGGGAAAACAGCCCCAGCCTGTTCAGTCTCTCCCTATAGCTCCAACCCTGGCAACATCCTTGTAAATCTTTTCTGAACCCTTTCAAGTTTCACAACATCTTTCCGATAGGAAGGAGACCAGAATTGCACGCAATATTCCAACAGTGGCCTAACCAATGTCCTGTACAGCCACAACATGACCTCCCAACTCCTGTACTCAATACTCTGACCAATAAAGGAAAGCATACCAAACACCTTCTTCACTAACCTATCTACCTGCGACTCCACTTTCAAGGAGCTATGAACCTGCACTCCAAGGTCTCTTTGTTCAGCAACACTCCCTAGGACCTTACCATTAAGTGTATAAGTCCTGCTAAGGTTTGCTTTCCCAAAATGCAGCACCTCGCATTTATCTGAATTAAACTCCATCTGCCACTCCTCAGCCCATTGGTCCATCTGGTCCAGTCGGCTCTACTATTCAATCATGGCTGATGTGATTCTCAACTTCATTCTCCTGTATTGTCCCTGTCACCCTTGATCGCCTTACTAATCAAGAACCTGTATATCTCTGTCTTTAATACATTCAAGGCTTTGGCCTCCACAGCCCTCTGCAGAAATGAGTTGATTCACTATCCACTGGCTGAAGAAATTCCTCTTTATCTCAGTTTTAAAGGGTCGTCCTTTCACTCTGATGCTGTGGCCCCAGGTCCTCATCTCTCCTACTCATGGAAAACATCTTCTCCACATTGACTTTATCCAGGCCTCTCAGTATTTTGTAAGTTTCAATCAGATCCACCCCCCACTTCATCCATCTCAACTCTATCAAGTACAGACCCAGAGCCTTCCTCCACTCCTCAAACTCTTCATCCCCAGGATTACTCTTGTTCTCTGGACACCTTCCAGGGTCAGTATATCCTTTCTTAGATATGGGGCCCAAATCTGCTCATAATATTCCAAATGTAGCCTGAGCAGATGTTATACAGACTCAGTAGTACATCCCTGCTCTTGTGTTCTTGCCCTCTAGCAATGAATATGAACGTTGTATTTGCCAAGTAAGCCTGCATGTTAAGCTGATGAATGTACATATATTTGGAAAGGTGATGACTGATTAGGAGCAGTCTATAAGTGTGTGGGAAATCATATCTCGCTAACTTGATTGAGTTTTGTGAAGAACTAACCAAGAAGATTGGTGAGGGTAGAGTGGTGGATTTCAGCAAAGTGTTCCATAAGATTCCACATTGTAGGCTGGTTAATAAGGTTGGATCATGTGGAATGCAAGGGGAGCTGGACATCTGGATACAGAACTCGAAGGTAGAAGACAGAAGGTGGGGGTGGAGGGTTGCTTTTCCGACTAGATGCCACCACCAAACACATCTTCCCCTTACTTCTCCATCTGCATTTTGCAGGGATCGTTCCCTTTGGGACGCCCTAGTCCATTCATTGACCACCAACACCATCCCCACTTCCCATGTAACCACAGAAGGTGTAACAGCTGCCCCTTCACCTCCTCCCTGCTCACCATCCCTGGGCCGAAGCAGTCATTCCACCTGTACCTCCTCCAACCTTGTCTGTTGTATTCACTGCAGCCATTGGAGAAACCAAACGCAGACTGGGTGACTGCTTTGCAGAACACCTCCCATTTGTGCGACCTTCCTGTAGCTGGTCATTCTGAGGCCGGCATGGTGGCTTAGTGGTTAATATGTCTGCCTCACAGCACCAGGACCCGGCTTTGAGTCCAGCCTCAGACGACTGTCAGTGTGGAGTTTACATTCTCCCCGTGTCTGCGTGGGTTTCCTCCGGGTGCTCCGGTTTCTACCCATCATCCAAAGATGTGCAGGTCAGATGAATTCTCCAAGCTAAATTGTCCGTCGTGTTCAGGGATGTGTGTGTTAGGTGCTTTCATCAGAGGTAAATGCAGAGTAATAGGACAGGCGAATGGGTCTGGGTGGGTTACTCTTTGGAGGGTCAATGTGGACTTGTTGGGCCAAATGGCCTGAATATAAACTGCAAAGATTCTGTCGAAATCAGTCCACAGCATGCCACAGTGTCCCAGTGGATCACTGTGACCTCCAGTGTGGGTTATTTACAGCAACTGCAGTAACTGCTCCAGCCTTTTAAAACTCACAGTTCACTGCTTCCTGCGTATGCTCTGACTGAGAAACTCTCACAGGGTGAGCTGACTGTATTTGCCATGCTGTTGCTCTGTGTGATGAGGGTGTGCCTGGGACAGACCAACGGAGCCATTTGTGCTCAGTCTGTGGGACCTGTGTACAGCCCATTGTCCACGTCCCTGTGTATAGCCCATTGTCCACGTCCCTGTGTGTAGCCCATTGTCCACGTCCCTGTGTATAGCCCATTGTCCACGTCCCTGTGTATAGCCCATTGTCCACGTCCCTGTGTGTAGCCCATTGTCCACGTCCCTGTGTGTAGCCCATTGTCCACGTCCCTGTGTGTAGCCCATTGTCCACGTCCCTGTGTGTAGCCCATTGTCCACGTCCCTGTGTGTAGCCCATTGTCCACGTCCCTGTGTATAGCCCATTGTCCACGTCCCTGTGTGTAGCCCATTGTCCACGTCCCTGTGTGTAGCCCATTGTGCACGTCCCTGTGTATAGCCCATTGTCCACGTCCCTGTGTATAGCCCATTGTCCTTGCCCCTCTGTACAGCCCATTGTCCATGCCCCTCTGTACAGCCCGTTGTCCATGCCCCTCTGTACAGCCCGTTGTCCTTGCCCCTCTGTACAGCCCGTTGTCCTTGCCCCTCTGTACAGCCCGTTGTCCATGTCCCTGGGGGGAAATGAAGGTGCAGATTGGTCCCACTGGCCTCCAAGCTGATTGAAGCTGAACAGTGATATGAAGATTGAGCAGAAGGTACAGCAAGCTCAGTTGGGGGAGCAGTGGTGTTTAACAGCAGAGAAAGTCACGGCAGGGAGAAAGCACTGACGAGAAAGAGCACAGGAACAGAAATGATTACCTGATCTGGTGTCCTCTACGGGTCCACTGTCAATACTGCCACCTGAACCTGTGACATTACAGAATGGAGGAGCCCAGGCCATATCACAGTGACAGTTCCCTTTACTGTTACAAACCTGAAACAAAATCCACAGCATTTACTATTTCTTAAAACTCTCAACATGGGAACAGAAGTAGGCCTTTCAGCCCATCGAGTCTGCTCCACTATTCAGTAATGTAATGGCTGATCTGATCATTTTCCTGCTTTTTCCCCAGAACCCTCCATTCCGCTTCGGAATTAAAACGTTTATCTATCTCAGCCTTTAATATACTTAATGACCAAGCCCCAATATGCCTATGTGGTAAAGAATTCTCCACATTCCCTGATCTCTGAGTGACCAAAGTCCTCCTCCTCTCTGTCTTCAATGTGCGTCCCCTTATTCTGAGCTGATTACCCTATGGTCCAAATTTCTCCAGCAACGGGAAACAACCTATTCACATCTCCCCTGTCAAGACCCTGCGAACCTTGAATGTTTCACAAGGTCAGCTCCCATCCTTCTAAATTCCAACTTCCTAAATTTCAAGTTAAGAAGCAGTCAGTAAACCTTGATCTGGTCAAGAGGTAGCTCCAGCCTTGCTGCATATGTGCTGTTCTACCAGACTGTCTGATCTCCATGCCGAGGGTGAGTTTAAAGAGGGTTCCTTGCCTTTCTTTAATCAAAGCAGGAATTGCAGTCAAACCAACAAACCAGATTCCAAACCTTCTCAACAAAGTCCTGAGGAATCTTCGCACTGTACAATGAGACTTTGCCAGTTGTCTGAAGCCAATCTGCAGATCCTGGGCTTGTGAAGTTGGGAAACCTGTAACCGTTCCTGGATCTATTCAAAGTATCTTTAACTCAACAGAATTGCAAATTGTGCTAAATGGGACAATCATCCGTGAGATCCTGTAAACCTGCTAGATAGGGAAAACAAAGGACATTGCTTTTCCTTGTCATATCCCCCCACCCCCTTGCGTGAATCAAAGGACAGTACCTGGCACTTTCATCAGCTCTGAAATATCTCAATGATTTGAAGAGGACTTTCTAACTGAGTTCTGTTATTTGATAACACAAATCCCATGTGTTTTATTTGGTGCTGAATTCAGTTTAATATTGGGAACTAATACCCTGATATTGACTTTCCAACCAGTGATTAACTGGACTAGAGTAATATATGAAAGATGCTTAAACTATGTAGCTCACAACTTCAGCGAGTGAAGAGGAAAGCAGTGTGGGTTGGAGACTGGGTTCCCCACACAGAGTCCCATTGTTCACTTTCAGTGGATGTAACGCACTGCTTTAAGAACAATTGAACATAGACCATAAAACTGTATGGCACAGGAATAGGCCCTGAGGTCCATGATGTTGTGCAGAAATGATGCCAAATTAAACTAATCTCTACTGCCTGCCCTTAGTCCATATCCCTCCATATCTTGCATTTTCATTTGCTTATCTAAACGTTTCTTAAACACCCCTATCATATCTTAAAGGCCCCTATCATACCCGAAACACCCCTATCACATCTTAAACACCCCCATCATATCTTAAACATCCCCATCACCTTAAACCCCGACCTATCACCTTCAACCCCTCCCATACTCAGCTATTGTACTCTATGCCACTTTCTCCCCACCCCCACCCTCCTCTCACTTATCTATCCACCCTTCAGGCTCTCTCTGCTCGAAACGTCGATTTTACTGCTCCTCGGATGCTGCCTGAATTGCTGTGCTCTTCCAGCACCACTAATCCAGAATCTGGTTTCCAGCATCTGCAGTCATTGTTTTTACCTATATCTTAAACACCTCTATCATATCTTAAACACCCCATCATATCTTAAACACCCCATCACATCTTAAACACCTCCATCATATCGTAAACACCTCTATCATATCTTAAACATCCCCATCATATTTAAAACACCCCTATTATATCTAAAAAGCCCCTATCATATCTTAAACACACCTATTATATCTTAAACGTCCCATCATATCTTAAACACCTCTATCATATCTTAAACGCCCCCATCATATCTTAAACATCCCATTATATCTTAAACACCTCTATCATATCTTAAACATCCCCATTACCTTCCCCCCCGACCTATCACCTTCAACCCCTCCCACACTCAGCTATTGTACTCTATGCTACTTTCTCCCCACCCCTACCCTCCTCTCACTTATCTATCCACCCTTAGGGAACTCTGCCTTTATTCCTGATGAGGGGCTTTTGCCCGAAATGTCGATTTTGCTGCTCATCGGATGCTGCCTGAACTGCTGTGCTCTTCCAGCACCACTAATCCAGAATCTGGTTTCCAGCATCTGCAGTCATTGTTTTTACCTATATCTTAAACGCCCCTATCATATCTTAAAAACCTCTATCATATCTTAAACGCCCCGTCATATCTTAAACACCTCTATCACATCTTAAACACCTCTATCACATCTTAAACACCACCATCATTTCGTAAACACCTCTATCATATCTAAAACATCCCCATCATATCTAAAACACGCCTATCATATCTTAAACACCTCTATCATATCTTAAACACCCGTAACATATCTTAAATGCCCCATCACATCTTAAATGCCCCCATCATATCTTAAACACCTCTATCATATCTTAAACACACCTATCATATCTTAAACGCCCCCATCATATCTTAAACACCTCTAACATATCTTAAACACCCCCATCATATCTAAAACACGCCTATAATATCTTAAACGCCCCGATAATATCTGTAACATCTCTATCATATCTTAAACACCTCTATCATATCTTAAACACCTGTATCATATCTTAAACGCCCCTATCATATCTTAAACACCCCTATCATACCTTAAACGCCCCTATCATATCTTAAACATGCCTATCATATCTTAAACACCTCTATCATATCTTAAACACCTGTATCATATCTTAAACTCCCCTATCATATCTTAAATACCCCTATCATATCTTAAACGCCCCTATCATATCTTAAACACGCCTATCATATCTTAAACACCACTATCATATCTTAAACACCCACAACATATCTTAAATGCCCCATCACATTTTAAATGCCCCCAACATATCTTAAACACCCCTATCATATCTTAAACACCCCTATATCTTAAACACCTCTATCATAGCTTAAACACCTATATCATATATTTAACAACCCTATCATATCTTAAACACCTCTATCATACCTTAAACATCCCCATCATATCTAAAACACACCTATCATATCTTAAATGCCTCTATATCTTAAACATCTCTATCATATCTTAAACACCCCCATCATATCTTAAACAGCTCTATCATATCTAAAACACCCCTATATATCTTAAACGCCCCATTATTATCTTAAACACCTTTATCATATCTTAAACACCTCTATCATATCTTAAACGCCCCTATCATATCTTAAACACCTCTATCATATCTTAAACGCCCCCATCATATCTTAAACAGCTCTATCATATCTTAAACACCCCTATCATATCTTAAACACCTCTATCATATCTTAAACACCTCTATCATATCTTAAACACCTCTATCATATCTTAAACATCTCTATCATATCTTAAACGCCCCTATCATATCTTAAACAGCTCTATCATATCTTAAACACCTCTATCATATCTTAAACAGCTCTATCATATCTTAAACACCCCTATATATCTTAAACGCCCCATTCATATCTTAAACACCTCTATCATATCTTAAATATCATTATCATATCTAAAACATGCCTATCATATCTTAAACATCCCCATCATAACTTAAACACCCCGATAATATCTGAAACATCTCTATCATATCTTAAACACCCCTATCATATCTTAAGCGCCCCTATCATATCTTAAACACCTCTTTCATATCTTAAAAACCTCTATCATATTTTAAATGCCCCGTCACATCTGAAACCCCCCCATCTTATCGTAAACACCTCTATCATATCTTAAACATCCCCATCATATCTAAAACATCCCCATCATATCTAAAACACACCTATAATATCTTAAACGCCCCTATAATATCTTAAACGCCCCTATAATATCTTAAAAACCTCTATCATATCTTAAACACCTCTATCATATCTTAAAAACCTCTAACATATCTTAAACGCCCCGTCACATCTTAAACACCACCATCGTTTCGTAAACACCTCTATCATATCTAAAATATCCCCATCAAATCTAAAACATGCCAATCATATCTTAAACACCCCGATAATATCTGAAACATCTCTATCATATCTTAAACACCCCATCATATCTTAAACACCTCTATCATATCTTAAACACCTCTATCATATCTTAAACACCTCTATCATATTTTGAATGCCCCGTCACATCTTAAACACCCCCATCATATCTAAAACACGCCTATAATATCTTAAACGCCCCGATAATATCTGTAACATCTCTATCATATCTTAAACACCTCTATCATATCTTAAACACCTCTATCATATCTTAAACATCTCTATCATATCTTAAACGCCCCTATCATATCTTAAACGCCCCTATCATATCTTAAACAGCTCTATCATATCTTAAACACCCCTATCATACCTTAAACGCCCCTATCATATCTTAAACATGCCTATCATATCTTAAACACCTCTATCATATCTTAAACACCTGTATCATATCTTAAACTCCCCTATCATATCTTTAATACCCCTATCATATCTTAAACGCCCCTATCATATCTTAAACATGCCTATCATATCTTAAACATCACTATCATATCTTAAACACCCCCAACATATCTTAAATGCCCCATCACATTTTAAATGCCCCCAACATATCTTAAACACCCCTATCATATCTTAAACACCCCTATATCTTAAACACCTCTATCACAGCTTAAACACCTATATCATATATTTAACAACCCTATCATATCTTAAACACCTCTATCATACCTTAAACATCCCCATCATATCTAGAACACACCTATCATATCTTAAATGCCTCTATATCTTAAACATCTCTATCATATCTTAAACACCCCCATCATATCTTAAACAGCTCTATCATATCTAAAACACCCCTATATATCTTAAACGCCCCATTATTATCTTAAACACCTTTATCATATCTTAAACACCTCTATCATATCTTAAACGCCCCTATCATATCTTAAACACCCCTATCATAGCTCAAACACCCTTAGTGGGCGGCACAGTGGCACAGTGGTTAGCACTGCTGCCTCACAGCACCAGATACCTGAGTTCAATTCCCACCTCAGGCAACTGTGTGTGGAGTTTGCACATTCTCCCTGTGTCTGCGTGGGTTTCCTCCCATTGTTCAAAGATGTGCAGGTCAGGTGAATTGGCCATGCTAAATTGCCTGTAGTGTTGGGTGAAGGGATAAATGTAGGGGAATGGGTCTGGGTGGGTTGCTCTTCGGTGGGTCGGTGTGGACTTGTTGGGCCAAAGGCCCTATTTCCACACTGTAAGTAATCTCATCTTTTAAACGCCCCCATCATATCCTAAACACCTCTATCATGTCTTAAACGCGCCTATCATATCTTAAACACTGCTACTATATCTTAAACGCCCTATTGATATCTTAAACACCTCTATCATATCTTAAACCCCCCCATCATATCTTAAACGCCACCATCATATCTTAAACGCCTCTATCATATCTTAAACACCATTATCATACCTTAAACACCCCCATCATATCTTACACATCCCATCATATCTTAAACACCTCTATCATATCTTAAACATCCCCATCACCTCCCCCCCCCCGACCTATCACCTTCAACCCCTCCCACACTCAGCTATTGTACTCTATGCTACTTTCTCCCCACCCCTACCCTCCTCTCACTTATCTATCCACCCTTCAGGCACTCTGCCTGTATTCCTGATGAGGGGCTTTTGCCCGAAACGTCGATTTCGAAGCTCCTCGGATGCTGCCTGAACTGCTGTGCTCTTCCAGCACCACTAATCCAGAATGTAGTTTCCAGCATCTGCAGTCATTGTTTTTACCTATATCTTAAACGCCCCTATCATATCTTAAACACCCCTATCATATCTTAAACGCCCCCATCATATCTTAAACGCCCCTATCATATCTTAAAAACCTCTATCATATCTTAAACGCCCCGTCACATCTTAAACACCACCATCGTTTCGTAAACACCTCTATCATATCTAAAACATCCCCATCATATCTAAAACATGCCTATCATATCTTAAACACCCCGATAATATCTGAAATATCTCTATCATATCTTAAACACCTCTATCATATCTTAAACACCTCTATCATATCTTAAACACCTCTATCATATCTTAAAAACCTCTATCATATTTTAAATGCCCCGTCACATCTTAAACATCCCCATCATATCTAAAACATCCCCATCATATTTACAACACGCCTATAATATCTTAAACGCCCCTATAATATCTTAAACATCTCTATCATATCTTAAACACGCCTATCATATCTTAAACACCTCTATCATATCTTAAACACCTCTATCATATCTTAAACACCCCCATCATATCTTAAACATCTCAATCATATCTTAAACACCCCTATCATATCTTAAACATCTCAATCATATCTTAAACACCTCTATCATATCTTAAACGCCCCCATCATATCTTAAACAGCTCTATCATATCTTAAACACCCCTATCATATCTTAAACACCTCTATCATATCTTAAACACCTCTATCATATCTTAAACGCCCCCATCATATCTTAAACATCTCTATCATATCTTAAACGCCCCTATCATATCTTAAACGCCCCTATCATATCTTAAACAGCTCTATCATATCTTAAACACCCCTATATATCTTAAACGCCCCATTCATATCTTAAACACCTCTATCATATCTTAAATATCATTATCATATCTAAAACATGCCTATCATATCTTAAACATCCCCATCATAACTTAAACACCCCGATAATATCTGAAACATCTCTATCATATCTTAAACACCCCTATCATATCTTAAGCGCCCCTATCATATCTTAAACACCTCTTTCATATCTTAAAAACCTCTATCATATTTTAAATGCCCCGTCACATCTGAAACCCCCCCATCTTATCGTAAACACCTCTATCATATCTTAAACATCCCCATCATATCTAAAACATCCCCATCATATCTAAAACACACCTATAATATCTTAAACGCCCCTATAATATCTTAAACGCCCCTATAATATCTTAAAAACCTCTATCATATCTTAAACACCTCTATCATATCTTAAAAACCTCTAACATATCTTAAACGCCCCGTCACATCTTAAACACCACCATCGTTTCGTAAACACCTCTATCATATCTAAAATATCCCCATCATATCTAAAACATGCCTATCATATCTTAAACACCCCGATAATATCTGAAATATCTCTATCATATCTTAAACACCCCTATCATATCTTAAACACCTCTATCATATCTTAAACACCCCGATAATATCTGAAACATCTCTATCATATCTTAAACACCTCTATCATATCTTAAACACCTCTATCATATTTTAAAAACCTCTATCATATTTTAAATGCCCCGTCACATCTTAAACACCCCCATCTTATCGTAAACACCTCTATCATATCTTAAACATCCCCATCATATCTAAAACACGCCTATAATATCTTAAACGCCCCTATAATATCTTAAACATCTCTATCATATCTTAAACACCTCTATCATATCTTAAACACCCCCATCATATCTTAAACACCCCTATATATCTTAAACACCCCTTTCATATCTTAAACACCTCTATCATATCTTAAACACCTCTATCATATCTTAAACGCCCCCTTCATATCTTAAACACCCCTATCATATCTTAAACATCTCTATCATATCTTAAACGCCCCTATCATATCTTAAACGCCCCTATCATATCTTAAACAGCTCTAGCATATCTTAAACACCCCTATATATCTTAAACGCCCCATTCATATCTTAAACACCTCTATCATATCTTAAACATCATTATCATATCTAAAACATGCCTATCATATCTTAAACATCCCCATCATATCTTAAACACCTCTATCATATCTTAAACGCCCCTATCATATCTTAAACGCCCCATTCATATCTTAAACACCTCTATCATATCTTAAACATCATTATCATATCTAAAACATGCCTATCATATCTTAAACATCCCCATCATATCTTAAACACCTCTATCATATCTTAAACACCCCTAACATATCTTAAACATCTATATCATATCTTAAGCGCCCCATCATATCTTAAACACCTCTATCATATCTTAAACATCCCCATCATATCTAAAACACTCCTATAATATCTTAAACACCCCGATAATATCTTAAACATCTCTATCATATCTTAAACACCCCTATCATATCTTAAACGCCCCCATCATATCTTAAACACCTCTATCATATCTTAAAAACCTCTATCATATCTTAAACGCCCCATCACATCTTAAACACCACCATCGTTTCGTAAACACCTCTATCATATCTAAAACATCCCCATCATATCTAAAACATGCCTATCATATCTTAAACACCCCGATAATATCTGTAAACATCTCTATCATATCTTAAACACCCCTATCATATCTTAAACACCTCTATCATATCTTAAAAACCTCTATCATATTTTAAATGCCCCGTCACATCTTAAACACCCCCATCTTATCGTAAACACCTCTATCATATCTTAAACATCCCCATCATATCTAAAACATCCCCATCATATCTAAAACACGCCTATAATATCTTAAACGCCCCTATAATATCTTAAACGCCCCTATTATATCTTAAACATCTCTATCATATCTTAAACATGCCTATCATATCTTCAACACCTCTATCATATCTTAAACACCCCTATCATATCTTAAACGCCTCCATCATATCTTAAATGCCCCTATCATATCTTAAACAGATCTATCATATCTTAAACACCCCAAAATATCTTAAACAGCTCTATCATATCTTAAACACCCCTATATATCTTAAACGCCCCATTCATATCTTAAACACCTCTATCATATCTTAAACACCTCTATCATATCTGAAAAATCCCCATCATATCTAAAACACTCCTATAATATCTTAAACACCCCGATAATATCTGAAACATCTCTATCATATCTAAAACATCCCCTTCATATCTAAAACATGCCTATCATATCTTAAACACCCCGATAATATCTGAAACATCTCTATCATATCTTAAACACCTCTATCATATCTTAAACGCCCCTATCATATCTTAAAAACCTCTATCATATCTTAAACACCCCTATCATATCTTAAAAACCTCTAACATATCTTAAATGCCCCGTCACATCTTAAACACCACCATCGTTTCGTAAACACCTCTATCATATCTTAAACATCCCCATCATATCTAAAACATCCCCATCATATCTAAAAAACGCCTATAATATCTTAAACGCCCCTATAATATCTTAAACATCTCTATCATATCTTAAACACGCCTATCATATCTTCAAGACCTCTATCATATCTTAAACACCTCTATCATATCTTACACACCTCTATCATATCTTACACACCTCTATCATATCTTAAACACCCCCGTCATATCTTAAACATCCCCATCATATCTTAAACACCTCTATCATATCTTAAATGCCCCCATCATATCTTAAACACCTATATCATATCTTAAACGCCCCTATCATATCTTAAATGCTCCTATCATATCTTAAACAGCTCTATCATATCTTAAACATCCCAAAATATCTTAAACAGCTCTAGCATATCTTAAACACCCCTATATATCTTAAACGCCCCATTCATATCTTAAACACCTCTATCATATCTTAAACATCATTATCATATCTAAAACATGCCTATCATATCTTAAACATCCCCATCATATCTTAAACACCTCTATCATATCTTAAACACCCCTAACATATCTTAAACATCTATATCATATCTTAAGCGCCCCATCATATCTTAAACACCTCTATCATATCTTAAACACCTCTATCATATTTTAAATGCCCCCATCATATCTTAAACACCTCTAACATATTTTAAACACCCCCATCATATCTAAAACACGCCTATAATATCTTAAACGCCCCTATAATATCTTAAACATCTCTATCATATCTTAAACATGCCTATCATATCTTCAACACCTCTATCATACCTTAAACGCCCCCATCATATCTTAAACATCTATATCATATCTTAAACGCCCCTATCATATCTTAAACGCCCCTATCATATCTTAAATGCCCCTATCATATCTTAAACAGATCTATCATATCTTAAACACCCCAAAATATCTTAAACACCTCTATCATATCTTAAACCCCCCCATCATATCTTAAACGCCACCATCATATCTTAAACGCCTCTATCATATCTTAAACACCATTATCATACCTTAAACACCCCCATCATATCTTACACATCCCATCATATCTTAAACACCTCTATCATATCTTAAACATCCCCATCACCTCCCCCCCCCCGACCTATCACCTTCAACCCCTCCCACACTCAGCTATTGTACTCTATGCTACTTTCTCCCCACCCCTACCCTCCTCTCACT
Organism: Chiloscyllium plagiosum; assembly: GCF_037043375.1. Taxonomy (NCBI): domain Eukaryota; kingdom Metazoa; phylum Chordata; class Chondrichthyes; order Orectolobiformes; family Hemiscylliidae; genus Chiloscyllium; species Chiloscyllium plagiosum. The sequence goes on along the minus strand of NW_028270139.1, from coordinate 177,063,666 downwards.
TATCTATCCACCCTTCAGGCACTCTGCCTGTATTCCTGATGAGGGGCTTTTGCCCGAAACGTCGATTTCGAAGCTCCTCGATGCTGCCTGAACTGCTGTGCTCTTCCAGCACCACTAATCCAGAATGTAGTTTCCAGCATCTGCAGTCATTGTTTTTACCTATATCTTAAACGCCCCTATCATATCTTAAAAACCTCTATCATATCTTAAACGCCCCTATCATATCTTAAAAACCTCTATCATATCTTAAACGCCCCGTCACATCTTAAACACCACCATCGTTTCGTAAACACCTCTATCATATCTAAAACATCCCCATCATATCTAAAACATGCCTATCATATCTTAAACACCCCGATAATATCTGAAACATCTCTATCATATCTTAAACACCTCTATCATATCTTAAACACCTCTATCATATCTTAAACACCTCTATCATATCTTAAACACCTCTATCATATCTTAAACACCTCTATCATATCTTAAAAACCTCTATCATATTTTAAATGCCCCGTCACATCTTAAACATCCCCATCATATCTAAAACATCCCCATCATATTTAAAACACGCCTATAATATCTTAAACGCCCCTATAATATCTTAAACATCTCTATCATATCTTAAACACGCCTATCATATCTTAAACACCTCTATCATATCTTAAACACCTCTATCATATCTTAAACACCTCTATCATATCTTAAACACCCCCATCATATCTTAAACATCTCAATCATATCTTAAACACCCCTATCATATCTTAAACATCTCAATCATATCTTAAACACCTCTATCATATCTTAAACGCCCCCATCATATCTTAAACAGCTCTATCATATCTTAAACACCCCTATCATATCTTAAACACCTCTATCATATCTTAAACACCTCTATCATATCTTAAACGCCCCCATCATATCTTAAACATCTCTATCATATCTTAAACGCCCCTATCATATCTTAAACGCCCCTATCATATCTTAAACAGCTCTATCATATCTTAAACACCCCTATATATCTTAAACGCCCCATTCATATCTTAAACACCTCTATCATATCTTAAATATCATTATCATATCTAAAACATGCCTATCATATCTTAAACATCCCCATCATAACTTAAACACCCCGATAATATCTGAAACATCTCTATCATATCTTAAACACCCCTATCATATCTTAAGCGCCCCTATCATATCTTAAACACCTCTTTCATATCTTAAAAACCTCTATCATATTTTAAATGCCCCGTCACATCTGAAACCCCCCCATCTTATCGTAAACACCTCTATCATATCTTAAACATCCCCATCATATCTAAAACATCCCCATCATATCTAAAACACACCTATAATATCTTAAACGCCCCTATAATATCTTAAACGCCCCTATAATATCTTAAAAACCTCTATCATATCTTAAACACCTCTATCATATCTTAAAAACCTCTAACATATCTTAAACGCCCCGTCACATCTTAAACACCACCATCGTTTCGTAAACACCTCTATCATATCTAAAATATCCCCATCATATCTAAAACATGCCTATCATATCTTAAACACCCCGATAATATCTGAAATATCTCTATCATATCTTAAACACCCCTATCATATCTTAAACACCTCTATCATATCTTAAACACCCCGATAATATCTGAAACATCTCTATCATATCTTAAACACCCCATCATATCTTAAACACCTCTATCATATCTTAAACACCTCTATCATATTTTAAAAACCTCTATCATATTTTAAATGCCCCGTCACATCTTAAACACCCCCATCTTATCGTAAACACCTCTATCATATCTTAAACATCCCCATCATATCTAAAACACGCCTATAATATCTTAAACGCCCCTATAATATCTTAAACATCTCTATCATATCTTAAACACCTCTATCATATCTTAAACACCCCCATCATATCTTAAACACCCCTATATATCTTAAACACCCCTTTCATATCTTAAACACCTCTATCATATCTTAAACACCTCTATCATATCTTAAACGCCCCTATCATATCTTAAACACCTCTATCATATCTTAAACGCCCCTATCATATCTTAAACGCCCCATTCATATCTTAAACACCTCTATCATATCTTAAACATCATTATCATATCTAAAACATGCCTATCATATCTTAAACATCCCCATCATATCTTAAACACCTCTATCATATCTTAAACACCCCTAACATATCTTAAACATCTATATCATATCTTAAGCGCCCCATCATATCTTAAACACCTCTATCATATCTTAAACATCCCCATCATATCTAAAACACTCCTATAATATCTTAAACACCCCGATAATATCTTAAACATCTCTATCATATCTTAAACACCCCTATCATATCTTAAACGCCCCCATCATATCTTAAACACCTCTATCATATCTTAAAAACCTCTATCATATCTTAAACGCCCCATCACATCTTAAACACCACCATCGTTTCGTAAACACCTCTATCATATCTAAAACATCCCCATCATATCTAAAACATGCCTATCATATCTTAAACACCCCGATAATATCTGTAAACATCTCTATCATATCTTAAACACCCCTATCATATCTTAAACACCTCTATCATATCTTAAAAACCTCTATCATATTTTAAATGCCCCGTCACATCTTAAACACCCCCATCTTATCGTAAACACCTCTATCATATCTTAAACATCCCCATCATATCTAAAACATCCCCATCATATCTAAAACACGCCTATAATATCTTAAACGCCCCTATAATATCTTAAACGCCCCTATTATATCTTAAACATCTCTATCATATCTTAAACATGCCTATCATATCTTCAACACCTCTATCATATCTTAAACACCCCTATCATATCTTAAACGCCTCCATCATATCTTAAATGCCCCTATCATATCTTAAACAGATCTATCATATCTTAAACACCCCAAAATATCTTAAACAGCTCTATCATATCTTAAACACCCCTATATATCTTAAACGCCCCATTCATATCTTAAACACCTCTATCATATCTTAAACACCTCTATCATATCTGAAAAATCCCCATCATATCTAAAACACTCCTATAATATCTTAAACACCCCGATAATATCTGAAACATCTCTATCATATCTAAAACATCCCCTTCATATCTAAAACATGCCTATCATATCTTAAACACCCCGATAATATCTGAAACATCTCTATCATATCTTAAACACCTCTATCATATCTTAAACGCCCCTATCATATCTTAAAAACCTCTATCATATCTTAAACACCCCTATCATATCTTAAAAACCTCTAACATATCTTAAATGCCCCGTCACATCTTAAACACCACCATCGTTTCGTAAACACCTCTATCATATCTTAAACATCCCCATCATATCTAAAACATCCCCATCATATCTAAAAAACGCCTATAATATCTTAAACGCCCCTATAATATCTTAAACATCTCTATCATATCTTAAACACGCCTATCATATCTTCAAGACCTCTATCATATCTTAAACACCTCTATCATATCTTAAACACCTCTATCATATCTTACACACCTCTATCATATCTTACACACCTCTATCATATCTTAAACACCCCCGTCATATCTTAAACATCCCCATCATATCTTAAACACCTCTATCATATCTTAAATGCCCCCATCATATCTTAAACACCTATATCATATCTTAAACGCCCCTATCATATCTTAAATGCTCCTATCATATCTTAAACAGCTCTATCATATCTTAAACATCCCAAAATATCTTAAACAGCTCTAGCATATCTTAAACACCCCTATATATCTTAAACGCCCCATTCATATCTTAAACCCCTCTATCATATCTTAAACATCATTATCATATCTAAAACATGCCTATCATATCTTAAACATCCCCATCATATCTTAAACACCTCTATCATATCTTAAACACCCCTAACATATCTTAAACATCTATATCATATCTTAAGCGCCCCATCATATCTTAAACACCTCTATCATATCTTAAACACCTCTATCATATTTTAAATGCCCCCATCATATCTTAAACACCTCTAACATATTTTAAACACCCCCATCATATCTAAAACACGCCTATAATATCTTAAACGCCCCTATAATATCTTAAACATCTCTATCATATCTTAAACATGCCTATCATATCTTCAACACCTCTATCATACCTTAAACGCCCCCATCATATCTTAAACATCTATATCATATCTTAAACGCCCCTATCATATCTTAAACGCCCCTATCATATCTTAAATGCCCCTATCATATCTTAAACAGATCTATCATATCTTAAACACCCCAAAATATCTTAAACAGCTCTATCATATCTTAAACACCCCTATATATCTTAAACGCCCCATTCATATCTTAAACACCTCTATCATATCTTAAACACCTCTATCATATCTTAAACCCCCCAATCATATCTTAAACGCCCCCATCATATCTTAAACACCATTATCATACCTTAAACACCCCCATCATATCTTAAACATCCCATCATATCTAAAACACGCCTATCATATCTTAAACATCCCCATCATATCTTAAACACCTCTATCATATCTTAAATACCCCTATTAAATCTAAAACACGCCTATCATATCTTAAACGCCCCTATATCTTAAACACCCCTAACATATCTTAAACATCTATATCATATCTTAAGCGCCCCTATCATATCTTAAACACCTCTATCATATCTTAAACACCTCTATCATATCTTAAACGCCCCGTCACATCTTTAACACCCCCATCTTATCGTAAACACCTCTATCATATCTTAAACGTCCCCATCATATCTAAAACATCCCCATCATATCTAAAACACTCCTATAATATCTTAAACACCCGATAATATCTTAAACATCTCTATCATATCTTAAACACCCCCATCATATCTTAAACACCCCTATCATATCTTAAACACCTCTATCATATCTTAAACACCCCTATCATATCTAAAACACGCCTATCATATCTTAAACATCCCCATCATATCTTAAACATCCCCATCATATCTTAAACACCTCTATCAAATCTTAAACACCCCTATTAATTCTAAAACATGCCTATCATATCTTAAACGTCCCTATATCTTAAACACCCCTATCATGTCTTAAACATCCCCATCATATCTTAAACACCTCTATCATAGCTTAAACACCTCTATCATATATTTAACAACCCTATCATATCTTAAACACCTCTATCATACCTTAAACATCCCCATCATATCTAAAACACACCTATCATATCTTAAACGCCCCGAAATCTTAAACATCTCTATCATATCTTTAACAGCTCTATCATATCTTAAACACCCCCTTCATATCTTAAACAGCTCTATCATATCTTAAACACCCCTATCACATCTTAAACACCTCTATCATATCTTAAACACCTCTATCATATCTTAAACGCCCCTATCATATCTTAAACACCCCTATCATAGCTCAAACACCCTTAGTGGGCGGCACAGTGGCACAGTGGTTAGCACTGCTGCCTCACAGCACCAGATACCTGAGTTCAATTCCCACCTCAGGCAACTGTGTGTGGAGTTTGCACATTCTCCCTGTGTCTGCGTGGGTTTCCTCCCATTGTTCACAGATGTGCAGGTCAGGTGAATTGGCCATGCTAAATTGCCTGTAGTGTTGGGTGAAGGGATAAATGTAGGGGAATGGGTCTGGGTGGGTTGCTCTTCGGCGGGTCGGTGTGGACTTGTTGGGCCAAAGGCCCTATTTCCACACTGTAAGTAATCTCATCTTGTCATATTTTAAACGCCTCTATCATGTCTTAAACACCTCTATCATGTCTTAAACGCCCCTATCATATCTTAAACACTGCTACCATATCTTAAACGCCCCATTGATATCTTAAACACCTCTATCATATCTTAAACCCCCCCATCATATCTTAAACGCCCCCATATCTTAAACGTCCCCATCATATCTTAAACACCTCTATCATATCTTAAACATCCCCATCACCTTCCCCCCCGACCTATCACCTTCAACCCCTCCCACACTCAGCTTCCTCGTGCTCCCGTGAGGAGGTTGTGCAATTCATCAACTTCACCAACACATTCCACCCTGACCTTAAATTTACCTGGACCATCTCTGACACCTCCCTCCCCATCCTGAACCTCTCCATCTCCATTAATGACGACCGACTTGACACTGACATTTTCTACAAACCCACCGACTCCCACAGCTACCTGGATTACACCTCTTCTCACCCTACCTCTTGCAAAAATGCCTCCCGTATTCCCAATTCCTCCGCCTCCGCCGTATTTGCTCCCAGGAGGACCAGTTCCACCATAGAACACACCAGATGGCCTCCTTCTTTAGAGATCGCAATTTCCCTTCCCACATGGTTAAAGGTGCCCTCCAACGCATCTCGTCCACATCCCGCACCTCCGCCCTCAGACCCTACCCCTCCAACCGCAACAAGGACAGAACGCCCCTGGTGCTCACCTTCCACCCTACCAACCTTCGCATAAACCAAATCATCCGCCGACATTTCCGCCACCTCCGAACAGACCCCACCACCAGGGATATATTTCCCTCCCCACCCCTCTCCGCCTTCCACAAAGACCGTTCCCTCCGTGACTACCTGGTCAGGTCCACGCCCCCCTACAACCCACCCTCACATCCTGGCACTTTCCCCTGCCACCGCAGGAACTGTAAAACCTGTGCCCACACCTCCTCCCTCACCTCTATCCAAGGCCCTAAAGGAGCCTTCCATATCCATCAAAATTTTACCTGCACATCCACTAATATCATTTATTGTATCCGTTGCTCCCGATGCGGTCTCCTCTACATTGGGGAGACTGGGCGCCTCCTAGCAGAGCGCTTTAGGGAACATCTCCGAGATACCTGCACCAATCAACCACACCGCCCCGTGGCCCAACATTTCAACTCCCCCTCCCACTCTGCCAAGGACATGGAGGTCCTGGGCCTCCTTCACCACCGTTCCCTCACCACCAGACGCCTGGAGGAAGAACGCCTCATCTTCCGCCTCAGAACTCTTCAACCCCAGGGCATCAATGTGGACTTCAACAGCTTCCTCATTTCCCCTTCCCCCACCTCATCCTAGTTCCAAACTTCCAGCTCAGCACTGTCCCCATGACTTGTCCGGACTTGTCCGACCTGCCCAGCTCCTTTTCCACCTAACCACTCCACCCTCTCCTCCCTGACCTATCACCTTCATTCCCTCCCCCACTCACCCATTGTACTCTATGCTACTCTCTCCCCACCCCCACCCTCCTCTAGCTTATCTCTCCACGCTTCAGGCTCTCTGCCTTTATTCCTGACGAAGGGCTTTTGCCCGAAATGTCGATTTTGCTGAAGCTCCTCGATGCTGCCTGAACTGCTGTGCTCTTCCAGCACCACTAATCCAGAATCTGGTTTCCAGCATCTGCAGTCATTGTTTTCACCTATATCTTAAACGCTCCTATCATATCTTAAATGCCCCCATCATATCTTAAACACCTCTATCATATCTTAAACACCTCTATCATATCTTAAACACCTCCATCATATCTTAAACGCCCCTATCATATCTTAAATGCCCCCATCATATCTTAAACACCCCTATCATATCTTAAACGCCCCCATCATATCTTAAACACCCCTATCATATCTTAAACGCCCCCATCATATCTTAAACACCTCTATCATATCTTAAACACCTCTATCATATCTTAAACACCTCCATCATATCTTAAACGCCTCTATCATATCTTAAATGCCCCCATCATATCTTAAACACCCCTATCATATCTTAAACGCCCCCATCATATCTTAAACACCTCTATCATATCTTAAACGCCCCCATCATATCTTAAACGCCTCTATCATATCTTAAACGCCCCCATCTTATCTTAAACGCCCCCATCATATCTTAAACACCCCCATCATATCTTAGACACCCTCATCATATCTTAAACGCCTCTATCATATCTTAAACACCTCTATCATATCTTAAACACCTCTCTCATATGTTAAACGCCCCTATCATATCTTAAACGCCCCCATCATATCTTAAACACCTCTATCATATCTTAAACGCCCCTATCATATCTTAAATGCCCCCATCATATCTTAAACACCCCTATCATATCTTAAACGCCCCCATCATATCTTAAACATCTCTATCATATCTTAAACACCCTCATCATATCTTAAACGCCTCTATCATATCTTAAACACCTCTATCATATCTTAAACGCCCCCATCATATCTTAAATGCCCCCATCATATCTTAAACACCCCTATCATATCTTAAACGCCCCCATCATATCTTAAACACCCCCATCATATCTTAAACACCCTCATCATATCTTAAACGCCTCTATCACATCTTAAACACCTCTATCATATCTTAAACACCTCTATCATATCTTAAACGCCCCCATCATATCTTAAACACCTCTATCATATCTTAAACACCCCTATCATATCTTAAACGCCCCCATCATATCTTAAACACCCTCATCATATCTTAAACGCCTCTATCATATATTAAACACCTCTATCATATCTTAAACACCTCTATCATATCTTAAACGCCCCTATCATATCTTAAATGCCCCCATTATATCTTAACACCCCTATCATATCTTAAACACCCCCATCATATCTTAAATGCCCCCATCTTATCTTAAACACCCCTATCATATCTTAAACACCCCTATCATATCTTAAACGTCCCTATCATATCTTGAACACCCTTATCATATCTCCCTCCACCACCTCCCCAGCAGTGCGTCCCACTATCCTACCACTCTGTGTAAAATACCTGCCCCTGACATCCATTTTAAACATTCCACCTTTGACATCAAATGCATGCCCCCTAGTCTGAGACATTTCAACTTTGAGAAAAAGATTCTGAATATCAACCCTTTCTTTGCATTTCATAATTTTGTTAATTTCTATCAGGTCGCCCCTCAGCCTCTGCCGCTCCAGAGAAAACTAACCAAGTCTTTCTAGCCTCTCCTTATAGCTCATACTGTCTAATCCAGGCAACAACCTGGGAAACCTCTACTGCATCCTCTCCAAAGACTCCACATCCTTCCCAAAATGCGGTGACCAGAACTGAATGCAATACACTAAGTGTGGCCAGACCAAAGTCTTATAAAGCTGCAACATGACACTCTGACTCTTACACTCAGTTCCCAACCAATAAAAGAAAGCATACCATATGCTTTCTTTACCACCTATCTACTTGTGTGACCACTTTCAGGGAGCTATGGTCTTGAATGGATTAATCCTATTGTGAAGAATTCTTTCCAACATGATGCGTGTTCAGAGGACGTGTACAAGAATGGTCCAAGAATGAAAAGCTGAACATATGAGGAATGATTGAGAACTCTGGGGCTATACTTGATGGGGTTTAGAAGGATGTGGGGTGATCGAATTGAAACTTACAGAATACTGAATGGCCTGCACAGAGTGGATGTTGGGAAGATGTTTCTATTGCTGGGAGAGACTCGGACTTAAGGGCACAACCTGAGAGTAAAGGGAAGACTCTTTAGAATGGAGATAAGGAGAATCTTCTTCAGCCAGAGAGTGGGGAATCGATGGAATTCACTGCCACAGAAGGCTGGGGAGGCCAGATCACTGAGGATAGTTAAAACAGAGATAGGTAGGCTCTTGGTTGCCATGGGGATCAAAGATTACTAGGAGAAAGGGGGAGAATGGGGTCGAGAAACTTATCAGCCATGGTTGAATGGTGGAGCAGACTCAATGGGCTGAATGGCCTAATTTCTGTTCCTATTGTTTTAGGGTACTATGCTATTAGTCTGAATTTGGTATCGTGCAATGAGGAGAGATTAATTGATGACACCATAGTTAAGGATCCACTGAGGAGCAGCGACCACAGCAGGTTAGAATTCAAACTACAACTTGGTGGTGAGAAGGTAGAGTCCCACAGTAGTGCACTGGAATTAAACAAAGGAAATTATATAGGTATGAGGACTGGCTTGGCCCGAGTAGATAGGGGAGCAAAGTTAAAATGTAAGACAGTCGATAAACAGTGGCAGATGTTTAAGGAGTGACTCAATTCCTCACAACTAAAATATGTCTCAGGCAACTGTCTGTGTGGAGTTTGAACATTCTCTAAATGTCTGTGTGGGTTTCCTCCGGGTGCTACGGTTTCCTCCCACAGTCCAAAAATGTGCGGGTTGGTGAATTGGCCATGCTAAATTGCCCGTAGTGTTAGGGGCAGGGGTAAATGTAGGGGAATGGGTCTGGGTGGGTTGCGTTTGGCGGGTCGGTGTGGACTTGTTGGGCCGAAGGGCCTGTTTCCACACTGTAAGTAATCTAATCTAATCTAAACTAATCAAATGTCCAAGTGAGAAAGAATGCTGTGAAGGGGATAAAAACTAAACAAGGCTAAACAAGGCTAAACAAGGAGGTCAAGAACAATATACAGTCAAAAACTAACATATACCATACTGCAAAGGTCAGGGGCAGGCTGGAAGATTGGGAAACTTTCAAACATAAACTAAAGGAATATTTAAAAATTAATTTAAAAAGTTCTAAGATAAATTACAAAAGAAAACTAGTACAAAATATCAAAAAGGATAGCAAAAACTTCTATAAGTATACCCAAGGGAAGAGAGTCACTCATGTGAGTGCTGGCCCCTTGGAAGATGAAACCGGAGAGTTAATAATGGGGAACACTGAGATAGCACAGATGATAAATGAATACTTTGCTTCAGTTTCACAGTGAAGGACAATAATATCATTCCTATTGGAACAGGCAGGTCCGAGGCAATAGAAAGGATAGAATTTCGAACAATCAACATTGGTAGGGAATAGGTGCTCAGCAAACTGTTAGGATTAAGGTCAGACAAGTCGGACGGACCTGATGGCCTACATCCTAGAGTATTAAAGGAAGTGGCGAAAAACGTGGATCCATTGGTTACAATATTCCAACATTCCCTGGACACAGGAAATGTTCCAGTGGATTGGAACAATGCTAATGTACCGCCTTTATTCAAAAAGGCAGGGAGGCAATATGTGGGAAATTATAGACCAGTTAGTCTAATATCTGTGTTAGAAACAATCATCAAGGAAGCAACGTCAGGACATTTTGAAAGTCAAAATGCTACCCATGAGAGTCAGCATGGTTTTGTGAAGTGGTAAATCATGTTTGACTAATTTTCGAGAGCTCTTCAAAGAGGTAACAAGCAAAGTGGATAATGAGAATCCTGTAGATGTAAAATACCTGGACTTCCAGAAAGCGTTTGATAAGGTGCTGCAGAAAAAAAAATCATTCACAAGGTTGCATTGTATGGGATTAGGGGTAATTTATTAGCTTGGATAGATGACTGGCTGGTGGACAGAAGACAGAGAGTCAGGAAAAATGAGTAACTGGTGGGGTATCACAGGGTTTAGTCCTTGGCCACATCTATTTACAATCTACATTAACGGCTTGGATATAGGGATAGAAGGCTCTGTAACCAAATTTGCAGACATCACAAAAATAGGTGGGATGGTAAATCGCAAAGAGGAAATAAGCACCTTATAGGTATCAGTAGGTTAGAAGAGTGAGACAAAATATGGCAGATGGAGTTGAACATGGAATAAGTGTGAGGTCATGCATTTTGGTTAGAAAAATAAGAACGTGACCCATTATGTAAATGGGGAGAGACTTCAAGGTGCTCTGGTGCGGAGGCCTGTGAGTGTCCACGGTCATGAGTCACTGAAAACTAGCATGCAGCTACAGCAGCTCATAAAGAAGGTGAATGGAATGTTGGGTAATATCGCAAAAGGATCAGAATATAAAGGTCAGGAAGTATTGTTACAACTATCCGAGGTGTTTAGCAGGCTGCACCTGGAGAATTATGCCCCTGATTTGAGGAAAGATGGAGCGACATTGGAGGCAGTTCAGAGGAGGTTCATTCAATTGATCCCAGAGATGAGGGGTTTGCCGTATGAAGAAAGATTGAACAGTTTCGGCGGATACTGTCTGGAATTTAGAAGAATGAAGTGAGATTGAGTTGAGATATTCAAGATGATAAAAGGTGTGGATAAAATAGACATGGAGCAGATGTTTCTAGGCCGAGGGGGCATAGCCTTAGGATAAGGGAGAGCACATTTAAAACAGAGTTGAGGAGAAACTACTTCTCCCAAGGGCTTGTGAACCTGTGGAGTTTGCTACCCCAGTGGATGCTGGGACAGTGAGTTGTTAGGCTGATATATAATTGGTAATGGGCTGAAGGGTTATGTGGAGAAGGCAGGAAAATGGGAGTGAGGAATATTTCAGCCATGATAGAATGGTGGAGCAGTCTCAATGGGCAGAAAGGCCTAATTCTAGTCCAATACTTTATGAACTTATTAAAAAAGACCTTATCTCCATGTTGTAACTTGGAGATAACTGTCTTAAGTCGATTATCTTTGATTCTTCAATTCCTGGGTGTTAGTTGATTATTTAAATGGAAATATTAAGCAGAACAATGGGAAAGGGCGGGATGATGACACAAAGTTGTGATGCTCATTTGGAGAGTCAGTGCAGAGATTATGGGCTGAATGGCCTCCTTCTGTACTATCATATTCTAAAAGGAGGTTGGTCCAATTGACTCCAGCTGTCATGAGAAGACAGTTTCTCTGTACTCAGTCCCAGCCAAGTGAACTTTCACCAGGCTGCCTCCAATATCAGTCTATCTTTCCTTCGATAAAGAGCCCAAACTGTTCACAGGACTCCAGCTGTGCTCCGACTAACGCCTTGCATAGTTTTAATAAAAGTATAGAGTGAAGGGAACTCGACCAGTATGAGGCAGCATTTACAACCAGGATGACGATATGAAATCACTAATAGGGGCATATATGTGAGACCTCATGGCTATTACAGAAACATAGCTGCATGGTGACCAGGACTATGCCCTGAATATTCAAATTTGGGAAGGACTGACAAAAAAGAAAATTTGGAAAAGGTAAAATGAAATTTGCCCTGATAATAAGGGAAGGGATCTAAGGGAGGATTTGGGAAAATGTGAACTTGTCCACTTCAGCAAGATTAGAAAAGCAATTGATTCTTTAAGCAGATCGATGCCTGAGCTCTAAGGTACACAGGGTTCTGGAAGTGTGGTACAGGAATCACATAGATCGCATGCAGGTACAACAACTGATTTCAGAATATTGTCATTTATTGCAAAAGAAATGGAATATAAACATAGTTGTACAATGTATTGGTGAAAGCATTTAAATCACTATAAATAGTGATTTATCACTTAAATCACTATAGCATCACTATAAATGCCGGAGGAAACATCACAGAAGCGCTTCACAGGAGGCTCCCAAGCACTGAGGATGTCACCTAGACAGGGGACGAAACGTCTGCAACAAAAACTTCCAGCTCGGCGATAAAAACCACAACAACGAGCACCCGAGCTACAAATCTTCGCATAAACTTTGAAAGCATTTAAAGGTTTACCTGACTGATTCCTGGGGTGACAGGGCTCTCCAATTTGTACATTTGTACAGGTTCCTTTATCTACTGGAGTTGAGAAAAATGAGGGGTGATCCAGTTGAAACATAAGAGAACCTGAGAAGAGTTGGCGTGGTGGGTTCTGCAAGGAAGTTTCTTTTTGTAGGAGAGACCAGGCCATAAAGTTTCAAAACAAGGGGCCTCCTGTTTAAGAAGGAGATGATAATATGGTTGGTTCTGGCAGTTATTTTTCTGTGGAATTCTCTTCCCAAGAAAGCAAGTGGGGACTGGGTTGCTGAACAGTTTTTAAGGTAGAGTGGAGAAATTCTTGACCAAGAAGGAGTGAAAAATAATTAGGAGTGGCCAGGAATGTAGAAGTGAAGCCACAATCAGAGCACCCCTGGTCTTATTGGATGGTGTAACAGAACGAGAGGCTGATGGCCTACTCCTGCTAGAATGCATAGATTCAAATGTTTCTATGATTTTATTTTGAGAAAAGGCATAGATGAGATATGAGGAACAATGTTTTCATCGACTCATACAGTAGCAAAGAGACTCTTTGGCCCATCAAATCACCACCACCAAAATTCTACAACTCAGAAAGCTACCACCCAGGTATTCAGCAAGTGGAATGGAATGTGAGCCCTTATTTCAAGGGGGCTGAAGTACAGGAGTAGGAAAGTCTTCCTGCAACTAGACAAGGTCCTAGAGAGACCACACCTGGAGTATGGGAGGGGGGTAGTTTTATTTAAAGGAAGATATCATTACATTGGAGGCAGTTCTGAGAAGGTTCACAACAATAAGGTGGCACGGTGGCTCAGTGGTTAGCACTGCTGCCTCCCAGCACCAGGGACCCAGGTTCGATTCCACCCTTGGGCGACTGTCTGTGTGGAGTTCGCACATTCTCCCAGTGTCTGCGTGGGATTCCTCCGGTTGCTCCGGTTTCCTCCCTCAGCCTAAAGAAGTGCAGGTCAGGTGAATTGGCCATGCTAAATTGTCCATAATGATAGGTGCATTAGTCAACAGGAAACGGGTCTGGGTGGGTTACTCTTTGGAAGGTCGGTGTGGATTTGTTGGGCCGAAGGGTCTGTTTCCACACTGTAGGGAATCTAATCTAATCTAAAAAAAATTCCTGGATTGTTGTATGAGCAAAGATTAGACAGGTTACAAATGCTGGGGACTGTTTACCACAGCGAGCTGTGGGGGCAGAGTCCTTGAGAAGTGGATATGAGATCAGCCATGATCCTATTGAATGACAGAGCAGGATTGAAGGGCCAAGCAGCCTAGTCCTGACAGAGCCCACTTTCACAAACTAGGCCCATAGCTGGGAGTGTTATGATATTTCAGTTACTCTTCCAAATACTTATTAAAGTTACCCTCCCAGGCAGTGCGATCCACACCCCACCACCCTCTGGGTGAAAAAAGGTTTTCTCTCAAATCTCAAGTAAATCTCCTGCCTTTCACCTTAAAATAACGTCCTCTAGATATTGTCCCTTTGACTAAGAGGAACAGCTGCTTCCTATCCACACTGTCCATGCCCCTCAGAATCTTACAGACTTCTGTCAGGACCCAGGTCAACCTTCTCTGCTCCAAAGACCCTGAGCTTATCCAGCCTTCCTTCATTGTGGAAATGCTTCATCCCAGGCAACCTCCTGGTGAAGTTCCTCTGCACCCCCTCCAGTACAATCCCAAATCGATGCAGTGACACACTGGGAAGGACCTGAATGTTTTCGATTTTGATTTTGGTAAAAGCAGAGACAATGGATGCTATCTGAAAAGAAAGTTTGGATTGATGTTTGGAAGGGACAGAACAAAGGGATGACTGTTGTTGAACTGTGTTCAAACAGTTTGTAATGGCTCACAATGTAATGATCACTCCGGGAGCTGTCCTGGATTGGTTTGCCACTTGCCTGAATACTGGTTACTGATCCTTCTTTTCCTCAGTTCCTCTGTCAAACATTGACATCACCATGAACACTCAATGTCAAATCTCCTCTCAACCTGCTCTTGCTAAAATAAATCCATTTGCAGTTTCTGTGGTCTTTCTGTGTAAGTGACATTTCTTTTTGCTGAGAACACTCTGGTCAGGTTTTTAACATCATCTCGTCATCTTTGAGATGGTGTAATTCTCAGAATCCAGCAAAATACACCATCTGCAGTCACCTCAATAACATCATCATCTCAGAACATTCTGTCTGTGTGACTGAAAGCAGAGTGAATAATTCCATACCCCTCGGTAGTTGCAGGTCTTCTCGCAGTTTTGTACATTAAACAGATTCACATCCTGACAGCTATATTCAAAGCAGACCTGTTAAACAGCAAACACAATGTCACTGTCAATAAGGCTTCAACAACGAGCGCAAAGGGTTCACTCCAAAATCAGTAATAAACATTTCAGGGAAGGGGAAAGTTACCTGGACACTTTACTCCAAAGTACACACTTCAGACCAGGTCATTCAATGTTGGTGTGTGATCAGGGACAGGACAGTGTGGTGTGTGGGAAGTGTGACTGCTGGTGAGGCAGGTGTGTGCACCCAGAGGACTCACACTTAGGAGCCTCATCCTCTGTAACTGTCCAACAGTTCCCAGTTCCTGCAAGCTGTCTGGACTACAGTAGGAACTGCACGGATGGTAGACTATTTTCTAACTGGGGAAATCTGAAGCACAAAGGGAGTGGGGAGCCCTAGTTCAGGATTCTCTGAAGGAAACATGCAGGTTCAGTCAGCAGTTACAAAGACAGATGAAGTGTTAGCATTCCTTTTGAGAAGGCAGGAATACAAGACCTGAGAGGTACTGCTGAGGCTGTATTTGACTATGATCAGACCACTTTTGGAATACTGTGAGTGGATTTGGACACTGTATCTAAGGAATAATGTGCTGATCTTGGAGGGGGTCCAGAAGAGATTTACAAGAATGATCCCAGAATGAAGGGCTTGATGTGTGAGAAACAATTGAGGACCCTGGGTCTGTATTTAATGGATTTAGAAAGATGGGGGTGGGATCTGATTGAAACTTAGAGAACACTGAGAGGCCTGGTTAGAGTGGATGTGGTGAAGATGCCTCCACTAGTCGGAGAGACTAGGCCCTGAGAACACAGCCTCAAGATGAAGAGAGGAGCCTTTCAAATTGAGATGAGCAGGAATTTCTTCAGCTAGTGGGTCATGAATCAATTTATTGCTGTAGAAACATGTACAGCAAAGTCATTGAATGTAATTAAGACAGATTCGTGATTAGTAAGGAGATCAAAAGTTCCGAGAGAGGCAGGAGATTTCGGGTCTTTTGCTGAGTGAAAAGACACTAAGTAATTAACTAGCTTCTCTCTCTCTTTTCTCTACTTACCTTTTGGGGCAAGGTGAATATTGATGGAACTAGACAGGGGCTTGCAGGGGTTGATTGGAGTTGTTTGTTTGCAGGCAAATGGGAGGATTTAAATGTAAGATAATTGGAGTTCAAGGTCTGTATGTTCCTGTGAAGGTGAAGGGCAGGGTCAGCAGGAACAGGGAACCCTGGATGACAAGAGATATTGAGGCTCTGACCAGAAAAAAAAGGTGGCATGGTTCAGGTAGAGGAAGCTGGGATCGAGGAAATCCCTGGAGGTAGACAGGGAATACAGGATTTACTGAAGAAGGAAATCAGGAGGGCGAGAAAATGTCATGAGATAGCCTTGGCTGAGAAAATTCTGGTGAATCCAAAAATTACAGTGAAGGAAAAAGAATATCTAGAGAGAGACTAGAACCCCTATCAAAGGGGACATGTACATGTAGAACCACAGGAGATGGGCAAGGTCCTCAATGAATATCTCTCCTCTGTGTTTACCGTGGAGAAAGACACGAAGACCTGGGAACTTGGGGAAGTTAGTGATGATATCTTGGGGCCAGTCCATATCACAGTAGAGGAGGTGTTGGATGTATTAGACTGTATGAAGGTGGATAACTCCTCTGGTCCTGAACAGATATATCCAAGAACTCTGTCAGAGGCTGGAGAAGACATTGCGAGGGCCCTGGCTGATATATTTGCATCATCGTTAGCCACGGGCGAGGTCCCGGAAGACTGGAGGGTAGTGACCCTTACTCAAAAAGGGCTGCAAAGGAAACCCTGGGAATGATAGAGCAGTCAGCTTAACATCTGTGGTAGAGAAGTTACTTCAGAAGATTCTGAGGGATAAGATACACATGCATTTAGAAAGACAGGGTTTGATTAGGAGCAGTCAGCGTGGCTTTGTGAGTGGGAGATCATGCCTCACAGATTTATTAACATTCTTTAACAAAGTGACCTGGAAGGTTGATGAGGATGGGCGTAATCTATATGGATTTCAGGAAGGCCTTTGCTAAGGTTCCACATGGTAGGCTGCTCTCGAAGGTTAGCTCTCACGGAACCAAGGAGAGCTGCCAAATTGGATACACAATTGGATTGATGGGAGGAAGCAGAGGGTAATAGTGGAAGGATGCTTGTTGGACTGGAGGCCTGTGACTCGGGGAGTGCCTCAGGGGTTGGTGCTGGGCCCATTACTGTTTGTTATCGATAGCAATGATTTGGATGAGAATATACAAGGCATGGTTAGTAAGTTTGCAGATGAGACTAAAATAGGAGGTATCGTGGACAGTGAGGAAGGTTATCAGAAATTGCAGCAGGACCTTGATCAGCTGGGGAAGTGGGCCGAGAAATGGCAAACAGAGTTTAATACAGACAAGTGTGAGGTCTGGCATTTTAGAAAGTCAAATCAAGGTAGGAGTTTCATGGTGAATGGTAGGGCCTTAAGGAGTGTAGTGGAACAGAGGGACCTTGGAGTTCAGGTGCACGGTTCTCTGAGAGTGGAGTCCCAGGGAGACAGAACAGTAAAGACTGCTTTTGGTACACTGGCCCTCATCCCATTGATGTAGAGGTTGGGGAGTTATGTTGCAGTTATACAAGATGTTAGTGAGGCTGCACTTGGAGGATTGTGTTCAGTTGTGGTCACCTTGCTATAGGAAGGTGGGTTAAGGAAAACCCTGAGGTAAGGATCAAGAGAATGAACAGAATGAGGATAGGGCCAAATGAGAGATAGTGGAGGGAACTTGTGCGTGGAGTCAGAGGAGGCAGGGGAGGTCCTTAATGATCACTTTGCTTCAGCATTCACTACTGAGAAGGACCTTGATGTTTGTGAGGACAGTGTAAAACCATGCTCAAACAGATTGATGTTAAGGAGGAGAATGAGCTGAAAATTTTGAAAAATGTATTGGGAGATAAGTCCTCTGGGCCAGATGGGATATACCCAAGGAAGTGAGGGAAGAGATTGCTGTGCCTTTGGCGATGATCTTTGTATCCTCACTGTCCACTGGAGTAGTGCCAGATGATTGGAGTTTGGCAATGTATTGGAAAGCATTCTGAAAGGCAGGATTTATGATTTCTTGAAAAACTATTGTTTGATTAGAGGTAGTCAGCATGGCTTTCTGTACCTTGTAAACCTTACTGAATTCTTTGAGGAACTGATGAAAGTAGAGCAGTGGATTTTAGCAAGGCGCTTGAGAAGGTTCCCCATGGGAGGCTCATTCAGAAAGTAAGGAGACATGGGATACAGGGAAACCTGTCTGTCTGGATACAGAATTGGCTGGCCCACGGAAGATAGAGGGTGCTAGTAGATGGAAAATATTCAGCCTGGAGCTCGGTGACCAGTGGTGTTCCACAGGGATCTGTTATAGAACATAGAACATAGAAGAATACAGCGCAGTACAGGCCCTTCGGCCCTCGATGTTGCGCCGATCCAAGCCCACCTAACCTCCACTAGCCCACTATCCTCTGGGATCTCTGCTCTTTGTGATGCTTATAAATGTCTTGGATGAGGAAGTGGAAGGGTGGGTTTGTAAGTTTGCCAATGATACGAAGGCTGGTGGAGTTGTGGATAGTGTGGAGGGCCATTGTAGTTTGCAAAGGGACATTGACAGGATGGAGAACTGGGCTGAGGAGTGGCAGATGGAGTTCAGCCTGGAAAAGTGTGAAGAGATTCATTTTGGAAGATTAAATTTGAAAGCAGATTACAGGGTTAAAAGCAGGATTCTTGGCATGGTGGAGGAACAGAGGGATCTTGGGGTCTATGTCCATAGATCCCTCAAAGTTTCCACCTGAGTTGGAACATAGAATAGGGCAGCACTGTGGCACAGTGGTAAGCACTGCTGCCTCACAGCACCAGAGACCCGGGTTCAATTCCTCAGGCGACTGACTGTGTGGAGTTTGCACATTCTCCCCGTGTCTGAGTTGGTTTCCTCCGGGTGCTCCAGTTTCCTTCCACAGTCCAAAAATGTGCAGGTTAGGTGAATTGGCCATGCTAAATTGCCTGTAGTGTTAGGTGAAGGGGGGAATGGGTCTGGGTGGGTTGCTCTTTGGAGGGTCGGTGTGGACTTGTTGGGCCGAAGGGCCTGTTTCCATACTGTAAGTAATGTAATCTAATCTAATTTAACATAGAACAGTGCAGTACAGGCCCTTTGGCCCTTGATGTTGTGCCAGCCCTTAATCCCACTCTCAGATCAAACTAACCTACATACCCTACATTTTACAATCTTCCATGTGCCTATCTAAGAATTGCTTAAAAATGCCTAATTTTTCTGACTCTAAGTTGATAGGGTTGTTAAGAAGTGTTTTGGTTTTTATTAACAGGGGGATTGAGTTTAAAAGCCATGAGGTTATGCTGCAGCTCTATAGAGCCCTGGTTAGACCATTCTTGGAATATTGTGTTCAGTTCTGGTCGCCTCATTTTAGGAAGGATGTGGAAGCTTTAGAGAGGGTACAGGGGAGATTTACCAGGATGTTGCCTGGACTGAAGGGGATGGCTTATGCAAAAATATTGGGGGAGCTCAGACTTTTCTCATTGGATGAGCGGTGACTTGATAAATAGAACATAGAACATAGAACATAGAAGAATACAGCGCAGTACAGGCCCTTCGGCCTTCGATGTTGCGCCGATCCAAGCCCACCTAACCTATACTAACCCACTATCCTCCATATACCTATCCAATGCCCGCTTAAATGCCCATAAAGAGGGAGAGTCCACCACTGCTACTGGCAGGGCATTCCATGAACTTACGACTCGCTGAGTGAAGAACCTACCCCTAACTTCAGTCCTATATCTACCCCCCCTTAATTTAAAGCCATGCCCCCTTGTAATACCCGACTCCATACGCGGGAAAAGGTTCACACTGTCAACCCTATCTAACCCCCTAATCATCTTGTACACCTCAATCAAGTCACCCCTAAACCTTCTTTTCTCCAATGAAAACAGCCCCAAGTGTCTCAGTCTTTCCTCATACGATCTTCCTTCCATACCAGGCAACATCCTGGTAAACCTCCTCTGCACCCGTTCCAGTGCCTCCACATCCTTCCTATAGTATGGCGACCAAAACTGCACACAATACTCCAGATGCGGCCGCACCAGAGTCTTATACAACTGCATCATGACCTCAGGACTCCGGAACTCAATTCCTCTACCAATAAAAGCCAGTACGCCATATGCCTTCCTCACCGCACTATTTACCTCGGTGGCAACTTTCAGAGATCTGTGTACATGGACACCAAGATCCCTCTGCTCATCCACACTACCAAGTATCCGACCATTAGCCCAGTACCCCATCTTTTTGTTATTCTTCCCAAAGTGAATCACCTCACACTTAGCTACATTGAATTCCATTTGCCACCTTTCTGCCCAGCTCTGCAGCTTCTCTATATCCTGCTGTAACCTGCCACATCCTTCCTCACTGTCAACAACTCCTCCGACTTTCGTATCATCCGCAAACTTGCTCACCCAACCTTCTAACCCCTCTTCCAGGTCATTTATAAAAATGACAAACAGCAATGGTCCCAAAACAGATCCTTGCGGAACACCGCTAGTGACGGCACTCCATGAAGAAACTTTGCCATCAACTACTACCCTCTGTCTTCTTCCATCCAGCCAATTCCTAATCCAAACCTCCAACTCACCCTCAATGCCATATCTCCGTATTTTCTGCAGTAGCCTACCATGGGGAACCTTATCAAACGCCTTACTAAAATCCATATATACCACATCTACCGCTTTCCCCTCATCAACCTCCTTCGTCACCTTTTCAAAGAATTCAATAAGGTTTGTGAGGCACGACCTGCCCTTCACAAAACCATGCTGACTATCCTTGATCACATTATTCCTATCCAGATGTGCATAAATCCTATCCCTTACAATTCTCTCTAAGACTTTGCCCACAACAGAAGTGAGACTCACCGGCCTATAGTTACTAGGGTTATCCCTACTCCCCTTTTTGAACAAGGGAACCACATTTGCTATCCTCCAGTCTTCTGGCACTACTCCAGTAGACAAAGAGGACATAAAAATCAAGGCCAATGGCTCTGCAATCTCCTCCCTTGCTTCCCAGAGAATCCTAGGATAAATGCCATCAGGCCCAGGGGACTTATCTATTTTCACCTTTTCCAGGATTTCCAACACCTCTTCTCTACATACCTCAAAGCCATCCATTCTACTTATTTGTGACTCAGTATTCACATCGACGACAATGCCCTGTTCCTGAGTAAATACTGAAGAAAAGTATTCATTCAGTGTCTCCCCAATCTCTTCCGCCTCCACACGCAACTTCCCACTACTATCCTTGACTGGACCTATTCCTACCCTAGTCATTCTTTTATTCCTAACATACCTATAGAAAGCCTTAGGGTTTTCCCTAATCCTACCGACTAAGGACCTTTCATGTCCCCTCCTTGCTGCTCTTAGCTCTCTCTTCAGGTCCTTCCTGGCTACCCTATAACTCTCAATCGCCCCAATTGAACCTTCACGTCTCATCTTGAGATAGGCCGCCCTCTTCCATTTAACAAGGGATTCCAATTCCTTATTAAACCACGGCTCCCTCGCACGACCCTTTCCTCCCTGCCTGACAGGTACATAATTATCAAGGACACTCAATAGTTGCTCCTTGAACAAGCTCCACATATCATTTACACTCTTGCCTTGGAGTCTACTTTTCCAAGCCACACATCCTAAGTCATTCGTTACCCAGAACCAAATCCAGTATGGCCTCACCTCTTGTTGGCCTGTCTACATATTGTGTCAGGAAACCCTCCTGCACACATTGAACAAACACTGACCCATCTAACGAACTTGAGCTATAGCTTTCCCAATCAATATCAGGAAAGTTAAAGTCCCCCATAACAACCACCCTATTACTGTCACTCATCTCCTGAATCACCTTCCCTGTCCTTTCTTCAATGATTCTAGGACTATTCGGAGGCCTGTAAAAGACTCATAACAGGGTGACCTCACCTTTCCTATTCCTAACCTCAGCCCAAACTACCTCAGATGGCAAGTCCTCATCCATCGTCCTTTCCACCGCTGTAATACTAATGTGTACCAATGTGTACAATATGATGAGAGGCTTGGATAGAGTGGAGAGTCAGAAAGCTTTCCCCGGGGCAGAAATGACTGTCATGAGAGGGCATAATTTTAAGGTGATTGGAGGAAGGTATAGGGGAGATGTCAGAAGCAGGTTCTTTACACAGAGAGTGGGGGTGTGTGTGGAATGCACTGCCAGCAGTGGGAATAGAGTCAGGTATATTAGGGACACTTAAACAACTCTTGGATAGACACATGGAAGATGGAACAATGAAGGCTATGTGGGTTAGTCTAATCTTAGAATAGGGTAGAAGGTTGGCACAACATCAAGGGCAGAAGGGCGTGTACTATGCTGGACTGTTCTAGGTTTGATAAAGAATGTAGAAGAAATTCCCAAGGACGTTGCCAGGACTTAACGTTCTGACTTACAGGGAAAGGTTGGACAAGCTAGACTTTTTTGTTTTGAGCGTTGGAGACTGAGAGGGGATGTTATAGAGGTGTATAAGATCATGAGAGGTGTGGATAGAGTGAATGCACTCAGTCTTTTTCCCAGGGTTGGGGATCGAGGTCTTGAGGGCACCAGTTTAGAGTTAGAGTTTAAATGGGAACCTGAGGGGAAATGTTTTTACACAGAGTGTGATATGCTTATAGAATGAGCTGCCAGTGGAAGTGGTTGAGGCGGGTACATTAACAACATTTAAAAGGCATTTGGACAAATACACAGATAGGAAAGGGTTAGAAGGATATGGGCCAAGTGCAGGGAGATGGGGTTAACGTGGATGGATATTTTGGTCGGCATGGAGCAGTTTGGGTCAAAGGGCCTCTCTCTGTGCTGTAGGACTCTATGGCTTTACCCTCCATTATAAATCCTCCTGAGAGCCTCTAATAGACCCATGTTTCCTACAGCCAAAAGTTTCCTGTTTTTTTAAAGTACCATAAAAGCTTTTACAGACTGTTTTTGTGCCTTTGCTAGATTGCATTTATGTTCTATTCTCCCTTTCCTTTTCTGGAATGTATGAACTTCCCAATGCTAATGTTTACAGCTGTTTCTAACAACTTTATCGATCTTTACTTTGAATCTTACACAATTTTGAAATCCAATTGTTGTGTGCAGTTGACTGACTGACTGACTGTTTTTGAGGTTTTTGTACCTTGAGGGAATGTACATAAGAACCAGGAGCAGGATTAGGCCATCTGGCCCTTTGAGCCTGCTCTGCCATTGAAACAGCTCATGGCTGATCGTTTCATGGACTTAGTTCCACTTACCCACCCTCTCACTGTAACTCTTAATTCCTTTACTGTTCAAAACATTATCTCAGATTTAAAACATTCACTGAGGAAGCGTCAACTGCTTCACAGGGCAGGGAATTCCACAGATTCACAACCCTCTGGGTGAAGATGTTCCTTCTCTATTCAGTCCTCAATCTGCTCCTCCTGATTTTTGAGGCCATGCCCTCGTTTACCCACCAGTGGAAACATTCTCTCTACTTCTATCTTATCTATTTCCTTCATAATTTTATGTTTCTATAAGATCCCCCCATCATTGTTAAAAATACCCCCATCATTGTTAAAAATTCCAATCAGTATATTCCCAGACTACTCGGTCTCTCCTCATGAGCCAACCCCCTCAACGACGGAATGAACCGAGTGAACCTCCTCTGCAGCCCCTCCACAGCCAGTACATCCTCTCTCAAGTAAGGAGACCAAACCTGTACACAGTACTCCAGGTGTGGCCTCACCATCACCCTATACAGCTACAATATAACCTCCCTGCTTTTAAACTCAACCCCTTTAGCAATGAAGGACAAAATCCCATTTGCCTTCCTAATTACCTGTCGTACCTGCAGACCAACCTTCAGTGATTCATGTACAAGGACACCCAGGTCCCTCTGCATAGCAGCTTGCTGCAGGTTTTTACCATCCAGGCAATAGTCCTTTTCCCTGTTATTCCTTCCAAAATGGATG
Source organism: Chiloscyllium plagiosum (assembly GCF_037043375.1). Classification (NCBI taxonomy): domain Eukaryota; kingdom Metazoa; phylum Chordata; class Chondrichthyes; order Orectolobiformes; family Hemiscylliidae; genus Chiloscyllium; species Chiloscyllium plagiosum. Next base: position 177,038,901 of record NW_028270139.1, on the reverse strand, counting down.
ACTTCACATTTATCAACATTGTACTCCAACTAACAAACTTTTGCCCACTCACTTAAACCATCTACGTCCCTTTGCAAAGTTTCACAGTCCTCTGCACACTTTGCTCTACCACTCATCTTAGTGACATCTGAAAACTTTGACACACTACACATGGTCCTCCTTATTCCCCCTAGTATTTCACATGTCCACACTGGGAAAGAGACTCTGACAATCTCCCAATCTATGCCTGTCATAATTTTGTACACTTGTATCAGGTCATCCCTCAGCCTCTGACACTTTGACAAAAACAATCCAAGTTTGCTCAACCTCTCCTTACAGGTAATACACCCCAGTCCAGGTAACATCCTGGCAAACCTCTCTTCCACTCTCTCCAAAACCTCCACAGCCCTTCCATAGTGTGGTGACCAGAACTGCACACAATACCCCAAATGTCGCCGAACTAAAGTTCTACATTGCTAGAATATGAGTTGCTACCTTTTGTACTCAATTCCATGCCCTGCTTCTTCTTTACCAACTTATTCACTTGTGTCGCCATTTTCATGGAGCTATGTACTTGCACCTCCAAGATCCCTCTGTACATCAATGCTCCTCAGGACCCTGCCACTCTTTTTGACATTTCACCTCCCAAAATGTCCAAATTAAACTCCATCTTCTATTTCTCCATCCAACTTTCCAGCTGATCTATATCCTGCTGTATCCTTTGACTACCTTCCTCACTATCCACAACCCCATCAATTTTTGTGTCATATGCAAACTTACTAATCAGGCCACAGACATTTTTCACCAAATCATTACAAACATGAGAGGGCCCAGCACTCCAGATATGTCAGAAACATATCCCTCCACAACTACCCTCTGTTTCCTGTCACCAAGCCAATTTTGTTTCCAACTTACTACTGCCTGTGGATCTGATGTGGTTTCATCTTCTGGACCAGCCTACCACAATGGACCTTGTCAAAAGCTTTAGGAAAGGCCATTTGGACAACACCCACTGCCCTTCTCTCATCAATCATCTTCGCCACTTCCTCAAAAAGCCTCAGTCAAATTTGTGAGACAAAACCTCCCACTGCATAAAGCCAAGCTGACTATCCCCAATAAGTCCATTCTTCTCCAAATGTAAATAAATCCGACCCCTAAAAATCTTCTCCAATAATTTCCCTGCTGCCGATGTAGGCTCACGAGTCTATAATTTCCTGGATTATCCCTGTTGCCCTTCTTAAGAAAAGGAATAACATTGGCTATTTTCCAGTCTTCCGGGACCTTGCCTGTGGCTAACCAGGGATCTATCAAGGCTCCAGCAATCTCCTAGGAGAAAGTGAGGACTGCAGATGCTGCAGATTAGAGTCGAGGGTGTGGTGCTGGAAAAGCACAGCAGGTCAGGCAGCATCCAAGGAGAAACGGAATTGATGATTCGGGCATAAGCCCATCAATCTCCCCCATTGCCTCCCTAAGGAATAGATCCCATCAGGACCTGGGGACATCTTGACCTTACTGTAATATCAACGTGCCCGAGAATATCAACATACCCCCCCTTAATCGTACCATCATGTCCTTCTCCTTTGTGAATATTCTGAATACACACCGACATTCCTTCCTTTGTCATTGAAGATACCTACCATTTCTGTAGTTGCCCTCTTGCCTCTTTATATATGTATAAAGTGCCTTCGGATTCCCCTGAATCTGACTTGCCATTTCATGGTCCTTTTGAGCCCTCCTCATTTCTTTTATCAGATTTTGTTTTGCTTTCCTTGTATTCCTCAAGAGTTTTGTTTGATTCCTGTTTTCAAAACCTTACACATGCTTCCTTTATCTTTTTAAAACAACATTTTCAATTTCTGTCGTCATTCCATTCAGGATTCCTGAATCTTGCAATCCCTATCCTTCATCCTCACAGGAACATGCTGATCCTGAACCTCCGACTTGAAGGGGCTTACATGTCACATGTAACAGCTGGCCCCACTCTAATTTCTCTAAAGCCTGCCTGATACTGTTGTAATTCGCCTTCCTCCAATTTAGCACTTTCACCTAAGGACCAATCTTATCTTTATCCATAACTATCTTAAAAATTAGAGACATGATCACTGTGCCCAAAATATTCCCCCACTGAAACTTCAAACACCTGACCAGGCTCATTCCCCAATACAAGATCTAATATTCTTTTCCCTAGTTTTATTTTATATTCATTCATGGGATGAGGACATCATGGGGCTACGATGTTGTGGCCACAACGGAGACATGGGTTTCACAGGGGCAGGGATGGTTTCTTGATCTTCCAGGGTCGAGAACATTCAGAAAGAACAGGGAGGGTGGAATCAGAGAGTGCATCACAGCTACAGGAACGAAGGTTGTTGAGGAAGGTTTGTCTAATGAGTCAGTATGGGTGGGAGTTAGGAACAGCAAGGGGGCAGTCACTGCATTGGGGGTTTTCAACAGACCCCCTAATAGCAGTAGGGAGATTGAAGATCTCAAAGACAGGCAGATTCCGGAAAAATGCAGAAGTAGCAATCGACTGGAACCTCCTAATGTAGATGGTTTGGATGGAGCCGTTTTTGTCAGGTGTATTCAGGAGGGTTTCCTTACTCAGTATGTAGACAGACTGACAAGGGGAGAGGTCATTTTGGATTTGGTGCTCGGCAACGAGCCAGGACAGGTGTCAGATCTCGCGATGGGAGAGCACTTTGGTGAAAGTGATCGCAACTGCCTCACATTTAGCATAGCCTTGGAAAGTGAAAGGAGCAGTTACCGAGGGAAGATATTTAATTGGGGAAAAGGAAATTATGACGCTATCAGACAGGAGTTGGGAAGTACAGACTGGGAGCAATTGTTCCACAGAAAGGGCACAGCAGACATGTGGAGACTATTTAAGGTGCAGTTGTTGCGAGTGATGCACAAATTTGTTCCTCTGAGATAGGTAAGAAGGTGTAAGATGAAGGAACCTTGGATGACGAGAACAGAGGAGCTTCTCGTCTAAAGGAAGAAGGCAGCTTATGTAAGGTGGAGGTAGCAAGGATCTAGCACAGCTTTAGTGGATTACAGGTTTGCTAGAAAGGAGCTCAGAAATGGACTGAGGAGAGCCAGGAGGGGGCACGAAAAGGGCTTGGCAAGAATGTTTAGGGAGAACCCAAAGGTGTTTTACTCATACGTGAGGAATAAGAGAATGATCAGGGAGAAGGTAGGGCCGGTCAGGGATAGCGGAGGAAACTTGTGTGTGGAGTCTGAGCAGATAGGGGAAGTCCTAAATGAGTTTTTTGCTTCAGTTTTAACCAAGGAAAGAAACCTTGTTGTGAATGAAAACTTAGAGGAGCTGGGATACAGGCTTGACCAGATTAAGATTGATGAAGTTGATGTGCTAAAAATTTTGGAAAACATTAAGATTGATAAGTCCCCAGGGCCAGACCAGATTTATCCTCGGCTGCTCTGGGAAGCGAGAAAGGAGGTTGCTAAGCTGCTGGCGAGGATATTTGCCTCCTCGCTCTCCACGAGAGAGATACTGGAGGATTGGAAGGAGGCGAATGTTGTTTCTCTTTTCAAGAAGGGGAATTACAGAGCAGTCAGTCTTACATCTGTAGTCAGCAAGGTTTTGGAAAGAATTCTGAGGGATAGGATTTATGACTATGTGGCAAAGCATAGTGTGATTAAAGGCAGTCAGCATGGCTCGGTGAGGGGCAGGTCATGCCTCACAAATCTTATTGAGTTCTTTCAGGTGACGATGAGACAGGTCGACGAAGGTCAAGCAGTGGTTGTGGTAGATATGGACTTCAGTAAGGCATTTGATAAGGTTCCCCATGGTAAGCTCATTCATAAAGTCAGGAAGTATGGGATACAGGGAGATTTGGCTATCTGGATTCAGATTTGGTTGGCTGACAGAAGGCAGAGAGTGATTGTAGATGGAAAGTATTCTGTCTGGAGGTCAGTGTTGAGTGGGGTCCCGCAGGGCTCTGTACGTGGGCCTCTGCTCTTTGTGGTTTTTATAAATGACTTGGATGAGGAGGTTGAGGGGTGGGTTAGTAAATTTAGTATAGAGGGCTATTGCAGGCGGTAGCGCGACATAGACAGGATGCAGAGCTGGGCTGAGAAATGGCAGATGGAGTTCAACCTGGATAAATGCAAAGTGATGCATTTTGGAAGATCGAACTCGATTGCTGAATATAGGATTAAAGACAGGATTCTTGGCAGTGTGGAGGAACAGAGGGATCTGGGTGTGCAAGTACATAGATCCCTCAAAGTTGCCGTCCAAGTGGATAGGGTTGTTAAGGAAGCATATGGTGTTTTGGCTTTCATTAACAGGGGGGTCGAGTTTAAGAGCCGCGAGGTTTTGCTGCAGCTCTGCAAGTCCCTGGTGAGACCACACTGAGAATATTGTGTCCAGTTCTGGTCGCCCTACTATAGGAAAGATACAGAGGCTTTGGAGAGGGTGCAAAGAAGGTTTACCGGGATGCTGCCTGGACTGGAGGGCTTGCCTTATGAAGAGAGGTTGAATAAGCTCAGACTCTTCTCTCTGGAGAGAAGGAGGAAGAGCGGTGACCTGATCGAGGTATACAAAATAATGAGAGGGATAGATAGAGTCAATAGCCAGAGACTTTTCCCCAGGGCAGGATTGACTGGTACGAGAAGTCATAGTTTGAAGATATTAGGAGGGAGGTATAAAGGAGACGTTAGAGGTAGGTTCTTTACACAGAGAGTTGTGAATGCATGGAATGCGTTGCCAGCTGTGGTGGTGGAAGCAGAGTCATTGGGGACATTTAAGCGACTGCTGGACATGCGCTTGGATAGCAGTGAGTTGTGGGGGGCGTAGGTTAGGTTACTATGTGTTAAATTAGGATTAAAGCTTGGTACAACTTCGTGGGCCAAAGGGCCTGTTTTGTGCTATACCTTTCTATGTTCTATCACTGGCTCGGCCAACATTTATTTTCTATTGCTAATTTCCCAGACCGACGTTAGGAGTTAACCCCATTGCTGTGGAGCCAGACCAGGTAAGATGGAACTTTATCTCAAAAGTAAAGAACAGAAACGAGCCCTTCGGCCCATAATGCTGGGCCAAACATGACGCCAAATTAAACTAAATCCTTCAGCCTGCCCTTGGTCCATATGCCTCCATTCCTGGCATATTCACATGTTTATCTAAAAGTCTCTCTGTTGCATCAGCCTCCACTACATTCAGAGGCAGTGTGTTCCACTCTCCTACCATTCTCTCCTTACATGTCCTTTGAAATTCCCCCTCTCATCTTAAATGCATACCTCCTAGCATTAGACATTTCAACTCTGGGAGAAAGAGTCTGACTATCAACTCTATCTACATATCTCATAACTGTATAGACTTGTATCATGTCTCCCCTCAGCCTCCGCCTCTACACAGAAAACAACCCAAGTTTTTCTAGCCTTTCCTTATAGCCCATACCCTCTCATCCAGGCAGCATCCTAGGAAACCAGTTCTGCACCCTCTCCAAAGCCTCCACATCCTCCTGTAATGAGGCGACCAGAATTGGATACAATACTCTAAAGTGTGGCCTAACCAAAATCTTACAAAGCTACAACATGACATCCTAACTCTTGGACTCAATTCCCTGACTAATAAAGCCAAGCATACCACACACCCTCTTTACCACCCTAACTATGTGCGTGGTCACGTTCAGGGAGCGATGGCCTTGAACACATAAATCTTATCGCTAAGAATTATTCTCAATAGCTTCCCAACTATGATGTGAGACTCACTGGTTTGTAGCTTTCTGGATTGTCCCTATTTCCCTTCTTGAACAGAGGTACAACATTAGCTACTTGCACAAGTCCTCCAGGACCTCTCCAGTGCCTTCATTTAAGGGTATTAGTAAACCAGATGGTGTTCTCTAACAATCGACAATGAACTCATGGTCATCATTAGACTCGTAATTCCAGATTTTATTTTTAACTGAACTCAAATTCCACCCTCTGCTATGGCAAATTCAAACTCAGGTCCCCAGAACATTACTTGAGTCTCTGGATTGTCAGTGCAGTGATAATACCATGAGGCCATTGTCACCTACTAAACGAGTTGATCATATTCCAGTAGGGAAGAAGGACAAGGATAGCAAGGTAAGAGACCCTCGGATAATGAGGGAGTTTGTGAGTTTAATCAAAAAAGAGAAAGAAGCACATTTAGGATTTAGGAAGATTTAGGAAGCTAAAATTGGACGCTGCCTGCGAGGAATATGAAGAAAAAGGAAAGAACTCCGGCAGGAAATTAGAAGAGCAAGAGGGGTCATGAAGTTACCTGAGCAAGGAGGGTTAAAGAGAGTCCCAAAGGATTCTATACGTACATTACATACTAGGGAGAAGGTAGGACCACTCAAGGATAAAGGAGGGAAGATATGTTTAGGGGCAGAGGATGGGGCTAGATCCAAACCGAGTGCTTTGTTTTGATATGGAGAATGGTAAGATTTTGGTGGAGCATGCTAATATGCTCAGGAGGTATTTTTAAATCAAGAAAGAAGTGGTGTTGAGTCTCTTCAAGAACATGAAGATAGACAAGTCCCCAGGGTCCAAGGGTATCTAGCCCAGGTTATTGGGAGAGGGAAGGGAGGAGATGGCTGAGGCCTTGACCAATATACTTCAAACCTCGCTAGGCACTGGAGAGATCCAAGAGGACTGGTATGTAGCTAATGTTGTTCCTCTGTTCAAGAAGGGAAATAGGCATATGCAGGAAACTATAGATTAGTGAGTCACACATCCAGAGGTTGAGAAGCTATTGGAAAGAATTCTTAGCAATAGGATTGATGCAGATTTGGAAAAACATGGCCTAATTGTGCAGGGAAGGCCATATCTTACTGACTTGATTGAATTTTTCGAGGAGGTGACAAAGTGTTTGATGAGCGTAGAGCAATGAATTTTAATAAGGCTTTCCAGAAGGTTCCTCATGGTAACTCATCCAGGAGATGAAGATGCATGGGATCCACGGTGACGTGGCCACGTTGGTTCAGAATTAGCTTGCCCAAAGAAGGCAAACAGCAGTGGTGGAAGGTTGTTTATGACTAGTGGTGTTCCGCATGAATCCGTGCTGGGACCTCTGCTGTTAGTGATATAGAAAATGACTTGGATGGAAATCTAGATGACTGGGTTAGTAAGTTTGCAGACAATACAAAACTCAGTGGAGTTGTGGATTGTGTAGAAGGTTAGAACAAAGAACATCACAGCACGGTACAGGTGCTTCGGCCCTCGATGTTGTGCCAACCTGTGGAACCAATCTGAAGCCCATCTATCCTATACCATTTCATTTTTATCCATATGCTGATCCAATGACCTTTTAAATACCCTTAAAGTTGGTGAGTCTACTACTGTTGGAAGCAGGTTGTTCCACGCTCATACTACTCTCTGAGTAAAGAAACTACCTCTGACGTCTGTCCTATATCTATCACCCCTCGATTTAAAGCTATGTCCAATCACGCTAGCCATCACCATCTGAGGAAAAAGGCTCTCCCTGTCCACCCTATCTAACCCTCTGATTATCTGATACGTCTCAATTATGTCACCTCTTAACCTTCCTCTCTCGAACAAAAACAGCTACAAGGCCCTCAGCTTTTCCTCATAAGACCTTCCCTCAATACCAGGCAACATCCTGGTAAATCTCCTCTGCACCCTTTCCAAAGTGTCCACATCCTTCTTAAAATATTGTGACCAGAACTGTACACAATACTCCAAGTGCGGCCGCACCAGAGTTTTGTACAGCTGCAGCATGACCTCCTGGTTCCAAAACCCAATCCCTCTCCCAATAAACGCCAACACATCGAATGCCTTCTCAACAAGAGTGGTAACTTTCTGGGACCTATGTACATGGACACTGAGATCTCTCTGCTCATCTACACTACCAAGAATCTTACCATTAGCTCAGTATTCTGCATTCCTGTTACTCCTTCCAAAGTGAATCACCTCACACTTTTCCACATTAAACTCCACTTGCCACCTCTCAGCCCAGCTCTGTAGCTTATCTACATCCCTCTGTAACCTGCAACATCCTTCCACACTATCCACAACTCCACTGACCTTAGTGTCATCCACAAATTTACTAACCCACCCTTTTACGCCCTCATCCAGGTCATTTATAAAAATGACGAACAGCAATAGCCCCAAAACAGATCCTTGCGGTACCCCACTAGTAACTGAACTCCAGGATGAACATTTCCCATCAACCACCACCCTCTGTCTTCTTTCAGCTCGTCAATGTCTGATCCAAACCACTAAATCACCTTCAATCCCATGCCTCTGTATTTTGTGCAACAGTCCACCATGGGGAATCTTATCAAACCCCTTACTGAAATCCATACACACCACATCAACCACTTTACCCTCATCCACCTGTTTGGTCACCATCTCAAAGAACTCAATAAGGTTTGTGAGGCACGACCTACCCTTCACAGGACCGTGTTGACTATCCCTAATCAACTTATTCCTTTCGAGATGATTATAAACCCAATCTCTTACAACCTTTTCTTACACTTTACCAACAACTGAAGTAAGGCTCACTGGTCTATAATTACCGGGGTTGTCTCTACTCCCCTTCATGAACAAGGAGACAACATTTGCTATCCTCCAGTCTTCCGGCACTATTCCTGTGGACAATGACGACATAAAGATCAAAGCCAAAGCCTCTGCAATCTCCTCCTTGGCTTCCCAGAGAATCCTAAAATAAATCCCATCCGGCTCAGGGGACTTATCTAATTTCATATTCTCCAGAATTGCTAACACCTCCCCCTTGTGAACCCTAATCCTGTATAGTCTGTACCCTGTATCTCAGTATTCTCCTTGACCACATTGTCTTTTTCTAGTGTGAATACTGACAAAAAATATTCATTTAGTGCTTCTTCTATCTCCCCGGAGTCCTCGCACAACTTCCCAGTACTGTCCTTGATTGGCCTTAATCTTAATCTAGTCATTCTTTATTCCTGATATACCTATAGAAAGCTTGAGGGTTTTCCTTGATCCCATCTGCCAACTTCTCATGTTCCCTTCTGGCTCATCTTAGCTCTCTCTTTTGGTCTTTCCTGACTAACCTGTAACTCTCAATCGCCCTAACTGAGCCTCCATGTCTTATCCGAACTTAAGCCTCTTGACAAGGTTGTCAAAGGATCCAGCTGGATAAAGATCTTGTAGATATGGGCGGAGAAATGGCAGGTGGACTTTCATCCGGTTAAGTGTGAGATGCTGCACACTGAGAGATCAAGTGTTAAGGAAAAGTGTACAGTTAAAGGCAGGACCCTGAACTGAATTGATGTACAGAGGGATCTTGGGGTTTAAGTCCATAGCATCTTGAAATTGGCCACACAAGTAGATAGGGTGATAAAGAAGGTGTACTGCATGCTTGCATTTATTGGTCGGGGGAACTGAGTACAAGAGTCAGTACGACATTCCTGATGAAGGGCTTATGCTCAAAATGTTGACTCTCCTGCTCCTCAGATGCTGCTTGACTGGCTGTGCTTTTCCAGCACCACACTTTTCGACTGTTACCCTCATGCCGTGTTACAGGATCCTGAACAGCATTGATGCACAGAGGGATCTTGGCATTCAAGTCCATAGCTCCCTGAAAGTGGCCACTCAAGCAGACAGGATGGTAAAGAAGGTGGATGGAATGCGTCTTGTCGGGGAATTGAGTACAAGAGTCAGGATGTCATGTTACAGCTTTATAAGACTTTGGTTAGGCCACACTTAGAGTATTGTGTTCAGTTCTGGTCATGCTACCTGGACTAATGGGCATGAGCTATAAAGAATGGCTAGAAAAAGTCATATTGTTTGCTCTGGAGCTGTGGAGGCTGAGAAGAGAATTGATAGAAATTATAAAATGTACAGATAGGGTGAATAGTCAGAATCTTTTTCCCAAAGTTGAAATATCTAATATTAGGGGGCATGCATTTAAGGTGAGAGAGGGGAGTTCAAAGCAGAGGGAGGGGCAAGTTTTCTCCATGGTAGGAGTCAGGAAGGTGTTGCTAGGGGTGGGGATGGGAGCAGATACGATAAGGGTGTAGAAGGGGTTTTTAGATAAGCACATGAATATGTAAGGAATGGAGGGCTATGGACTAGTTGAAGTGAATTGAGTTGAATTTATTGTCACGTGTCCCGAGGCACAGTGAAAAGCTTTGTCTTGTGAGCAATACAGGCAGATCACAGAGTTAAGTAGCGTAGATCAGTAAATTATAGGTAAACAGCAACAATAACAAAAACACAGGTACAGGCAAATGTTAAGACTTTGTCAGTCCATTCAGTATTCTAACAAACTGTTTTGAAACCGGCTGGTGCGTGTGTTCAGGTTTCTGTACCTTCTCCCTGATGGTAGAGGTTGTAGAAAAACATTGCCAGGGTGGGATGTGTCTTTGAGAATGCTGGTGGCCTTTCCTTGACAGTGGGCCTGGTAGATGGATTCTATAGATGAGGGGGTTGGCCTTTGTGATTGTCTGGGCCAAGTTCACCACTCTCTGTAACCATCTCCAATCTTGAATGGTACAGGTGCCATAACAGGTAGCAGACAGAGCAAGCAGAAGGGATTAGTTTAATTTGGAACAATGTTTTGCACATAATCATGGGCCGAAGGACCAGTGCATGTGCTGCAGTGTTTGATGTTCAAGATTCTAAACCCTCCTGGATACTCTGAACAAAGTCTGCCCCATCTCAGCCTCTGGTACAAAGGGAGACCCAGGCTGAAGTGGGGACTGCAGATGCTTGAGATTAGAATCTAGGTTAGAGTGGTGCTGGAAAAGCACAGCAGGCCAGGCAGCATCTGAGGAGTAGGAAAATCAGGAATGATGCAGTGCTTTTGCCTGAAACGTCGATTTTCCTGCTCCTCGGATGCTGCCTGCACCGTACTAATCTTGACAAGGGGAGACCCAGTCAATATTGAGGAAGTTAAACCCACTCGCCACAACAATCCTGGTGTTTTTTACATTTTTCCCTGATCTGCTTGTGTCCAGATCTCAGCTGCATTTTTGACCTGAAATGTCATCAGTACATGTTGCTTGTTTATTAATGGAGACAGCAGTTTGATGAAGATGCTGAAATTGTTGGATGAATGTAATGACGATGATAGATCAAGGCAGTGCAGTGGATGTTATCTATGTGGGCTTCAGGAAATGAGAAATGGCAATGATAGGGAGAAGATAAAGAGAGTTGGTGCATAACATGAGGAGAGGACTTGCACTGGAGATGGATTTAATATAAATTCAAAGGAAATGCAGAGAATGCTGGAGAAACTCAGTGGGTCTGGCAAAATCTGTATAGAGAGAAACAAAACTAAAGCTTTGAGTCTGATATGCCTCTTCCTCAGAATTTTAATTTAACATTACTTCCTAGTGACTGTCAATAACTCACCTTCTTGTCTCCACACTTTGTACCTCGTCGAACTAGGTCTGGAGAAATGGAATCAGGTAAATTCGAAAATGTCCCCCTGCATTTTATCTGCACGTTGTCAATCTCAAATTTGGTGGTGGAGAAATGTACATTCCCTCCTTGAACTGGAGAGGAATTTCCACCCTTGCACTGAATCTTCCCACACTTTACATCTCTGTAGGGAAGAGAACAATAAAACACTTTGAGCTTCATGTACACTGGGAAGGCTAATTTTGATGGTATGAGGCAAAAACGTTCAAAAGCTGATAGAGAGCAGATGTTTGCAGGTAAAGGGACGGCTGGAAAAGGGGAAGCCTTCAGAAATGAGGTAATGAGAATCCAGAGAAAGTATAGATTAGATTAGATTACATTACAGTGTGGAAACAGGCCCTTCGGCCCAACAAGTCCACACCGACCCGCCAAAGTGAAACCCACCCATACCCCTACATGTACCCCTTACCTAACACTACGGGCAATCTAGCACGGCCAATTCACCTGACCCTGCACATCTTTGGACTGTGGGAGGAAACTGGAGCACCCGGAGGAAACCCACGCAGACATGGGGAAACTCCACACAGTCGGTCGCCTGAGTCGGGAATTGAACCCGGGTCTCTGGTGCTGTGAGGCAGCAGTGCTAACCACTGTGCCACCGTGTCGCCCAGGGTCAGGGTGAAAGGGCAGGCTGGTAGGTATAGGGAATGCTGGATGACCAAAGAAATTGAGGGTTTGGTTAAGAAAAAGAAGGAAGCATATATCAGGTATAGACAGGATAGATCGAGTGAATCCTTAGAAGAGTATAAAGAAAGTAGGAGTATACTTAAGAGGGAAATCAGGAGGGCAAAACGGGGACATGAGATAGCTTTGGCAAATAGAATCAAGGAGAATCCAAAGGGTTTTTACAAATACATTAAGGATAAAAGGGTAACTAGGGAGAGAATAGGGCCCCTCAAAGATCAGCAAAGCGGCCTTTGTGTGGAGCCACAGAAAATGGGGGAGATAATAAATGAGTATTTTGCATCAGTATTTACTGTGGAAAAGGATATGGAAGATATAAACTGTAGGGAAATAGATGGTGACATCTTGCAAAATGTCCAGATCACAGAGGAGGAGGAAGTGCTGAATGTATTGAAATGGTTGAAGGTGGATAAATCCCCAGGACCTGATCAGGTGTACCCGAGAACTCTGTGGGAAGCTAGAGAAGTGATTGCTGGGCCTCTTGCTGAGATATTTGTATCATCGACAGTCACAGGTGAGGTGCTGGAAGACTGGAGGTTGGTAAACGTGGTGCCACTGTTTAAGAAGGGCGGTAAAGACAAGCCAGGGAACTATAGACCAGTGAGCCTGACCTTGGTGGTGGGCAAGTTGTTGGAGGGAATCCTGAGGGACAGGATGTACATGTATTTGGAAAGGCAAGGACTGATCAGGGATAGTCAACATGGCTTTGTGCATGGGAAATCATGTCTCACAAACTTGACTGAGTTTTTTGAAGAAGTAACAAAGAAGATTGATGAGGGCAGAGCAGTGGATGTGATCTATATGGACTTCAGTAAGGCGTTCGACAAGGTTCCCAATGGGAAACTGGTTGGCAAGGTTAGATCTCATGGAATACAGGGAGAACTAGCCATTTGGATACAGAACTGGCTCAAAGGTAGAAGACAGAGGGTGGTGGTGGAGAGATGTTTTTCAGACTGGAGGCCTGTGACCAGTGGATTGCCACAAGGATCGGTGCTGGGTCCTCTACTTTTTGTCATTTACATAAATGATTTGGATGCGAGCATAAGAGGTACAGTTAGTAAGTTTGCAGATGACACCAAAATTGGAGATGTAGTGGACAGTGAAGAGGGTTACCTCAGATTACAACAGGATCTGGACCAGATGGGCCAATGGGCTGAGAAGTGGCAGATGGAGTTTAATTCAGATAAATGTGAGGTGCTGCATTTTGGGAAAGCAAATCTTAGCAGGACTTATACACTTAATGGTAAGGTCCTCGGGAGTGTTGCTGAACAAAGAGACCTTGGAGTGCAGGTTCATAGCTCCTTGAAAGTGGAGTCACAGGTAGATAGGATAGTGAAGAAGGCGTTTGGTATGCTTTCCTTTATTGGTCAGAGTATTGAGTACAGGAGTTGGGAGGTCATGTTGTGGCTGTACAGGACATTGGTTAGGCCACTGTTGGAATATTGCGTGCAATTCTGGTCTCCTTCCTATCGGAAAGATGTTGTGAAACTTGAAAGGGTTCAGAAAAGATTTACAAGGATGTTGCCAGGGTTGGAGGATCTGAGCTATGGGGAGAGGCTAAACAGGCTGGGGCTGTTTTCCCAGGAGTGTCGGAGGCTGAGGGTGACCTTGTAGAGGTTTACAAAATTATGAGGGGCATGGATAGGATAAATAGACAAAGTCTTTTCCCTGGGATCGGGGAGTCCAGAACTAGAGAGCATAGGTTTAGGGTGAGAGGGGAAAGATATAAAAGAGACCTAAGAGGCAACTTTTTCACACAGAGGGTGGTACGTGTATGGAATGAGCTGCCAGAAGAAGTGGTGGAGGCTGGTACAATTGCAACATTTAAGAGGCGTTTGGATGGGTATATGAATAGGAAGGGTTTGGAGGGATATGGGCCGGGTGCTGGCAGGTGGGACTAGATTGGGTTGGGATATCTGGTCGGCATGGACGGGTTGGACCGAAGGGTCTGTTTCTGTGCTGTACATCTCTGTCTCGATGACTAGCTGCTGCAGTCGGTATTGTGACCAGCTTGGCCATCTCAATGTCTGTGAATTCTCTTTGTGTCTGTACTCGTTTCTCTCCTTCTGGCTGTTAAAATGTGGCCAATCAGTGATCCTACATTTGCCAAAGGATTGCACATCCAATTTTTCCTGTTTGTCCTATATAGTGTTTTGTGCAGTCCTTGCATGGGATTTTGTACACTACATTAGTTTTGCTCATGCTGGGTATCGGGTCCTTCGTTCTGGTGAGTTGTTGTCTGAGGGTGACTGTTGGTTTGTGTGCTGTTATAAGTCCTAGTGGTCGCAGTAGTCAGGCTGTCATTTCAGAGATGGTTCTTGATGTATGGTAGTGTGGCTAGTCCTTTGGGTTGCGGCATGTCCTCGTTCCGTTGTCTTTCTCTTAGGCATCTGTTGATGAAGTTGCGAGGATATCCGTTTTTGGCGAATACCTTGTACAGGTGTTCCTCTTCCTCTTTTTGCAGTTCTGGTGTACTGCAGTGTGTTGTGGCCCTTTTGAATAGTGTCTTGATGCAACTTCGTTTATGTGTGTTGGAGTGGTTGCTCTTGTAGTTCAGGACTTGGTCTGTGTGTGTGGCTTTCCTGGATACCTTTCACCACAAAGGTACACAGGAAAGTCACACACACAGACCAAGTCCTGAACTACGAGAGGAACCACCCCAACACACACAAACGAAGTTGCATCAAGACACTGTGTCCAGTGTCACAGAGGAGGAAGTGCTGAATGTATTGAAATGGTTGAAGGTGGATAAATCCCCAGGACCTGATTAGGAATCTCCTGTGGTTATTCCCATCTCAAACAAGTATGAGGTTCTGGAGAATGTAAGGGGTGGTGGACTCTCAGGGGAATGTAGCAATGACAGCCAGGTTCCTGGTACTGAGGCTGGCACTAATGTAACGAGGGATATGTCAGGTTCTAAGGGATCGATTGTGATAGGGCACTCTCTAGTCTGAGGCACAGACAGACCTTTCTGAGGCTAGCAATGAGATATCAGAATGGTGTGTTCCCTCCTGAGTGCCAGAGTCAAGGATGTATTACAGAGAGTGCAGAATATTCTCAAAGTGGAGAAGGACCAGCATTATACACATTGGCAATAATAACATAGGAAGAGGAAAAAGATGAGGTTATGAGGCGAGAATTTAGGAAATTCGGCAGGAAATTAAAAAGTTGGTCTCAAGGATAGTAATATCTGAATTAGAGTCAAAGTCATGTGGTTGCACAGCATGGAAACAGACCCTTCAGTTCAACTTGTCCATGCCGACCAGATATTCGAAACAAATGTAGTATCAAGAGGAAGCTATGGTTGAGTGGTATTATCACTGGATTGTTAATCCAGAGACCCATGCCATGGACTTTGGAGTTCAATAACCATCTGGAATTAAGAATCTAATGATAACCATGAATCCATTGCTGATTGTTGGAAAGACCCATCGGATTCATTCATGTCCTTTCGGGAAGGGACCTTGGTCTGGCCTTTAGGTGAATCTAGACCCACAGCAATGTGACTGATTCTTACCTGTCCTCTGGGGAATTAGCGGTGGGCAGGAAATGCTGCCCAGCCAGCAACTCCCTCATCCTGTGAATGAATAAAAACAATTTGCCAGCACCCGGCCCATATCCCTCCAAACCCTTCCTATGCATATATCCATCCAGATGCCTTTTAAATGCTGTAATTGTACCAGCCTCCACCACATCCTCTGGCAGCTCATTCCATACACGTACCACCCTCTGGGTGAAAGGTTTGCCCCTTAGGTCTCTTTTATATCTTTCCCCTCTCACCCTAAACCTATTTCCTCTAGTGCCAGACTCCCCGACCCCAGGGAAAAGACTTTGCCTATTTACCCTATCCACGTCCCTCATAATTTTGTAAACCTCTAGAAGGTCACCCCTTAGCCTCCAACGCTCCAGGGAAAACAGCCCCAGCCTGTTCAGCCTCTCCCTGTAGCTCAAATCCTCCAACCCTGGCAACATCCTTGTAAATCTTTTCTGAACCCTTTCTAGTTTCATAACACCTTTCCAATAGGAAGGAGACCAGAATTGCACAAAGTATTCCAACAGTGGCCTAACCAATGTCCTGTACCTCCCAACTCCGCTACTCAATGCTCTGACTAATAAAGAAAAACACATTAAACGCCTTCTTCCCTATCCTCTCTACCTGCAATTCCACTTTCAAGGAGCTATGAACCTGGTTCTTCCTGTCTACTCTCTTTCTAACCCCTCACGATTTTGTATACCTCAATCATGTCACCCCTCAACCTTCTCTGTTCCAATACAAACCACCCCAACCTCTCCAATCTCTCCTTGTAGCTACAATTCTCCAGCCCTGGATACATTATAGGAAACAGCACCAGATTGTGGCAACAAAACACTTTTCACTATATTATCATGATAGATGAGACAATAAATAAAGCATTAATTCATTCATCAAATCTTCTCTACACTTTCCCAGACCAATTACCTCCTTCCTATAAGGTAGTGACCAAAACTGCACACAATAACCCCCAGTCTAGTCTCACCAATTGTACGATTTATTCAATCAGAATCAGAAACTACATGAAATGCACACATTTTTAATGTTACATTTATGGCTGAAAAATATGGCTATTTTAGAATTGCTGGGAATCTTATATGAAACATACTTGTTTTGACATTTGATGTAATCATTATTGTCATTCTTGCCACAGTTTCCAAAGGGGCTTCCTGCATTATTTGTATATAAGTAACATACATCTTCAGCAGATCTTGCACCTATCAGAAAGAAAGGGAGAGATATATAAACCAGAAGAAAGTCTCCAAACCAGAAACTGCTCTAAACTGTTCCCAGTCACACAGACATCTCCCCAGCCCAGCCCAGCCCAGCCCAGCGCAGCCCAGCCCAGCCCAGCCCAGCCCAGCCCACCCCAGCCAGGCCCAGCCCAGCCCAGCCCAGCCCACCCCAGCCCAGCCCAGCCCAGCCCACCCCAGCCCAGCCCAGCCCAGCCCAGCCCAGCCCACCCCAGCCAGGCCCAGCCCACCCCACCCCACCCCACCCCAGCCCAGCCCAGCCCACCCTGAGTGAGCAGGGAATAGAATCTGGGAGATGAGCAGTTACAGACACACAGATGGAGAGACAACGATACTGTTCCAAAGTTCTGATGCAAAAATTACTACCAGAAAAGATTATGTGGACCCATACAAATCGAGTTGAATGTTTTAAACGAGACACTTTTGCTGAGGAAATGCCACTGAATCCAACAGCAAGACTTGGTGTTCAGATGGAGTTGTGCAGACTGGAGAACTCCTGAGAGAGAGAAAACACACACACGGCCCAGTTTCTGTGTGGAATTACTATTCCGCACTAGAACAGAGACAGAGAGAGAAAGACAGAGAGATGAACAGAGACAGAGAGAAAGACAGAGAGATGAACAGAGAGAGAAAGAGAGACAGAGAGATGAACAGAGACAGAGAGAGAAAGACAGAGAGATGAACAGAGACAGAGAAAGACAGAGAGATGAACAGAGAGAGAGAGAGAGAGATGAACAGAGAGAGAGAGAGACAGAGAGATGAACAGAGACAGAGAGAGAAAGACAGAGAGATGAATAGAGAGAGAGAGAGAGAAAGACAGAGAGATGAATAGAGAGAGAGAGAAAGACAGAGAGATGAATAGAGAGAGAGAGAAAGAGAGAGAGATGAATAGAGACAGAGAGAGAAAGACAGAGAGATGAATAGAGAGAGAGAGAGAGAAAGACAGAGAGATGAATAGAGAGAGAGAGAGAAAGAGAGAGAGATGAATAGAGACAGAGAGAGAAAGACAGAGAGATGAATTGAGAGAGAGAGAGAAAGAGAGAGAGATGAATAGAGAGAGAGAAAGACAGAGAGATGAATAGAGAGAGAGAGAAAGAGAGAGAGATGAATAGAGAGAGAGAAAGACAGAGAGATGAATAGAGAGAGAGAGAAAGAGAGAGAGATGAACAGAGAGAGAGAGAAAGACAGAGAGATGAATAGAGAGAGAGAGAGAAAGAGAGAGAGATGAATAGAGAGAGAGAAAGACAGAGAGATGAATAGAGAGAGAGAGAAAGAGAGAGAGATGAACAGAGAGAGAGAGAAAGACAGAGAGATGAATAGAGAGAGAGAGAAAGAGAGAGAGATGAACAGAGAGAGAGAGAGAAAGACAGAGAGATGAATAGAGAGAGAGAGAGAGAGAAAGAGAGAGAGAGAGTAAATTTGACCTGATGTGAAGCAACAGCTCATCGTTCCCTCTGTCCTTCTTTACAATTCCTGTCAGCAATGTGGAATTTACCACTTTACTAATTACAGAGGGATCCTCGGGGATTTAATTGAAATCCACCACAGTGTGTCCAGCAAAGGGGGAAATCAGCTCATCATAATTTCTCAGGAAGACCTCTGGAGTTACCAGAGCAGTTTGTGTGTTCAATAACTCCCTGGAATCAGATCTTCATCTATGATTTATTCACTTTGCATAAGTTTGATAATTGGCCATGGTGTTGAAAAGTATAAAATGAATGCCCAAGATTTAGACAAACAAGGATATTTCAGAGGTGTATGTGAAGGCAATTACAGAGGGAGGAAAATTGAGAGATTTTGTACAGATATGAAAAAGAATGAGAATTTTAAAATGACTGCTTGCTTAACCAGATGCAAATGATCTTGAGATAATAAGATACAGGAACAGAATTAGGCCATTCAGCCCATTGAGTTGCTTCTGCCATTCAATCATGGCTGGTTTTTTTTATTAATTTGCGGGATGTGGGCATCGCTGGCTGGGCCAGCATTAATGGTGGTCATGAGATGCCTTCTTGAATCGACCTTCTGTGGGTTGACCCACAATGCCCTTAGAAAGGGAATTCCAGGATTTTGATCCCGTCACAGTGAAGGAACGGTGATATATTTCCAAGTCAAGAGGGTGAGTGGCTTGGACGGGAA